>NC_087456.1:29275000-29900000 GCF_036321535.1 Camelus dromedarius
ATCTGGTCAATTTCTAAAAGATAATTTATTTCTTCATTATAGTTGTGATGAGAGTAGTAGCTACAGAACTGTTTAATTATGAAAAAAATATATGCTGAATAACTGGCTAATTAAAGTTACTAAACTTCTTGATGTTTTTCCTAATTAAGCCTGTGGGAAATGGAGGGGGTATTTCCAATTACCATAAACCATGTAAATACACTGATTGCTGCAATTTGAAGTTTTTCTTTACATTCGAAGACTTGGAAGTCACAGAGCACCCAGAGAGAAATAACACAATCTGATCATTTATTTTTATAAAAAAAATAAGCTAATAAATTGTTTCCAAAATCTGTTATTTTGAAAGAACAGAAAGTTAAAGGAAGAAGAAAAGGATGGTTTCAGATCATAAGATCCTTGACATCAGACACAATATGATTCTTTAAGTTGGCCATATCTAAGATAAGTGGGGAAAGCAGTTTTTTTTCACTATTTCATAGAAAAAGAAACCTAGATTTGATTCCTTAACTAATCAAAATAGGCAACATTTTCCAAAGTAGAAAACAAAATCATGTTCTTAGTGAGACTATACATTAATTATTTTTAATTAAAATTAATTAAAAAGTGACAGGTCAATCATTCAGTTGGGAAATTTTCACACTTTTTAAAAATTACTCAAAACATGAACATTTTCTCTAGTGAAAACCTTCTCAGTGGAAATATGTGAGTTAAGATTTTAAATATTTTAATCAACTGACTAACCAAAAAATACTTATATAAACTGTATCTCTGCCATATGACACCAGAGAAACTGTTAACAGAACAAAATTAAATTTACTGCAGTAAATGAGAAAACTATCAAATGAGAAGATTTGCCACTCAATTTAGTACACCTAAATAGAAAAATACAAGATGAGGTTCATAACATATTATTTCCACTAATGAAAAGGCAACAATTGCTAAAACATAAAGCAATCTGATATTCTAATATGTGGCTTATTTTAAAATACAGTTGATAATGCAATGCTTTTCTCCTTGGCAGAACTATGACTGTAATATAACTCAGAATAGATTCATCCTTGAAAATCGTGAGGTTTTTGTCCTACCACATTTGTATAGGAGAGTAAATGCTTCTGCTACTAAATTTTATTCTGTTTGTTGTATACTTATTACTCATTTACTTCAAAATGTTTCTTGATAGGCAAATTAATAAATATTTAATGAAAATAAATCATGGGGTAAGCAAAATGAAATTAATTTTACTGATTTAATTCAATTATTCTACTTTGAAATATTTTTATCATTATTTTCATCCATTTAAAAATATCTACTGAGTCCTTCAGTCACTAGTATTACAACAGGACTTAACTTATGATTAAAAATAATCAAAGAAACAAACACAATTAAAGCACTGCTCTGTCAACAGAGTTCACCACTAAGACAAAGGAAGTAAGCTAACTCTGTTCAAACAGACAACCTCACTGATTACTCAGTTTGGCCTAATCATAGACAGAGCTACTGTCCCTCATATAAGTGATTTGTTCTTTAACATTTTTAAGATTATAGCAAATGAGATTATGGGGTAAGTCTCTGGCATTCGTGATTTTTTTTGCTTCCAAAATGTTTAAACAAAAAGAGACCTCGGTAAATTCTACCTCACTGAAATACTAGGGATTTGCAAAATAGTTCCATAAACGCTGTGTAACAAACAGAATTCATAGACTACTGATGCCGTCTTGTGGTATAAAAGATATTTCTAAGGCAATTGGTAACGTCCAGAGTAAAAGGAAAATTGGAACTTAAATACTGTTTCACATTTAACATATCTAAAATATATGAACAGCCAATGTTTCCACTCCCTAAAATTCATTTATAAAAATCACAAGCGTCCTAGAGACTGCGTATGTGCTACAAGGAGTGTGCTCACCATTTTGTTCAGCACACGGCAACACAATTAACGTGGGATTATTACTGCTTGTTAAATTTTCATCTTGTTAATATTATATCCTATCAGAGCCCCAATTCACAAAAAAATGGCTTCAAAATGGTTTATTAAGGTATCACAGCAGTGATGAAAATAAATGCATAACCAGTGTAACGCAGAATTCAACTGCAAATGTAAACAGTGGAGAGAACTTAAAGATAAACGTATTTACTCTTATTTCCCTTCTGACAGCTTTGAGAGGTCACCTTGGTCTTCTTGCCCCTCTTACAGTAGCCCAAGCCCCTGACAATCGCCACGTTCAGAACATGCTCATTCACATTCCTGACTCATTGTGGGCTATGGAACTAGAGATGCATGGAATTTGGGAAGCAGGGTCCTTAAAAGCAGATGTAGATTCTACCATGACCTCCTTAAACTACCCCAGTACCCTTTAAGACCTGAGCAGTAATAGTAATTGTTATTGAATATTATTATATTTGGCAAGTACTAATGCACTTAACTATAATACATTTATATTTATATAATATTACTTATTATTATTTAATAGTGATTATCATTATTACAATTTATCTATTATTCAAGGCCTCCTTGACAAGGGGCTTCTTATTCCAACCTCTAGTATCTATGACACATACATTTTGCCTAGAGGCAGGGGGAAATAATGGAAGGCATGATCTAGAATGGAAAATAACATTTTAGTGGAAATGCCAATGGACTATCAACTACGTAGCAACAAGGAAGAATTTCCTACAAAATTAAAGATACTGAGCCTGAATTCCAAACCATTCTAGGACGTATTCATAGAGAAAATCTGGAAGCCAAAAAAAGTTTCCATGTATTTATTCAGTGTTGAAAAACATTCTAAAATGGGATCACTATTTAATGCACGCATCTCTGTACAACTCTTCAAGTGAAAGTGTTTTTCAGTAGAGCGTAAGTACAGATGTGATAACTTTAGAAGAAAAGATGCATTTAGATTTTTAAATAAAAAATGATTTTAAAAGTGTTCATAAAATGATTATTTTCAGCAAAAGCAAGTTCTATGATGTAAAGTAACTTTCCTCAGTTTATATCTGAATGAGAGAGTAAATACCTTGAGTAACCTAAATTGATCTATTCAGCTTTCTGAGGTTTTCATTTAAGAAAAATTATTTGCAGTCATTTAAACTTCAATATTGCAAATTCAGGATTTACTTGTCATTCACTTTAATTATGCATGTCTGACCTTTACATTCACTTGATTCCTAATAAATTTTCATCAAAGACATAATACTTACCCGAGCTTTATTTGGACTACTGAGCTGTATGGAACAAAGCATAAACAAAGATGAATCTGAGTATCTTAAAAACAGCAGAGTAGTAATAAGACTAACAAGCATATATTGAACTTTTGTGCCAAGGACTATGCCAAGAGCATGATATAAATTACTTTACATAACCATCAGAGAAATTACTATTATTCCCTATTTTGAGATCTGTAAACTTTGGTTTTGTTAAGTGAGGTAGAGATGTTTGTAGGGCCATGTTGCTAATTACTTCAATCTCAACAGTCTCTCTCCAAAGTTTATATTCATAATGCTGTGCTTTTCTTATGTCTTACTGATTCACCTTACATCTTGCCTCTGTGCTTTTCATTTAACATCCATTAAAAACAGTTCCAAAAGTTATTACAATTAAGTAGACTATTGCAATATGATTACCACCAACTTCCTCCTTCTCCTGACCTAAAATGGCATAGGATTCGTCAGCCTTTACTCACAATTTTAAATTGTTTCTCATTGCTTATTTTAAAAGCCTAAATATTTTAGTATTTAAAATCCTTCATGATATAGTAATAATTTTATTTTCAAAACTTAACTCACATTTTCCCTGGATAAAATCCTTAACACACTTCACATTCCCTTAAAATGGGGCTACTGTGGGGGGAGGGGCAATTTCTTTCAAATACCGTTACACCTCACTCATCTATCAAGCCCACATATATTGCAATGTTTTTCATTCTTCAAACACTAGCTCAAAATAAATAATCTCTTATTTTCCAACTAGAAATAATTCGCCTTCTATTTGACATTTGTGAGTTAACTGTTACATTGAAAGTATATTGCTCTAAACTTATTTTGATTAAATTCAACAAAAATTTGCTAAATATCTACTTAATTGTTGGATTAGGTTAGAATGGAAAACTACAAAGGCTTATCAATGTCAAGTCTCAGAAGTATCTAAATGTCATTTCAATTTCACAGAAACTAAATGGCAGTTGTGAATTTGGGAAAAGGTATAAAGCATCATGCATGTGTCTATTATTTTAATATCAGAAAGTGGTATTTCACATTTTTTTAAATATTTTTATTGGAAAGTCTCAAATGGCCCCAGGTATTTGGAACAAGATCCCTTACTTAAGATTAACATCACAGTACTGGAAATATTCAGTGCATTACTCACTGAGGGAAAATATGCTCTTGCTTTTAAGCACACACACTAATGCAGAAAAATTAAATAACCAAACACATTTGAAATACACCAACACAAAAATTGATTTATTGTGCTATTTTAATTGGGATTAATTCATCTTCTTCAAAATGAAATCTTCTCCACAGCTCTCCCATATTTAATCACACTTGCCATGGCGCTTCATTGGCTCTTTGGTTATAGTTTTTGAAAGCAAATTTTTCATAGCAATTCAATTTCAAAATATTTACTCATGAGAATTTTTAATGAAAAAAACTTTGTATCTGTAGTACATGAATCATAGTTCTTGAATATTTGAAACCACTCCTTTCTCATATAGAAAAGCAGTATGAGAGTTTTACATAATGCTGTCTTACACTACTGATTATTTCCATCGTTTAAGTTCTTTTCAATTCATATTCACTCAGAATAAAACCAAATATATACACAAGCACACACGTTACCGTCTTCATTCCTTTATCTTAGTGGCAAAGCTTGACATATTAGTAATCGCTCATAAAATCTTATAAATTTCTTAAAATGAAATTCTGTTTTTTTTAACATCAGGAAGTACACATCATCATAATTCTAAAAATGAATGGTGAACTTGCTAGACAGAGTATATTCAAAGCAGAAGTCCAAAATTCTAAAACTGTAGTCTCATTGCTTACATTATGATCTATTAACTTCCCCAAATGTTCCAAGTCACTCATTTATGCAATTAACATTATTTAACCAGTCCTCTTTACCAATGCTTTGCTTTTCTAACCTTCAAACAACTTCAGCTTTAAACATCTTCTCATTGCCTGATGGGACAAAATTAGGATTCTTTAGTGTGATGTGTCTGCCCTTTATCTCTGTCCCTAATTTAACAGTCTATTCCATATCCCACTACTTCACGGCAAAATGCCCTGTGTTCTATTCATACTGGCCCATGACAATATAAATTTTCTCATATTTAGTTATAAGATCAAAAGAGATTATAAGGCTATAAGCAAAAAAAACAGATAAGGACAAAAAATTGTATCAAAGCAAACATAAGTATAATGTAACAGGGTAGATCTAGGAGAAAAGTCATTATATAGACATGTGTACAGTGTAACATTTTTACCTGGGTAGAGATTAGAACCATATATTAATTGTTAATTGTTAATTTTGATTATAAGTAATGAAAATATGTCATAAAGAAAACTGAAGTTTTTCTAGGTATTCAATTAAGTGAAATTTCTTCTGCTGGATTCATGGGAAGTCTGAAGTATGCAAAGGCCTCATATACATAGTTTGACATTCTGTTAAATACATAGGGACATTTTGCTAAATAGAAACTTCTCATTTTGTGAAAATATTTATCTGAATTACTTTTTTGGAAAGTGGTAAGTTTGGTTCATGGAAATGAATCACCCAGGCTTTAAGTGAATCTAAGGAAGGGATCTACATTTCAGTTTTCTACTTGTCTTTACATGTGCATTTATTGGGAAAAATAGTAATCTTTTAAAAGGTACCCAACTCCTCATAATGTGACTGTCATGAATATCAGACCATGTTCTCTACATTGACCTAGTAATGCTTTACATTGCAACTCCTGGGAGGAGGTGAGCTAAGGGCGTCCTTCTACTCCACCATCTTGGCCACCCCCCTTCGTTGCAACTCAAAGTATTTTAAAATGAAATTACAATGAAGAAAATTCTATGTGGGTCCCAAACAATTCTGTCCTACTGATGAAGTGTATAATATGGCTTGATCTTCAGACAGAATCCCTCATATGGGAAGATAGTATACTTTCAGTTCATCCTCCACAAATCACAATAGTTAATACTTATTGCTTAATTATGTTTTTGCTTCATTTGTTTATATCAGCTGTCTTGATGGTGATTTACTATCTAGCCCAAGTTACGAAATGGCAAAAAATAAAGCCTGGATAGAATCAAGAGTGAATATGAAGGGAAACATTGGACAACTCTAAAGGAAATTACATGGTAAGGAATCAATAGATGCCAGTTATTTTCATCATCATTATCATCAACATCATTAATATCTTTATTTGGTATTAAACCTGAAAATGTATTTTTAAGCACTCTTTATAAGGGGACAGTTAGAGTAGCAAATCCTCAATCATCATATATCCTCTTTGGTATCAAGAATCTCTTCTGGCATTGGGCAAATCAGTTCAAAACATAACATTTAATATTCATAAAACATTTTGGCCTAATTATTAATCTTTACAAATTGTAAAGGGGGATAGTTATCTTAGAGTCTTGTTTTTCTAGATATTATGATAATGAACACCAGCAAGTACATCTATGGTATTTACTATGTACCAGACACTGCCGTAAATATTTTGTATAAATTGACAGATTTAATCCTCATAACAAAACAGTCAAGTAGTTTCTTCTATTAGCTTCACCTTGAGAACCTGATGATAATCCAGTAGGTAAAAACCATGACTGTATGCGGTATACTCTAAAGCCTGGCACTTAATTTGTTGGTTTTTTTTCCCTCAAACCATAGTCCAAATTCAGTCTCCAGCAATTAGCCAGTTACCCTCTAGTGTTCCTCCAAAGCTCGTACCTGAGGCCTCCCAGCTGTGGCTTCTCTTCTCTATAAGTTCTGATTCTCTGTATTCACGTGCCTCTCAGTTTTCAGGAAAAGGGTTTACCTGTGACGTTAATTATCGGTAGATCTAACAAGAGTTATTGATTTTCAGTTTGTTCCGATTCTCTGTTTAGAGGAGTGAAGGGACAATTTCCAAGCTTTTTTCATGTCATACCAGAACAAATATATCTACTTTTAAGATATGCTTAATGTTTTTCTTAGCATTTATTTCATTTGTTTATTTATTGAACACTTATTATTTGCCATATTCTTATTGTGGCGTTTGGACCACCACAGTGACACTTCCCTGGGACAGTTTCCTTTTTCCTCTTACGACTGGCCTCGAAATTCTATGAGTGCGGTGTGGTTAGTTGGAACTGTAGTTAGTTATTTGGAAGGAGATATTCTGACTCTTGTTCTGTTTGTAAACAGGGACTAGGGAAAATGAGGTCACGGAGCTCTGTTCAAGTCTAGGATTTGAAGTGTAGATATCAACGTAGTCCTTATTCTAGTTCAATCATTATAAAACTCAATGAACCAATTAAGATGTTTGCAAAGATGTCTCCCACACAAACCCTAATGTACATGCATGAGAGACATACTGATGATCTTTACTCAATTTCAGTATTACAAAATATATCTAAATAACAACTTAATTGCGTTGGAAAATACGTAGAGTTATTGCAATAAAATGGAAAGATGAGATGACTGTTTAGGAAATGAATAATTTGGAGAAAAGAACAGACATGAAAAGAGCATTTTCAAGAAGTCTTACCAAATATTTTGTAAAGCTTCCTTCTTGTATCTCCATGTAATCTGATATAATACATTCAATAAAATTTTTTGAATGTGGAAGATACAGCCACGTCCTGAGTATTGCTTCAAAGCTGTTATGGTGAGTTCAGTGTAGAGAATGCCCTGGGTGATATCTTCTGCCCCCTCACACACAACCATTTACATAGTGATTTGTGACTGAAAATTCAGAATATTCATGTTTTTCTTACCATCAGAATTTTTCTAAAATATATTTGTGAATTCTCTCTTAAGGGCATTGTAAAAATGACTATGACCAATGGCTGACAGATAGTTGAAAAGTTTGTGATCCAACGTAATACTTATTTTTTGGAGTCATAATTAATACCTGCCATGTGAAAGGTGAAAGGAAATGAGAGGAAATATGATGTACTAAATTTAGCTCAAACAGAATGACTGTTTTTGAATAATGTTGACCCTTCATACCTACAAAACAAACTATGCAAAACACAAGTGAAGTCTAAAGCCAATAATTAATCTAAAGCTCTAGATATAATATTGTGTTCTCCTAACATCAAAACATTTTTTAAAAAACGCATCATGTTTTGTGAAGCACTGTTAAGTACACAAAGAGTTGCAAAATGAAAATAGCCAAGAAACATGCTACTGCAAATAACAGCAAGTTCTATTTCTAGAAACTTTTCTCCATGCAAGGTTTCTGCGGAGGTTGTATTAGGACTTGTCAATATTCAGTGCTACTTAGTTTTCGTGGACATGCCACATCAGGGTGGCCTGCCCTTGGAAATGTGGCAGAAGTTGAATAGAAATGCCCAGGATGGGGGTTCTGGGGCAATAGCTTGTTTAGTTAATTCAACAGTTCTTCCCACAAATATATTTATAACCCTGGTCTGTCAATGTCAGTGTAGTCTCAGTGATTCGTCAGGTTTTCGAGAAAATCAAAATGTAACTAAAATTTTTGCAGGCCCTGACTGCAAAATACGTTAAAACTTTTATAACCAAACCTCCCACTTTTTGTTTGCTTCACTTTAATTCTTGCGATAATCAAATCACAAAAATAGTCTCCATAATTTTTTAAAGATATGTGGCAGTATTAAATATATATTTAAGGCATCTTCTTATCCAAATCAAAATGTGTTCTCTTATTTTGAGATTTTTCCACGAGAAGTCAGCTAACATTACCCTAGAAGGTGTTGTCTAAGCGTGGTAAATGAACTTTTCTTTCCTGTTGCCTAGAGAAAGAGCAATCAATTACATAAAAACTCTTGCTGAAAGGAAACTATCTCACTATGAGATAATGCTTGTGGCATGTCCAGACTGCAAGACTGGTGAGGCAAGGAAAACTGAGTAAATATTATGTTGTCTTTCTCAGAAAGACCTAAAATCTTTGAAATTATTATTTCAGTTGATTTTGTTTCTCAATTTTTATTAAATATTTGGAGTTTATATTCTTAAGTTCCTGCATGAACTTTTTTTTTTTTTTAGGAAAAAGTAATCAGTTAACTCATACCTCTATAATTAATCTACATTGTTTTATGTACTGGTAACAGCAATAAGAGAAACCCTAACCTTCACAGAGCTTACTTCTCAGTGGTGGGAGGCAGAAAAACACCTTATAATACGCAAATAAAATACATTCTAGCGCACATTTAATTTTTAGCTTTCTACACTTCTTTTTTCCTGTACCTTTTGACCACTGGCCTAGGTTACGGCACTTTCGTACTGCTAAATCCAGAAGACTGATACTCATTTCAGTATTATGATAAATTTGAGCAGTTCTTTTGAAATTCCTACTTTTCTTCACTCTAGCAATCCCTGCTTTTTCAAGACAAATGACCAGTTAATTTTCTATGCCAGCCGCTCCTTCCTCTCTGGGTTTTGACGAGCTGTGTGTGCTTCCTTGGAACTACTCTCTGTGCACAGAATCTTTGTTCTCCTCACTCTACATACTTAACGTGGTTGATCTCACCTACTCTCGTGCCTCACTTACAATCCACGTGTTCCTCAGTCATACATTTATATCCCTCTCCCGAGGCCAGAGATTTATATCCACGACCAATTGGTCTTCTGCATTTGGATTTTCCGGAAACATCTTCAATTCAGCTTATTCAAAGCCTCACTCATCTTTTCCTCCAAAGCTCTCTTCTGTTCTACCTATTATCATCCCAGTCCACAGGTTAGCCCCTCTTTCCTTTGTCTCTTTCCTTCCACGCAGTCACCGAGCACCACCTTTCCTACTTTATGTTTCTGTAATTCATTTATTTCCTGCTGTTCCAGTGGGACTGGCTCACATTGGACTACTAGTATCTCTCAGCCGGATCACATCATTTTTAATATGCCGTTTCTTTATACCGGCCTCTCTGCCTCTAGGCTTTTTCCACTTCAGTCTTTTCTGCATTCCATTAGGGCAAGCTTTCAACGTAAATCTCCTTCCCATCATCTTAAGCTTAAATTCCTTGGAGATAGTCCAGATTCATTAAAACAGTTCATTAGCTGACCCCCGGGGTATTTCTCTAGCTTCATCTCCTTTCATTTCTCTGAGTTAGATGCAGATGTCCAGACGTACATTTCTCCATGTTGTCTGAGTCTCTTTACAGGCCCTTTCCTCTTCTTTTGGAATACATTTTCCAACTCTTTCCATGAGTCTAACTTCTGCTTAATGAGGTGTATGGCTAAAGAGCACAGAATTTCATGTCGGACAAATCTGAGCTCAAATATTAACTCTGTCATTTGTACTGCAATGTGAGTGGGGAAAGTTTCCGAGACTGTAAGGCTTTAAAATGAGAATAGCTGTAGTCCTTATTTGATACAGTTGCTGAAAGAGTTAAGTGTCGTGATGTATATCAAAGCTACGTGCAGTACCTTGTGAAAGGGGACAGAAAATGCCACCGGAAAAATGCCACTTCCACGTAAGGATCTTTTCAGCTGAAAGCAGCTGAAAGGCAACAAACTCAAGAAGAGTTCTCTGCATCCCCTCCTCTGCCTAAAAGCAGGATGTCATTTCCCTTCGTGAAGACGTCCTCCCTCAGGATGAAGAGCACACTTGCCACTGGACACTGAGAGCTGATACAGAGAGGAGTTTGCATAAACAGACTTTACTAAGATAGAGCTAAAATAACCTTTATCATCCATGTGTCCCCCACAGTCACTTCCCCATGCTTTATCATCCTCTGAAGCCCAAACCCCCTCTCCTTTGTGAAAATGATACATAAGCCCCTGAATATACCCATTTCTTTGAATTTCGTTTCTTTTCTGTGAACTTCTGTGCACATAAATTATTAATAAAATAGAACGCTTTCTTTGTCCTTTTAATCTGTCTTTTGTTAGTTTAATTTGCAGGCTCTCATTTTCAAACCTAAGAAGGTAAAGAAAAAAATTTCCTCCTCCACACTGGCTTTAGAGGGCAGGAATCAGGTCTAACTCACAATTCTCAATGTTTGCTGTGCAAAAGTTAATACATATGTATGGTTTACTAATGTATCAATTTTTACATTTTAAACTGTTATTTGATACAGATTATGTGATGTTAATAATTCCAAAAGACAATTTTATTCCTAGGATATCCAGCTTTCACTTTTAGATTGCTTTCACACACTAGAAAAGTCTAAACATACTTTCAATGAACGCATAATAAAAATAATTCCACTTAAAATCTAAAATCCTAGTGTGTAGCATGCTCTGTAGTGTTTGAACTTAATAGCTTTAACTTTTTGATGGTCAATCTCTTTTCCTGATTATACCACCTTTGAGGGATAAGACTTTTCTGAAAATTAAGCAGTCCTTGAAATTAATATACCTGAGATGGTTTCTATGGATGCTTAAAAATAGTAATGGCTTCATTATGTCCTTTCCTCCCTGCCCATTGTCACTGACTAAGGGTTTTCTAAATACCTGACCACTTTGTAAATAGATCACATCAGCAATTAATATCACTCTTGTATGGGAATAAATAGCCATTAATATAATTACTGGCACCTATTATAATACAAACTGAGAAAGGCTGATTATGCTTCTTGACATGATGCACCTTTAAATCATATTCTCTCCCACCAGACATGGTTAAATAGTGGGCAATAAAGAGATAAGGACAAAATAATGGAAAACTATACATATCTCATTCCAATTCCGCCATAAAGATCAAAACATACAACATGCTTAATGCAAATGTCTTGCAGAAATTTCACATTTAGCAGCATTTCCAATTGGTGGTCCATTTAGTAGCTATATATTTAGCAGCCATGAACAAGATGGGAACTATGATCTGACATGTTACGTGAAATTAAATCATAAAGATTTCATATAGAAATTTCATCTATCATCAATTTATGATTATCTGGATGACTTATTTGGTTTCAGTAATGGAATATTTGGCAAATTTCACCCCCTATGATCCCTTATCCTTGAGGTAATTATAATGTACAGAGGGATATCTTACTTCTAGTGAAATACAGGATGCTATGCAAATGGTTCCAGACACAGCAGGTTCTCAGGATTCATGCAAGGTAACTTCTGATGTAACTACATATCTCTAGGTTTGTACAGTGATAAGAATGCATTTGTTTTCTATTGCTGCTGTACGAAATTACCACAAACTTAGTGGCTTAAAAGAACACAAATTTATTATCTTGCCATCCTGTAGGCCAGAGGTCCAACCCAAGTGTCATGGGGCCATAATCAAGGTGTCGGCAAAATTTTTGCTCTTTTTCTGGAGGCCTGTTTTTAGGAGAATCTGTTTCCTTGTTTTGTCCAGCTTCTAGAGGCTTCTGGTATTCCTTGACTGTTGGTCTCCTTCTATCATTTGCACAGCCTTACAAGGTTACACTGTGTCCCCCGTACTCATATTTCCCTTGGATCTCACTTCTTCCACTTTTAAGGATCCTTGCAATTGTACCCAGTACTCTCAGACAATTCAGGATACTCCTTATTTTCACATTAGTTGACTAATGTATTAGTCAGAGTTCTCCAGAGAAACAGAACAAATATAATGTGTACACATATATGTGGAGAGAGATTCATTTTAAAGAGTTTGTTCATGCGATTGTAGGGGCTGGCAGGTCCAAAATCCATGGCAAACCCTACAGGGTGGAGACCCAGGGAGAGCTGATGTTGTGGTTCAAGTCTGAAGGCAGTCTGGGGCAGAATCCCCTCTTTCTTAGGGCACCATTGCCTTTTCCTTATGGTCTTCAACTGATTGGATGAGGCCCACCCACATTATAGAGTAATCTGCATTGTGCTAAATCTACTGAACTAAATGTTAATCTCAATCAAAAAAAGTACTATCACAGCACATCTCAACTGCTGTTTGACCAAATATTTGGGTACTATGGTCTAGCTAGCCAAGCTGACATACAAAACTAACCATCACAAATGGTAAGCTTAATTTCCCCTGCAATCTTAATTCCCCTTGCCATATAATCTAATTTATCTGTAGGTTCGAGAATGCTGACATATTTTGGGGCTCACTATTCTGCTTTGAGGGTCACTATTTTACACACCACAATGTGTGTGTGTGTTTCTGTTTGTGCATACTTTTATTTGTATCTGTTCTTTGCCCACATTTTTGTTTGTTTCTGTCCTTTGCCCACAACTCTTTGTGCAAAGCCTACTCACAGAAAGTTTACTGCATAAATGTGTAATCATATCCTTCCCTGTCTTCTCTCTAATCTCTTGCTTCTTAACCTGCTGTTAACAGTTTAAATTAAATTCTTGGCAGTATGTCTTTTGATTTATTTGTTTCTCTGAAGCCTTCACTTTTTGTTGCTATTTTTGAAATTTTCTCCCTTATAATTTTGAGTGTTTGCCAACTTATGAACTTTGTGGTCTTAGACAAATTACTTTAACCTCTCTAAACCTGAGTATCAATAAAATGGACTTTATAATCATTGAGATTTTTGTGTAGGGTAAGTAAGACAACACATGCATAACTTTTGTGGAACGCCTGGCACATCAAAAGAGGCTAACATTAATCTTAATATTTTGAGTTTTTATTGATGGTAGTTATTAATACATTGCCACATTCAGTGGGAATATTTTCCCTGGTAATTTTTATACATAAATATTTTTGGATTATATTTTTTAATACATTTTAAACTTTCATTTAGTATAAAATATTGTCATAAATCTTGATGACAACATATAGTATTTGTCTTTCTCTGTCTGACTTATTTCCTTAGCCTAATGTCCTCCAATTCATCCACGCTGCTGTAAGGGACAAAATTTCATTATATAACTATATCTATATCTATATGTATATCTATATCTATACACCTATATCTATATCTGTATCTACATTTTCTTTATCCATTTATTGTTGATGGACACTTAGGTTGCTTCAATATCTTGGCAATTGTAAATAATGCCGTGATCAACATTGGCATGCGTGTATCTTTTCAAATTAGTGTTTTGGGGTTTTTTTTGGATATATACCTAGGAGTGGAATTGGTGAGTTATATGGTAGCTCTATTTTCAGTTTTTTGAGAAACCTCCATACTATTTTCCACAGTGGTTGTACCAATTTACATTCCAATCAACAGTGTATGAGAGTTCCTTTTCTTACACATTCTTGTCAATATATCTGTTCTTTTTGATGATAGCCATTCTGAAAGGTGCGGAGTGATATCTCTTTGTGGTTTTGATTTGCATTTCCCTGATGATTAGTGATGCTCAGCATATTTTCCTGTGATTGTTGTCCATATGCATTTACCTTACAGAACATAAATGTCTGTTCAGTTCTTCTGCCTATTTTTAATTGAGTTGTTTGGTTTATTGATAGAGACTGCACTGAATTTGTAGATTGCCTTGGGTGGTATGGTCATTTTAACAATATTGATAACAATAAGAATACACATATTGATAATTACCTTAAACATAAATGGACTAAATATTCCAACCAAAAGACACAGAGTAGCTGAATGGATACAAAAACAAGACCCGTATATATATACATGCTACATACAAGAGACTCACTTCAGCTCTAGAGACATACACAGACTGAAAGTGAGGGGATGAAAAGAGGTATTCCATGCAAATGGAAATCAAAAGAAAGCCAGAGAAGCAATACCTACATCAGACAAAATAGACTTCAAAATAAAGACTGGTACAGGAGACAAAGACTGACACTACATAATGATCCAGGGATCAATCCAAGAAGAAGATATAACAATTGTAAATATATATGCATCCAACATAGGAGCACCTAAATATATAAGGCATATACTAATGAACAGTAAAAGGAGAAGTCAACATTAACATAATAATAGTAGGGGATTTTAACACTCCACTTACATCAATGAACTAGTCATCCAGACACAAAATCTATAAGGAAGCACTGGCCTTAAAGGGCACATTAGACCAGATGCACATAATTGATATATAGAGAGAGCATTTCACCAGAAAGCAGCAGAATGCTTAATCTTTTCTGATGACATGGAACATTCTCCAGGATGTATCACATGCTAGGCCACAAAACAAGCCTCAATAAATTTTTAAAAACTGAAATCATATTGAGCATCATTTCCAACCACAACATTATGAGACGAGAAATCAACTACAAGAAAAAAACTGCAAAAAAACACAACCCAAACACGTGGAGGCTAAACAATATGCTACTAAACAACCAATGGATCACTGATGAAATCAAAGAGGAAATAAAAAAAATAACCTAGAGACAAATGAAAATGAAAACATGATAATCCAAAAACTATATGATGCAGAAAAAGCAGTTCTAAGAGGGAAGTTTATATTGATACAAGCTTACCTCAGTAAAGAAGATAAATCTCAAGTAAACAACCTAACCTTACACCTAAAGGCACTGCGGAAAGAGAACAAAATTCAAAGTAAGCAGAAAGAAAGAAATCATTAAGAACAGAAATAAATGAAATAGAGACTAAAAAAATCAATAGAAAAGACCCAGAATATATAAACAGCTCATACAACTTAATGAGAAAAAAATAAAGAACCCAATCTAAAAATCGGCAGAAGACCTAAACAAGCAGTTCTCCAGTGAGGACATACAGATAGCCAATAGGCACATGAAAAAATGCTCCACATCTCTAATTATCACAGAAATGCAAATCAAAACTGCAATGAGGTATCATCTCACATCAGTCACAATGGCCATTATTCAGAAGTCCACAAATGATAAATGCTAAAGAAGGTGTGGAAAAAAGGGAACCCTACTACACTGCTGGTGGGAATGTAGTTTGGTGCAGTCACTATAGAAAACAGTATGGAGATTCTTCAAAAGACTAAAAATACACTTATCATATGATCCAGCAATCCCACTCCTGGGCATATATCTGGGAACTCTAATTAGAAAAGATACATGCACCCCAATGTTCATAGCAGCACTGTTTACAATAGCCAAGACATGGAAACACAGATGACTGGATAAAGAATATGTGGTATATTTATACAATGGAATAGTACTCAGCCATAAAAAATAATGTCATTTGCATCAACACGGATGGACCTAGAGATTGTCATTCTAGGTGAAGTACACCAGAAGGAGAAAGAAAAGTACCATATGATATCACTCATATATGGAATCTAAAAAAAAAAAGAGGACACTAATGAACTCATCTACAAAACAGAAACAGACTCTCAGACATAGTAAACAATCTATGGTTACTGGGGAAAGGGAGTGGGAAGGGATAAATTTGGGAGTTTGAGATTTGCAAATGTTAGCCATTATATATAAACATAGATTAAAAAAAAGTTTCCTCTGTCTAGCACAGGGAACTATATTCAACATCTTGTAATAACCTTTAATGAAAATAAATATATGTATGTGCATGCATGACTGGGACATTGCGCTTTACACCAGAAACTGACACATTGTAACTGTACTTCAATTAAAAAAAAACTTATAATGGAATTACAATTCATCAAAACATAGAAAGATGCTCACCATGTTAATAAATCATGTGGTGAGAAAAGAGAAGGGGCATTTTTCAAACCTGTTATATTGTTTAAAAACAGGGAAAAATAACACATAATACTCAATGTTCCTAATGTTTAAAATTACAATGTCCTAAGTATCTATTAGTTGTACCAGGTTTCTTTTTTTTTTTTTTTTTTTTAATTCTCTCTATATATTTGGCCAGCATTTAGAGATTTTTTGGTGTTTTAACAACAAATACAATAAAAAAGGGTCACAGAACAAATTATCATTTTCACATTGATTTTCAAGATCACTTGCATTGAAATTTTTAAGAGTCCAGATATTGCCTTTCTGTTCACACACTTCATATATAAGTTTAGTTTTTGTTCAGTGTCAGGGGTTTCTTTCTGATACACAGTTAACACTCTAAAGATAGTCTTGATATTGTAATTTAATGACAAAAAGTAAAAGCAGATTTACAGAAATATATGACAAATTCTAGAATGCTGAGGAAGAGAATGCTATATTTTATTAAATAGTAACAGTTTATAAACGAGTAGACATCAACATTTAGACCAATATCTTTTTTAATTTCAGCCAGATAAATCCTGAAAAATAAATTAAAGCTCTTCTAATATGCTAATTACTTTCTCATGATAAATAGGAATTTTAAAAATAAAATACATATACAAAAATAATAACTTCTTGGCCCTGACAATACTATCTCAAGTAACCTATCTCAAAAATTTGTAATTAGACAAAAAGAAATTCTAATTAATTCATCAAATAAAAATTTTCTTGACATAATCAGAATTTAAAAAACAGAACTAATTTTATTTAAAAAATACAGGATACACAGCAGCCAACACAGATGCCAAATAAAATTACATTTGTTGAAATATGATTTGTAATTGTTTGTCAGAATTTGCAACAACTAGAATTATTCAATGTTCAGATTCTCTTGACAACTAGGGTTGTCATTCCTTTGGCTACTCTGTAGAAATTTAGAAATTTGCAATAGTTTGCAGAATCTAAAAGTGTATTTTATCTTACTGCATCTGTATCTTACAGTATTATATTAGCAACATTATATTAGCATTGGAGCCTGGTTTCACTAATGTCCTTTCTACCAATGTTTTGAAAAACCCAATCAATGCGTTTATTTGAAATAGTGAAAGCTTTCTAGGGCATAAGAATTTAGGTAATACTGTGGGTTTTATTTAAATTATACTTTCAGACTACTATCTAAATTTTTGAAGCCAAAATAATTAAATACACAGTATTCTTAATCAAATGATTCCTAAACCACTGGTCGAATAAATTACTATCCTGGCAACACTGCTAGGATGTGTGATTTTTGCTTTTAACAGACAATATACAGCTGTGAAGCAAAACAAAATTTGGCTAGAATTTAGAAGACTTTGTAAGGCTATCAAATTTCCACTGAAATATGACTGATGACATTAATGTTTTCACCTTGCTGAAGATCTAAAAAATAGACATAATTTTGGTTGAACAAACTACACCAATTATCTGCTTGTCCACAGCTGACAAATCATTTATTTTCATGGTTTAATGTGACGGTAAAAAATAAAAATGTCTGTTACTATAAACAAAGTGTATTGGTGTATATCATTCAATGACAATCTAGTTTTTGATTACTCTAAGGACAGATTTTTTTTTGGCAATTGACTCAACAAAAAGTCTAAGAAAGATCTAAGAAATAGCTTGTAAGTGCTGAGTTTGGCACTCAGCACCAAATATCATCAATCTGTATCTTCTTGAGACCAGAAGACTTACCAAAGAGCTATATCGAGCTAAGTTATTCTGCCTCACAAGCTGTTATGTTGTAGTACAAATTCCTGATATTTGTGAAATTACTAGTCCTGTAAATGGTTTCAAATTTTGACAATGCTTCTTATTAACCACTTGCTTCTTATTTATACTTTTATCAAAATATAAATACTGGGAAGCAGGATGTTTATCTCCTGAGGAGAAAATATGGCTGTTTGGTAACCAGTATTATTAGAATTCCTTAATATGGAAATCTTAACACTGTGAAAAATGTATAAGTGAATTAAAGTACATATAATCACGTGAAGTTTGGTCATTAATGGACACTGTTCTAATTAGGATTCCTCTACTTTATTTGCTTTACTATGTGGGAAATGGTCAGTTCTGTGATTACATTACAGTTTTATTCAGAGTCAATAAAATTATATAAAATGGACATTTTTGTCTTATTTTTACTTATATGAAAAATTAACATAAAGTTACATTGATTTTACTTGAAAATATAATAAACATGGCTAGTTCAATAATAAGAAAATTTACTTAGATAATGTTTTCAGCTTTTAAAAAATGCTTGTTATCTTTAATTATAAAATATAAATCAATACTAATCTCTCTAATTTTCAGATTCCCACCTGCCTCTACATTAAGTAATCTTATATTTTTTTTCTTGACATCATCTGGACCTTCCTTTCCATCAAATCCCTCCAAATTCAGAAATCTGGAAAGTTTCCCTTAAAGTACCAAGGTTTATTTTCTGTATGCACAGCCTCTGTGATCTACTCTGACAAGTATCTTGACATTGAATCCCAAGAAGAGAAAAGCAGTTTTTTTCAAGCCACGGAGGAAGGAATGGGTTAAAAGTCTTTTTAGACTTCTCCTGCAGGGTAAGTGTGCCTATAAGCTGTATTGTTACAAAATTAAGAGATGTGACTTACCTGATCTTATTCACAATAGAAATAAAATTATAAGCTAACCATGTGTCTAATATAAAAGCAATTTTCCTAGATTATTAACATAAAAGATTATGAACACAATATAATTCCTATTAAAATGGCATTCTGTATTGGATATGGGAAGATGCCAGCTCATATGGCAGCTCCACAGTTGCGAAAGCTGGACACATTCACTGAGCAGGGGGATAGAACATCAAACCCGGAGTATCACTGATGCTGAGCGTTACTTTTTACACAGAGGGGTATTTTTGTTTTCTTTAAATAGTATCTGAAATTTATTATTACAAATATTGAATTATTAAATGACAGGGATTTTCTTTCTTGTAAATGAAGGTTGTTTTGATAATGATCAAAGCACTCAAGTTGCAAATATCTAATCGTCATTCAGAACACTTTATAATGATATTGTTAAATGTTTTGATTTTACTCTTTTTGTGCAAATGAACTTTCTGGAAGACAGTGTTACGTACAGGTTACAAACAGAGCAGACATGAATCTTGGTTTTGCAAATCTGTGAACTAAAGAAATTATCTAAATTCTATGAACAAGTTTTTCTTATCTGTAACATGAGGGAAATATAATCTCATGGAATTTTAAGCATTAAAATAATAAATATGTATATATAATGTGTTCAGCACAAATAAGTTTTCAGTAAATCTGTGTAATCTTCCTGCTTTTATTTTGAAAGTGAGGTCCATTTTTCTAGATATAAGAGTCTCCTGTAAATACTGATAGTTACAGAAATAAAACCCTGTGAAATCCCATGATAGATTACCTTGCCCTGCCTATGATTAATATACTGTTCACAACACAACTATGGTTGCATAATATTGAAAGACAAAAACAAAGAAAAGGAATTAGGTCAAGTGACAATTTAAGACAATATAATAAAATAATTTTCTTGTTTCTTTTATCTATATTTATGTTTATATGGGAAGAAATATAAGATCTTTTTAATGTTGTAATTAAATGACAGCATAAGTCAAGAGAAAATAGGGTTATGTTTTAAAAAAAAAGAGTAGACCTAAACTGATGACCTGTCCAAATGAGTAACAGAGCTGGTTAATTCATTTTTCCTCTTTGGTTAAGCAATAAAAAAATTTATCCTAAAATTTTAACTAGAATTAACAGCCAAAGGCAATAAATAAGAAAATAAAAGGCAAACAATGATATAGATTGGCTTTCTCTACGAAATAATAAGATTAAGCAAATGGCTTACAGACCACAGGATGGTGGACTGACTTACTGGTTATAACCCATTACTGATGTCTAGGCAGAAGAAAAAAAAAAAGGAGGTATAATCATTGAAGAGAAAATGCTTCCTACTGGACAAAGAAGATATGGGAAGAAGGAAAGCTTGGGAAAACTAAACAAGAGAAGCTTTTGAATAAGGATTTATATGGTATGGAAACAGATTTTCTTGGCATTTTTCTTTCTCAAGTTGATGGACTCTTTTTTTTTTAATTTAAAAAAATGGACTGATATTTAGGTTAAACTACAAAATACATTTAAAACTAGATTTCAAGTAGTTGTTTAATAGGTGGCATAGATTCATTTCCCTCCCTTCACATTCAGTGTATATTCTGGTTTCTTGCCCCTCATAAAGTTAATGTGTGAGAGATGCTTTTTTTTATAAGCTAACAAGAGGAAGTAACTTTTTTCAAATTCCTTTATCCAACAGACTATTAAAATAGTAGTAGCTGATCTGGAATATATGAATCCCAGGGATTACATTCAATTCATTTCTACTTGCTTATGCTTTGAAAATGACTGCCCTCCTGTGCAGCCCTGCCATCCGAACAATGATCTGTCTGATCCAGGAGTCCCTCAAACTGGTGTCCTTGGTGTCTCTGAGGTCCTCTCCATGTTCTGTTGAAAGCTCATCACCAGTGAGCTTACTTTGATTGAGACTGTCACAATATATAGGTCCTTCCATGATTTTTAAATTGTGGAAGGTGTTTTTATATAATTGCGATCAGTATGCTTGACCCCAGGATTATAGGAAATTTCAGGTGTGTAGTTCAACCATTATCAGTTTTCAAATAAGTTCAGTTACTTTTCAGTTCTCAAACCCACACAGCATGCTTTCAAGGACAAATCTTGGACAAATTCACTTTGAACTGCTTTCATTTCATGCATTATATCATGTTTATGTAGCTGAAATATTCCACGGAATGCTATGGTCAGATAATTCAACCTACTTTGAAACACATTAAGTTTATAAAGTAGGGCAACCTTATAAGACGAGAAGCAGACACAATTTGCATCGGGACAGAAGCGATCTGGTCTGCCACACTCACTGTCCTCATTCTGACCCTGATGATCTAAAACTGGGAGAAACTGGTGCAAAGCAGCTTGAGGAGTATGAGACCATGGGTTGGTATAACAGCTCTTCAACTTACTGGCTGTACAGTCCTAATCAAATTGGGTTGAAGTGGTGATTAAATTAAATTATATTGCCCATGTAAAGTGCCTGCATATAACAAACACTTAAAGTTTATTAAGTTATATTAATTGTAACATTTTACCAGCGATAGGCAATACTGTATAAGGGGAAGACAACTGGATTGAAAGTGAAATGCAATAAACCATAAACCAAACCCTGCCTTAACATTAATTTTTTCAGAGATTTTGAGAAAGCAAAGGAAGTTTTCCAGGCTGCTTATGTAAACTGTTAGAAGTATAAGCTGTTGTCATTTAGGTCAAGCTGAAATTTTCTTCACATATTTCTTCCTCCTTCTAGTGACCAACCACCTCTGGTGGGGTTGTATCTCATTCTTTGTTCCTCATATTTACAGTCCAGGAGACTTGAACTGCTCAAAAGAAAGGAGTTTAATTATTGTGAATATATAGATTTTTTTCCCTCTTTCTACCATTTTATTTCTCTCCATGATTGGAATATAGTAAGAAAGGCTAATTTTATTACTGAGATAGTAAACACTAATTAAACCCTACCTTTTCAAAATGTTTAGGTGTTATCTAGAAAATGCACTTCACCTATTTGTCTAATTAACTGAACTTTCAAAAACTGCTATGAGGTTTTAAGTATTTTACCCAACAGAAAATTTCACAGGATAGAAAAGATTTTACATAACTGCTTGTCTATTAATAAAGAAGGATTAAAATTCATATATCTCATAGCTAAATAGAAAAGTTCAATCACATGGGTCTAAATTTGCTTATTAGATAGTTTTAACCTTGGGAAAGTTGGAAATTTGAATGTCAGTAGTAATCAAAGATAATTCTTCTAGGACAACAAAAAAGTTTTAAAGATTTTTTTAAATCTAGGTTTTGTAAATTGGCTCTAAACTCAACTTTCCCATTTGTTCAACCCCAAATCTTGGAACCATTCTTTACCCATCTCCTTATACATATCTCATCCAATACATTTGCAATTACAGCTGTCTCCACCTTTGGTATATTTGCAGAATCGGAATATTTACTATCACCCCTCCCAACCTAGCCTCATCTCTTACCTGGACTATTTCTATGTCCTCTAAACAAAAATGGTTTCCCTGCTTTTATACTTGTCCAAATAGATAATTCCCAAAATGATCTTACTGAAATACGACAGATTCTGTCACTCCGGTCTTAAATCCCTCCAAAGGTTTCCTATGTCACTCAACAAAACAAAATAACTCTCCTTATTAAAGGCTTCCCCAACCTATACATCCTTTTCTTATTACCACTCTGATGCCATCTTCTACTGACCTTCCTCTGTCTGATTGGCTCCACTTGTACCCTACTCCCTTGAACTCCCTCTATCCCACTACAGATGTCCCCTCCAACCCTTCATATTGCTGGTCTCTATGCCTGGATTGTTTATCTCCCATATCTACAAGCCTTGCCTTCTCATGTTAGTTGGGCCTCTGCTCAAACATTCAAATATGAAATGAGGATCCTTTATAAAAGAGCACCTCCTGCTCTCCATTCGCTTGTTCTACTTTATTTATCCTAAATGTAACTACTTGCATTCAACATTTTGTTTTGTATTTTTTCTGTCTTCTTCCACTATAAGTCTCTTAAAGGCTTATATTATCTCATGAGGTATATTGAAATAACTCAAAATAATAGTAAAAAATCTTTATTTTCTCCTGTTATCATGATTACCAAGAATAAAAATATAAACCAGAAAAAAATTTGCCAATCATACATTATATACATCAACTGAAGTATGCATTCCCTTAATCTGTTTTGATGATTGGTTTATTTTACAGTTATCAAAATTTTACATTTTGTTATGCAAATTAGCAAAGGGGGAAAGGTTCAAGTTTGTGAAGACACTGATACATAAACAGATTGACATGAAAGTACTTCTCAACTATAATGACATTAAATACATTTACAGAACTGTTAAAAGGTAAAGGAAGAGAATAACCCTGTAAGTGACCTGTTTAAAAACTGTAATCATGTCTTAAGATAATTTGCTGAAACATAGAAATAGAAAGAAACCCTATTTTCATAATATCATAACAAAGGAAAAAAGCTGAATGCTACCCACTGAGGAGAGAGAAGCAAAGATGTAAAGAAACTCACATATAAAGTGAACTGAAATGGAAACTTCTTTTTTGCATTTCTAGAAAAATGCTGAATTTTTCATAGGGCTGAAAGAAACCTTCATTATAAGGTATTTTCAACCAACAAATGAAAGCCCTGAACTCACTGGTAAGCTACAGTATAGGCTTACTGAGTTGTGTTCATCTCATGAATGATTCTTTGAATTTTTACGTCATTAGTTTTGTGCTTTTTTGACATTTATTCTTTCTATTATTCTTTGCAATGTTGAAAACACTACCCAACATATTTCAGTGTGTCTCACAATCTATACTTTTTTCCAAAATTCTCTCACAAAAAAATAGGCTAACATATATGAATATTTTTCAGAGTCAAGAAATGACTTCATGGCCCACCCATCCTTTTCTCATTAGGAAGAGAGAATCTCTTAATGTAAATTTTCATAGGTTTTATTAAAATAAGTAGTTTTGATATGGCTAAATCATAATTATAACTTCCTTTTATATATAAATGAATATAATTATATAAAATATTTGCCAATGATTCTGGTTTGAATACAAAAATTATATAATCAGTTTGCGATCATATGTGAAGAAAGTCTTTTATTAGAGAGTTAATTACTGTTTGATATACTTGATGATAGGACATTTTATAAATTTATAGACTGTAAGAATCAGGTGCATTATAAATGAAAACCCTTCAACCCTAGTTTTATAATATAAATTGCTAAGTTAACAGTTTGGCCACTGACAGAGAATACGAAGTATCTTGTTTGTCATATGACCTAAGTTGTATTATTAAGTAAATACCTATTCATATTTATTATGTGTCTTATTCATATTTCTACCTTCAAACTGAAATTGACATTCTATTTATTTTAAATAATGCCATCTGCAATATATTAATTGCTGTATCATTATGATTGAAGAAATAAAAGTATTTTTTCTCTCCAAGGGGTGTGGTCAAGGAATTTCAAGACAGAGGCCACTTTTTAAGAATTTGCTTTGCACTCATCTATACTGCTTGAGAACAAGAGAATAAAGTATCTGCATAAGTAGGCACAATTTCAGCTCCGATTCAATGAGGAAACAGGCATAATTATGATGCAGTTTTTTGGTTCTGTAAGTGAAGAAGGGAGAAAAGACAGTAAATTGCCTACCATGTTTGTAGTATGAAAAATTCACTCAAATTTTAAAATTATCTGATGAAGAGATTAACCATTCTGCTGAGGTTATTTCAATTTAAAAAAATTCACTTTATCCACTACTGGTGATTTCATGTCAAAGAATGTTTTAACTTTGCAGATAAAAATATTGTTTTACCACAGTCTCTGGACTTGAACAATTCACACTATAGGGGGAAATAAACATAAAGAACTAAAAATGCAATATTAAATGATAAAGTTTATTATAAAATTAGAAATGAAATATTATGAAACATATGAGATAGAGTGGGTAAGTCTATCCGAAAGACTAGGAAACAACATTTTGTAAATGAGGTAATAACTGAGTTGATTCAGAATTTATTTTTAATGTTATATTAATTTAAAAAACTCACTTTATTTTCCTCTCTACTTACTGGCCTTAAAAATGGTTAAGTACCATTTTTTGAGTTTTCATGTAATAGTGTTAAAATAAAACTAGCTAGTTCTCTATTTTTCATTAAAGTCCTGGAAGATAGGCTATGACAGTATGAAACTGAAATTTAAATAACTTCACAAGTTGATTGTTCGTGAATATTAAAAGGCCATAAAGTTAACTGACTTTGAATAAATATATGAATTTTATGATATATAATGTTACTAAAAACATTTTGCATATCTTAATTTCAATATGATGGCTTTATGAATCTACAGCACATTTAGTTGATTATTAAGTTACTAACTATAATGTTTCACTTATTTCTTGACAACTCAAATTATCTTGGTTTACAACGTATCTCAAATTCTTAGATTCTCATCTAAAAAAGGATTAATTCTGCAGATGATCTTGAAACTCACCCTATTCTTCTATTTCTGTTAATGCCTAGAGGTTCATTATCTAACTGGTTGAATAATTCCCTTTGTCTCTATTAACTCAAAAAACTCTTCTGAAGAATAACTTTTTAAAAAGATAACAGTTAGCAAGAGTTATTCTTCTAGAGTAAATGAAGGTAACAGTCTTAATAACCCCTATCTCTATACTAGTTAGTCTTGATTATCATTCTATAAATTTATTTAGCTTTAATTAACTTGAGAAAATACATAATGATTCAACTCTCATTTGAAGGCGCTTACTTCAAGGAGATTTTTTTAAAATTTACAACTTACTGAATGCTTATTTGGAAAATGCACTAGAGGGAGCAATGTATACTCATACACACATACATATACAAATATATGCTTGTCTGTATATGCATATAATTGGTATATATGAATCACCAGACAATTGCTGAGGTAAGCAACGTTAAAGGAGCCAGCACATTAAAGATGAGGAAACCACAGAATGAAGAGCTGCAGTTCTACAGCAGCTTTCCCCCAGGGATTGCCAATACCAAGCATGGGGCAGAATATTCGCCCAGGAAATAGGCTGTATATAAATCTGGATTTAAAATATTGATCTTACTATTTGTTTCACACTTTTTTTCTTTTTTCCCCTTGTTTCAGCCCATCAATTGTTCCATTTATATGTATGTATGTATTTATATATATGTATATATGTATTTATATTTATACTTATGAATTATTGTTTATTGGTGACTGTTAGTTTCCTGGCTATGCTGTAACAAATCATCACAGATTTGGTAGCTTAAAAATAAACAAAAATATTCAGTACCCAACAAGGTATAATTAATAATATCTGGTATCCAATTAATTATTAATACAGCATCCAGATCTTAGAGGGAAATCTTTTAGTTTTTCACCACTGAATATGGTGTTAGCTGTAGATTTTTCATATATGACTCTATTAGGTTGAGGTAACTTTTTTCTTGATCTAATTTTTGGGTTTTTTTTTAAAGATTTTACAAAAAGTAGAGAAGTTGTAGGTTCACAGCAAAATTGAGAGGAAAACATACTCGTATACCTTTGCTCACCACACGTTTATCTCCCCCGTTAACAACATCCCCCACTAGAGGTAGATTCGTTAGAACTGATGGACCTAAACTGACACATCATCATCACCCAAAGTCCATAGTTCACATTAGTGTTCACCCTTGGATTGTACACTCTGTGCACTTGGACACATGCATAAGCACATGTACCCGTCATTATAGTATCATAAAGAATATTTTCACTGCCCTAAAAATGTTCTGTCCTATTCCTTCCTTCTCCCACCTCAGCTCCTGACAACCATTGATTTTCTTTTGCATCACCGTAATTTTGCCTTTTCCAGAATGTCATATAGTTGGAATTATACAGTATGTAGCCTTTTCAGATTGGCTTCTTTGACACAGTAATGTGCATTTAAGGCCCCTCCCTGTCTTTTCATGACTTGACAGCTTTGGTATCAAGTTGATTGATGCTGGCTTCATAAAATACATTTGGAAGTAGTCCCTCTTCTATTTTTTCAAAGAATTTAAGAAAGCTTGTTATTAATTCTTCTTTAAATATTTGGTAAAATACACCTGTGAAGCCATCTGGTTGTGGCTTTTATTTGTGGGAAATTTTTGATTACTGATTCAATCTCCTTATTTTTTATTAGCCTGTTAAGAATTCTCATTTCCTATTGATTGAGTCTTGGCAGGTTATTTATTTCTAGGAAATTATTTATTCTAGGTTGTCCAATTTGTTGGTGTATAATTGTTTACAGTATTCCCTTATAATTTTTTTTATTTCTGTGGCATCAGTTGTAATATTTTAATTTATTTCTCATTTTATTTATTTGAGTCTTTTCTTTTTCTCTTGGTTAGTCAAGCTAAGGATTTGCTGATTTTACCTTTTAAAAAAACAACTCTTAACCTTTGATGATTTTTTCCTATTGTTTTCCTATTTTATTTATTTCTGCTTTATTATATTTTTATATTTTTCCTTCTGCTAATTCTGTACTTAGTTTGTTTTAATGCCAAATCTTGCCACTTCTGCTCAACATAGTACTGGAAATCTCAGCCAAAGAAGTTGGGCAGAAAAAGAAATAAAAGGCCTCCAAATTGGAAAGGAAGAAGTAAAATTATCTGTTTGCAGATGGCATGATCTTACATATAGAAAATCTTAATGACCACACACACACGCCCACACACAATTATAACTAATAAAAGAATTCCATAAAGTTGCAGCATAGAAATGAACATAAAAAATCAGTACATTTTTGTATATCAAAATGAATGATACAAAAAGAGTGTTAAGAAAACGACCACGTTTATAGTAGCGTGTAAAAAATAAAATACTTAGGAATAAAGTTAAGTGAGTACGTGAAAGTCTTGTACACTGAAAAATACAAAACACTGAAAAAAGAAATTAAAGCAACACAAATAAATGGATTCCAGGTTCACGGATTAAAATAATTAATATTGTTAAAATGTCTATACTACTTGATGTGATCTATAAATTCAATGTAATCTCTACCAAAATCCAGACGCCATTTTTTTATAGAAAATTTTTTTTAAATTCTAAAATTTACATGGCACCACAAGAGACCATGGATAGCCAAAGCAATTTTAAGCAACAAGAATGAAGCAGAAGGTATCATACTCCCTTATTTCCAAATACATTACAAAATTGCAGTAATAAAAACAGTATAGTTTTGGTGTAAAAACTGACATACAGATCAGTGGAACAGAACAGAGAACCCAGAAATAAGCCCATACATTATGGTCAACTGATCTTTGACATGAATGTCAAGAACACACAATAAGGAAAGGACAATCTTGTCAATAAATGATACCAGAAAAACTGGATATCCACATTCAAAAGAACAAAATTGGATCCTTATCTTACAACATTCACAAAAATTAACTCCAAATAGATGAAAGATTTAAACCTAACACCTGAAACCATAAAGCGCTTAGAAGAAAAGATAGAGAAAAACCTTCTTTACATTGGTTTTGACAATAATGTCTTGGATATGACACCCAAAGCATAGACGACAAAAGCAATGTGGCACTACATCAAACTAAAAAGTTTCTGACAACAAAGGAAACAATCAACAAAATTAAAAAACAGTAAATGGAATGGGAGAAAATATTTGCAAATCACATACTTGATTAAGGGCTAATATCCAAAGTGTATAAGAAATTCCTACAACTCAATAGCAAAAAACAAAAACAAA
Source organism: Camelus dromedarius (assembly GCF_036321535.1). Classification (NCBI taxonomy): domain Eukaryota; kingdom Metazoa; phylum Chordata; class Mammalia; order Artiodactyla; family Camelidae; genus Camelus; species Camelus dromedarius. Next base: position 29,304,122 of record NC_087456.1, read on the forward strand.
ACAACAAAAACTGCCAAAAAACCCAAACATACAAAAACTTAATAACCCAGTTTAAAAAGGGACAAAAGATCTGCAACATTTTTACAAAGAAGATATATACATGTCCAACAAGTACATGAAAAACTGCTCAACATCACAAAAATGCAAATCAAAACCACAATGAGGTATCAGCCCACACCTGTTAAGATGGCTGTTATCAAAAAGACAGAAAATAAAGTGTTGGTGGGGATGTGGAGAGAGGAGAACCCTTGTATACAGTTGGTGGTAATGTCAACTGATGCAACCAGTGTGAAAACAGAATGAAAGCTGAAAAAACTGAAAATAGAACTATGATATGATCCAGCAATCCCACTTCTGAATATATACCCAAAGGAACTGAAATCAGGATCTCAAAGCGGTATCTGCACGTCTATGTTTACTACAGCATTATTCTCAATACACAAGACATGAAAGCAATCTAAATGTCCATCACAGATGAATGGTTAAAGAAAATGTGCTACATAAATGCAATGAAATATTTTTCAGCTTTAAAAGAGAAGGAAATCTTGCCACTTACAACAACACAGATGACCCTGAATTACTTAACTCTAAGTGAAATAACTCATACACAGAAGCACAAATACTATATGGTACCACATATATGGGGAATCTAAAATAGTCAGATTCAGCAGATAGTAAAATGGTGGTCTCCAGAGATTTGGGTGATGGGAAAATGGGCATGAAGGAAACGATACTAAGTACCAGTAATGCAAAATGAATAAATCCTAGAGATCTGTTGCACAGAATACTGCCTATTTAAAACTAACTGCCTAGTTAAAATATTGTATTCTATAATTAAAATTTTCTTATTATTTATCCCATTTGTGGTTGTGTATGGGTATCTTCATCAAGACAGCTCAGTGTGGTTTTTCCCATACAAATTTGTTGCTTGTCATTACATTCCAGCCCCTGGTTCAGGCTGAGATAAAGATAACTCTTCTCAGTTTATCACAAGCCTGAGAGTGTTATCACAATATACTCATACAGAGAAAGAAGTATTTACAAAGATACATAGTACAAACCTCAGAAAAATATATGAATAATCCTCATTAAGGAAGATGTATTTTTCTAAACGCAACATATATAAACATGACCTTCTATTTAGAATAGATACAACTCTGAATAATGACATTATTGCAGTTCTTTCTTTAGCGTAACAAATATTTACATGTGTATGCAAAAATGCAGTTCCAACAAAGTATCTTTTCTATGAAGAAAACTGGAAATTTGTAATAGCCATATTTTTTATACCGAGACTTGAAGTTAAAAACTGTCTTTATCATGAATCAAGTAAAATTCTGGGCGTGATTTCCTTCCCCAATCTTTTCTGCAAGTCTGAGGCGAGAGCCTGAGTTTTCTATTGCTCTGGCAGGACTGTCTCCTACATCCACTCCAGAAGCTATGGAGACAGTCCACAGTGTTTTGTCATTTTATTAGTGAATCTGTGTGAAGGTGTTTCAAAAATGCTTTCAGTTCTTCTTAGGTGACTCTGATGTTGTTGAGAGCAAATGGACTAGGGAGAAAGTGAAGAGTTTAAGAATGGAAAATGACCTATGGCCACACCTAAGGACCTTCAACATTCATTTATGGTAGCAGATTTTTAGCTCAGCAAAGGATAAAATTTAGGGTAAACTCATCAAGTATGAAAAGTAACTGTGAGGAACTAAATGCAAAGAGCATTTCAAAAACAAGAGGTTGGTCAAACATTTGGAATATTGCTAAAGAAGGCACGTAAGGGGAAAATTGAAAAAATGTTAATTTGATTTAATGACTTAAGGAAGGTCATATCAGTGAAGTGGTGGAGAAAAAAGCCAAAAAACAAACAAACAAAAGGAATAATATTTAAAGGAAGTGGTGGGGGCAATGGTCTTGAGAAAATATTAGTTATTCCCTCAATAGTTACCAAAAGGAAGTTAAAATTATATGCAAAAACATTTCTTTGAAAACCTAACTTTCTAGACTAAAATGTTTCTATTTTTTTAAATGATCTTGCAACTTCAAAATGTTTTACATCATGTGCCTAAAACTTCTTATACATATCAATAACATAATTTGTTAATATAAGAAAGCTGTTATTATGTCCTAAGCATAACAGTTGTAGATGTGGCTGAGAGATGATCGCAGATGTCTGCTGTATATCGCCTATTATAATTTACATCAAAAAAGCTGGAGTCTGTTTCACAAGGCTAAAATGTTTCATGAAATAACCATCAGTTTTGTTTTCTACCAACCATTTCACTTAAAAGCAAAGAGAAAAACACATTATGGTACTTGAAAAGCAAGTCAAGGCAATATGAGCCAGAGTGATAAGGAGAATATGAGCTTGATACAAGTAAATAGCAAAGACTAGAAAAAGCCAGCCAAGACATTTTTAATTTATACCAAATATTGTGTCAACCTTTCTTTAGAAAGTAACTCTGCAGAAACTTTGATATCAAGAAAGTTAATATGAGGATATTCAAAGTAAAAATTTAGTCTGCTAAATACAGGTTAAAAGCAAAATAAAGCATATTCACAAATATATATTTTTAAACATAACCACTTGAAATACATATTCATCAGAACTAATTCATCTAACTCTAATCACATCTTATTTTAAGTTCAGAAGCACTGGCAATTTTTGCCTTTATTATGAGGAAAGAACAATCACATTAGAAAGCCTTGTCATTCTCCCAGTAATGAGTTTAAGACGACATTTGGGAAAGAGCTTTGCTGTGACTAGAATAGCAATGTTGATTTTACATTTTAAAATAAGCTTCAAAACACATACAGTGAGAACAGTTTCATACAGGGATTTATTTTTCCTCCCATTTCAATTTGAATGTGAGTTAAATTCTAAATTACAGTAATTGTGAACTGTTTTCATGTTACTATAAAGTTTCAAATTGTGGGCTAAGATCTATTCTGAAAGCTGAATCTCATCAATAGAAAATGATTTTTAAAACTGCTATTATTGATTTTTGGTCTGGGATATTTCCTTTATATGCAGGGCAAATTCCAATAATTACGCATTAAATCAGAAGTATTAAAATGAACACAATCACCATACTCCAATCACAACGTAGTAAAGATTTTTTTAGCCCAACCTTTTTAAGCTATTATATCTAGTTTTAGAATTAAAATTTGTAGATATCTGTGCTGAAAGACATTTTTAAGAAGACAAAAGGGATGACTATTCTAATAGTTTATTTCTAATCAGTATTATTCACCTGTATTTTCCATCCTACAGTTCATCTCATAAAACAAAAATGACACTAAAGCAAAAACTGCAGAATTAAACAGGTAAGGAAGATTTTATTGGAGGCTCTTGCAACAGAGTGGAAAGAACGTAAGACAGTCTGAACTCAACTCCTTTTTTAAAAAAAAAAAAGGGCAAGAGAATTTTTAAGAGTGGAGTGCGGGGAATCATAGGCCCTCTGTGTTTGCTAACTGGCCTATATTCATGACAGGAGGTAGTTTTACAACTCTGAGCAAAATGCACGCTGAAGTTAGGCTCTAACTCTCCCAGAGCCGTGGGGATACTAACATCCTTGATGATGATGAAAATTCCAGGTCCTGGAGAAAGACAGCCCTGGGTTATAAAACTGGTAAATGCCTTTTTAAAAGATCCACATCTCAAAGAGGCAGAGAAGTTTTCAAGTTTACAAGTTTTCTAAATAAATGGCTCAAGAAACGAGAGGGGAGTGACCTCTGTGGTTAGGCTGCATGGATTCTGTAAGGGCCAGAGCGAGAGGAGGTCACGGACTGAGAGGCAGGAAGAAGTCTGTCTGAAGTTTAGTGAGGCTTAGAGAACTATTAAGGTTACATTGGTCAGTGGCTTTTTAAGTTTATTTTTAAGACAATTTCTTTTAAGCAGTTTTAAGTTCACAGCAAAATTGAGAGGATGACAGAGACTCCCCTACCTCTCACACATGCATAGCCTCCCTTGTCATCAACATCCACCACCAGAGTGGTACAGTAGTTACAACTGATGACCTTACACTGACACATCAAAATCCCCTAACGTTCATGGTTTTAGTGTGCATTCTTTGAGAACACTACATTCTATGGATTTGGACAAACGTATAGTGATGTGAATCCATCATCACGAAATCATATGGAGTACTTTCACTGCCATAAAAATCCCATGTGGTCTGCCTATTCACCCTTCCACCTATCCCAATTCCAGGAAACTAGTGGTCTTTTTACTGTCTCCATAAATTTGCCTTTTCCAGAATATCATATGGCTAGAAGCATATAGTATATAGCTTTTTCAAATTAACTTCTTTAATTTAGTAACACACATTTAAGTTTCCCCCATGTCTTTTCATAGCCCCTTTTTTAGGACTGAATAATCACTGCGTCTACATGTACCACAGTTTATTAACCCATTCAGCTACTGAAGGGAATCTTGGCTGCTCGCAAGTTTTGGCAATTGTGAATAAAGCTACTATTAACATTCAGGTGCAGGTTTTTGTGTGGACGTGTTTTCAACTGCTTTACGTAAAATCTAAGGAATGCCATTGCTAGATCATATGATAAGGGTATGCTGCTTTTTGTTAAGAAACTATCAAATTGTCTTCCAAAGTGGCTGTATTCTTTCGCATTCTTGCCAGCAATGGTTGCTGTTTATCCATGTAGTTGCCAGTATTTGATGTTGTCAATGTTTCAGATTTAGGCCACTCTAAACAAACAGTAGCTTATAAATTACTTAAATTTGCATTTCCCTAATGACATATAATGTAGAGAATCGTTTAATATGCTTACTTACTATCTATATACCTGTTTGTGAGATGTTTGTTAATGTCTTTGGCCCATTTCTTAATCAGGTTGCTTGTTTTCTTATTGCTGACTTTTAAGAGACCTTCATATATTGGTGACAACAGTCCTTTATCATGTATGTCTTTGGCAAATAATCTTTTTCAGTCTATGGTTTGTCTTCTCGTTCTCTTGAAATTGCATTTCACAGAGTAAAAGTTTTTAATTTTAACAACGTCTAGCTTATCAATTACTTCTTTCATAGGCTGTGCCTTTGGTGTTGTATCTAAAAAGTCGTAAGTCATAACCAAGGTCATCCAGGTTTTCTCCTCATAACATAGGATTTTTATAGTTTTACATTTTAGGTCTGGAGTTCATTTTAAGTTAATTTTTGTGAAAAGTATAAAGTCTATATGTAGATTCATTTTTTTTTTTTTTTTGCATTTGGGTGTCCAGTTGTTCCAGCATCATTTGTTAAAGAGGCTATCTCTGCTCTATTTTATTGCCTTTGCTCCTTTGTCAGTTGAATTTATTTGTTTGGGTCTATTTCTCTTATTTCTCTACTTCCCTTTACATCAGATTGCATTAGAAACTCTATGGTCACTGTGTTGAATTCCTCTGATTCAATTTTCTCTCAGTCTTATTCTAAGCAAGTTTTCAACTCAAAAAACAAACAAACAAACAAACAAAAAAACCCAAAAAACAAAACAAAAAAATCTTAAGCAAAAATATATATTAAGTTACAAATTATCTCTATGGTACTAAACCTCATGGTCAATTGAACATATCCATTTTACTTGATTAATCAGAAGATATGATACACTTTCTTTGAAATACTCTTTTCATTTGGCCTTCAGAACATCATCTGATTTTTCCTCTTACCCAACCTGCCAGCATTTCTTCTCATTCTCTTTTGGCAATTCTTCCTCTCCTTCTCTACTTTTGACACCCCAGAACTCACTGAAAAATTTCTTAACTACACTTTCTTTTAAAATTTCTTTTCTCTACTGTTTTCTGTTTTTACTGACTCCCTTGAAGATCTCATGCATTGCCACAGCTTTCAATAAAATATATCTATCTTTAATCCATCCAAATGTACATCTCCACTCTGGACATGTCCCCTGAATTTCAGTTTTGTATTTTCAACCTGATTGTCGTCACCACACAGTATCTGTAAGAAACATCTAAAACTTTTATATGTACTAAATGTAATTCCTGAATTCTCACACAAAAACTGCCCAGAAAACATTTTTCACCATCTCACCCATTGGCAAGTCTATCCTTCCATTTACTCCAGCCATACGCCTTGCAGTTATCCTTGACACCATTCTCTTTCTTTCACCTTGCTTTCAGTCCATCAGAAAATCTTACCACCTTTACATTCAAATATATGCATAAACTAAACACTTCTCAACACTTTCACTGTTTCATTATGTGCTATTTCACCTTTACATCTCTTTTGGATTACTGCAAGGGCCTCAAAACTTGTCTTCAAGCTTTCACCTTTGCTCACGTACATATATTTTCAGAAAAAGCCAGAGTGATTTGTTAAAACTAAAACTAGACCAGATCATTTATGATTAAAAAATTATAGTGGTTCTCCATTTCTTTCAAATGAAAACCCATAGTACTTATAATGAATACATTTTGCACCAATAGCTGCCTCTCCTTCTCAGGTGTTCTTCCTCTGGAGATATGCATTGCTACCTTGATCATCACCTTCACATTTTTGCTCATATGTCTTCTTTTTAACTGGGCTTGCTTGGAACATTCCATTTTGAATTATACTCCTCTACGACTCCTAATGTTTCTTACCTTGATGTTTTTCCACTTTTTAACACACAATATACTTTATATTTTATTATGTTTCTTCCAACAGTTAAAGGACTGTGATTCAAAACACAGTCTCAGGTTTTAATGTCTATCTCTAGCTTTACCAATTTGTAACTTACTCTCTGATTTACCATTTTTAAACATTTAAATTGACTATTATAAAAGATGAAGGCATTGTCAAGTAGATTTCCAAGTCCATTTTACCAAAAAAAATATTTTTCTTATTTTAAGTAATTTAACTTGTTATACATTAGTGTAGTTATATTTTATCACATAGTAAGCAGTATCTTAATCATTTAGGCATGGTTTATTAAAATTGTTTGATTCTTAATCTCAGTCATCTCAAATCATATTTTTCATTTTTAATGACTTTCCATTTATCACTTTAGACAGGATCCCATCACTAAGAAATGACACATGTACTAAGTTTATACTGCATATGCAGATGACTCTTCTACTATGTTTATGTTCTAAAGAAAAAGTAAGTTCAAATTTCTTTGGTTACTGTTTTCTTCAGGATATTATAATATGTGACTTCCCTTTTCTCTTATTTATGCATTATGTTTAGATCTTGTAGTTTGTAGAATGCTTTTTCTGATAGTTAATTTACATTATTTTTTCATAGACATGAATACTACTTCTTTTCAAATGAAAACTTTCACTTGCTCTGTTATCTCTCATATCAGTTTATATTCAAATTTTCTTTTTAAACATGAATATCATTTCTCGTATGAAAACTTTCACTTGTTCTGTTTCTTCCTTTTTACTTATATGTATATTGAATTCTATTTGTTCCTTAACCATTTCACTAGCACCTTTGTACTGATATTTGTGTCTGTTATTTTCCACTTGCTTTCATGTGATTTTTAGATGTCTATGTTGCAATTTACATCATTTCTCTATTCAGAGATGTTTGTATATTTTATTGCACCTAATAACCATTTCACATTTATAACGAGTTTATTTTTCTCGTATTATTTTAATAGTTAACTCACATTTTACTTCCTCCTATTAATTTATCATTTATTTGACTAGATGTATATTTTTTAATACCAGAGGCTGTTTTGAGGTCTTGGAGAATTACATCTGAAATTCTATGTTTATTCTTGGATTAGTTATTTCTATGTGGCTTAATTTACATATGCTTCTTTTCTTTTTGACCTATACTCTGCTAACATCTATTTATTTCAGAAATTTAGAGGGCAATTTATTTTTTTAAAAGTGCAACTGTCCTCTAAATTTCTGAAATATATATATATATATATACCGTTTATATCCACCACCATTAATATTTACTACAATTTTTAAAAAATTATAAAAATGCAAACATCATAGGCTCAGTATATATAAAAAAAAGTTCCTCTTCTTAACTGAAGTCATTAACTTTTGTAAAGAGTCCAGTTTATTGTCTTATGTTATCAAATCCATTACCAACTGGCACTATTTCAAACAACTGTTCTTAAGGATACTGACTAGATATCTGGCACTGAGAAATTCACCATTACTCTCATGCTATTACTAAAGCATTATAGTAAGGATTAAAGGATGAGTAAATGTTGGCTAGATGAAAAAGGGTGGGGTAAAATATTTTTTTAAAACTTCTATATGTAAAACTACTCTTGTTTGAAACCTATTCAAAATATAGGAATGTTTGTATATTTAGTCATGTTATTTGATGTATATTAGCATGCATGAATACTTAATATATTAGAGAAATCTAAAAAATTTGAAATGAATTATTTTCATATTGATCCACTGATCAAGGCAAGTTAGATATAACTGTCCTAAGGCAATGGAACCCAAGCACTAACTGCCTTTTTAATTCATAATAGAGTGAAACTATGTTCATAGAGAAATGATTGGAATTGAAGTGTTTTTTATTTTTCCCCAAATAGATGCAACCTTGCAAAAAAAGATAAAATTTTTACCTCTGAATTTATGAGCATTACTGTCATTTTAATTTGGAATATAGTAGGATAATATAAATATATCAAGTATTAATAGAAACAGGGAGAATTTACAAATTATACACTATATTATATAAAAGAGACAACTTTAGTAAAGGTATATGCAAGTTAAAAAATATAACTATAAGTAAATGCCATATTTAAGGAAAAATACTTTTTTTTGCACAGTTACTAACATATCCAGTAACCCCTGGGACATCCTGCATTTCACCCAGGCAAAGTTTTTTTAAAATAATATATATGTCAAAAATGTATAGGGTTAAATATGACTTAAGAGAACACACAAATGTAGTCGAAGTATTAAAACATGGGACTCATAAACACCAAATTTGGGAGAATGTTTTCCTCTTAGAGAAAGATTTAGGAAATAGGTTGACAAATGAAATACTGGGGCTTCAATTTTCCATGTTTCTTAATAAAAAAGTTCCCAAATAATTGATATGATTTCATGTAATTTAGGGACTAATATACAACTTTTCTTTATATTTTCATTTCATTTTTTGGCTGATAGGCAATAGTAAAAATATTTAAACTAATATGCACCAATAATTAGAGGCCTGTTTGTAACAGTTTAATCTTCAGATTTGGTATGACAAACCACAGAGCAGGTACACATTTTCTTTTACAATACTGCTATGACTTTTCTGATCTAGAAAAGGTAGAAACAAAGGTCAGATTATATTCTTACCATCCCAATTAAATAAATGTATTTGCCTAAATAAAGTGGGTATTTCATTCAATATTAATTTAATGCTTAAAACTGAATCTTAGAGCAATAGAAGTATATGAAAAATGATCTTTTCACTCCCAAAGTTTTCAAAATTAAAAATCCCACAGACATTGTTAAGATTTAAAACATGAGTGTAATTTTCACAGTTTGTGTCTTAAAGCAATCACTATATTCATTTCAAAAAAGGGTAATAAATTCTATCATTTTATATGTGGGTGTGTGTTTTCTATATCTGTACCATAATGTTAAAGAGATGGCAAAAATTTTCATCTCAAGGTTTCATAATTCCTTTGGGTTTACATTCAAGTAAATATCTATGGACTATCTAAGTGTATGACACAGTGATCAAAAGGCACTAAAGGTGGGACAAAAAGTAAGGGGAACTCTGTGGGGAAACAAATCAAATCAACACATAAAACACCAAAGCACTCAGGAATGGTGACTGCCACAAAAAAAAAAGTGAAATAACTATTAAATAAAATGCATTTCTTCTCAAGAGAACACTTGACAAAAGTGACAAAAATGTACTTATAGTTGTCGAGTTTTTCTCTTAACTATTTTAAAGTTGGCAAAATAAGCTAAACAATGCCCATCGTGAGTATACACTTTGTTTGTTTGTTTGTTTACAATCTACATATCTCTCTGATGAGGTAGTAAGGTACAGAACACATACAAGAGCTGTAGTGGTTTTAAACTAGAATTTTCATTCCAACTTTTATGATAGGTTTTATACTTCAGTAATTTGTGAGCTTCCCAAAAGTTCTAGAAACCTTTATTTCTTTTTTTTTTTAACATTTTTTATTGATTTATAATCATTTTACAATGTTGTGTCAAATTCCAGTGTTCAGCACAATTTTTCAGTCATACATGGACATATAAACACTCATTGTCACATTTTTTTCTCTGTGAGCTACCATAACATTTTGTGTATATTTCCCTGTGCTATACAGTATAATCTTGTTTATCTATTCTAAAATTTTGAAATCCCAGTCTATCCCTTCCCACCCTCCACCCCCCTGCAACCACAGGTCTGTATTCTCTGTCTATGAGTCTATTTCTGTCCTGTATTTACGCTTTGTTTTTGTTTGTTTGTTTGTTTTTGTTTTTTAGATTCCACATATGAGCGATCTCATATGGTATTTTTCTTTCTCTTTCTGGTTTACTTCACTTAGAATGACATTCTCCAGGAGCATCCATGTTGCTGCAAATGGCATTATGTTGTCGGTTTTTATGGCTGAATAGTATTCCGTTGTATAAATATACCACATCTTCTTTATCCAGTCACCTGTTGATGGACATTTAGGCTGTTTCCATGTCTTGGCTATTGTAAATAGTGCTGCTATGAACATTGGGGTGCAGGTGTCATCTTGAAGTAGGGTTCCTTCTGGATATATGCCCAGGAGTGCATTTCCTGGGTCATACAGTAAGTCTATTCCTAGTCTTTTGAGGAATCTCCACACTGTTTTCCATAGTGGCTGCACCAAACTGCATTCCCACCAGCAGTGTAGGAGGGTTCCCCTTTCTCCACAGCCTCTCCAGCATTTGTCATTTGTAGATTTTTTAATGACAGCCATTCTGACTGGTGTGAGGTGATACCTCATTGTAGTTTTGATTTGCATTTCTCTGATAATTAGTGATATTGAGCATTTTTTCATGTGCCTTTTGATCATTTGTATGTCTTCCTTGGAGAATTGCTTGTTTAGGTCTTCTGCTCATTTTTGGATTGGGTTGTTTATTTTTTTCTTATTGAGTCGTATGAGCTGCTTATATATTCTGGAGATCAAGCCTTTGTCGGTTTCATTTGCAATTTTCTCCCATTCTGTAAGACTTAAACATAAGACAAGATACAATAAACCTCCTAGAGGAAAATATAGGCAAAACATTATCTGACATACATTTCAAAAATTTTCTCCTAGAAAAAATAAAAGCAAGAATAAACAAATGGGACCCAATGAAACTTACAAGCTTCTGCACAGCAAAGGAAATCGTAAGTAGAAACCTTTATTTCAGATGTTACATACAGAACTGAGATAAGTCATAGGCTTTTGAAGCACATATAAGATCTCCTTCAGCTGATTCCACGTTGTGAGGCTAACTTCATAGAAGCTTCAATTTTTGCCAAGAAATCCTTAAAGAAATAAATCTTTTTTTTGGCAGCCAAGATTCAAAAGCTTCACAAGATACTGTTGAATGGTAAGCTAATTGACAAGGATTTTGTAGAGCAGCTTTAGCTGAGCCATTGTGGTTTTGGCACATCAGAAAAGACTAAGGCATGAAAAAAATAACAATCTTTGGACCAAACTAAAACTACTGAAATCTTGCTGCCCAAATTCTGGAAATTGCTACTGGATCCTTCTTATCTGCTTGCCTTTGTTGTCACTTTTTTCTCTGCCTGTAGCTTCCCCCAAATCTTCAAGTGGCTTAATCTCTTAGCATATTCAAGTCTCCGCTCAAATTATCGTATCAGAAAACACTTTTGTGAACTCTAATGAAATTTGCATGACTTACTCTGATTTATTTGTCAGCATAGTTCTTATTGCTACTGGAATTTTGTTAGATATTTTTTCCTCTTGGTTATTGCCTATACCATCCAATAAATTGAAAGCTTTATGAAAGCAAGGAAATAATCTTTGAATGTCATCTTTACACTCTACTGTAAAGCTCCCCATTTTCTACGCAACCAGCGATGGTACTTTCTCCAACTGAGATGTTAAGGAAATTCTTTTATCTTAACAGCTTTTATATCTGCATTAATTTTGGTCTTGGCTAAGGGGATCCAAAAGTCAAATATGGATAATGAAGATCAATGCAACTTGGTTTGTTCTTAATAGATAATAGACAAATTTCAGAAATTATACATGTGTTTAATAAATAAATAGTTTTCATTTTAATAGATATTAATAAGATATAGAAAGAGCAAGGAGAAAACACTGCTAAATTCTGGGTTTTTTTGTCTCAGATATTTTTTGTCTCACAGCATGACTGTTTCTTAGTTCTTCTGATATAAAATTTTAAAGTTTTGTAACATATTTTAATCCTCATCATCTGACTGACATTTGTCATTCTTAACTGAGGGAGACTATTACATTGTCAACACAGGAGGCCACTAATGAAATAAATACATTCTGGTACTCATTCTGTGCTGTAGTCTCCTTCCAACAAATCTAGGTGTGACCTGAGATTTGCTTGAATTTATCAAATTTAGCAGAAATTACACTATGTCCCTTCTAGTTCCCAGTCTTTATATCTCCGACAGCTTCTGCTTTGGGCTCTTGGGCACCCTGAGCATGCGTCGAAGAAGTCCCTCTGTCCAGCTGGAGACACCATGTATACAGACATGGTGGCAAAGCCACATGAAAGGGCAGGATGCTGAACCACATGAAGAGAGAATGAGATGACTAGTTGCATTAGTTTCCTAGAACTACCACAACAAGTTACCATAAACAGTGTGGCTTAACACAACAAAAACCTACTCTCTCCTGGTTCTGGAGGTCAGTCATGGGAAACCAGGGGTCAGTGGGGTTGCTTCCTTCTGGAGGTTGGCAGGGAGAATCTGTTCCTTGCCTCTCTCCTAGTTTATGGTGGTTACTGGCAATCCTTGGTATTCTCTGGCCACGAGACAGATCATTTCACCCTCCATCTCCACCTTCACATGGTGTTCTTCCCTGTGTGTGACTCCTCTGCGTCTGCGTGTGAACCGCTTTGCTTCCTTTTATAAAGAGAACGCTTTTTAGATTTAGGGTCCACACTAATCTGGCATGATCACATCTTAACTAATAACATCTGTAAAGACACTATTTCCAAATAAAGTCACCTTCTGAGGTTGTGAGTGGACAAGAATTTGGGAGGGAAGCGCATCCACTCCACCAGTCATTTCAGTGAGCCTCAGCCATACAGTGATTCTAGTCCCTGCTCTATGGCCCAAGGCAGTCACACCACAATGGCAGCCCAGCTGATCTCAGCCCGTGCTAAGAAACCATGCAAGACAATTAAAATAACTGTTGTATTACACCACTATGTTTTGGAGCTGTTACACAGCAATATGTAATAGAAAGACTGGTTAAAATTCTTCCCCTCAAATGCTTATGGGCTCATGCTGGAAGTATATAAGTATATGAATATATAAATAAGTGAATGATTAAGTGCAAGCAAGATTGGACAGTGTCTTGATGTGTAATTTTCACATATTGACTGTCCGGTAGAGAGATTCTAAACAGAAGCACCCCAGCGAAGTACTCTTCAAAACAACGGGAGAGCTACACACCCAGAGTCATTTATTCATCAACAGATACAGCCACTTTGCAAAATCATCTGTTTATGCTAGCTAGTTTACAACCAACAATTACAGTTAATTGAAAATGTCCTTTGAGAAAAAAGACAACCATAGTATAAAATCAATTTAAAATTTTACTTATTGATCAACTGTGCCAGCTTTAGCTGATGTTTAATATTGCTTTATAAAATGTTTATGTTATGTATCCTATTTATTTTCAGTTGCAACAGTCAGATCAACAGTTTCAATATTTCCTTCTCAATATGGACATAAATTAGAAATAACTCTTCCTTTGTACCCCCATCAAACATTTACGTACATGATAACATCACAAAAGTAATCCTTTGGTCTTTCTCTCTTTTTTTTTTTTTTTTTTTTTTTTTTTGGTGTGGAAGATGTAGTTTTTGGAAACAGCTGTTTCCTGAGTTTGTTTATTTACTTTTCTAGGTGACTCTGTATTTTTAAAAACTTGAACCTTTTAAAATTTTATAATTAAACAAAGAATAACCTATACTTACTATTGAACCACTTCAAAGATCAATTTTTAATCTATTTGCCTCTTCCTCCTTTCTTTCCATTTTTTCCCTCCTCTTTCCTTTTTTCATTTCTTTCCAACAGATCTCTCTTTTTTATTTTTAACCCAGAGTTGTTCTTTTTCCAATATAAAAATCCATGAACTTTTTTCTCCCAGATTCATAACTAATGTTCCCCGTAAAAAATAACTAGGATTAAATTTGTAATAGCATTAATAAAAGTTACAATCTGATTTTAAAAAATTTTGTGGAGATACAAAAGTATGATAAAGAATTTAAAAGTCTTGAAAATACACATGCTTAATTACATATATTAAGTAGCACTCAAGTAGATTTAACAAGAAGAATCACAGTCCTTGTCCTTCATGTCAAACAACACATTTTCCAAGGCTACCGACAGAGAAAACTTTATCTGTACTCTTTCCAAATCATGCTGTTAAACTTTCTTCATTTAAATATATATATATATGTATGTATGTAGGCCATGAGTATTATTCTTTTTTTATACATGAGAAGGTATAGAAAGTTTACACATGAGAAGGTATAGAAAGTGACCAAATTTTCTCTCCAGTAAAGTATACATGGATATGTTTTGCCCTCCCAGGAAAAGAAAAGTCGTGAAAACAATGAAATGATTTCATTCTCTACTTGGTTCTTTAAATACAGGAAAAAATAAGTCCCCTTCATTGGCTACATAGCACTGTTCTTTCTCATCTTCAGCCTGAAAAATCAAGTGGATTTTATTTTAAATATATTTTAACAATTACATGTAGACATAGATCTGAAATTTCACTAATGTGTTTTAACTTTCTTTACTCAGGTGGAAGTTGCATTTCTTTTATTATTCTTTGGAATCTCATAAAATCACCAAACACAACTATTAAATGTATTAGCTGCACACATTAGAAATTCAAGGTTGAAGTAACTAGAACGAAACAGCAGATTTTAAAGGAACAAGACTGTCACTTAGTGTCAATGTTACAGTTCCATTTATCAGCTCCATTAACTTAATGGTCAAAAAAAAAAATTCTCCATACTTTCTTCTCCCTGGTGCATATTCGCTCTCACACACATCTAAACTAATGCTAACAGAGAGTAAAGTGATGCTATCAGCATTCTTTTATGTAGCTTTTATTGTTTTCCATAAAATTCTGTCACTGGGATAAAACTAATGATTTTATACATCTGGCCCAGCCACACAAACTCCAATTTTTACTTCTCTAATTTTCATTCAACGCTTTCTTTCCACTCCTTTAACACAGAGTGCTTTTGTCACACTTAAGTTGAAATATCAGAAAGTCAGAAACCTCATCAAAGAAAAACAGGTGCTTTACTCCTTTTGATTCTCCATCTTCCTGTGAACCATCTGAGATGCCTGTGTACCTCTCCGTCTCCAGCCCATTTGTACTGCAGACAGCCACACAATAGACTTTCTGGTATTTAATGCTGAAAAGCCCAATTGGTGATGTGTGTAGTAAAATTTTACTGCTTGTCTCAGTGAAAAAGGGAGCAATTCCTATACCTACTTTGCAGTTGAAAAGTTCAACCTTTATCTGTTTAGCCAGCTTTAATTCGAGAATAGGTCTCTTTCCACTGCGAGGAGAAATGCTGAGACATCAGGCCCTTAACAGCACTCCCCTGTGCAAGCTGCCTTGCCTGCTGATGCTCTCGCCTTTTCCTCTGCTCTCGGGAATTTACATTGGTTTATCTGTAAAGAGCCCTACATGATGAAGGTGTCAATCACTCACCATTTTCTGGCTTTTATCCGTTTTTTTGTATTAGTTTACTAATACTAAATATGTCATTTTACTACTCAGTTATACACTTCTAAAATTACATGAAATCTCTTGAGAGTCCTGTCATATCCAGAACATTTAAATTAAATGTGTAAATTAATTGTGACATGTAGTTTATTGCCACAAATCAATAAGTCACAGATATAGGTACTTGATTATAAAGGTAATTATTGCACTTAATTTCTCTAACACTCAGCTTTTTAGTGTACAAAAATATTTTTGAAATATGTAACTAAAGCTATATCCTTGGATTTTTTGTCTTATAAAGCATTTATATAAAATGTGCTAAGAATATAAAAAGATAGTTTAAAAAGCCATTCATATTCTCCTTGGCTTTATTCTTTTAATTTCTTTTTTTTGACAGAACTGAGTTCTTTTTTCTTTATTCATGTGTTTGCAAGGAATAATATCAGAATAGCAGCCAGAAGACCACTTTTATGTCTCCCTTCCACTGCTTACAAGTCGTTTAACTTTCTTTCAGTCACATAAAATTTTTTTGGTTACAATTATTCTAACTGTTCCAGGGGGATAACAATAACTGCTTACTTCACAGGGTTGTATGAAAATAATGTGAGATAAAATATAATTGCTTTTCTGAAAATCATACAATGTCATAACTAAAATGTAAAATCCGAATACTAAAATTTATACAAAATTAATTCAAATACATTTTCTCTTATGTATCTATGATTTACATTATGTAAAAATAAAATCACACCATACATTTGGACCATTGACTATGAAAGGCCGCTATTGGCCACAGGTAAGAACATTTCTACATCTTCTGGAGGACTAAAATCTTTTTTCATAAATGAAATATTTACTTATAAATAGTGTAGATATTACTAGTCTAGTAGATAAGTGAGGAACTGAGATGGTAGGTTTCTAAGTGAAATGTTACAGAAAAGGGAAGATCTTTTTCCATATGATAACGTTCTGGGTCTTTATAACATGTAAGGTAAGCTTTAAAAAAACAATAGGTCAGACCTACCCATTTTCCACAGATGAAGACCTACACTAACCTCCTGAGGTTCTTCCCTTTGTATGTTTACTCATCCTCTGCACAGCAAGCTGGTATGTGAGATTTCTACTTCATTTCTACATTTCACTCAAATGTACTTTTTCCAAATCGAGACAAAGTGTGAAGTGTGTGTGGTTTCCATTTTTAGCATCTTTTACCAGGTGCTTTGAAACTTGCCAAGTGAAATTTTAATCACCTGGCAAAGTATTTGAAATTCAGCACTCACCTTACAGTTATTTAAGATTTATGCTTGCATATTGATCAGGCTCTCCTGTGTGCTTACCCTTTGCTATTCAAATATATTTTCCAATTTTTGGTAAAATTTTCTGCTTTAATAATTCTAGAATCAGTAATAATGTTTAGGATTGTATTTATCTTCTCCATCTTTGTGATTTTAAAAAGATTCATTTATATACAGATTTACTGTTCAACACAGAATTGATATGAGCAAAATTAGGAAAAACTCTGAATATCCCAAAAATAAGTATATTTTACTAAATATTGTATAAGCAAACATGAAATAAGAATATATATTAATAGAAAGAAAAAAGTTTAAAGGAACATTTAAATAAGAGAAATATATTAATATTAAATACATTAAAATGAGAAAAATAAACCTGGTAATAAATGGGATATATGTCCCAGAGTTAATTTTGCATATATATCTATAAATATAATTACCAGAAAGAGACATATTTACATGTTCATACGTTAATGGTATATATTTTCCTAGGTGCTATGATTAAGATAATTAAAATAAAATTCCTCTGCTTTTGTATGTAATTACCAACATTGCTGCCCTAAATATGTATGTTTTAGGTTTTAATATAAGTAGAGGGAAATCAAGTGATATGTTCTATAACATAGTCTCATATGAACAAAGGTATTATAATTTTGTCAAGAACTTCATTAGTGTACTATGAAATGCCTACTTTATATTTGTGACTATTTTTATTCCCAAGTCAGTTAAAATACAAGCAATGTCTTTATGGTACTATTCTAAGTATGTGTGGTATGTAATGTAATTTCAGGTAACTAAGGATGAGTGTTCTGTAATCCTTTGAAGTTTCCTTGTTGTGTCAAACCAGGATTCATGTTAATGCAGTGTATGATTATCAGTGACTAAATTCTCAGTTCTACTCTGGAATTCTGGAAACTGATGATGGCCTAGAAATTGATTGATGGTCTGATAGGATGTTATCCTAAGGTTTGACATGATACATCCTTGGTTCAAACTACAAGCTCAGGACTCTACACTCTTAGCTGACATAAAAAATACTTACTTTCATAGGGTTTACACCTTTATCTTTAAATTGGAATAATGACCCACAGTTAACTTAATAACACAAGCAAAAAAAGGAAAAATAAACAAGTGGGATCAAATTAAACTAAAAAGCTTCTGCACAGCAAAGGATATAATCAATAAATTAAAAAGGCAACTTATGGGATGGAAAAAAAATATTTGCAAAGCATATACTGGATAAGGGAGTAATATCCAAAATATACATGGAACTCATACAACTCAATAGCAAAACAACAACAACAAATCCAAATAATCCAATTAAAAAGTGGGCAGAGGACTTGAATAGATTTTTTTTTCCAGAGAAGATATACAAGTGGCCAAAAAGTACAGTGTTCAACATTACTAATCATCAGGGAAATGCAAATCAAAACTGCAATGAGATATCACTTTGTACCTGTCAGAATGGCTATTATCAAATACAAAAAAACAAGCGCTGTGAAGATGTGGAGAAAAGGGAACCCTCGTGCCCTGCTGGTGTGAATGTAAATTAGTGCAGCGATTATGGAAACAGTATGGAGGTTCCTCAAAAAATTAAAAACAGAAGTACAGTATGATCCAGCAATTCCACTTCCAGGTATGTATCAGAAGGAAATGAATTCACTATATGGAAGAGATGTCTGCACTCCCAGGTTCACTGAAGCATCATTCACAATAGGCAAGATATGGAAACAATCTAAGTGTCCATCCACAGATGAATGGATAAAGAAAGGTGATAAATACACACATACCCCAACTGGAAGGTTATTCAGTCATAAAAAGAAGGAGATCCTGCCATGTGCAACAACATGGATGGACCTGGAGGACATTATGCTAAGTGAAATAAGGGAGACAGAGAAAGACAAATACTATATGATCTCACTCATGTGTGGGATCTAAAAAAGCTAAACTCATCCAATGGTGGTTGCCAGGGACTGGTGGATGGAGGAAATGGGGAAATGTTGGTCAAAGAGTACAAACTGTTAGATATGAAACGAATAGGTTCAGAGGATCTCATGTGCAGCACGGTGACTCTAGTTCATAATACTGTACTGTACACTTGAAATTTGCTGAGAGAGATCTTGAGTATTCTGACCACACACTGCAACACACAAACACAAAGGATGGTAACTACGTGAGGTGAAAGATATGTTAATTAGGTTGATTGTGGTAATTATTTCACAATGTATACATATTAAATCATGTTGATCGCCTTAAATATATACAATCTTTACTTGTCAATTTTGTCTCAATAAAGCCAGAAAAAAGAAGCTACTAACAGAAATTCAGGCTATGACAACATATTTAAATGTGGTACATGCATGTGTCTGTGTATATATGTGTATGCACGTATATGTGTGTGCATGGGTAAACCCACACAAATATCCAAGGGAACATCTAAATATATCTCTAATCCTTAGCTTGCTATTGTTCATCTCTTCCTTTTTCTCCATATCCTTTTTAATCAGCTCTAATTTGTTTATTTTATTCCAATCCTTTCTTTCTGTGCCAACTAAGACTCTGAACTTGTCATCTGCCAAGGATTACGTCACTCGTCACTGCAGTAGTTGACCTTCAACAGATCCTGAAAGGCGTTCAGGGTGGAGATCAGGAATGAGTTGCTCTGTCCTCTTGGAAAACAGGCAGAACAGCCCTTCAGAGAGTTAGATATTTTCAGGAGATTTTATGAGCCCAAATTCTTGCACCTTCTCATATTTAGAAAGGCACTAAAGTAATTGAGAGACATCTGCTCCTCGTGACTAGCAGTAACTTTCACGAGATTAGCAGCAACCATCTGCAAAAATGTGTGCTTAACTGCATTCACCCAAATCATATATATACTGACCTCCACTCTACCTCTTTGAAGCAGTTCCTCAGAGCTATCTGAGATGCTGACTTCTGGGGTATAGTCTTCATTTTGCCCCAAATAAAAGTTAACTCACAACTCTCACATGTGTATTTTTTCAGTCAACATCTGCATGTCCCTATATTACTAATTATGTGTTCATATAATAAAGTTAGTATCTTAAGCATGTATGTGTGTTTGCGTGTGTGCTACAGTTTAAAGAAAACAAGAATACATGGTGATTTCACTAAAAAGTAAAACATAGTTACCTAACAAAGTAAATTTTGTAACATATGACCTTAAGATAAACTGCCAGTCCATCAGAAAAATTCAAAAGAAAATGTTTCTATTAAAATTACCCTGAATTTCTAAACATAAACAATGTATAAAAGTTGAATTTCAAAAAAAAATTCACTGATAATCATGACTTGACTGGCAAAAAGATAACTGTGTATTAGCTGTATAAAAACAAGGCACTTCTAAATTTGCTTTACTCATTAATTTAAATTTGCATTCAGGAATTTACACATAAGTCATTTTCACCTTTGCTATTTCCATGCTTTAATTAGCTTAATTTAACTGAAATCTCTAGATAGGTCACAGTTCTCAAGTTTAATAAAATGGAGTAAAAAGGTTTCATAGAAATTCATAAATTATCAATATTCTTTGGAGTAATACATACATAATTTATTTCTTGTCGATATCCAGCACATTTTGTAACATTCAAGTAAACAGAAGAACTAATAGTGTTACATATGAAATCCTTCTTAGCAAGGTAATGGCGTTACTTCAGAGTTTAAAATCAAATCAAATCTGAGAATTCAGGGATATGGCCAGTACATGACATGCCATGTTTTACTTGAACACTATTTAACTAGAATGGCCTTTTGGATCACACTAATTAAAAAATCACACTAATTAAAATCAATCCTTCTTACTGCCAGTGCTCCCTTCTGCCTTCCCTACATTGTTTTTAATAACACGCATCACAGTCTGACATGGAACTTTTTAATTGTTTATTTGTTTTTGTCTGATACCCATGCTGACAAGACAGGAGGATCGGATTTCATCCTCGTTCACTACTGTATCTCCAGAACTAACGACTTGGCCTGACACAAGCAGTACCCAAAAACATTTGCTGAAATGTGAAACGTGTCCACTAGTCGTTTTATGCCTTTTGTGTTTTTCTGAGGCTCCTGTTTGAAACAAGACAGTGGATTCTCAACGAGAAATGCGCACCTAAGGCCGCTGTCACTCAACCCGCCCATGAGACAGAGGAGGACCCAGGAAACTCACCTGCCTGCATCTGGGTTCCAGGAGACACACCTTCCCTGTTGAGCCGGGAAGAGGGAGAAAGCCGGTCACTCTGGTCATCCGCTCAGCGTCTCCCCAGCCCAGCGCACCCCCTGCAGATCCGGAGCAACGGCGGGACCAAGCCCGGCTGACAGGGAACCTCGTCCTGGGCTCGGGATCACCCACAAATAACAGACGCCGGCGCCCGCAGAGTCCTGGATCCGAGCCGGGCTCACAGTCCAACTTCAGGACAATCTACGCGTGAAGCGGGGTGACCCGGGGCTCACCAGCAGGCCTGTCTCCCTCCAGGGCGCCGACACCCGACAAGAACACAGGCTGGAGCGGAAGGCCCCTCGGCCCACACCGGGCGCCTGAGTCAGGGAACCGCAGGCACCACGACCCGCTTCCTCCCGCAAGCACCGCACGCATTCCACCGCCCTGACCACGACACGGAGCGGAAACGCCGTGCCTGGCCACCGGCGTCCGTAACGACGCGGCAGCGCCGCTGAGCGTGGTGTGTGACGTCAGAGGTCGTGGCGCCAGAGGCTGCGACGCCATGACGCCAGAGGTCGTGACCTGTGACGCCAGAGGACGTGATTGTGACGTCGGAGGGCACATGTGGACTCATCCTCCCACCTTTCCCTCTCCTGGCCAGATAAAGCTGCTGGGAGGTCCTGCGGGCCCAACGAGCGGCTTCCGCAAGGCTCACATCCTCCTTGGGGCTGAGGCCATCGCTGCGGGAGGATGGGGCAGCCTGGACCCCTCTGCTCGCCGCCCCCAGGCCAGCGGAGGGCCCGCCTCGCGGTCCTGCCGAGGTCAGTGTGACAGAACAGTGCGGACGGAGGGATGATGTGGACGGCTAGGCTCGGAGGTGTGGGGAGGGCGAAGGAAAATCCACCAGGGACCAGGGTTGCCACCCCCAGGGTCTCTTCTGTATTTAGATTCCACTAAAATGACTTCTGCAAGCTTCCTTCTAACCCTAAACCCCAAGGCCGATGCTCATCCGTCCCGTTTTCTATCCTCAATTCATTAGGAAGGTTTTTATTTTGAATTTTTTGTTGTTGTTGTGACAAAACATACATAATATAAAATGTACCATTTTAACATTACAAAAATTTGTTGAAATAACAAACACTGTTAACACGTCATTAAAAAATTAAGTTAAAGTTACTAAAGTAGGAAAAACTTACACAATAAAAACGTTTAAATTATCTTCAACAAATGAAAACCATTGTAAAGAGGTTTATATTGCTATTCATTCTTAAATCATTGCCTTTGCTTACTAAATCGAAGGCCTGTATCTGCTACTTAAAAGAAGAGGTATTTTTAGATTAAAGAAACAAAATGTGTGTCATTCAAAACTATTTTATTTGCAAGTTATAAAATTTTGCAAATAGTCTTACAAAAACTCAATGTAACCATCTTAAAGAATAATGGGGATTGATTGGCTTACGCAAATAGAAAACCAAAAGTTAAGTCAGATAAGAACTTACCTGGCTGAAATTTTATAAAAGTCATAGTTTCTTTCTCATTTTCCTCTCTGCCTTTGAAAATGATTTCTTCCACAGTTAGCTGCTAGAAGCTTCTGTGGGCTAAAACTTCCGTTGGTCAGGTCCAGTGGGAAGAGAATATTTCATTGCTGAAACCACAGTGAGGAGAGTGAAGAATTTTCTCTCCCGTATTTCCATGAGCCATCTCCAAAATTAGCCATGGCTGGATTGGGTTATATGGTAGTCCCTGAAGCCAGTTGTTTGATTGAGACCTTGGCATTGAATCTGAGATTGGAATGAATGTCACTGAAATAGCTTCGTTTTAAACAAGAGAGGAGAGCTACCCTGAGAGATATTCGCAAGGTTCAGTTAGCCTGGCAAATGTGGGATGAATGCTGGGCAGCAAAATCATCTGCCTACTACAGAGATTTAGTCTCTTTTGGGTTCTTTGGCTTGTATATTCTTACTCATTGCCAATCATAAAGTAAAATTGTACCACTGATAATTTTGAGAGGCTATAAAGAGAAAAGGTCATTAAAAAATTCTGAGGCATTCTTAATTTTACTGGATTTCTCTTTTCTGTCTAGAATAGAGTAAAAGAGGGATAAGGAACTCTTGAGACATTTCCAGGAAACAACAGGACAAAAATACGCAATGATTAGAGAATAAGACCTGTGAGAAAGAATTAGAAGAAATGTAATCTCTATAAGATAGATATTATGGCTAATTTGGTTATTTTAAGTAATGGAAGCATTAGCTCTGCTAGCCTTGTTTATCCTGATTTTTTCCATCCCAAATTTCTGCTCACGTCCTACTTGATAGCTATAGGCTGAGTTTTAGTGTAGTACACGTATCAAGTCATAATAATTACAATAATAAAAAGTTCAGTGTTTGAGCATTCATGCATCATTTATTTTGCAAGAGACTTTATGTCAATTAACTCATTTTCTCATGGAACAACTTTAGTTCGCGTTACATAAAAACTGATTTTGAAGAGTTTTAATACTTGCACAGGTTCTGAGAGCCAGTGAATTTGAAGCAGCAGAATTTGATGACAAATCTTTCAGGCTGCAGTGAGTATGTACCTCTCATAATTCCTGGATGCTGCTATTTGCCTAGAATGCTTATCACATCACGTTTCTCAGGTTCCCTATTGCTTTATGCTCAGCCATCTTAGTCCACTGGTCTTCCATTGACAATTTAATAAATGTGTGTGAAGAGCTATTACAATGTGCAAGTGTTGCACAGATTGCTGGGCATCTAAGATGGATAACATAAAGCCACTGCCCTTAGGGAACACACAGTTTGCTGTGGAACACAAGAAGGTAGACAGATACATAAATATTATGTGAGTTATGAAATTCTATTAATTGTAGATTAGGGTAATTATACTAATTATTGCACTGAGAACAACTAGAAAAACTGGAAAAATATGAAAGTTTTTCTTAGAGACACCAGAGTGCTAAATAGGTAGCAGAAGAAAAGCAGAATATCTCTGAGGAAAAGTAACATTATTTTGATTTCAAGTTATTTCTGCTCATTTTCTTGTACAAAATGTGGCACTCGATAATTAAGCACACAGTGGAGAGCAAAAACTATTATTAAAAATGACAATAAAAATGCGACTGCATTAGATCCAGATAAATGAGAAAACAGACACAGAAGAATATCTTAAAATATCTGAGTAAAATCTGATATTTTAACTAGAACTCAGTCTGTAGGTGTCAGGTAGCATGTTGGCAGCAATTTGGGTGGAGGGTCAGGATGGACAGAGCCAGCAGAGCTAGTATTTCCATTATGTAAAATTACTAAATTACCATAATCTCTCTCTTATATAGATTAAATGTCTTCTAATTCATTTACTCTGAATGAAATCAGATTACTGTACATAATGAAATAAAAGACTAATATTGAATATTTCAAAAAGACAATACATGAAAGAGAAATGAAAGGTAATGTTGTATCTAAAAATACAACTGAACTTAAATACTATATATAAACTTGACAATAGACTTTAAAAATCTGAAAGATTTAGATCACTATCTGTGACGCAGGTCAGGAAACATAACTAGAATGAAGCACAGCTAGGAAGGAAAGCAGGCAGAAGGAGGAAGGAACTAAGGGTGTGGTTTCAGTAAAGGCCAGCCTGACCCAATGGGAGCTCTGGGAAATAGGCTTTCGTATTTATGCATCAGTCATTCATGAACCGGACAAAACCAGTTGTAGGTGAGGGATGAAAACTCTCACTCTGGGTGTCCATGGAGACAGTGCAGCTCCCGAAGCCCGGGGGCTGTCCTCGGCTCAAAGTCCCAAGTTCAGGTTATAGAAGGCAAGAGACCACCAAAGTTTGGTGAGAGGAGCATGAACATAATATAAGAGATCCAAAGGCACGTAGTGAAAATATCAACAATGTCTGCTAAAAATGGATGTCATCTTGAGGAAGAAAAAGTGTTAAAATCATACAGGTCATTCAAATAGAGAGAAACAGTATCCTGTCAAGTCTGAATGAAAAAGCAACTGACCAGATGAGAGCAGAGCTTTAGAGGCCAGGGTAACTAGCAGATAACAGGAACTGCTTACAGTTTGATAAATGGTAGGCAAGAACTTTTAATACAATTTCTGTAATTCTTGAGTACCCAGACTTTTAGATATCAATAAAATTCATCGGTGAATTTCAAAGACATGTTTGGCTTGCAGTACACCCCTATTTGTTCATTTATTCTGTCTCCCTCCACTCTGTGCCTGTAACTATTGAGACATTGAGGTGTGTATATATATATATACCCTGAGGTCATGAGAAGACATCAGTTAATTTATACAGAAAATGTAAATCAGCACACAGAGCCTATCAGTCAAAAATGAACTATGTTAAGACAAGTTTAATCACAGAAAATAGTTGTTGCCCTCAGTGAGTCATAGCATTATATCACAAGATAATTTGTATTATGATAAACAGTAACATTTCAAATACCAAATAGCGCTGTAAAAACATGCATAAATAAAACAGAGACTGTGATAAACAGTAACAGAGGACTTGTTGAGTGGCCGTGGAGCCTGTGACTTTGCCCTAGCAAAGCCTTCTCTCCGCCTGAGTTCCTGCCCATCTTCTGAGCTTTGATCTTTAACCTTTCAGATGAGTTTGTGAGCTTTCCAGTATGTTTACAATAAGTTCGTTCCCTTACTAAAGTTATCCAGGATTTCTTAAAATAATATTGACTGAGGAGGAAACCAAATTTAAAAAATAATGCAATGGATTAGAATAAAATGAAATACATATCTGAAACTATGATATTCAATTTAAGCAATTCCAAAGGAAAATGCAATTTGTGTGTTTGTCTTTGGGTTGTAAATTAAACTGTGCTTCCTGAGAATAAAAACACAGAACAATTTTTAAAAAAGAAAATATTAATAGTATTTAGAAATGAGTAAATAAGAAAATAAAAAAGTAAAAATGTAATAATTATAAGAGATAATTGGGAAAATGTATATAGCCCAATACAATATTTAATAATAAAAGCGATAATACCAATATTAACTGTATACAAAAGAAGTTAACAGAAGTGTAAAGTTGCCCAACTTTTTCAAACCATATGACAGGGTGACATCAGCAAAAACGGTGGAGTATGAAACTCCGAAAATTCTCTTCTCCATAAAAAAAAAGCAAGAAAACTAGCCCCGCCTCCAATAAAAAATCAGAATCAACTTTTCCAGAAATCTGAAAGCTAACCACCCTGGACAGCAGTCCTGAAGTGTTTGTAGAAGAAAAATTGTGAAATCTCAGTAAGAACAGTGGGCTTTATGGCATTTTAATTTGCTGCATTTCTGGATCTCCTTCCTCAACTCTGTAGTATCCTTAAAAACTAAAAGCCTGGACTCATGATGAAAACCAGTAGCCTGGCAGCCCCTGGGTGGGACAGATTAAGACTGGAGCTTTTTCAGGGCCCCATTCTCCGAGAATTTTCGTATATAATTTATATACATTCATAATCATTTTAATCATTATAAGATTAATATTAAAAATTATTATGTACAAGAAGAAACAACTACAAATTAATTTCAAAACGACAGGAAACGCAATGTGAAAATGGACAAAATTGCAGAGAACAAGACTATGATGAGAAACTCAAATTCACTAGAAATCCGGCAAATTTAAATTAAAATATTATGACTTTCTACTTTCTGCTCCTCAGATGGCCAGATCTGGAAAGCTGAAGTATGCCAAGTCACAATGAGCAACAGGAAGCAGGAGCTCACATACTTTGGGAGAGCGAGTATGACCTCATACTTAGGTTTCTCTTGGTGAAGCCATCCATTTAGTGTATAAGCCATTTCACTCAGTGAGGTTTCTCCCTGCCCTGTGACGCAGCCAGTAATAGCACCAAGACTTTTACCACTGAATCAGTTTTACACTTTTTGGAGACTAGCTACCTGTGCCTCAAGAGGATAACTGATGAGTAAACTGGATGGATGCCTATTTATTATGCAGCAGGAGAAGCAATAATTTGCATATATATAGAACAACATAGGTTCATATTTTGAAACAGTAATTTTAAAAGTATAAAAGTCGCAAGTACATATTATAACATCATTCAGGTAAGCTAGAACATATCTATAAACCATCCTTATATCAAAAACGTGCATGTTCTGAGACATACATGAAACACGTGGAAGTTGGTACACGTAAAGACAGAGAGGAATGGGGACAATTTTCAGGTATAAATGGGAAAAACCAAAAAAAAATTTTTAAGTGAGGAGGTGCTTGGTGGGACCCATAATGAAAAAAAAAAGATGTTGAAAACAGGGGAATAAAATCACAAGAAACTTCTGCAGGATATATGAAGGAAGGAAGGGAGGAGGAGAGGGAAAATGAGAGAGAGTAAGAAGAGAGGAGTTCACATTTGGATTTTTTTGTTTGTTTGTTATATGTTTCCATGTCTGTACAATCTTTCCACACTTTCCTTGAGGCCATATTAATTCCAACAGAAGTCTTTTAAAAAACACTTAATACTTTTCAGATAGTCAGCTAAGTCCTTTAATGTTTCAGATGTGCCTCAGAGCCTTTAATCCTTTATTTGGGAAAATATATTCCAGTTACACATGAAAAATATAAAAATCTTAAACACAGATTTTCTTAAATTTGGCTTATACTCTGTTTCCTCATAAGAATGTTAACTCAATAGATCTTATTCCATCATTTCTCCCTAAAATTATACAGATAATAAATCAATTAAAAAAAATAACTAAGAAGGCAGAATTCTGGGCCTGACCATTCATAATATGAATTACTTGCATTATAATTTTGAAGATAATCATCTTTAAACATATCTTAATGAAATCATTTATGCCCTTAGGAATTTACTTTACTAAATAAAAATAGAGAATGCAACAATGAAGCATTTGAATGTGAGAGTAAATGAATAATAAATGAAAAAATGGGATTACTAGCAGAAACAAAACTAGTACAACTATCACTCATAACTAGTCATTGAGATTTCAGTTGAATTTGAACTGATTTGTTCATTTACTCTATAAGAAATTTGTGCTTCCTCCAGGTCAATGGTAACAAACTAGAGGCTCAGATTTCCATCCATCCTTCTGTTTAGTCAGACCATTTCCCCTAACTTCTGTTTAAGAGGAGGATTGTCCTTATACTATAGTGTAAGAAAGCTAAGGAACGAGAGCAAATGCAGCATGTCATACCAAATTTTTTTCTTAACTTGTGGTATGAAGCACATTAAATATATTTTTATATATTTTGTTAATAGTACTTCTGTTTCCACTGTTTGCCATGAGTTTCAAAAATGGAGAGGAAATGCAACTCCTTTATTTGTTCTTAAAGATTTGTGTGGGTAACTGAATTTAAACAATTTAGATGCATTAAATGGAGATTGGAAATCCTTTGATATATGTTCTGTGAGACACCTTTCTCCTCTTTATTTTCCAGTCAGTTTATTCTCTCTTATGTCTGACAGGAGCTTAGAAATTTAGAAATTACCTTATTGTGCTAACTCTATAATCTTTCTAAGGGCTGAGAATCAATTTACAAAATGTAAGTATGATTTATATACTTATCTAAAGGATGTTTCTTGAAAATAAACAGTTTCTCAAAGCTGTTTAAAAATCAGATGCAACTAAATATTTCCTATAATAATTTTCTACAGCTACTATGTTTCTTGAAATGCACGGATTTAAACATTTCTTTTAGAGGCAACAATTCGATCATAAGATTTTTCTGAAATCAGTATTTATAAATATTTTCATAGCTTATGGGACAAGATCTCCCTCATTTTTCTAATATTTTTCTAAGATTTTTAAAGTAGATATTTTATTCAATTTCACTTTTAGAAAATTTTATGACTATTAAATTATATGAAAAACACTCTGGAATTTTTGAAGATTTCAGTGAATTTTTAGAATAATTTTGGAAACAAATGGGTGTTTTAATGATATAGATGTAGGTTTCCATTATCCCAAGCCTTACGTTTTATAAGTTCTCATTTGTTATTAATTATATTGCTATACATTTGATAGCGTGCATTACTGTTGTGAGTGGGATTTCTGTTCCATTACATAGTCAATTGTTTTACATTTCAGTTGTTTCAAGTGTCAGTTTGAAGGATGTGCGTATTATCTTCTCCTGGAAATCTTGAAAAAAATTGTCTAAAACTGCTCCTGACTTAACTTTAAGGGAGAAATTTTTCCTGTCTTTCTACTATAGTAGTGTCTTTGGATTTTTACATGCTTTTGATCAATTTTGATATATTTAATTTTTCATTCTATGATTTTATAGAAAATCATAGGGCATTATGTATCTTTCAATTGGAATTTATGTACTTTTATTTATAGCATTTTCTTTTTAGGACTGGTACATGGGAGAACAGACATTTTCCAAGTTAAAATTAGACCTCTTAAAATGTATCTGTTTTTCAGTTTAGGATCCTTCACTGAAATGACAGAATTCTTCCCTAATGACCTGAGAACTTCATCTGCTGGCACTCGTAAGGGGTTGATCCCTATGTGACCTGGCAGCGTCTGGCTGCTAAACCAGCTGGCACCCGCTGGGACTTGACTAATGCCATTTCTAGTGGCCTGGCAATCAGACTTAGCATTTCCCTGCTGTCACTCATGACAATTTGAGTTCCTTCTTGAGTTTGCCAGGTGAGGAAATGACACCTAATAATACAGTGGGAGTGATCCCAATATATTATCGTGTGTCAGTTGCCTAAGTTATTAGAACTAAAGATGAAGACCTTTTCTAGCTGCAGGGTTTTTGGCTCTGTAACCTGAACAAGAAGGACAAAGTGCAGAAATCCATAACGAACCAGACTGTTACTCAGAATGAGAACGTGTAGCCATCTTTCAGAGGAGACTCTCTGGGCTCCTAAATGGAGATTTGTGGGGAGGTTGTCTGTACTTAGTATGGGTACAGAGACTTGGGGCCACAGATGAAAATGAAGCCCCTCTTGGACCCTGTGGATTCTGTTGGCATCAGAATGGCACAGCAGAAGTACTCGTAGAGAACTGTAAATAACCCTTGCATACTGGAAATTTGTTGGGAAGCATAGATTTGCTGTTCTTGAATACCACGGGAGAGGCGCCATCAGGTTAAATTACAATCTGCTCCTTACTCTGTCCCATGCATAAATTTGTCCAGTCACAAAAAAAAAACCTTTAAAATTAATAACACCACTTCTTATTTCCATTAATAGAATGCTATAACAATCTTTGCAATATAGAGCACTTTTTTTCCCAATTAGCTAACAGGGAAAATTTATCTGACTGATTGGTTCATATAACTACCCTATAATTGGTTTTTTAAAGAATTTGATTATCTTAGATCTCTATTGATATTTAGAAGGTTGTGGTGTATTACTATAACTCTCTATGCTTATATACCCTTAAAGGTAGCCCAGGGTAATTTTATATTTGAGAACGGAATTCCATCTAATCAAAACATTTAAAATTACAGGTAAATCCTCCAGACCAGGTATAAAGGCACTCAGTTCAATGTATTTTTTTCCCTTTTGTCAGGAAAATCAGTCTGTGACAAGTCTAACTCTAGTTCTGAAGAGTAAGCAGAAACCGTGGATTTTTTTTTTTTAATTTGGGAGGTTTCTGTCATAACTCCAATTCTTTTTCTCAACATACATTTACTCCTTTTATACTGCCTGACAATTTTGAGAGTTCAGTCAGTGTTGTAATCAGCTTATTAATATTTTCTATACTCAACTTCAAAATTCTCCATAACTGTGATTTTCTCTAATACATTCATATTATTGTTTACTTTTCATTTCTGTTTTTTCTGGATGTTGTTTATCTGTTTTGTAGTCGGTTTTAAAAATCCACCTATTGTTTATTTTTTGATAACTTCATTTTTCTCCCTTAATTTCCATTTTCATCTTATCAGTTCCATCTACTTTCTTTCATTTTGTTGTATTCTTTATCTTCTGCTTTGTTAAATAAAATTAAATACTTACGTTATTTAATTTTGGGCTTTATTTGTAAGTCCAATAGTTTATCTATAAGAACAGAATTGCTATGCATTAGAAGCTACATAAAATGTAATTAAAAATAAAATATCAGTTGAGATATAATTAAATAAAAAGTTGAATATCACTTTTTCTTCCTTAAATCATATATCCAGAAATTAAGAATATTATTCAGCAGTTATTTTGTATATATATATATATGTATATATATATATATACACGTGTACAAATAGATTCGATATTTAAATTTGTACAGTTTCTGATATAATAAAGGCTGATATTTTGTAGCACTTACTGTGTTTTTATGTTACTATTTTAAAAAATTTTATTATATTTGCAACTGCTATTTAATGTGGATCTGTAAAGATAAACCTCATTACTTTGCTTGTATTCATAGTAATTTATGTCATATTTGTGAATATTTAGGTTGTTTGATTTATTTTGTCATTGCAAAAATGTTTCAATAAATATTCTCAAACTTAGTGTTTTATAATTGCACTGTTAAATAATGGTAGCCACTGACACATGTAGCCTTTTAAAATTAAATATGTTTTCTTATAAAATAAAACTAAGAATTCAGTTTCTTGGTAGAGTAGCTACATTTCAAATGCTCAATAACCACATGTTCCTAGAAGTCATCATGTTAGACAGAAAAGACATAATAAAACATTTTCACTAACTGAAAGTTCTATTGGCCAGTTCTGATTATACATTCTAGCAGGTATTATTGGAAAGGCTTTGAGATCTAAGATTTCATGTTTAAGTGTTTGTAGATTTTAAATTTGCATGCAGCCAAATTAAAATGATTGTAGAATTTAGGAGTCACACTAACACGGCATGAAAGTATCTAATTTTCCATATTTTCATCAACAGTGGATATTATCTTTAAAATTGTTTTTCTCAAAATAATAGGAAAAATAGTTTCTTGTTGCTATAGTTTTTATTGCAGTTCATCACTCATATTTGTTGAAATTTGCATTTCTGATTCTTTAAATTGCTTAAATTATCTTTTTATACTATTATTCTATTAATATATTTTTATACTCAGAGATTATAAATTATCAGTCATGGACTTAACCTTCTTGATTCTAGTCACATCTGTGTACATTTTTCACTATTTTTATCTAGAACCAGCAGTAAATTTATTTGTTATGCCAGTCCTCAGTTTTTCTTTCTTCATAGTATTGTTTTCATAGTATCCATTCTGTTGTTTTTCTTCACATTCATCCCCTATATGGGAAGATTTATCTAGCTCTTGTCTTAACAGGTGAGGTGAGGGAATTGACCTTGAATTCCACTTCCTGTTAACTGGCACCAATTCCAGATTCTATTTTCGAATCTGTAACAGAAGGGAAGGCTGATGTGCATAGTCCCCAGTCCAATTCCCCATTTCTGGCAGTTCTTCATCTTTTGGCCCTGCTCTACTTTGATTAAGTGTATTTCCGAACATTGTTTCCAGGTTTTCTGGTATTGAGCCAAAGAGCTGAGCCAATGCTGTACACTGAGGACTGCACTCGTCAGCCAGCACTGCGACCAGGTTATGTTTTCTTTGCCCTTACTTACAGCAATTTACCCGTGGGAGGTCCCACTCTCCTCATAATGCACTTTGCCGTCACCTGTTTGTTCCTATGTTCTTCCAGTTATTAGCAGTGATTTGAAATCTCCATTTCAGGGAAGAGCTGCAAAACAGTGTTTTAGAGAAGGTCTCTGCTTGTCAGAGATTCCGTGTCTCTTACAGCAAGTTGATCAATGGCGGTAGAATTATGAAACATCTTAACATTTCTAAGATAGGCTTTTAGAAGATCAGGGATTCAGTCTATGAGTTGAAACCTGGCTCTGTATCTTTCCATTTTTCCTCCATCTAACTCTAACTATATCATATTAGTGTTAATTCATACAAGCTACCAATATTAGGTTATCTGTCAGAATTACTATAGAAAGCTGCTAAAGGTTTTAAAAATATTTCACTGCATCTCCATCAGTATTTAATGAATAGTTGTGGGAAACTCCCTTGGGGCCTGCAAACCAGCTGTCACCTTGAACCAGAAATCTCTGATCATAAAATTTCAAAAATAATATATTTTACTATAGCTGACAGTAAATACTGATAAAGCTAGCACTCACACTGTTCTGGAAGACAGAGATTATTTTAAAATGACTTTGATATGTCAGAACACCTCTTCAGTTCCACAAGTCGGGATTGTATTGAAGTATATTAATTTCAAGGATTCTTGTTAAAAAAAAAGAAAAAAGCAATGTGAGAGAATTCCTTAGTGAAAGAAGCAAGTTTCTAAGAATATCTCTTTAAAAAGTGTATTGTGAATGAATTGGGACATACATTTATTCAGTAGATACTTTATACATTTGTTTGAATAAAATATTTAAATAGAATGTCTCACATTATCTTAATAGTAATACTAATAGCGTATTGTTCTATGTTACCAAAGTTGTCCATCAGTTGAACTGTCTCAGTTTCACACTACAATTCTCTACAAGCCAAAGTATGTCTGTGTTTGAGGAACTTAGCAATAAACAAAAGTCATGTATTTTATTGCCCTATAGAATGTATTTTAAAAATGCCCAAGTGTGTTGTGCATATCTGCCTTTCAAAAACAATTTTAACAGTAAGCAAAGTGCATAGTTTTGAGGAGAAAAAGGATAAGTCTCTGCTAAAGACTGAACATGGTTTATGAAGCGTAAGAGGTTTTTTCTCTGTAAAAATAGTATCAGCCTTTCTCTTTTGTGCAAAATGCCTAGATGTTGTGGCAGTGAAAAAACTCAAGACTATAACTCGTCTGGTAGAAAACACTCATTCTGTTTCTCACTGCTGTGACAGTGGTAAATGATGAGGGAAGTTGCCACCTCTTATAATCAAATTGTTCTTCCATATTTTTTGGACTTAGAATATGGTATGTTTATAATTCATCCTTAATTATATGTTAAAAAAAAAACCTGGTAGCATTATATAAAATTAACATGTGGTAGAAAATAATAATAAGCGTTCATATTTTTATCATGTTGTCTGTGCCAGAAACTGTAGGAGGAAATCTTAATAAATTATCTCATAGATTTTTCTCAGACATCCTGCAGAGGAAGAGATTGATAGCCCTGTTTTTTTTTTGTTTTGGATGTGGTAGCTTCGAGTTAGATAACTCTTGAGTGACTTGCCAGGACCACAGAATAAATGTCAGACTGTATTTTATAAGTTTGGTCCTCAAAAGACATTGGCTGTTTGAATCCTTACAACTAAGTGCCTCAAAAACTTACAGAAGCACTATAAAAATAGATGAAGCACTGTTCAAAGATTAAGTCTAGTCTATGATGACTTACCCTACATTAAACATTTTTATAGAAAATTTTGTAGTTTTAATCTTCAGTATTGTGCAGATTTTAAAACTTCCCTTTTCTTTGTACTTAGATGTTTATATATGCAATTTGATCATTTATTGTCTATCTATACATGTCTTGTAGAATAAATGAATACATGGAAAGTTTCTGGAGTCACTGGTGACATTTTGGCACTATTCTGTATAGAATAATTATATCTAATTTGAGTGAATAATTGCCTGAGTCAACACTGGTGATATATAAACCTATAATGTTATGTCTAAAAATTAAGTAGTTATGGGTATCTTTAGGGTTTACAGTCCAAAAAGGGACATTTAGAATTGTGACTCCAAATCAGCCAAGTTATCAAAAGTAGGTATCTTTTAATATGGTTGTGTTTCAATATCTTTCTCACTATGTTGTGTACAATAAAATGATACATTTTTTTTAAAAATAATTTTACTCAAAATAATAATCTCCACTTAGTTTTTTTTCCCCTAGGTCCTGATCAAGTTTCTCTAGTTTAACACTATGTATACAGTTTTTTTCAAGGGAGGAACATGATGAATTACTTTTTGTAATGGTAGCTCCTATAGGATATTAACCTGGAAATCTCAGTGTATTAAGTAAGAAATGTTTATTTTTAGTATATGTAATGCAATGATAGTTTCTTTCCTTTGCTTAATTAAATCTGCAATTGTTTCTTCTTCGTTGTCCTCTCTTTTTTTTACATGTGAAGTATACTTTATGGCTCTCTGCTGACTCCTTTTGCACATCCTTCCCTATCCCAATTCATTTTCAGTGTGCACCTCTGAATTTTCTTCTAGCCTGATAGCAAGTAATACCCCAAACCAGGATCAATACAATTTTCTGCCTTTAAACACACAGATACGCGTATAAACACACACATACATGCGTACACACACGCACACACACACGCACACACACACGGGTTGATGAGTGCTGGAAAAAGTAATGCAGTGGTGCATGAGCACAGAGTGGGCCCTAAATGCTTTCTGACACCACTATTGTTCCCAAATTAGCTCTTTACAATTGTCTTCAAGGTAGACATTTTGAATTCCTCAATCTCTCTCAAATTCTTAACCTGGACACCTATTGCCTCAGTTTCAGAACTGGCATTGTCTTAAAAAAATTAAATTTCATGACTTAGATGCATTTTAAATCTCACTTTCAAAGACTTTTTTTGAAGAAACTTTGTTTTTTTCTATTCCCAGTCCTAATGTAAAGGGTGTTTCTCTTATCTGTAAAACTATAGTCTGGGTTCCATTCCCTCCACTCTTTCCAGAGGCCTCATTTGATTGATCCCAAATAATTTTGCTCTCTTTTATCAGTCTCTCCTATCTGCACATAAACATTCTTAAATTCCAATATAAATAAAACCAAACAAGTGACAACAACAACAAAACAATCACCTTTAACATTCACTTTTGCTTTAACTACTAGAACAACACTCTTACATTAAGAAAAGAAATATTAAAATATATATCTACATAAACTTTCTCCCTGCAGTTCCCACTTTTGCTTACACCTGTCATAAAAACTAATGTCGTAACATCACTCAGAGATTTTAGCTAAAGCCAGACTCCCAGCAATATTGATTACTTTGGCAATTCCTTTTGTTTCTCAAGTTATCAGTCTAGTGAATTTACTTTTTCTGGTCATAGCATATTCTGTGTCCTTCGCTGTCAAGATCAGGGAAGTAAAACTGCATAAGGTACACTGAATAGCCATTGTTTTTAATCAGGTAGATTAATAAATATAAATGCGGGTTAAGGTTGGAGGATGAGATAGATATATCTGTCAATATAGATACAGATATAGATAGCTAGGCATCTTAGTTTTCCATTTAAAAACCTATTGATTAAAAATCCTTGGTAATTGCAAGAGATAATGGCAGCTGTTTTATGGTAAAGCCTTCTGCTAGCAGAATTTACAGAATTATAATGTTGAAATACATCAACATTTGTTGCTTAGTTTAGCCAAAACATGGAAATGAAGAACATGAAGCAGTATGTCAGTAATTATTGACAATTTATTCTTTAATGGGTATTGAGGTAGATACCATAAGTATATTAATGAGTAAAATACTTCCAAACTATTTTAAAATAAATGTTTTTGTTACATGCATTTGATAGATTGGAAACACAGATAAAAATGGATAAGTTGATCAAGGTGTGGCCCTAGAGATCACACTCTTAACTGCAAGACAAAGAGATTTTTCTCATCTCTGGACTTCACTGTCGTTTTTTTTTTTTTGCTTCTGTGGCCTTTGATGCTCTTTTCTTGAACTAAACAGTGCTTGTGAAACTATGCACTTAAGTTAGCTTTAAGTGTGTTGAGGAATACATGGCTGCACTAATTACAATGGAGATAAATAAGCATAATCTTATTAAATGTTGGGAGACAGCTAATATAAGGCATACATTTTTTTGTTTTCACATTCTTTTTCATTAAAGGTTATTACAAGATATTGAATATAGTTCCCTGTGCTACACAGAAGAGATTTGATTTTATCTATTTTTATATATAGTAGTTAATATTTGCAAATCTCAAACTCCCAAATTTATCCCTTCTGACCCACTTACTCCCTGGTAACCACAAGATTATTGACTATGTTTGCAAGTCTTTTTCTGTTCTACAGATAAATTCATTAGTGTCTTTTTTTTTTCTCTTTGATTCCATATATAAGTGAT
Source organism: Camelus dromedarius (assembly GCF_036321535.1). Classification (NCBI taxonomy): domain Eukaryota; kingdom Metazoa; phylum Chordata; class Mammalia; order Artiodactyla; family Camelidae; genus Camelus; species Camelus dromedarius. Next base: position 29,341,489 of record NC_087456.1, read on the forward strand.
ACCATATGGTATTTTTCTTTCTCTTTCTGGTTTACTTCACTTAGAATGACGCTCTCCAGGTCCATCCATGTTGCTGCAGATGGCATTATTTTATTCTTTTTTATGGTTGAGTAGGATTCTGTTGTATAAATATACCACAACTTCTTTATCCAGTCATCTGTTGATGGACATTTAGGTTGTTTCCATGTCTTGGCTATTGTATATAGTGCTGCTGTGAACATTGGGGCGCATGTATCTTTTTGAGTTAGAGTTCCCTCTGGATATATGCCAGGAGTGGATAAGGCATGTTTTAAATTTTCAACAGTACCTTTAAAGACCATTCTAATATGAGCTTTTCTAATAAAAATATTTATTTCCCTTCTATCAACATCAAGTCCTCTCTTTCTGCAACACCAAGTTTTCTATTTCAATATTTTATTATTTAATTATTTTGTCTTTTTTAAATTTTGGCTCATCATCCAGTTGACATTCCCCAAGCTCATAATCACTTCTCACACTGAGTGTCTTAATTTGTGTTATTCCATGTCGCAGAACCCTTTTGCATATCTAAATCCAACTTCTCTTTACTGCTAGATTGAATATAACTTCCCTTATGAAATGTTAGGCATATCTGTTCATCTTATTTGTGTTTTGTACCTCAAATATTAAAGGACTTTTAGTCAACCTTACTCAAATTAATATGTCCCTTTATCATCAGTTACTTTGATCTTTTTATATTTTAAGTAAATACTTAGCTCAAATTCAAATTCCTGTATCTCAGTTACATATCTCAACATTTTATCCCTATTTAGTATATTAATTTTTACTTTTGAAAAATCAAACTGTACAGCATTCTATCATAGGAACAGATGAGAAGCTAGAGAATAGTTGATTTGCAAATTCAGTATTATATATAAATCAGTGTAGTATTAGCGTTCAATGGATAGTCATTTTTAATTATTATATTTATTAAGTATATACATTTTGGATGTGCACATTAGCTTACATTATTTATTAAGAAGTGTATTTAATGTAGAATGAGACTATCAGAATATTTATGTAATCAGTATTCCTTCTGCATAGTTCATAAATTATGAACATTTCTTAATTTTATTCTTTTTATTCTTTACTGTTTACACCTAACTTGCAACATGCTGGGAAATTCACTTGACATTAATGTTGATTTATTTTTTCAAGGGTAAGAGAAATAATCGCTTTCGTTATCCATAGTAATCATATAAATGTGTTAAAGCACTTAAGAACACAAAACTAAAATTTCTTATGGGTATCGTTTCTTGTTAAAAGCTTAGCATATCAAAAAATAAATATCTGAGTTAACCGAAGTCAGTGAAACTTTGCTCTGTGATTTTACCACTACTGAGCTCCTTTTAGTCACCTACACAGGCCAACTCTAAAAATGACAAAAGATGAAATGCTTTGTTTAGAAGTCTGATGACATGTTTCCATTATTGAGGTCATAGTAGAAAAGGTGTCTTGGCCGTCTGCCAGTGCCACGTGGGTACTTAATTCCATTTTTATTTGAATCTGTGTGACCTAGTCTTCACAGCTACATCCATGATAAACGAACCTCTCATTTTAGTAACATATATTATAGTAACTGATATCTGCAGTTTGGCACATTGTTAATTAAATATTGATTTGTTGAATGAACTCTAAGCCTTCAGTATTTTTCTAATTAGAATAATGCCTTTTCCATAAGCTGGCAGTTGTGTTTCTCTTTTAAAAGTAAAAGACACATAGAAGTAGTTCAAAAGTATGAATTATTAAGCATATTGTACTTCAAGGTATGGTTAATAAAGTAGACATATTGTAATAGGTTCAGGCAAATTGCTTTTATTGCTTATAATAAAGAAAGACTTCATGCTTCTAATCCAGTTTGGTAATGGCAAAATGCAGCATTTAATAGTAGTGGTATGGCCTTAGGATAATACATTTACTCAGATTTTACTCCATTCTAAGTGAGCAGCTATCCGATTGGATTATTGTAGGCCATATTAAAGTTTAAGAGCCTTAAATGTCTAAAACAAAATTATTTCTTATTTTAAATTGTTGTAAATAAATCTATATCAATTGAATTATCCCTAATAAAAGCAATATTGCATATAAATAGGATTCTTTATATAAAGGAATCTCTTTAACACTCCTGAGTCTGGAAACTAATTAAACATGAAGAAAGCCCATGATATAATAGAAAACATTAAAAAGGCAGCAAAAAGGCAGGATTGGAAGATTTGATTTGATTGATTGATTGATTGATTGATTGATTTTTACCGTAAGGGAGTTTCCAGACATAGAGTCCTGTGCACAATGTTATAAGAGGTCTTGACCATGAATTGCCCTTTGAAGAAAAAGATGAAGCTTTGGAAGCAAATGCTGATGTTGGAAAAAGACATAAAGTGATGACCGTGCTTTAAAAGGTTTTCCCAGAGTTTATCCCTTTTAATCCACAAAATTATATGAAGTAATCTGTTCTTCCATTCTCTTTTCTCCCTTCTTTTAAAACTCTCTCTGTGTAACTTTTTTCTTGTTAATGTGGTAGTTTGGTTGGAAATTATGTTAAGTATAGAGTCGGTTCACAAATACTTATGAACAATGTGCAGTGTAGAGAACAAAAATGCAAAAAATACCAGCTTAAGAAATAGAGTTTAATTGTTATCTTTGAAATATTTCCTGCACCTCCCTTCCTGACTCCCATCTTTTTTACAGCCCCACAGTGGAAAATATTATTCAGATTTTTGTCTTTATAATCACATCACTTTTCTATATTTTTCTCCATGTATGTTGGTTTAGTTTGATATTTTTTTAACTAAATACACTATAGCTATTTTTCTGTGATTCATGTTTCACTCAATGTTTTATTCCAATTTAGCATAGCTAAATAGAACTATTCATTTTTGCTTTTTTAAACTTCTGGATAGTATTCCATTTTATGAACATAGCACAATTTATCCATTTTACTCTTGAGTAATACTTACATTTCCTTCACTTGGGGCCACAAGAAACAAGACCACAATAAATATCATTTGACAACAATTTATTTTTCTTTAACACACTAGAGGGTTTGTTTTTTTTTTAAGTACATAAAAAAGTAGTATTTCTGGATCTTAAATATTGAAGAAGAAAAGGCAAAAGTGGTTAGCTCACCCCTTTATTAAGAAGACTGCAAGGTAGAAGCAGCTTAATAGTATTGTGTCAGGCAGCAAATGTCCTGAAGAATTTATAGGTTAGACAAACTAAGGTCAGAATCAGATTGATTCCGTGGCTTGCTCAGTCTTCGAAATCGCAGGAAGTATGGGGGATTTAGGTTGTATTTGTTATGTGATAGGATGACGGGCCTTCAACACTGGAATTAAGGTTTTACCAGATGTTAGTTTCTAGGATCAACAAGAGGGGTTAAGAATAACATTGTGGAACAATATTTAACTGAGATAGATTAAAAAAAAAAGTAGTCCCTCAGCATTCCTCATATATCTTTACCTCAGTATTCTGAAAAATCCAAAATCATTTCCAGAAGTGATTATTCCAGTTAAATTCGAATAAAAATATATGCGCTCCTGTTTCCGTACCCTACCAATACTTGATGTTTTCTCTTTTTGTTTGCATTTCTCTGACTGTTGATGAGGTCGTTCACTTACTCACATATTTATCAGCCATTTTTTTGTTCTTTTTGAAGAGGCTATTTTGTGATTTGCTTATTTTACTTTGCTCTGAAGAAGGACTTTGTGGATCGATTTGTTCTCTTTACCCTCTGTGAGGGTATCTCTGTCTCTGTCTATATCTACTGTCTATCTGTCAGTCTGTCTCTCATCTGTTTGTCTAACCTGTCTTGCATCTGTATAATGTTATCACACATTTTAGTGGCCTGATCCTTAATTTCCCTTATTGTATCTTTGTATGAACAGAGGTTACTTAAGTTGTGATCAAATGTCAATCTTACCATTTATAGTAAATATTTTACATCTTATATAAGAAATATTTTCCTATCTTGATTCATGAAGGTATTATTCTATAATGCCTTTTATAATTTTATTGTACTTTTATTCTTTCACATTAATGGTTTAGTTTTTTTGGATTAAAATTTTATGAATAGTGAAAGGATGAGGTACAATTTCCTTTTTTTCAAATAGGCACTGCTGGGCTCTATTTCTTCCTAGCAGACAGGATGAAAGGTTGAGATGTTCATACAGGTGATTATTTTCAAAGGTAGGAAAAGATTGTGAGTTCTTTGAATTATGGCTCTTTATTGTCATGAGAGAGCCTGTGTTCCCCCCTTTTAATTATTTCCTCCCGAACCAACCAATTGTCAAAATGTACTGCTTCATCCATTTCCCCCTTTATTCTGTGAGAGAAACTACGCTTTTTAAAGACTGACACTTCAAATTCATGGACTTGAATTTCCTTTCATCTATATCAGTGGTTCTCATTGGGGGAGGGAAGGACAGTTTTGTCTCAAAAGGATATTGTGCAAGGTCTAGAAATGTTTTGGGTGAGGAAGGAGCAGAATTTTACTACTAAGGTCTACTTCTTAGAGGCCATGGACCCTGCCAAACATCCTACAGTGCACAGTACAGCCCCCCTCCCCACCAAGAAAGAGACTTCTGGCTCCAAATGTGAATCCTGCTGGAGCTGATTAACCCTGCCTGGTAGCATATATTTCTAGTGCTCCCACACTTAGGGTGGGCTTGCTCTTCCTGTTAGTGCTTTTAGATCAAATCTACTAGCTCCCTCTTTTCTGTTTCTCATGGTCTCTCTCCACACTCTTATTTATCAGTAAGCCCTGCAGTAGGGCAGGAACAGGAATCATATTTCCTAGGAATTGTTAGTTTGTTTAGAGTTATTTTGAATTTGGGACATTCATTCATTGTCTACAATTTATGTTGAAGACATTGTTAGTGTGCCTCTGTCTTATTAATATTTTATAATATTTTGGGGGAAGTACCAAAAAGCTGGAATGAGACAGCCACCATATTCTTCAGATACCCAAAAGCTTTCCTCCAGGACTGCCTTAAACTATATATTTTTTCTTTGATATATTTTACAGACTACCTAGTGATTGTGAATTTGGGCTACAATTCAGGTTAGTGGAGATTATGGCTTCAAATCGTTTAAGGAGATTTTTGGTTTGTCTCTACCCACTGCCAAATGGCGAGGTACCAAATGTTCTTGCTGCCTTCAATGGCTGAATGAGTCTATTTGTAGTTCACATTTCATTGAGAGTCCAGCTTTACATGGTTACATAGTCTACTGACTGCGTCTTAGTTATGTTCTATTTTCTTTCTCCCTTCCTGAATGCCAGAGGAGGCCAAGGGGTTTAAAAAGTGAAGCTCAGTTTTTCTAAGTGTTTGACATATACACTCAGATAGAAAATTAGCCCTAAGGCTTTAACTGATTGTGTTCCTACTATTATTTCAAGCTTATCTTAATCAGAGAATTCTAAACAGACCATTTCAAGGATTTATGTTTTTATAGAAATGTACAAATGTATTTGTAAATATATGTATATGTATTTTAAATGTAGAAATAGGACCAAAGAGTATTTAGAAAATCCTTGTTTTTCTGGAACAAAAATAAAAGTGTGTCTTGTTAATCTGGTTAGAATTTTACCTGACTCCATTGATAGTCAGCCAAGAATGGTGGATAACTAGGATTCCAGGAGAGGTTTTACCCCCATCTAAATCTTATCGATATATCACCTGTAACAAGCCATGTTGATAGTATTTACCTCTGATATGATGTGATGAAAATGGTACTTTACATCTCTGGTCTTCTGCCCTCAAATACATAACTCCAGCCTAATCATGAGAAAAACATTGGAAAATAATTTATGGAATGAATACAATGAGGGGCATCCTATAAAATACCTGAGCAGTCCTCCTCAATACTGTCAGGGTCATCAAAAACAAAGTAAATCTGAGAGACTGTCACAGTTCAGAGGACCCTGAAGAGACATGACAACTAAATGATAGTGTCTGGATGGGTTCTTGGAACAGAAAAAGGACATTGAGTTTAAAAAATTTTAATTTGAATCCAATATAGACTTAAATTAATAATAATGTATCAATATTAGTTCATTAATTATAACAAATGTACCATGTGAATGTACCATGTAAATATAAGACGTTAATAGCAGAGGAAACTGGGTTCAGGGTACATAGGACTCCTCTGTATTTTCAGTTTTTTGGTAAATCTTAAACTGGCCTAAAAATGAATTTTATTAAGAAATAAATAGAAAAAAAATCTATCAAAATTACTTCCTCACTTAATAGAAATGCAAGTTTCTTTCTGAAATGATGTTGTAAATCTCATTATGCAAAATGGTTTTATTCAGTTTAGGTTTGAGGCAATGTTTCCGTCACACTTCAGTGTTTCAGGCCATGCTGTATTGCACACTCTCTTCTAAGGTGGCTCAGATGTAGAGGTCACACTTGATCTAAGGTAAGAAATAATTGCAATGGCATCATAGTTTCTGCTTAGAAAAACATGTGGATAAAATTCTTGAACTGGAAAAAACGTTCATAGGGCATAAGCAGAATATAAGAGCAAGGTAAATTGCTGTCTTCTGTGAATGTTTAGGAAAAGGAGGGGAATACAATATTAGTCAAAAATTTAGTTCTGAAATATTTTAGAATTTATGGCAATTAGGAACAAAGAGAAAGATACAGAAGAAAAATGAGGAAAAGCTATTTATCAATTCTACTTGTATTTCCCCTGCTTCTGCCTTCCTTAGATTTCATACCAGAAGCTACTAACAATTTGATCTTATTGGGAAATTTGAACCTTATATAAACTGAGGCCCTCCAGGCCCCAGGTTCACTGTTTATACTTTCTTTAGATTTAAATCATTTGCTCAACAAAAAAATCTAGTGGTTTAATCCTGATAACTATTGTTAACTCAAATTATTACCAGTCTAGTCTCTGTATTTCTAGCTGAGTTCTGTAGTTTTATGTATTTATGTTATTATTATTATTTTATTATTATTTTAACATTAGGCATGACTAATACCAGTATTGTAGCATTCCAGCATGTATATAACTGGGCTTCTTTTTTCCCATCATTCAGCATGACCCAGTATCAGATCCATATTTGCTTATTAACCACAGCTTATTAAAACGGATTAAATTGGATATGGGTTTCTTTCACTGTCAGTAACTTCCAGCCAACTTCTCTTCACTGAACCAAGCTCTGCTAGCATTCCCTGCTGAGATGTTCTGCTCTTCTCATTTGTTTTTATGCATTACTTCACTTTATTATTTCTTTTTCTTTATGGGAAGCTGGTAATTTAAAAAATTTTTGATATTCTTTTATAACTTTAATTTGGAATTATGGGTAAATCATGCACTACTACTTTCTGAGTATCAGCAGAAAATTCTCACCTTTGCTCTAGCACAGGCGTCATGTAATACTGCATTGTTTATGAAGGGATTTCAGTATTATTTTGATTAATGCATTGTCCAGAAAGACCAAATTTGGCAGAAAACACTTCCTGAGTGCTATATTTTATCCGTACTAGAAAGCCTATGCCTACCTTAGAAATTCTAAATATAATGTTCAAAATGACTGTTAATATTTGTTAACATTAATGAATATTGAATGAATAATGAATATGGATCTTAATATTTGTTAAGGAACTAGAATTATTTAATTATTTAAATGGAGTTTTCTACTGTGTTATGAATTTCAGGAGATTCTGACTAGGTAAACCTGGGAGGTTAAAATCAGTATTAGAAAAAAGTAAAATCAACATGGTTCAAATGGTTCTACTTTTTTAGAAAAAAAAGGCAACTATAAGTCTGTGTGTAGAAGTCTGAGGCACATGGCCCCCCTTCCACTCACCAGGTGCCTGACAGTGGCAGCCAGTCTTATTCTAGACAAGGGAGAATGAATTTGTGGCCAATGGGGAAAGTCATGGGCTATAGCAAACACATGAACACTAACTCTGGGAATGGGGACAGGTCTTAGAGTAATAAGGTGAAACCCAAGCCGACATCCTGAATTATATATGATATTCCCTGAATTCAAATGATATGCAGACTAGAGTAACTTTCCCTCACTCTACCATGAAAAGAAGTAAAATATGTTATCTCGCTCCCTAATACATCATTGATATCAAGTCCGTACGATTTCCACTTTCTTCACCTTTTCTTATTTTACTCTTGCTTAAGAATCTCTTGCAAGCATCATTATCCTTTGTAATAATTAGGTCTTTTTCTTGTTTTTGAACCAAGCTAAGAAAACTACAGTGTTTCATTATCATACATTTTCAGGTCATTTACTAAAGGGTGGTCAGGCCTTAAATCTTAGAAACCATCACCAGCATTTTCATCATCATAGCATCATTATGGGTCTTTTATAAGTAATAATTTTGAGTAATGAAGTAGCTGTTAAAATGACTATGGATTTTAAAAATTATTAGATAACAATTTATTTAATATTAAAAAATGACAGTCACTGTATAATTATAGAGCCATAAATAAGGTATTATACCTCTCATATTTGTTGATTTCGATTTATTATGGACTATTATCTGTCATAGGAAAGGACCATCCAGTTCACACATCCCCGTATGTAAATGCATGCAGACTCTATCACCGATAGTTTTCTAGCATTATTTTCATTAGATTGTGTATTACTGTTTACATTGTTATTGCTATATGGCATTTTATAACTGAGCCTGTTAGTATACATGATTGTGTTTTTGTTTTTACAATAGTTACTGAAAATTTGTTTCATTTTGTTATTTTGTTCCCGATGTATTTCTTCCTAATTGAATCCAAAACTATCCTTCTCACGTGGAAGCTCTCTTTCATTATTACCCTGGGAATTCTCCCTCTGTACTGAATTCTGTTATATAGAATTTATATTTTCCTTTTTTATTGGTCCCGCATTTTAGTGAAATGCTTTAGTCAGTGGCTGCCCCCACAGTGGCATATTGTTTTTCGCTGTTACCTGTCTAAAGTTACAGTTCATGGGTGATATTTCTGCATGTCAAATTTAAGAGGTAAAGTATGTTCCACTCAAAATTTTGAAAAGATTTGTACTGACTACTGGGTTCTAGTGATATTGACAAGAAGTTAGATGTTGTTCTAATTTCTTTTTATGTGGACTTCTTTCTTCTTTTCTGAAAGCTTTCAGTATCTTTTTTTTCCCCCTTTGTATTCCTCAATTTCACAGTGGTTTGCCTTGGTATACTAATTTTTTAATGAAATACTTGACTCTTAGTGTCACCCCAAAAGGGAAAGACCTCAGTTCTTGTCTTGCCCGAAAGAGATGAATTCAGACGGGAGACAAATGCGTGATTTTAAGATTTTAAAGATTTTATTAGCTAAGAGAGAGAACACCTCCAAGAGCAGAACGCGGCTGATACAAGAGACAATGGCAGCCCTGGTCTTTTTGGTCCATCCTGTCTTATACCCCTACTTAGGGGCAGTCTCTTGATGGATTGATGGCTCTTGCCCCTGGAGTGCTTAGTCATGCCCATCCCCTTTTGCGCATGCTTTTTTACCCATGGTGCACATGGAAAAGCCCATGGAGGGAGAGAGGGCTAAACCGCAATGCTGATTATATTACAGTATAATTGGATGTGTCTGGTTAGGTCCTTGTCACTGTGGCACAGTCAAAGCCATCATATCCCAACCAGTTTCTTGCTGGCACTCATTTAGAGGAGGTAAAACCCCTTACGTTGAAAGCAGACGTATCGCCATCTTCCGGACCACCTTCTCTCTTTCTTCCACCTTATCTGCCCAGTGCCCCCTCTTGACTAACTGCCTAACATTACTAGTCTTTTTTGCCTAAAACAACTTATCCTTTGTTTCTAATAAATACTTATTAGAAACTTTTCTTTCCTCTATTTTACTGTTCTTTCTTTCTGAAACTATGGTTTATGATGGGCGTCATGAACTGATTAAAAATCTTTTTTATCCTGTCGCTTATGTGTATGTGTGTGTGTTAATTTCTGAATTTCATATTTTGAATTTGTTTCATTTGGTGTGCCATTCATTTTTGTGGATGTAATACATTTTCTCTCTAATTGTCCTTCCTTTCCTACAGGCACTGCCTAAGTTTCCTCCAGATTCTGTTTCACCAAGTTTCTGTCATGGTGAAGGAGGGACTATGAAGCCTTGGTACCAAACTGTTATTTCAGTAGACTTTTAGCTATTTCTGTTTTAGCTCTACATCAACATCACTTTTAGCATCATCTGACATTGTCCAGTCTTTAGCCTTGCAAAATTTTAGCTCTTCCAAAAGCAGTTTTGTTTTCAGTATTTTGGGGTTGGTTAATTGCAGTTAACATACATCCTTCAGCCTCTCGGCTTTGAAATTGTTTCTGTTATATTTTCTCCCCTGTTCTTTGTCCCTGTGAAATTTTACCTTAAAACAATCTTTTTACGTCTGTTTACCAGTGTTTGAGAAAAGAACAGGTAAAATTATTCTGCTCAATCTTTAATGTTTACTAGAGGTACTATATTGTTGTTTAAAAAAATGTGTGTGGATTAGCATGACAGGAACGGCCTTACAAACTGACATATTTATTGTTTATTCTTGAGGGCTTTTTTTCCCTTGTTTACCTCTTACTCCCTTTTCATGTATTTTTGCAGTAAAATTTATGTGTATTTTTGCAGGTTACGTATATTATTGTTAATATCTGTAAGTTTTACCAATGTTTTTCTAGCTTAGAAGAATTCTTTTGAATACTATTCACAAATTACATGTATGAGCTCTTAGTATTTTAAGTAAACTCACCATATATCAGTACTTAGAATTTTCCATATTTCTGCTAATTTTTATTATATTCTTAAGGCAAAATAATGTGTAGTTTTTCTGAACAGCCTGGCCATTTGAGAAACATTTATCATGAACATTGTTTTGTCGTTGTATCGTTTGTTTCCAAAATAATCACAGAGCAACATATGTAACTATACCATTGAATTTTAAAGTGTTCATAAACATTGCCCCAAAGTATTACTAATTAAAGCTTTTTTAGCATAATTCAGTGAGATTTGTGGATATGGCTTATTTCCATATCCAGCATTTTACAGGAAAATTGTAGCTGTAAAGCCCTTTGTGTTGTTCAGCACTTACACAGAAGAAATTCCATACAACATGTTTTTCTCAGACACAAAATTGATACATTCATGGACATAACAATTCATTCTTGATTAAAAGTGGGCTTTTTTTGTTTAGATATGTTATTGTGTACCCACTTATTAACTCAGATCCTTGAGGTAAAGGAGGAAAAGAGACTAGTTCTACTTGCATGTGGATATATTTGTTACATAATAATCCAGATTTTGGAGTTCTTTGTTCTCATCTTATTTGTCTGCAGTCCCAGATGGTTTCTCTGAATTCCTTGTGGCAAAGCACTACCTGAGCTTCAACTTCCAGCTCAAACGTCCTAGTGTTCCCTGAATAAGTCAGCTGAGAGTCATCTCTTTCACTTCTGATTACACATAACAATCTACTGCATTCATTTCATGGCATTCATTACTTAACAATTTGTTCTTTAAAAGCACAGACAGAATGACATGATATTGTAGGCTATTTTATGAATAGGAATAAGAAAGGAAAAATTTTTGACACACATATATAACTATTTCTGTTTAATATTTAGTTTTATAGTAAATCACATATTTTCTGTGATTGTAAGTGCCCTTCCTTGGACTTTTTGGTTTAGACCACCATTGACTTTTGTTAGTTTACGCACCACTGAGTTATAAATTACTATATAAATTACCATCCTAATCTACTTCTTGAGTATGAGTTATAAATTACTATATAAATTACCATCCTAATCTACTTCTTGAATATATAGCTATTGAGTAGAACAGATAGCTGCATTAGAAATAGAGATATCATATCTGTGTGACGTGAAAATCGTGTGTTCCAGGTACTTTCTCTTTCTAGAAAATCAGCCCTGGGATACTGCACACTTCCACTTCCAACTGACAAAAGGGTCGAAGATTCTCCATTTACTAAGGATTAATTTGCCAAATAACATTGCTGTTAAAACATCTGACCAAACAACTAATTTATCAAAAGAATTTATTTCTTGTGATTATTTTATTTTAGTTGATCATTTTTTATGTTGCTTTTATGACAGTATTTTAATGATCTCAATATGTCTTTGCCCAAGCCCGCCTCCTCACATGCATACATTGTAGGCAGGGTGGATTTTCACTGAAGGGTCAAGAGGAACTGTGATGAGTCATTATATGGCTGCTCAGTGAAGCATTGAACTTAAAACTGATATGAAACATTTGTCTTCCTGTAAATTGACTGCAGATGTTTTCCTGCATCTGGTTGTCACCGCCTCCCAATATATTTGCCCCTTTTTAATTTTTCTGCTTCCCTCAACAGTCCTTAAAACATCAGTGAAAACTACATCATTATCAACAACAAAGATTCTTGTCCTAGAGCAGAAATCTCTAGTTCCCCAAGAGCAATTTAATGTCTCTTTTATATATTCAAAGACTCAGTTGTGTTCTACCTAATAACAGTGCATATACTTCCTGGTCATATTTTAACCCTTTTTCCTTATAGGTTACGGTAAAGGAAGGACAGAATTATAGATTTTTACCTTGCAGGTGTATGAATTATGTTAAATACCTTACAACATTAAATAGCATAGAGTACTTACTTCTTTAAAAAGTTACAAGATTACAGAAGAGCATCTAGGAAATAATGCAGTGAACTTTCTAAGTCCAGTACCCAGTGTATCAGTTTTTAACATGTTACCATATTTTACTCAAAAATCGCTTTATTTATTATGCATATTTAAAAATCTCTGTTGAAAATAAATCACGACACGAAAGACTGTGAATGATGTAAACACAGAGTTTAAAGTTGTGCTGTTCAATTCGGTAGTCTCTAAGCAAACATTGCTATTTAAATTTGAATTCATTGACAGCATGTACAACGAGGAAGTCAGTTTCTGGTAGTTACTAGCTTATGGCTACTGCATCAGACAACCCAGAATATGAACATTACAATCATCAAAGAAATAAATATTGGAAAACACTGGTCTAAAGCGTGAATTACAGTTTTCGTTGTTAGATTATTTTTTTTCTTCTACCCAAGTAGAGTGATAATGATAATTTACTGAAATATTGATGATTAACATTTTGAACACTTCGCATGTGAAAGGCTTTTTTATAAAAGAACTTTATGGATCTGTTTATAAAATCCTGGTAACACAATGAAGTAGGTATTGATACACAGAGAATGAGGAGACTTATTACCACTTAATTACTGATGAGGAAATTGATGTGTGGTGAAACGAAGTTAAGGTCCCAAGATAAAACAGGTTGCAAACCTGGAATTTGAACCCATATTTTCTTCCAAGACTTTTAATTTGATGATTGTTGTATTGACTCTTTAGCTTAAAATATCAAATTATATTTGCAGAGTTGAGAGAGAACAGACCTTGTGTGGTTTTTTTTTCCCCTCTAAAGTGCAGGAATTTAAAGTTCATGAGAAATTAAGCCATGGGATTCAGATAAACTCTTGAGAAGGATTTCTGGATATGATCCTACGGCTGGCACTGAAATTACATTTATTTATAAGTGACCTACTTCCAAAAGAGACTTAGAAGGATATAAAATTCAATAAAAAAAAAAGTTTTCAAGACCAAGAAGAAGTCTTAAAGAGGGAAATTTGTCAAACCTTAAAGTTGGAAGATTTCTTCACATGCCACAGGTTCATAAACACTGTTTGAATACACAAGACTCCTGAGTGAGAGACAAAGAACGTTATTACTCCAGACAAGCAGAACCGCAGGCTCACGTCAATTGCCCTGGTCCCCAAGGTTCCGTGGGCGTGATGAGTAGTGGCCCAGGAGGGTGCTTCCCAAGAGTGGATCTTGTCTTCAGAGAGGAATCCGAGCTTAGGAAACCCCCATCTTCTACAAAGGCTGCTGGGAAACCTGCACAACCTTTGCACAACATTATCCTGGTCAGGAAAAACAAATCTGCCCTTTGCCCAAGAGGGAGACACTATCCCTTTTCCAAGGTTCTTTACTCTTCAGTCATTCTTGAAAAGACTGTCCAAGAAGAAAGCTGTCACACAGCACTTAGTGACACCATAGAGAATTGTCCCCCAGCAAAATCAGCATAATAGAGACCAGATCTTTCCTCTGAACTCCACGTATTTATAAATCAGTGCCTCACCTAGCTCTCTATCTAATGAAGGGAAGCCTAGCAATTTGTAAAAAGAAAGAAACATTTTCCTGACCTTAAGCTAAGAAAGTACTGTGGTATAAGAAGCATTGTATAATGGAAAATTAGACAAAGGATTTAATCAAGTATGTAACTTATGTTAATAAAATGAAACACATCTAGGGTTTTTTTTTTAATTTTTATTGAAATATAGTCAGCTTACAATGTTGTGTCAGTTTCTGGCATACAGCACGATACTTCCATCATATAGGAACATACATATATTCATTTTCATATTCTTTTTCACCATAACTTACTGCAAGATACTGAATATAGTTCTCTGTGCTATGCAGTATAACATCTAGGTGTTTTTGATGTTTTTCCTTCATAAATCCAAAGGCATCATAGCAAAGAACAGTTTCATAAAACCAGTTTTCAGTGAGTGCAAAAAACTGATGCAAGATTTATTGTTGATTTGTTAAGTGATTTGACTGAACTTTATAACTTTTTTACATCTTTAGAAAGGTATATTTTTCCTTAGCTTAATATATTTGAAGCAGTACATTTATGCAACTGATAATGTTCTTTGAAGTAATTAAAATAAATCATTTCTTGATGTTATGCCTTAAAATTGAATCCTGCTTTACAACCTTTATTTTCCTTGTTTTATTTTTTTTATTTGCCTATTTTAAAAGGTTTAATATACTGCTCTGAATTAGTCTATCCTTAAATCATAAACATAATCATTTGGATTGCACCCAAAACTTGTCTTGACAGAATAATGTCTTTATTGTCTTCATGAGAAGTTTTATAGGGTTTCATTAGAACATTTTCGGAAGAAAAAAATAGTGGTAAAAAAATAAAGTTCAGAAAAATTTCTCTGAGATACTTTGTTTTGTAAGTTAGACTTCTTGCTTTCTGCTATACATAAAGAATCCAGTTACAACAATGAATAAAATGTTCTGACAAAATATAGCAGCAACTATTACATCAACATGCAAAATTAATAATCTCTATGTAACATGTTAAAATGCTTGAAATTACAATTTCAGAGTTCTCAGATGCTACTATAATTCCTTGTTTTCTTTTTGTATATGAAAACCATCTCCACCTGATGAGAATTTGGGGTTAATCCAACTGAGTAAAGAGAGGAAATTCATATTTAAGAGCCATTTTAGTTATCATTCATCATTGTCTTACAGCACATTTAACATGATTTTATTCCTTCCTAGTTCCATTTAATTAAAAATATTTACAAATACAGCTTTCAAGATCCAGGAGTACAGGGAAAACTAACTCTGTTGCCAAAATAGATTTATCAAAATTTTCATTCTAAAATTCACCTAGTTGACTTAAAGGACATATTCTACTGGCTTAGAGCCTTTTCTAGCAAAATCACAATTAATTTACAATTCAATAGCCAGTAAAACTTTTGTGTCTAAATGTATTAACTACATATAGAAGTCTCAATCAGTAGCCTAGTGTATCATAAAAAAATTTACACATTTTATCAGCTAATATACATAAAATATTCACATCATAAGTAAATAGCTCAAATAATTTTTAATAAAGAAACAATGCTCTGGAAAATAGCTCAGGTCATCTGCTCTAAAGGAAGCCATACACATGCAGGTCATTAGGGTCTGATGATAAAACTATACTACAACAAGGCTCAATAACCCAAGCTTATAATGTTGTTTCTGAATATTTGCTGCTAAAAGAAGTAGACAGGGAAAATATAAACTAACTCTAAAGCACAGTCTATGTGATAAGTGTTTTCATGGATATCGCCTTAGGCACTCCTCACAGTCATCCTTCATGCTTATCATTAGGCATGCAGTAGAACTGTAACTTTATAACAGGAATCACTGACTGAACAAAAGCTATACTGCTTACCTTGTAGAACTGTCTTTGACCTCAGTGCTGTAATTTAAAAGAGTATCAATGATTGTTTTGCACACAGTGGTCATTTTTATGACTCCCAGTAGTTCCTTTTGATTATATAAATCAGAATTTGGTGACCTTTTCATTTAGGATTTATCATTATGTGTTCCTGAAATGACTAGCTTCAAATCGGGGCAAGTACTAGAGATCAGTTGTTCTCCAGAATAAGAAAAACAGGAATTATGTCCTCCAGAGCATTCAGCTGTCATTTCAGATATGCCACTCATCGCTGAAGTGATGGAGACTCACACTAAGATGCTGCTTGTGGAGTCAAATAATAATAAGGGCAACAATAAAACAGCATTTACTCACTGGCTTCTCCTATGGATCAGGCAGCATTCCAAGGGCTCTTTCCATGCATTATCTTTAATCTGTGCAGTAATCCTTTAGAGTAAGGATTATTATCCCTAGTTTATAGAATAACAGAGGCTTAGAAAGATTAAGTGCTGTTTCTCAAGGACTGCAGAACTAATAAATTGTATATTTGGAATTGGAACCCCAGGACATTTGTCTCTGATGTGTGTGACATTAACAAGTATCTGAGGAAAAGAGTTTTGGTCATAATATACTCCATCATGTGGCATAAAACTGTGGAATTATTCACATACTAGTGAAAAGCAGTACTGGGTTAGGTCAAGGTGCCTCAGACTGCCAAATTTCCTATACAATGAGTGAATGAATCTCCAGATCCATCTTTTATACTTTCACTTAACATGTACTCTCTATTTACCTATTCAGTTACCCTCTCTGTCTGTCCTTTTCTTCTTCTCCATGATTGCTCGGAGTGGTCGTATCTAGGCCAATATACTATCTTACACGTTCTGCAGCTCAGACTTAGTTTCTAGGGCTCATTCATGAATCAGATTGTATATATATATATATATATATATATATATATATATATATATATATATATTTATTTATTTTATATATACATATATATATATATATATGTCTGCCCATGGAGAGATCCTAGTGCTTAAACTTGACATTAATTTGGATTTATCATTGGTAACCCAGTTTTGCCCCTCCCACAGTAAACCTGTCTCCACCTTATCCCTCAAACCAAGTATCTTTTACACATTATCATCTCATATTTTAACACCAGACATTTCCAATCAGGGACCAAGTTTTGTCAATTTTACATTCCTAATGTTTATTAAATCTGTTACCTTCTCTCCTCTCCCATCTGTTGCTCCTGCTTTAATTAACATATTTATCATCTCTCAGATTGTTCATATAATCCTTTTTTGTTAGTGTTTACTTCCTTCTTCAAATCTTGTCCTCTCATTTCTCTATCAAATAGCTTCCAGATTGAGCTTTTTCAATACAAAATAATCATGTCAGTGTCATGTTGGTTTCTCATTGACATAGTACATTTAGATCTGTAGGATGGTTTCTAAATTCTGCATGACCTGGTCAGATTCTGGTCACCAGTTTGATCTCTCCCTGTGGTTTCCCTCATAACCTCCACAACTTACTGTGGTGGTCAGGATAATAGCCCTCCAAGAATGTCCAGGCCCTAATCCTTGGGATCTGTAATGTTACTTACAATAGTAAAAGGGACTTTGCCAGTAGGATTTTGACATACGACTATGAGATAGAGAGATTATGCTGGATTATCCAATGGGCCCAGTGTAAACACAAGGATCCTTAGAAGTGGAAGAGAAAGTCAGAAGAGAAGATAGAAAGGAAATGTGCCTACGGTAGATGTCAAAGAGACTCAGCATTGTCGGCCAAGAGCCAAGAAAGATCGGGCCACTGGAAGCTGGAAAAGGCAAAGAAACGGGTTATGCCGTAGAGCCTTTATGAAGGAAGGCAGTATAATGCAGTATCTATGAGAGAAGAGCATTAAAAATCTGTTTATTCAAAGCTGCTAAATCATATTGTCTTATAAACATAGGTATTTTTCAGTCTGTAATAAAACTATACCAATAAAAAATCAAGATCCTCATTCATATTTTTCTGAGAATACCTAGATTCAGTAATTTTCATTTATTCATTCATTCACTCATTCATTCATCGTTTTAACAAATGTTTTTTGAGCTCCACTTGTGAGCTACATGCTTTTCTGAGATGCAGAATATAATAATAAAATAGCCAAAATGCTCTTCTCTCATAGATACTGCATTTTAGTTTAAAAAATTAAATAAGCAAAATTTATAATTTTTAAAGTATGGCCAGACAAGCTTATCTGAACCTTACAATTATAAACTGTTGGAATATCATATAGAAATGCTGCTGTGATTAATATGAATATATAAAAAGTTCATTTATTTATATAGTATGCAATAGTCAATAAGACAGATTAATATAAATGTAATACATTAATGTAAAAAAAGCGTTACTAACAAAATATGTACATGCCCATAGGAATAATGTAGAGAACTTTTTGAAGAACATAAAAACAATACTAAATGGACAGTGATAACAATATATGTTGGATTTTGAACATTCAAAATCATAAAATGTCATTATTTGTAATATTAATATCTAACAATGAATGAATTTTCAAACCAAATCCTAATCATATTTTCATAGAATTAGAAAATATTATTAACATATAAATGTATATAGTCATAAGAGCTTAATTGACTGTGAACATAAGAAGCAGTAATTTCCCTGCCAGATGTTAAGGCATCTTGTCTGTGAACACATAGAATAAACACGTATGGGAAATTGGTAAATGCCTGAGAAAACACTACACACATCAGTGAGGAGAGCACAGACTCTCACAAAACAGGGCTCAGACAAGTGGTTCTTCATAGAGCAAAAGCAAATAGATCATTGCTTATGCTAAACAAGAAAAAGAAACGCTGGATGGACTAGAGATTTTTCTGTGAGAAGCAAAGCTTTAAAATACCTTTTAAAATGTCAGATAATAGTGGTATGATACGAGGTTAAGGAAGACAAGAGAAGAAAGACATGGAAGCACAAACAGTAAATTTGACTTCTTGTGTAGGGCTGAGAGCTAATGAAAGGCAAGCTCCAGGTTTGGATAGAATTTTTTTTGACCATTTAGCAAACATTTAGCAATTATCCAGAATCCTGCTAATCAGTAAGTTAAAAAAAAAAAAAAGGAAAGTTAGCAAAGGATATGAACAAGTATAAATATTCACAGAAGAGAAAATTTGAACTGTCAGTAAATATAATTAAGTGTTTTCAAATTTTTCGAATGGAAAAATTCAGTGAAAGAGAAGTTGGAGTAAGAGTTTTTAATTTGTGCAGCAATGATATATCCTGTTTACAAAGCACATATGGACACTGGCAGTGCAGAAGGGTGGATGTGAAGGGTACACACCTAGTGCAGAATTACAGGTTTGTCCAGGGAAGGAGAGGCAGGATGGCATATACTGGTCAAACAGTCTGTGATGTTAATCCTGTAAGTATATTTACAGTATCAGAAGCATAATCAATAATTAGGTATCTGGTAGACACAGGCTTTTATTTTATACATATTTGCACTTGAAATAACTTTCTATTTTCTCGAAAATCATGACTTAAAAGGCAAATCTATATATATTTTATATATTTTAATTATATCCATACATACATGTTTAGAAATGAATTTTTAATAGAACAGAAGAATAAAAAGTGGAAAATAAATGTTCTCCACTCCCTGCCCCACCTGTGATCCAGAGTCAAGCCCAATTTCTCAGTTTATCAACTTTTAATATTTCTGTTCTCGGTTCTTCAGGCAGTTATTTTCAAAACTATAAATACTCAACAATAAAATAGCCCAACTTTTTTATTTCTCATCTGACCTCAGTCTTTCATAATAGCCTACTAATTTATCCACATTTATATATACAAATATAAGGATTTATTTTGAAGGATTTATTCTTTTCAGGAAATCTTTAACATTAGTCAGTGAGTTAGGGGGAGAAAAGAGATACAAACTCTAATGTTTAAAATTGTTATGTTCAATGGTTTCAGTAGTTTGCAGAGTTCTTAAAACCTTTATCCTAGATTAGGATTTCAGATTTACTTTGAAGTAGTCACTGGAAAATCCTATGAAGCAGCTGTCTTTTGTATTTTTTTTTTCTGAGTAGAGATTTACCAAAAATTGGGTAACAAAGCATTGCATTTTGAATTACATTTTGGGAAAAAAAACATGTTCCTAATCAGTGGAATTTCTGGTCCAGAGATTTATCAAACAGCTCCAGAAGTTGTCACTCATGTGTCTTTCCATCCTCAGGTACGTAGTGAGGATGAAAGCATGCTGCCGTTAGATGTGGTCTCCCTGGGTGGGTGTCCGAGGAGCTTGGCCAGCACACTCTTCCAGACTTTGCACATCTCTGATGGGATTATGGTTATAGTTGGAAAGAATGGCAATGAAGCAATGGATGGCACAAGTTATGAAGCCCCAAAACTTGGCAAATTATTCACTTCAGAAAAATACACAGGTTTGAGAAAATTGTATTTTTAAGTCTCCATGATAGAATGAGATGCCACTGAAGAGCAAGATTTCTGTCCTAAGTGAAGGCATTAGAGGGGGAAATTTTGGTAAGTCCCACTGTGAGCAGTAAATGCAAAAGGTAAAAGGATCATTGGATTCCCCAGCACAGACCTAAAAGAAAATTAGAAATTATTGTCCAGGGATAAAAGCTGTGAGAACTTTGCAACTACTGTAACCTTTACATCTTTCCCATGTGTGTGATTTTTTTCTACTCCTTGTCTTTATCTCAGCACTGATTTATAGAAAATACTTTCTTTAAGGCTTATGTTAGCTAAGGGAGTTAGCTATGGATCAAAGTTAGTGTTTGGGGCTCTTTTTATTTCTGTTTACATTCTTTAGTTAAAATATTTCACATAAGGCTATATTTTTAAATTCTTATCTTTTATGTGCTTGTGTGATGCCTTATAGAAAGACTTCTAAAGGCTTTAACACCAATTGTATGAAATCTATGTAAAATGAGTTACATTTTATGCAAATTGGAATTATGCAAAATTTAAGTCATATAATAGCAAGCACTAATGCATACACTCTGTTTGCAAAGTTAGAAATCAAGGAAAATCTTGAAAATTAGAAATTACTGCACGTTTCAAAGATGGGAAGCCAAATGAAATGTAAATCATATTTACACAACTGTCGCTAGGTGGTGAAGAATTCAACTGGTAAAGAGAAATAGTTTCACTGTTTTTCAGAATATTTTTAAGCCTCATTCTGTTTATGTATATCAGAACTTCTCTGAAAAATGTTGGTAACAACGTGCTTGAATTTTAATATTCGCTTCTACTAAAATCAGTTGAGTAAGTTTTCTGTGTTTTGAGGCATGAAGAAAAAGTGTTGGTTCTCATGCTGAAAATGTGCCAAAACCCAATGCATTTGTTGAAGAATTTAGAAGTAAAAATACTCTGAAAAGGGTTGAGTGACTGAAATGCTACACTTTGTGACTAATTTAGGAATAAAACCTAAGAAATACTGCAGATAAACCTGAAATAAAGAACCGTGCTAAACTGGCATAGTATTAAATAAAACATGTAATTTTAGATTTTTTTAAATTATCATGACTAGGAAGACAATATATAACAGGTTAGCCTTACATTACTTGGGTATATAATTACATGAGTTCTTTATAGATTTATCCCTCACATTGTTGGAAATATCCTGCGCTAGGTAATTTTTTTAATGTATCTTAAGATAACTTGTCTGGTGCAAGTATCTTATTTGACACATATTCCAAAGTGACAGTGATATTCGGAAGATCAGAGTCAGTGCTTCAAGTAGGCATGTAGTTCCACCTGCCATTTACCTCTCCCTTTTCTTTCCCTTTCTCTTTTCATTTCGTTTCATTCTCTTCTTTTTCCTTTTCAACACTTATTTTCCAGTTTTTGTGTTAGCGTAGATATTTAAACAAGCCCCTCTGTAATCCTGCAAAAACCATCCTAGGGATTAAATGCACTTTAAATTGTTGTTGCATGTAATTACCGAAAAGAAACAAGAGTTCTGTGCTGAAATAGAGATATTTCCATGAGAAACTAGACAGCTTTCAGAGTCACTAAGATTGTATGTCAGAAAACTGATTTCCAAAACATAATTTACCCATTAACTTGAAGATTTCTGAATTTCCAGAAAGCACTGTTGTTTTTGTCTTTGTTGCTCATAATCACATATTCTAAATACTACCTACTTTTCATGCTTTTAAATCCTCAATTTTAATCTGGTTTTGTATTTGCATAAAAAGGACTTGATGATTCATAGGTGACTCCTTAGAACTGTTATGTAACATTATATCTCACAGCATGTAGTTTAACTCTTAAATCGACATTTAAGCATTTGCTGCTCATTTTTCTTGCCTGTGTTCTTAAAATAATAGTTTTACATAGACTACAATAAACAATAAAATATATTCCTGGATTTTTTTCTGTATTACAATCTAACTATTTCTTTACATAAGAGAAATTTTACTCTTACTCTCAAAGAATGAATCTTCCTTTTTCTCATATTTTGCTTTGTAACCTGTGAAAACAATTCCGGAAAATAGTCTTTTAGATTAGTCCCAGTATGTAGTTTTCATTAACACTCCTTATTTATGCTTCATGTTTTATTTATTTTTCTAATTAGAAACTCAGCCAGGTTCAAATGCCGAAAGCAGCAAGCAGGCTGGAGGGACCCACATTTTGTCTTCCGGAGTCTTAGGTGTGCAGAATAACTGCCCCTTGTAGGGACGCGCGACGTGAGCTAATTTTTGTAAAACTGAACAAGCCTCTCGTATAATTTTTATAATACCATAAAACCTAATGTTATGTTAAATTATTTTTTTTATATTCAACAAGGACATTAGGAGGAGACACGGCCATAAAAGGTACCATCTTTTCAATGTTCCTCTGCATTTCATTCCACAATGGATACCTTTTAGTTTCTTACCTTATTACCAGCTAATTATAAGGATTTAAATTATTTCAACAAACAATATCTTAAACATTTTAACCCATGTGGTTTCCAACTTTTTTAATTATTTCAAACAAGGTGTATATTAGAGTTGATGCATTTCCTGTTTAAGACGTGCACTGGCAACCCAAAATGTTTCCTTCCTTCCTTTACAAATAAGAGTTCTTTTGTTAGTTTTCCTTTCCAGCCTCTTAAACATTAATCAGTTCTTTATAGCATTGGAAGGGTTTCACAAATACGTTATAATTTTAGCCTCTTTTTGTATTTTACTCTGCTTCAAACTAAAAATGTTAAGGAATATCAAGCCATAATAATTGTAATAACAGCAACTTAAAATTAAACAAGTAAAAAGTTTAAGAGAGGTTTCTTAAGATACTAAGTTATCTGTTCTGCATAAGAGAAGACAAAATAAGACCAAATACTAAAATAATACTTATAGAAGCTATGATCTTAGCTTAAAATTTTGGGAAATTATATGCTTTATTCAAGGTCATAGAGACAGGAAGAAGCAAATTTATAAAGCTAAATTAGATATATTGAACTAGCTTGTATTTTTTCTTCTACTAAAACATTCTGTCAAATACCAAAGTGACTACCCCCATTCTTATCATAATTTGATTTAACTGGCATTCTGGAAAACCCTTACTATCATTATTATCATAAACTTTTTAATCGCTCTTAGCTATTATTCTGGATCCTTATATAGAAATACTGTCTTCATACACATTTATATTTTCTACATCTAAATTGTATCAAATTTTATTTCAAATTACTTCACAGATTTGGCATTATTTTCCATTTTTTACCGTCACAGTCCTGATATAGGCAGTCCGTCAGCTAGTTATTGAGCTATTGAGGTGGTTTCATTTCTGCTCACATTTTCTCTAGTCTCCTTTAAACTCCTCTGGTACTGGTGGTCAGTTATTGCTGGAAAGCCACTGTCACCCTCCCAGTACCTTGTCCAGGATCCTGTAAAGTGTATTTTGTTGCCTAAGCAAGCACAGTAGGAGCCCATATTTTATGTTAAACTCTTTATCTAAATTTTATGGTAAAAAATGAACTTGGATCTAATCCGGGGTTTCCGCAAAGCCCCCAAAACATATTCTGCACACCTTACCCTGTGTCTTACTTATTATTGTCTTTGAACCTAGCAGAGTCCTTTCCTGTTTTCAGTTTGTTTAATTTTGAAACAGTAAGCAACCAAAAAAGCAAAAAAAAAAAAAAAAAAAAAGAAAAAGCCCCACTTTCTCAAAGAAACTTGGGCTAGCAGTGACTTTTTCCATGCCAGGAAAAATGGCTCCCTTTGTAACTCCCACTCCAAGAACTTCTGCCTCCATCAAGTAAGCAAATGGTTAGTATTCCAGCCTCAGAAGATATTACATTACCTCTCGTTCAACTAACCCAAAACACCTCATTAAAAATGTATTTATGTACTATTTCAAAAACTAAAATAATGTTCACCAGAAAAAACCTTTCCAAGGCAGTTTTGAATCTTCTCTTGTAAAATAATTCGGTTGAGTATCCAAAAGCACAAAGGTGTCTGGATTGTTGGCTGTGTCCCTGGCACATGTGATACAGTCAGGACAAGTGAGACTGTATATTTATGACAGAGTTTAGGTGTGTTAAGATAACCTTCACCTGGGACGTGACATTTATGCAGACAACTGAACGTTGCAAAAGAATTAAATAGAGAAAGCATGCAGAAAGGATAGAAATGGGAAGGGAATTCAAGTGTGCTGAGGTAAGAAGAAGGAAAAGATGCTGATGTAGCTGGAGCCCAGAGAGGAGGGATGGAAGTGGAATGAGAAAAGGCAGAGTTCAAACGATGTAGGACTTTGTAAAACATATTAAGGCTTCTTGAAATGTATATTAGAGGGCAGTGGGAAATCATGGAAAGATTTTAAGCTAAGAGTGATAGAACTTGAATTTTTGTAACTGTTACAGTGTTTGAAAAGTATAGTGTTTAGTTTTAGTTTTTAGAATTATTCAAGGGGGAAAGGTGGATACAGAAAAGATGGGGTCTTGAAATTGATGCAAGGCAGGTGAAGCTGAATACAGGAATCTCAGTTAAGAGGCTACCAATGCAGTTCAGGAGAGAAAAGTTGAAAAGTTAGAGAGGAGGTTAGACTAGGGCTGGTGTACAAATGTTGAAAAACAGAATCATTTGACTTGGGAATCCATTCCTTCAACAAATATTGAGTACATACTCTGCGCCAATGCTGGGGAGTACAGACGCTAACAGAATAGAGAGATAAAAATTCATCTGCTAAAGAAACCTAAGTTTCTCTGAGATAATAGAGGAAATAATCATATACTAGGTTATTTTAGTTCAATGGGAAAAATGCGACAGAGACTGAAAATAGAGGATCCTGAAGGTGTAAGTTTTCAATTTAAAATACAACATATAGTGACAAATTAAAGTTTTCAACAATAATATAATGGGGATTTAATTTTTTTTCTTCCTGCATTAGACACAGTTTGATAACACAGTAAAACTGAAGTATGCACATATTCACAAAATAAAACTGCATGTCATGTTATAAGAATTGTTTTAATGTTTGAATAGCATGCAAGATTAAAGATGACAACATTGAGTGTGGTTTGGGATCTTTTCAAAGGAGTTTTAATTTAGTCACATAGGCATTGTTTACAGTTCTTTTTTTCTCTCAGGTTATTAAAGAAATGGATTTCACTTATTTATTACAAAAGTAGCAGATTTTAATATCAGCGAATTTCAAACTTGCTTAGAGGGAAAAATCTATATTTGCAGACAAATTTGTCATGAATAATTCTATTTCTTTTCTGTGTGTTGTGTGTTAAATTTGTTTGGTCAGGCGTAGTATTTTAAATGTTAAGTTAATATATCAACCCTGGGACTCAAAGACTCCATCTTGCAGATTATTTTTTCTAAACAAGTTAAAGACAGTCTTCTGTTACTTCCAGTATTAGACCATTTTGAGACCATAAAAATCATTAATGTTCAGAAGTTTAAAAGATATGCAAAATTGTTTAAATAACTGTATACATTTAGATAATATATTTTTGTAATGTAAATTTGTTTTCTCTAAGACAAAACTAGTGAGTGATATGTGATTTTAGTACCTGAATTGCTTTTCACCAACTTTGAGGTTAGTTTTGCTATTTATACATTTGTAAGATGGCTCTTTATGTGACTTCTTTGAATAGTCTTTTCAATATCCTTCTTGAGTTGAAGTTCTTTTTATCGTTCTTAGATACAACAATTTATTGTCTTGCTTTTGAAATGTTAAGTAAGACATATTATTTCTGGTTTTTAGCTCAAACTCTCCTTCTACACAAGTTGATTTAAAGTGTAATGTCATAAGTAGAAGCAAAAGTTAGGAAAAAAAGTGGAGGAGCTAAAAGGAAGTTATCAGCTTCTTGCCAGTTCATATGGGTTAAAATGGTGTCTAAATTATGAAGAAAAGAGTAAAACAATAGGTATTGTGCTATCTTACAACCATTACTGGGGAAAAATAAGTTCTGAAGAAATTGGTTAACATATTTAGTAGATGTCAGCCGAGGGAGGCTGATGTGGGGTTCTAGGAGGTGAGCGGCCCAAACGAAAAAATGAACGAGGAGTTGCCGTACTGCTGGACAGACTTCAGCCGGAGACACCATGGGGTTAACAACACTTTATTGCCACAGGGAGGTGCACCCTATGATGCACCTGTCCTGATTTTATCTGTTTTCTGTCAGCACATGCGCGGTCTGAGTTTCTTTGTTCATCAGGCTTACAGAATATCTCTAGCACATGCGTACTTCTATTTTCTTTGTTCTAAATCTTATATAATTGACGCATGCGTGGAGCAATTATTTACTGCATCCTACAAACATGCTCCGATCGTGGCCTTGGTTCCCACGGCCTTAACTCATCTCAATGCTCCGATCGTGGCCTTGGGTCCCACGGCCTTAACTCATCTCAACACCAGCTCACAGTAGACATAGATATTCCATGAAATACCTTAAAAACCCATCCTTCCACATTCATATCTAATTTTGTGTCTATTTACTCCTCACATGCACTGATCCTTAAGAGATTTAAACACTGTATTTAAAGTATATTAACTCTACTGATCGAGATTAGTGAGAAATCATGTGTAAGTTAAGGACAGTTTAGAACTCAGAAAGTTGTGATTGAGGCACTTAGACACAGCTGAGTCTTTGCCAAGCTGTGAGAACTAATGTAAAGAATAATCTAGTGACTTTCCCAGGATTGTTAAAGTAAGTTCTTCAGAATGAAACCAAATGATCCTAGATGGAAACTCAAAGCTTTCGGAATAAAGGAAGAGGGGTAAATATGTGATTAACTATAAACCTGTGTTTTATTTCAATTTCCTTAATATACACATGACCATTTAAAGGAAAATCTGTTACATTGTGTTGTGGGGTTTATAACATACATAGATGCAATACAATGACAGCTAGCCTAAAGATAGGGGAGATTAGTAAAATTATATAGTTGAAAAGCTCTTACATTTTATTTGCATTTTACTTTTTACTTAAAGTAATTATGAAAGTAGAAGATTTTGTATTATAATTCATAATGCATATAGAAAAATGTGAAAGACCAATAGATTAAAATGGAATTCTAAATATGTTTATGTGTGTGTCTATGTATGTGTGTGCATATGTTGTGTATTCCTTAAAAAAAGGCAGTGAGGAAAAGGCAGTGAGAGAGGAACAAAAGAGAAAAAAAAACTGTAGACAAAAAACAAGTGAATAGTAACATTTTAGACTTAAATACAACTGTGCAATAATTACATTAGCTATTATTTCCTCCTAAAGAAGAAAATTTGCAACTTACATTTACTAAGTATTTCCAAATATAAGAATTATAAAATAATCTATGTTATTAACAAAAACACATATATAGCTTTTGAAATTATCAAAAACATTACTAATTCATTTGATAAAGAAAACTGACATTTATTATATTGATTAATCTAAAATATTATTTTATGTGTTATGCAGATGTGATCATTAATGACTAGTATGAATTTTCTTAAAATTTTTGAAATTCAGTGGTAATTACATTGCTAAAATGATGTTTTTGAGTTATTATAGATCATTTGCTTGAAATTTGAATTATGTCAATCAATGAAAATTCAATTCCTGTTATAACATATAATAATTATATTGTCATTCAAAAAATGGTCTCTAAACCTTTAACTCTTATTGGTGTTCAATATATTGATCTCATTCATACCCTTTGAATACCCAGTTAGTGGCAAGATAATCATTATCATGGTTCTAATAAGTATGAGGAAGATAATTTTTATATGATGTGAATTTAATGCTGGCTGAATTCATAATTATCTAAGTTTTAACATATATTTTGTATTTTTATTAAGTATAGATTCTTAAAAGGAAACTAAGTGATTTTCCAAAGTAAAAAATAAATCTATATATACATACATGTGTGTGTATACTATCTACATATATATGTGGTTTGAATATATGCACACACATATTTTATCTGGCATCTTTAGTGAGCTTCTGCTACTTTTTTGTATTCATAATGTCCCATTTATTCTTGAAATAGTGGTCTTGGAGCACTACACTACACAGTACACTAAAGACAGTTCCTCTACTCAAAAGCTGTCCTTTTGATAGTATCAATGTCAGTTTCTTATTTTAATATTGTACTACAGTTATGCAAGATACTACCATTGTGGGGACAGGATGAAGAGTGTGTGACATTGGAGCTCCATGTATTTTCTCCTTTGGGACAACATCCTGTGAATTTATAATTATTTCAGAATGGAAATTTAATAAACAAATACATTTTAAATTTTAAAAATTGTACTTTTAGTTATTATTAATGTAACACTGACTTTGTAGTCACAGTTGTTTTATCTAGCAATAACCCCTTAAAAAGTAAATAAATTCTTACTATTTTTTTCCCAAAGAAGCTGGAAACAGATTTTTTACTGATTAGAGAAAATATTGGACATGTGTCTTTGAGGCTGTTGGCAGCTGTCCCCTCATCTCCTGAAATGCAAAGAAGTAACTGTAAAAATCAGAAAAGTGCAGAGGAGAGAAATAACTAGAGGCAACATCAGATTTAAGTTGTCCCTAAAATCCACTTATGAAACCAAGTCTTTTCCATAGTTAGACTGGGTAACCCTTTTTAAATTAAGTCACTATCACCCATATTCATTACATAAATAATATTCCTCCAAAGCAATTCAAGTTATATACTGTCAGCCTCAATCAATAGTTATGACTGAAATGTCACTTACATATAGTATGCTAATTAATTAACCTCAATTCATGAGTTGCCCTTAAACTAAAACATCAGCTAATATTAAAACAATTCTAAAGCTATCTACTAATGAACCACATCATTGAGATTTATTTTGAAAATTGAGCTTAGCTATGTACATTTTTATGGAAATATTGATTTCATTTTTAATGAATAAATCTTTAATTTTAATATAATACACCTATACAAGAGCTGAGAAATGTTAGGGCATTATGAAGTGTTTCTAAGTTTTTGGTTTTTGTGAAAATGCATACAACATTCCAAGTGCTAGATTTAAAGCATTATTGAGGATATGGAAAGATAAGCAACAAATTGAGAAAAATACTGATTATAAACATTAAATTTACAAGGATTTATTTTCATTTGCAAAACATTTTTCACAAAGAACTCATATATAGTATTTACATTAATAAATTCCTCAAATCTGTAAGAAAAAGATATTTCAGGAGAAAAATATGCAAAAGTTTTAAATTGGACAGCAAAATAAGATGTACAGATGGATATATTGATCAACAAATTTTTGTAAACTGAAAACACTCATGACACTATCACTCAGATCAAAAAATATATATTAACAGCATTTTGGAAATCCCCTTCATGCGCCCTTGCAGTTACTACCACCTGATGGTAACCACCACAGTCTCTGTTGTCACCATGAAGGAGCTTATCCAGCTTACATAAATAGAATTGGACAGCATGCACTCTTCAGCCTCTCCTTTCTGGCATTTAAGCATCATGATTGTGAGATTCATTCATGTTGTTACTTATATCACTAGTGTGTGCTTTTTCTTTGCTGCATGGAATTCCATTATTTGACTGACTTCTAATGTATTCGTCCATTAATAGTTGCTGGCATTTGGGTTACTATCACATATGACTCATACGAGTAATAATGCTACGATCGCATATGACTCATATGAATAATAACGCTACGAACATGCTTGTGTATACTTATTTGCGCAGGGATGTGTGCATGCCTCTCAGGTGCACTCCAAGGAGGGAGACTGCTGAATCATAGCACATACAGCATGTATGAAAAGGTTTACTAGGTATTACCAAAAGTTTGTCTAATGTGGTTGTACCAGTTTAATACCTCACCAGACATGGGTGACTGTTCCACTTGTTCTGTCATTACCAAAATTTGTTTTTGCTCAGCTTTTTTCTTCCCATGTTCTGGTGGACGTGTACTATGATTTCATTACAGTTTCATTTTGCATTTCCCTGATTTGCAACTGATGAGGCTGAACACTTTTCCTGTGTTTATGGCCAGTAGGATGTCTTCTTTTGCTTAGTGGCTATTCACATCTTTTGCTCGTTTTTCCATCGAATTGTTTGTCTTTTTCTTATAAAGTTGAAGATACTTTTTATGTATATATGAATCCTTGTCAAATATATATTTCGCAAATATCTTCTCTCAATCTGTTGCTTGTCTTTCCATGCTCTTAATAGTCTTTTAAATCTAGTACCTGTAAATGTTGTATGCATTTAAAATTTATTAAGTATTTACATGAGCCATAACACTTAGAGAAAGATTTATTTATTTATTTAATATTTTATTTAAAAATTAAAATAATTATAGTACAAATAAAACACTCTGGAAATATTAAAAACATAAGATTTAAAATTTTACTAATCTACTAATTATTATGTTAAGAATTTCTTTCTTGTCCAATTTTATGATATTTATACCCTCTCAAGCAATATTTTCTTGATTAGCAAAAAGGTAGTTCTTATAGTCCTACACATTTCCTCCAGGGTGCTTTTTTTTGCTGAACACATTAAGAAGGATTACATGTGTTAAAAAGTCCATTTTTTATGATACACATGAGGAAAGAAAAGAGTCTCTTGGCAAAGGCACCGTATTACTGCGTAAGCATTCTAACCCTGGGAGAGCCATTAAGTTAAGTGTAGTATAAGTTAAACTTACTTTTGTTGCTATCTTTTTTCTAGTAAATACCACAGTATATATGGGAACATATATTTCAACCTTGAATTCAACTTTCTATATGGAAATCCTGAGCATTGTACTGATCTCCATATAATAAAGGTAATAAATCATATTTCTGAAGCATTCTTAAAGTCTTTACAGCATGTGGAGACTAGTCATAAGTTGCTGGTTTTGTCTTGTTATATTTAATTAATCCCCATGTATGACTGCTGGAGTTAACATCAGTTTACTCAATCTAATTAAACCTTCTACGTAACTGGAGATTTTTGATACCATTTCCAGTAGTCTCAGCGATGTTTTACCCAACAACAAAAAATAATAATCTATGACTTAAAATGAAAAACAAACAGAATTTTGTAATCAGAAAATTGAGAATACATTTTAATTTCATCACTTAAATTTTATATTATTTTGGAAAATACCACTTTACTTTTTATTTAATTTATTTAATATATATTTTGCACCATTTAATCATACATCAGTTAGCAGACTAACAGACTGAACTGGTTCTTATTTCAGTGTTCTAACTACAACTCTGAAAAAAATTTGGCAAGCTAAAAACGGTTTTATTAGACATTTATTTCACTGTTGATCAGATACATTTGACTCTTCCCTAAATAAAAGACATCTAACAACGATATCTTTACATCTAGAGTAAACTCAGGGTTAAAAACTTTATAGTATTGCTTCCAGAAGATTAAATTATTTGCAAAAAGTTGTTCTAAGGTGTTAATGAAAAACTGTGAATATATTAAAAAGTTCCTTGATTCTCACAGTTCTTTAGTATGACACATGTTATTTTTATGCTATTTTTACTGTTATTATGGTTAAACAAATAATAAACATACCCTTACACAATTAAATTATTAAAAGGTAATTATATTGTAAGACATATTTCATTTGTCTAATATAGTGATATTCTAATTGACAAAAATGACACATATCAATTAGGTTATGTGGTTAATCGTGTTGTTTAAGTCATCTATATCCTTACTGACTTTCTGTTCTATCAGTTTTGAGATAGCAGTGTTAAAGCATTGAATCTATAATTGTAGATTTATGTATTTCCTCTTACAGTTGTTTCAGTTTTTGCTGTAAGTATTTTGTAGTCTGTGGATAATTGTATACCAATTTAGGACAGCTATATCGTCTTGGAAAATATCTCTTTCTCATTATGAAATTAGTCATTTTATTTCTGTTGCTATTCCTTGTTCTGAAGTCTACCTTTTGTGAAGTTAATATAGCTATTCCTGCTTTATTTTGCTTTTTTTGCATAATAATTTTATTTTCATAATTTTATTTTTAACATATCTCTTTTTTTATATGTAAAGCAGATTTCTTGTAGGATGCACATAGTTAGGTCTTGTGTCTTTGTCCAGACTGATAGTCTCTGATTTTAATGGTGTGTTTAGATTGTTCACATTTACTGTAATTTTCTGTATGATTAGATTAAAATTTATTATCTTGGAAGCTGTTAACTATTTTATCTGGTCTGTTTTATTTTTCTGCCTTCTCTTGTGTTAATTATTTTTTAAGTGATTCAATTGTATTTCTTTTATTGACTTTATTTTTATAATTTTAATTTATTAGTGACTTCCTAGGGTTTTCAAGATTTATCTTTAATTAATCAGAGGCTCTTTGCATATGTTAGAGCATTAGACATTGTCCCACAGGTCACAGATGATCTGTTCTTTGTTTCAATATTTAAAAAAAAATCTTTTTATTTGTCATCGCAAGTTATTAATGCTGACCTATCTTAAAATTCACTTTTCTTTAGCTGTATCAAGTCTGCTGATGTGCTTGTAGAGGCAGTCTTCATTTGCATTACTGTATTTTTCATGTCTAGTATATTTAATTCTTACGTTTTTCATTGCTCCGCTGAAATTACTCATCTGATCTTAAATGTTGTCCACCTTTTCTGTCAGAGATTTTGAAATGTTAGTCAAGGAAATACCCTGTCAGATAGTTTCAATGTCTGTGTCATATCTCTGTTTTTTTCTTTTGGTCATTAATTTGCTAGAGGGTTTCTCTTAATGTTTGCTCCACTTTTAGCTTATTGTCTTCCATTAAGGCTGCCCCTCAGAGTGGTTCTCTCCATGATTTGCAGTTCTCCTATCAGTATTCCACTGTTACTTGCTACTTGGTGCTTGCTAATCTAGGAGAGATGGAGGGTGGTGTTCTTTGTTTTAGGCACCCTGTCCTTGGGTACTGTAAATATGGTCGTCTTGTTGCTCCTGTGTCTCTGCCAGCTTTTAGCTCTGGGTCCAGCATATCAGTGCATATTCCTGCCCCTTACCTAATGTTAGAAGTTTTCTGTTTGTTTTATAATTGCTTTCTGTTATAACCTTCCCTTAGCAGCAGTCAGTTTTTACAGGAGTCCAGGGGTCAGCAGGGTTTATACCTCTTTTCCCACAGATGGTAGATTTGTCCTGCGGATGAGATAAGCCAGGACTGACTCTTTTGCACTGTGCTCGTCCTCCAAACTGAAAAAACAAGGGACAGCTTCTCTGAAATCTCACCATTCCTTTATAAACACCCAGGTCAATAGATGGTGAAAAATTCTGCAAGAGTGTGTATGCTGCCTCTTTATCTGCAACTTGCAGGTGGAGCAGGAGCCCAGCCCACGTTCTCCCACCAGCCCACAATCAACATCCACCCATTAGTTAATTAGTATAGTTCAAGTTTATTTATTGGTGTTTGCCCATGCCTGCCTCCTGAGACATAAATCTTTCCTGTGATTTTAGGAAGTTTGTGAACTTGCAGTTTTCCCATTGTGTGTGTGTGTGTGTGTGTTTTAAGGATGTGGTAATACTCTTCCCAGTTCTCTACAATTCTAAGCAGAAGCCAGGAAAAATTGCTTTCATTTTTTTAAAGCTATTTTGCTGGAGAAAATTTTAGATTATCTGTATCATCACCCTCAAAACACAACACACACACACACATTTTACTGTTTTAATTCTGTAAAGATGTTGCTTCACTAACTTCTGAATTTCCTTCTTTCTGGAGAGAAGTCTACTGTAACTTGTCTTTGTTCCTCTGTATATATATGGCCCTCCTGCCCCCAAATGCTTTTATAATTTTGTGTTTATCATTAGTTCTAAATAATTTGATTATGATGTGTTTTTTGTAGTCTGGTAGATATTTGCTGTACTTGGGGTTTTCTTTTTAAGTTTGATGATATTCTTAAATCTATGAAGTTACACTTTTGGTCAAATTTAGAAAATATCTGGCAATCATTTGGTCAGATATTTTTCTCCCCCCACCGCCGTGTCTCCCCTCTTGGGAAACTAAATACACATGTATTCGGCCAGTGGATATTGTTCCACTGACACTGGTGTGCCACTGTTTTTGTTCACTCTTCTTTCTCTATTACTTTGAATAGTTTTTGTTAATCCATATTCAAGCTTACTGATTTTATTCTCTGAATTATCTAATCTAACCTTAATCTTATCCACTTAATTTCCATTTCAGACATTATAGTTTTCACCTCTAGAAATAGTGTCTTGAGGTCTTAATTGTATTTTCAGTGTCTCTACTTACTGTGTTTAATCTTCCTTCTATCTTCTTGAATATATAGAATACAAACTTAGAAACTATGTTTATGTCCCTGTCTACTGTTTCTATTATTTATTCAATTTTGGATCTGTTTCAATTGGTTGGCTCCTTCTTCACTGTTTCCCTGCTTCTTTCCACGTCTGGTAATCTTTTGGATGCCAGAGCTTGTTAAATTTACCTCGTTTAGTGCCTGTTATCTTTACAACCCTATAAATATTCTTAAGCTTTATCATGTTGCAGTTAAGCTAATCTGAAGTAGATTGATCCTTCAAGGCTTGCTTTAAGCTTTGTCTGTGGCACTGTAGCAGCCTTTAGTTTAGAGCCAGGCTGACCTGACTTCTGAGCCGATAACTTTATGATTGCTAGATGTCCAGTAAATCCTGAGCTTTTCTGCTCTGGCTCATGGGACCATGATCTGTTTCTTTCTCTGAGTGTACTCTTTGTGTGTGTTTCCTTCCCTAGCTTCAGATAATTTCCCCTCTTAACCTGCACTCGGCAGAAGAGATGAAGGGGATCTTCTGCAGACCTTCAGGGCAGAGCGCCCTCTCTTTCTCTGCACGTCTGTCCCCTCCTCAGTACCCGTGTATACACCAGCTTCCTTGGCCTCCTCAGATCCCCAGCTTCATCTTCTGAACTCGAGAAGAACACAGGCCTCCATCTAGGTTTCCCTCCCTTGTGTTGCAGCCTGGAAAGCCAAGTGAGTAACCTGTGGCAATTTTAGAGTTCATTTCATTTAGGCCTTTCATTGAGGGATTACTATGACGTGTTTCTTGATGCACAAAGCTGGAAGCTGTTCTTTCATATATTGCTTATAGCATTTTCAGTTGCTTCAAGTGGAACAGTTAATCCCCAGTCCCTGATATTTCACCTTAGCTTGCAGATGTCCCTGACTCATTCTTAAATCTTTTTTTTTCAAATTATGTGCTTACTCAGTGAGAACTGTGTTTTTTAGAAAAAAAGATATATTAATTATCATTATTTGACACTGTGCATACTGGAACCACACTGTGGGAAATTTTCTTGTGTAGAGTCTAGGTTTGTAACTTGCAGAAAATGTATAACGTTTAGGGAACAGCAGCACACTGATAAGCCATCAGGAGAGCATAAATTGCTAGACATTTTCTCTGCACAACACAGGAACACCAAGAGACTTAAGTCTGATACTCTGACCTTCAGTTATGTTTGGAGTCCTAAGGAAAAATGTGAAGACGCTACATCTGCTCCCTTACAGAAGGGCCAGTCTCCCTTCATTGTACACACCACCTCTGTTTACTAGTGTTGATTCATATGTGACTTAATTCAGACCCATTATAAAATTACAATAATGGTAAAATAAAATCTGAAATAAGAAAACAAATATTTTAAAATATTATTAAACACTATATTAGGCTATAAGGTTATTTTACTGCTTGGTGTAAGTTCACAGAAAGATACATAGAAATGCAAATGCCTATTGTATTTTATAATCCTCTAAGCAGGTATTTATGTATATCTGTAAGAGCCAATATGTTGATTAAAATAATTGCATAGAAATATTAATTGTGGTGACTTGTAGAATCAGTCAGTAATGATGTATTATTAACATTTATGTCGCTCGATGAAATAATGCTAAATTGTAAGACTTGAAATGAAATGAAACATATATAACTGCTACTTAATAGCTATGTTTCTGGTCCTTCTAATAGAATAATAAAAATAATTGGTGATTCTTCTTTCCCTATAGTCTGCATAATCATTTAAATACCGTTTGCCATGCTTTCCATTTTAAAGGGCTAAAAAATATTGTAGGATTTAATAGAAAACTAATGAACTCTAAAAATTAGTGTTAATTTTACTTGCAGTGTTTGCAGTTGGGTTTACAGGAATCCTTTATTAGCAGTTCTGAATCCCTATGACCAAGCGTATGGAATGGATGGTAAATTTCCTGAGTTAGATTTATAATCTAAACAGTGTGTTTGATTGTATCATCATATTATGACTACACAGAGGCCTCTTTCTCTAAAACCCAGAATGAAGTGATGTAGCAAACATGTTAAAGTAGGTAGCTCTTGCGCAGAGTCAGCTCTAAGCAAGACTGTACAGCACTCTAGGTTTTGTTTCAGCATATTCAGTCTTTGTTTTTATGACCTTCTCGCCTTCTGTGTTACACTCTCACTTTTTCTGCCTTAAGTTGTTTTTTTCCCTCCCATTTTCTGTCTATCAGAAATGGACATCGTCAACTCCCAGAAAAAAAAGTATTAGCCCTGCATATGTCTTTGGGCACAATAAATAAGAATAAATAAAAGAAAGAAAGACAGAGGTGAGGAAAGAAGCTAAGAAAAACATTTCCTTATTATAGGCGTTTCAATCTTCAAACCAACTGAAATGGCACTTTTATTAAAAGATCTTAAAATATCAAAAAATTAGTAAAGGAATTTGTGTTTGTGATATTATGTAAGGGCCAATCTAGTTGATTTAGCCAAGAATTGCTTTTCTTTTATCTTGTATTTTTTAAATAATTCAATAAATATTTTTGAGCATATGCCATTTTCACAAGCCAATAAAAGACAAAAAGTATGTAGAAACTGTATTTTTAGAAAGACTTTAATAATACATTTCAAAGTTTGACAGCTAATTTCATGATCTTGGGATAATAACTTCTTTTGGGCCTTATTCTCACTGACCTTACTAAATCAAATTACCAAAAAAAATTTGGTTTTGGTGTACTACTGCTAATGATGTTTAAAAGATTTATCTTAAAAATAAAAAAGTATGCAGCAGTAGTTTTTGGAACTGTTTCCTAGAGTGATAGAAATAAAAGCTAAAAATAAACAAATGGGACCTAATTAAAAATTTTAATTAAATTAAAACCTTTTGCATAGCAAAGAAAACCATAAATAAAACAGAAAAACAACTATGGAATAGGAGAAAATATTTGCAAATGATACAACTAACAAGAGATTAATCTCCAGAATAATCAAGCAGCTTATACAGCTCAGTATAAAAATAACAAACACTCTCCTTCAATATGATGTTGGCTGTTTTGGGGATCTTTTGGCTCTTCATATAAACATTAGAATCAGTTTGTTGATATCCAGAAAATAACTTACTACGATTTTAATGGGGATGTTGTTGAATCTATAGATTAAATTGGAAAGAACTGACATCTTGACAATTTTGACTCCTTCTACCGTGAATGTGGATTCTTTCCATTTATTTAATCCTTCTTTCATTTTAGTCACCAGTTTTGTAGTTTTCCTCATATAGATCTTGGACATACTTTATTAGAGTTGTACCAAAATTACCATTGTAGCATTTTTACCAGTGTATACCTCCAGCAGAATCTGCTCTGTGAAGGCAGATTTAGCCTGTGATTCTCTGGAGTTGCCTGTCTTTCTAGATTTCGGGGATGATTGCTTGCTGTGCAAGCTCAGTTCTGTGAAGGGTCCAACTAAGTAACTGATTTTCAGTTTCTTCATGTTTTTTCTTGTTATGAGGATGGGAGTGGCCACTTACCAGCTTTTAACTTACTGGAACTGAAACCAGAAGTCATTTCATCTTTTAATATTTGGCTGACATTAATGTGACAGATACTACAATGACTAATATAGTCACCAAAATCCTTCTTTAACTCTCTTATCATTTATAGAGAAAATATGTTAAATTTTCAATTGTAATTAAAAAATAAAAGCTCTTTTTCAGATAATAAGATTTTTAGCATCAAGAAGTAACCATGATGTGAATAATAATGCACTGCTTTTTTTCTCAAGCTAATGGTAAAGTAATTTGTAACAAGAGAAAGCAAAATTACATTATGGTTTCCTATATAATAGAAAATTCTACATAAGTTTTGAAAAGAAAGTATAAAATTATCAGAGAACATTCAGGTAATAATAATAATCAACTCAAAAGAAAAATTCTTTCACTCATCCTACATATGTATTGTAAGCAGTGATTCAGTTTCAGCATGCAAAATAAATCTGTTACGATAAATTATGTTGTAAATATTAATTTAATGCCTTCACATTTTTTTTAAGTTGGAAATGTTTTTGGGTCATAAAGTTATATATGATCATAAAAAGTGAAAGCCTGTTAAAAATAAACAGTAAAAACAATTTATGTCAAAATTAGTACTCCACAAAATTTTATATACCTTTTAAAGAGTATCACACATAACTTAATTTTTGAGACATATTAATTTAGATGATGTAAATTTTCAGTAGACAGTCACTAATATTCTGGGCAATAAACAGAAGAATGTTTTAATCTTTGTGCTATTCACCCAAACACTTTTTTTGTGTCAGTTGATATGATTGTATAATTTTTCTTTCTTAGGTGTTTAATATGGTAAATTACATGAATTAATTTGCTAACATTGAACCCATGTTGTATCCTTAAAATAAAGTCCATGATGTACAGTTCTTTTTTATACAGTTATATTCAGTTTATTGATATTATGTTGAAGATTTTGCAGATCATCATATCAGAGATATTAGTGTGTAATTTCCTTTTTTTCTTTCTTTTTCTGCTTTTATCTGGTTTTGGTATCAGAGTAATACAAGGCCTCAGAAAATGAATTGGGTGCTTTTATTCCTCTTCTGCTTCTAGAAGAGTTATGTAAAACTATGAGTAAATTTTCTTGAGTATTTATTAGAATTCTCAAGTAAAGTCACCTGTGTCTGTGTCTGGGGATATCTTTTTTGTGGGGGAGTTTCTTAACTTGAAATTCAAATTTTAGTGGCTAAAGAACTATTAATGTCTATTTATATATGTATGATTTATAAAAGTATTGAGAAGAAAGGTAGTATAATTTTATGTACCCATATTTTGACTCTTTCCACTGTTTGTTCATCCTTCCTACTTCCCCCAAATTATTACTTTTATCATACTGTTTCTGTGTGAAGACCTTCCTTTAGCCTATCTTTAGTGGTAGGTCAACTAGTAATACATTTTTTTCCAGTTTTCTTTTGCCCGAGAATGTCTTTACTTCTTCTTAATTTCTGGAAGGTAATTTCACTGGCTGTTGATTTCATAGCTAGTATTTCTTTTCTTTCAGAACTTGAAAATCATGCCAGTTGTTTTCCGGTTTTCATGATTTCAGATGAGGTATCACCTGCTATTCAAATATGTTTCTCTATAAATAATGCTTTGTTTCTGCCTAGTTACTTTTAAAAATTTGTACTGCTTCTTTAATTTCATTAATTTTGCAGTTATACTGTGTCTTAGTGTGGATATCTTTAGGTTTATCCTTTTTTTATATAATTTAATCAGCACTTGAATCTGTAGGTTTGTGTCTTTTGCCAAGTTGAGGAGGTTTTCATCTGTTATTTCTCTACATTCTCTTTTAGCTCCTCTCTATTCTTTTCTTCTGGAATTCAGAGGACATAAATTTTGGAACTTTTGTTTTTGTCCACTGGTCCTTGAGGCTTCTCCTATATTGTCAGTCTGTCTTCTCTCTATTGTTCATATTGGATAAATTCTGTTGATCCATCCTCAGCTTAATCTATTGTGTCATCATCCTAGGAAATGCTTACCTAACCTATTCTGAAGTCCCTTCCTACAGCACTCTCAGGCACATATCATTATATATTTAGGTTGATAATCAAAAATCATCTTATGTGTGCCTGTATTTCATTCTTTTTTCCTAATAGCATTCAAATGTCATGAGGATACAGAATTTGTCTTCTTTACCTATGTATCTGTACCATCTTGAATAGTGCCCTACATAAACACTTAAGTATTTTTTAAGTGAACAAATGAATGGATAAACAGTTACAGTTTTTAAATACTTTTTTCATAGTGGCAAATTGGTTCCTCTAAGCTTTTGTCACAGCCTCTGACAGAAAATAAGAATATAACATACAGTGAATGAAGATCTCCTAGTACTACTTATGTAATATCGGAAAATTTGGTGAGTATTTCACATTTTTTCAGGGCATCTTTTTTAGGCACATGTACACAAGTTTGGGATCTATATCAAAATGTCTAGCTAACAACTTTTGCAAATTTTGTTATAGTGAGTGGCTTATGAAATAATCATTCACGTACTTCACCCACCTAATGACAATGACTTAACAATAAGAAGCTTGTTTTTCTATCTTGAAAATGTCTGCATGGGCAAACCAAGCTCGCTCTGGCAGCTGTCCCTCCTCAGGGAACTGGGTTTCTTCTGCTTTTTCTCTGCTGGTCTTAGCGTTTGCTTCATGTTTTGCTTCAGGATGGCTACTTTAACTTCTACCAATACTCTCCTTATTTTATACTTTATTACGTTGTCATAACACAGCCATTTCAAAATTGAAAGTGTTATTTGAATCTAGGAACTTACCTCTAAAGACAGATGAGAAAATAAAACTCAGAGAGCTTAATGGACTGTGTCTATGCCATATGAATACAGCATACTTAGATGCTCAAGGTGTTTTAAACTCTAATATTTATTCATTGTATATGATATTATAATACTTCAATAGCTTTGCCTTTAAAAAATATTAGGACCAGAGAGTCATTGTGAAATATCGAAATTTGCATTCAGGGAAAAATTAGCCCATTAGGCATTCATGAATTTTTTCCCCCAGAATACTGAGTAAAAGATCTGAAAGATAATGAATCTTTTCCTAACTTGACATGAGAAGGATTATCATTCACAGACTATCTTATATTCACACAATAAATACTTTACGTATTAAAAGCCTGACTGACCTTTAAACTCTTGGATACCTTAACTGGTAGAAAAACTGATTGTAAAATTTAACACAGCATGTTATGATGAATTAATGAGGGCAGACATTTATAAATTATATCTTAATGTCCTAAATAATGTTAACTTAAAGTTTTGAATTTTACAGTGCACTTTTACGTATATCATCTGTAAAGTTCATTTGCAGTTAGTAAAAATACAGTGACTTAAATAGGGCAAGCAGTTTTGTTATCCTCCTCCAACAGATAAGTTCTTCGAGTTGTCATTTAAACCCATATTTCCTTATTAGAAATGCTGGTTTCTTTTCTGTCGGTTGCCTATGTCAAGGAATATTGAAGTGGTTTGAAAAAGGAGATCAAGCAAGATTATCTGTAGGGAGGAAAACAGGAGTCTAATAATAAGCAAAATTAAGACATGAAGATAGAGAAATGGTCACTTTGTCAACAGAGCAGAGCTTCAATCATTAGACCAATTTTGGTGCAATATTAAATTTTCCAGATGTAAAATTCCTTAGACTCTATGTCAGTTATATACTCCAAGGCAGAAAAGAGGCTATGAATCAAAAAAAACATGTGTTAGAACCTTAGGATCAAAAGGAAAAAATGTAAAAAATGTAATTGTAAATGTGAACTTTGACTATTGGCAACATTTATTTGCACAAAGGAAATACCAGCCCTTAGGCTTATGGCCTAATGATGCATCCTTGTGTCTGACCATTTCCAAGTACAGAGGCTTGGCAGCACAAGTCTATGAGACAGGAAGACAGTGAAGTCAAACACTGGCATGGCAGTGATTCCTCACTAGGCTGCTGAGAGAACAGACTAAAGCCAGAAATGCAAAATCTCTTCTCTAACTGCAGCTTCCATTATGTTCACATATTAACTTATTTTTTCGGTCTGCTTATAAGTAACCAGTTCTCATCTCTGCACCTCTTCCCCCTACTTTGCTTGTCAGAGGACAGAGGCTGGGAACATACCTATGTACGTTTATATGTTTTATGTGTATAGATACAGATATCTGCGTGCATATGTAACTCACAAGTACAAATATAAACATAAGCATATCCGTATACCCAATGTCAATCGAATACCACATTGTTCACTGTAGTAAGTTTATCAGCGCACATTTGTAATTTTACTCCTTAATTATGAGAAATCTGGCTTCTACCATCACAACATATTTATTTATTTTATCATTAACTATTTCATTCTGAGCATTTTATGTATTTGGTTATATTATGAATAGTACCAATTTTTTAAAATTTCTACTTGTTCATGCTAGAATGCAGAAACATGATAGACACCGTATGTTGACTCTCTACTACCCTCAGTACGGGTGTGTATATTTTCAAGTTAACTTTATTTTTTAGAGCTGTTTTAGGCTTATAGCAAAATTGAGCAGAAAATACAGTGTTCCTGTATAAACCCTGTCACCACAGGGTCCCTCGTATCAACATCCCACACCTGAATGGTGATGTACATTCTATGTGTTTGAACAAATTAATCATGGCATCTGTCCACCATTTTAGTACCAGACAGAAGAGAGACCTGCTTTACAAATCTGTGCTCTGCCTACCCATCCTTCCTTCCACCACAACCTCAGACAATGATCTCTTTTTTTAATTGAAGTGTAGTCAGTTTACAGTGTTATGTCAATTTCTGGTACAGCATAATGTTTCAGTAATACATATACATACATATATTCTTTATCATATTCTTTTTCATTATAGTTTACTATAAGATATTGAATATAGTTCCCTGTACTATACAGTATAAATTTGTTAATCTATTTTATATATAGTAGTTAGTATCTCAAACTTCAAACTCCCAATTTATCCCTTCCTAAAATTTGTTATCTATAAATTTGTTATCTAAGTCTGTGAGTCTGTTTCTGCTCTGTAAATACATTCTTTTGTGTCTTTTTTCAGATTCCACATATAAGTGATATCATATGGTATTTTTCTTTCTCGTTCTGACTTACTTCATTTAGAACGATAATCTCCAGGTCCATCCATCTTGCTGCAAATGGCATTATCTTATTCTTTTTTATGGCTTTGTAATATAGCATTGTTTATACAGACCACTACTTTTTATCCATTCATTTGTCAGTGGACATTTAGGTTGTTTCCAAGTCTTTGCGACAGTGAATAGTGCTGCTGTCAATATTGGGATCAATTATCTTTTTGAATTAGAGTTTTTGTCTTTTCCAGATATATGCCCGGGAGTGGGATTGCTGGAACATGTGGTAACTTAATTTTCGATTTTTTAAGAAACCTCCATACTGACTCCATAGTAGCTACACCAATTTACAGCAGTGCAGGAGGGTTCCTTTTTTCCACACCCTCTCCAGAATTTATTACTTGTAGACTTTTTAATGATGGCCGTTCTGACAG
This sequence comes from Camelus dromedarius, assembly GCF_036321535.1. NCBI lineage: Eukaryota > Metazoa > Chordata > Mammalia > Artiodactyla > Camelidae > Camelus > Camelus dromedarius. The sequence continues at coordinate 29,385,333 of NC_087456.1, forward strand.
GTGTGAGATTCATTGTAGTTTTGATGTGTATTTCCCTGATAATTAGCAATATTGAGTGTTTTTTCATGTGCCTTTAGGCCATTTGTGTATCTTCATTTTAAAAGATAAATAAACAATCTGTAGTTATTAAAAAGGTCTTTTGCCACAGGCGCAAATTTTTAAAAATGGAATAGAATGAAAAATTCTCCAAGCTGACCCAAATGATTAGAGGAGTTACAATAGCACAAATGTATTAACGCAAACCAGTTGTAAATGTTAGTATTTATTATGGTATCAGGACAACAGGATAGATATTAAGAAAACAACATTTATTTGGATCCACATCTCTTACCATAATCAAGAGAAGTTCCAGTTGATCAAAATTAAAATAAAACAATAATAAATCATAAAAATGTTAGAATATACGAATGAGGTTTTCTGTTGTTAATTTGGATTAGGGAAGACACTCCTATCACTCAGAATCCAGGGGCCATGAAGGAAAAAAAGGAGCAGCAGAGAAAACCGGCACATCCAGCACTTTTGCACACGGGTGCCGGAGAGAGGAAGAAAAAGAGTACAACTCAAAAGATAAAATGATAAATGGAAAAGTGGGCAAAAAGGAAAAAAAAGCTTGCAATTCATGCTTCAGGAAACAGCCTTGAATCTTTAATATATAAAGTTTCTGAAAGTCAATAAAGAAAAAAAAATAACCAAACAAAATAGTCAATTGGTATGAACATACAGTTGACAGAAAAGTAAGTATAAAGACTACTCAAATATATGAAAAGATGCTCAATTTTATATATATAAAAAAAATCCAAGTGAGATTTCACTAAGAGCTCCAATTCTAAATTGTGTCTGTAGTGGAGTAGCTTGGATTAGACTAACTTTCCGACAGAGAAAAATCTTCAAAGTCTGGAGTTAGTATAGACACATAAACAAACAAAGCTGGCTACTTGAAGGTGAGGAAAAGCAACCGGGGCACTGAAGACTGGAAGGGGCCAGATCCTGGGAAGAGGAGGGCCTGGGAAGAGGCGCCAGCCCATCCCAGCTGGACTCTCATCTCTGTAGCATTTGTAAATTGGCAGCTCTGGGTTGCTAGAGGAAAGCAGCAACCTAGAGTTCCCTGCAATCTCATAAATCTGAATTGACAGAAATTGGATTTTTTTCTTACTTATTTTTAACTAGATCTTGGAAAAATCCTATACTTCTATTAAATAGGCACTCTCAATAAACCATACAACATCTGCTTCTAAAACTAGTTGGGCTTTTCTGCTTGATACAGGAATGAGATGGCTTTGCTGGGACAAGAGCTCATTCATGGAGCATGCCTGTAATAATTAGCCTTCCTGCTTGGGTTTCTGAACGCCCAGATTGTCATAGAGAAGGCTCTGGAGCGCCAAATACAGAAACCATGAGCAATACTGTTGAAAATAACCTGTGCTTACAAGAGCGTCTCTTCCAGAAACAGAACATTTAATAGCGTAGCTGATTTTATACATTCTGTGCTTGTCTCAGGAATTCTAGGTACCTCCAGTAATAAGGAGCTAACAGTTGTCCACACCACCCACTCTTCATGCCTGCACTGCTGAAGTCTTAACAAGGCATACACCTCAGGCCAGATGTGGGCTAGTACGCTTAGTGAAGTTAGAGAAAGACAAATGCTGTATGGCATCACTTATATGAGGATTCTAAAAAATAAACAAGTGTATATAACAAAACAGAAACAGACTCACAGATATAGAAAACAAACTAGTGAGGGAGAGGCAAGATAGGGGTATGGGATTAAAAAGTACAAACTACTATGTACAAAATAAATAAGATACAAGGATGCGTTATGCACTTGGAATACAGCCAGTATTTTATAATAACTTTAAATGGAGTGTAATCTATAAAAATATTGACTCACTATGTTGTATACCTGAAACTAATACAATACTGTAAATCAACCACATTTTTTTAAAAAAAAAAAGAGTTTTCATGAAATAGAGATCAGAAGGGTCTCCTTCATTCTGGAAAACCAAAACTTTGGATTATATAATACTTTCCCTTTCAGCTAGTTATTCTTAAACTAGTCTTGGTAATTGCTGTGAATAAGATGAGATAAATATTGAGCTGGCTTAAACACCAAGAATGATAGTCCTACTAGTTTAAATGCCAAGAATGATGTTACAGTCTTGAAGTTTCCTAGCCTAACCTGTGACCTAACTAATTTGGCCTGCTTGAGAGTTAAACTTTGAATTCTATATTATAATCTGAATAAACTGAAAGCGTTTCCTCTTATTTAACATCTCGAAAACGTATCTGAGTACCTGGGTTAATTTCTGGCTTTCACCCTCTGATATGGATGTTAACAAGAGATTATCAGCAAGCTGGAGGACTTCTACACCTCACAGTCTTTGCTGCTATCTGCTTGCTGGAATGCAGTTCTGTAAGGACTTACCTCTTTGAGCTGAAATGATAATGCATGCACTGGTGACATCAGGAGTACAAAGAACTGTGCCCAAGGCCCCACTAGTCTTGCATTGTCTAAGTGTGAAATAATGACTGTTTTCATGAACAGCCATTTGTCCTATAAACTTTGGAATAATGGGATATTAAGTCATGTATGGCAGCCCTAATATGACTTAAACCTCTGTTGTAAAAAATAAAGGATTAATTTATGTGCGGTGCATGTACATTGGCATATGAGTGTGTGTGTCTTTATGTGTGCGTGCTGAAAAGTGAAAGGACAAGGGATGGAATGGATATAGCAACTAAATGGGTCACAATCAGGTAACCTTGAAAAATACACGCCTTCCTCAATCAAATATCCAGGCAGAAAAGCTCACTCAGCTTCCTTTTCTTCTCTGTAATATTATAAACTGTGTAGTCATTTACAGCTGGGTGAATTTCAACTCCGAGTTTATAATGTACGGGTGAACCTATGTGTGTATGTGAGAGCCTGTGTGAGTGTGTGTATGTGCGTGTATTTAGTCCCCATATGTGTTCATACTGTAGAATATATGACAGCAAATGTAGGGAATGTTCAGTAGAGTTTAACCTGGCAATTTTCAGTACTTAGATTATTGGGGAGGTAAAAACTGTGTCATTATTTCAATGCCCTGTTCTTCTGCGACTCACTTAACTTTCAGGTCTAACTTTATTGAGATCCAGCTTGTAATTTCTATGATCCCAGCATACATTAATATTCTCCTTCTGTTTTCCTAGCAGCAAATTGATTTGCATTCAATGAAGTTCACATAGAAAAATGGCATAATTTTATATTCTTAACGCTAAAGGGTTACAAAAACTGAATAGTGCATTTTTGCCTCATCATAGCATGGTATTAGAGGATTATTGCCATAAAGACTGCATGGCAGAGAGGACATTGCTCCTTTTCCTTTCCTTGTCTATATGAAAGACTAAAAACCATGTACATATTGCTAAGGAATGAAGTAAGTATACAAATAAGCTCTCAAAACAACAACTCCATGTTTATTAGGATTATGTGATTTCTGCATTTTATGTTGTCAGAGGTATTTATTCATGAAAAAATGACACTCAGCATTCAAGGGATATTTTAATGAAGAAGAGCGTCATGAGGCTGGAATAACATTTGATTTCCGTTGGTGGGTCTCATTCTTAACCGTGCTTTATGAAATGGGCAATGGTTGAAGGATTTCTTGATAACATCACAGGAACGCATTCTCACAGCAGTGCTTTCACCAGTCTGCAGAGCCTTACCGTGGTGTTCTGGTTACATTCTAATTTGGATAATTAAATTCTTCCTGCGTATCTGCTTTCTTACAGTTTTCAGCCCTTTTTTGCAGTCTTCTGTTATTTCCTGTTTTGAATGGATGACTGCTGTGCCCCGTGGAACCGAGGCTGAATAATGCACAGGAAATTATTCACCCTGCTTCTGCTACAGTTGTGGTAGCATAACAGTTTCTAGTTCCATTTTTCATTTTGTTGAAATATTTCTGAAATGAAATCACTTTTTCTTGTTTTTGGTCTGCTAAGAAAGATGAATTCCATGAAAATCTGTACCCATTCAGTTTCTATTAAAATATGTACTTAACTAACTGAAAGTTAAAGGATAGATTTTCTTCTAAAAATATGTACATAGAATATATAGTACACCTTTAAAGATTTTAAGAAAAATTGAAATTAATTAAAACAAATCTTGACTCATTAACCTCAAATAGCAGCCTGTTTTTCATAATTGAAATGCCCACGATTAATCTGCCCAGGGCAAAACTATACTTATATGTACTTAGTGAATAATGTATGCTGTGGGTTTGAATGCAAACTCAGAAAGGTCATATAGTTCATCTGTGGGGAAAATGCCCATGTTTGTCCCAGATGCATTTTAGTGGTTCTGGTGTCAGCTCATTTTCTTCAGATTATTCTGAAGAGAAAGCAATATTTCATTCACATTCTCAGCAATGCACCCCTGCACCCCTACCCAACCCTGGCCCCAGAATCTCTAATTCCTGTTCTCCGTAGGTCTAAAGTAACACGGGGAGCAAGGTGATAGAGTGCAATAATACAAGCTCTGCTTTTTCTTTTCACACAGGTAAACCATAGTTTATATCCTGTTCTAAAAGGAAAAGTATATTACTTTTAGTTTATTACTCGATATCAACCATATAAATAAATGTGATGTTTCAGTGGCTTTAGAGGAAAGATAACATTATCAAAGAAAAATATGAACGTCAGCAATGGTTAATATTTCACCATAAAAAACACAGACTATGGTGTTAAAAATGAGGATGTTGAAGTAATATTAATATATATATTTTTTAAAAACTACAGGTATACAATTGATGTAGATTTAAACTTATTTTCTAACCAGTTTTTCTTCAGTGAATTGATGTGTGTACATACACATATTATATTAAAGCAATAATACTAAGTATTATTCTTAGTATTACAGTAAATATTTAAAATACATTTATCAGGATATGGATGCTTAGGAGAGCATTTGAAAAAAAACATTCTCATAATTCATCTCATAATAATCAATTCAAGTTTGAAGTAGAAATTGTAGTTTTTCATGTCTTGAAATTTGAAGATGTTATACAAATATAATTTTCTTCCAAACGAAGATATATCTGTATTATATCCTAGAGAGAAATTTGTGTGCACATATGTGTGTGTGACCTCTGGGAAACCTTAAGCCTCTCCTGTCTTACTTAGAGGAAAACACGGTGTTAGTGGAGGAGAAAATGTGTCATTGAGAGAGTGGTGTCATCGTATTAATAAAAGAAAAAAAATAAAGCAGTAACTGAATGACATTGTACAATTTTCCTTGCTTCTTTTTTTCTCTCTTATATGTTTAATGGAATAAGCTGAGTCTGTAGGCATCACCCACTAGGGTGGCGTCTCTGCCCTAGAAAAACCAAGTTAAGGCCAGAATACTACCCAAAGGGGAAGATGTATTGCAGAATTTGCTTACACATGTCTGAAAGCTTCTAAGAATCTCGTCAAGATTCCAGCCAACTCTGCACAACTGGCAACAATAAAATAGTATTCTGTTTCTTAAATACATGGAATGTATGTCTTTGTGTGTTTGTTTGTTTGTTTTCAGGGTTTGAGAAGAGTTGGTGTTAATTCTTCTTTAATGTTTGGTAAAATTCAGTGAAGCCATCTGGTCCCGGGCTTCTCTTTGCTGGGATATTTTTGGTTACTGATTCAGTTCCTTACTAGCTATTTGTCTATTCAGATTTTCTGTTTCTTCCTGATTCGGTTTTGGTAAATTTGTGTTTCTAAGAATTTTACCATTTCTTTTAGTATCCAGTTTATTGGCATATGGTTGTTCATAGTACTCTCTTATCCTTTGAATTTCTCTGGTATGCATTGTAATGTCTCCTTTTTCATGTATAATTTTATTTGAGTTCTTTTACTTTTCTCCTTCATTAGTCTTAAGTTTGTCAATTTTGTTCATCTTTTCAATGAAACAACTCTTAGTTTTGTTAATATCTTCAATTGTTTTTCTGTTCTCTATTTCATTTTGCTCTCCTTTCTTTTGCTAACTTTGGGCCCAGTTTGTTCTTCTTTTTTTGGTTTCCTAAGGTGTAGAGTTAGAGTTATTTATTTGGAATTTTTCTTGTTCCTTAATCTAGGCGTTCATTGCTATGAATGATCATCTTAGAACTGCTTTTGCTGCATCCCACAAATTCTGATATGTTGTATTTTTATTTTCAGTTATCTCAAGAAACATTTTTGTATTAAAGTATAGTTGATTTACAGTGTTAATTTCTAGTGTACAGCATAGTGATTCAGTTATATATATATATATATGTATATGTATATTCCTTTTCATATTCTTCAAAAACATTTTTATTTCCCATTTAATTTCTGCTTTAATTCCTTGGGTCTTTGGCAATTGTTGTTTAATTTCCATGTGTTCATGAATTTTGCAGTTTCTCTCTTGTTATATATTTCTAGTTTCATGCCTTTGTGGTCAGAGAAGATACTTGATATTATTTCAGTCTTCTTGAGTTTGCTAGGAGTTGTTTTGTGGCCTAACATATGGTCTATTACATAAAATTTTCCATGTGCATTTGAGAAAGATGTATATTCTGCTGTTGTTGGATAGAATCCTCTGTATGTATCTGTTTGGTCCATTTGGTTTAGCATTGTTCAGATGCACTCTTTTCCTATTGATTCTTTGAATAGTTACTAGTTGTTCTTTTTGTGAAGGGGAGCAAATCAGGTATGACCTATGTTGTCATTTTGGTGATGACACTCCCTGCTTATGTTTTTCCGAGGTGTTTTCTGCAGGGGTTCTATCCTACAATCATATATAATAACTGTACAACAGTTATTTAATTTATGCCCTTCAATTTATATTTCTCTCATTTTTTATCGAAGTTTTAGATTTTATCAAATTTTACACTCATAAATAATAATGTAATACAATATTATTATTTATAATATGTCCCATATTTCTATCGTTTACACATACACATGTCTATAATAGATTACATATTGTTATATTTTGTACAGCAATACAGTCATGTTATTATTTATGATGAAGACACTAAATAGTGAGGTGGGTAAAGCATGGTTGGAACTGAAATATTTTGTAGATAATCATGAAGTCCTAGACGAGTTTAGCTAATATTCTAGGTAATTAAGGATCACTATGACATCTTCAGAAAGGAAATATGTTGATGAGAAAGCAATTTAATATTTTTGTGTGATAGGCTGGTGGTATAAAATAACAGATAGGAAGTTATTGCTGTAGTTAAGCTGGGAATTGTTGATGAATAAGGAACAAGAAGGAAATTAAAGTGTTAGCTGCAAAGAAGAAAACAAAAAGCATGTTCTCTACCCTAGTAGCTTTGATGTGAAAAGTGGCAATATCTTGACTATTCCTTGTATTTATGATCATATTCCTGTCACTTTTAAATGATCATTTTATCTTTTCAAATAATAGTCAACATAATGTGAAACATATGAGCAAAAATCATGTAAGCTTTTGAAATATGGTTTTTAAAATATCTTGCTTTTTAACAAATATACCATAATTACTATGGTAGTGAATTATATTCCAATATTAGTGTCTAAATGTGTGTGTATGTATGTAAAATATTTCATAATTAAGTACAAAAATCTATCCATGTAAGGAAAATTAAAATTGCTCTGATAACCAACAGGCTTTTAGAAATTCACCCTCCTAAATATTATAATTGTTGTGTTTTCCTTTTATTGAAATTCAGTTTCCAACAATAGTTCACATTGCCCATATGCACTCAGAAGACATTTTAATTCTGATTCAAACCACCTTTCACATTTGCTTTCTGTCAGAAAAATACATGCCCTGTCATCATAAATTCTCCCTGGCAAACCTTTTTCTGCACTGCACTCATCCTATTCAGAGCCATGCTACCCATCACTTGACAGGATGCAAAATGTAATGGTCATAAAAGTAAAGTCTGCTAACTTTCACTCCTGACAATTTGTCAAAAGGCACATTAAAAAATAATTGGAGAGAAACTGCACAGATTTTTTAAATGTATTGAGTCATTTTTCTTCAATGCTTGACTGGTCAGCTTGCAAGATACCATTCTCTCCATTATTAACAAGCCAAGACTACTGCTTTAACAAAAGAAATGGCACTATATTGCACTCATCTTGCTCTTGGGGTTTGTTGCCATAGACCTCTGATTTATCTGGAAAGTCAACAAGTAAAACAGTCTTTTATTACATGACTAGTTTATGTTTCCAATTTGCCTTCTATTAAAATTGTCTTTTTTTTTTGCCCCAAGCCTATAAGGTATATCATAAATACCACATGAAGTAGAAATAGTAAACCCTTCTCTATTATTTTATTAACAGTTTAATGTCTTAATAAAATTTTAGAGAATTCAACTGTCATATATGTTCTATTCTTAGTCTATGGTACACAAACTATTTCAACTATAGTAGATTTCGGTGACTCATTGTTACATGGTCATAAGTTTCTCATGAGAGCCTGAACAAAATACAAGAAGTGGCCTACATTGATGAACTCCATTAAGTTAATTTAATCTCTTTGATATTTCAAAAGGGAAAAAACCTCTACTTTAGGAAATGTAAGATATAGGAATAAGAGATAAAGAACAAAAAGAACAGGACATTTCAATTTGAGTTAACGTGCTGGCTAAAAAAAGTGAAATCTGAATCATATGCACGCTCTCTCTCTCTTTTTTTAAAAATATAGAGTAGAAATAATTTCCATATTATAATGACTAAATTGTATCTACATAAAATATGGATAGCTAATAATCAAGATTTTTAATAATCAGCAGGGTTACTGATACTTCACAGGATTTCTGAAGCTGTGGAATAATACTGTTCATTGAATTGCAGCAGCCATTACCACAAAGTCATGCTCATTCTAGCCAAACTTATCATGCCATATTTGCTTCTTTTTAATAAGAAATAGAATTCATTTCTAATATTTGGAGCGGCTAGCTGGTCAAGAATTTGCTTCTAGAAATGTTTACTGTATTTCTAAATGAAATCAGTGGAAATATTTTTAGGGAAAGTTCATGAATTTTCACAGATAATTTTGAGATGAAATACTTTTGAGCTAAAAAATAACTCTAGTGAATGTATCATTGATGAATATGTACTATTTCCTGTAAACTATTAATATTCATGATAAAAACGATATAATGTTCTTTTTGCCTTTTGTTTCATGAATCCTCCTATTCAAATTCACTAACTAAATCAAATCTACACACTTTAAAAATGCTTTTTGGTGGGTCCAGTCTGTTTTTAAAAGACTTTTTCAAGAACAGCATATTCTCAATTGAGATGATAATTATGGATTAAAGTCCTGTATTAAGAGAGTATTGGGCATTTATGAAAAAGATTCCATTTTCTCTTCCATTATCGAATTAATTTAAAAGTTGATTTATAAAACAACAAGGAAAACAAAATCAAACCTCCCAGAATCAGGCATCTATTGGAAAGACTTTTCCAGAAAATCACTCTGTTTTCTTTGCAAGAAACATTAGGTAATGACCAGTTATTAAACACATTGCTTTCGTAAGCCATTTAGACACAAAATAGAGAAGCATCATTACATGATAAATGCAACATATCACCTAGTCACCTCAGGCAGGATTGTCCAAAGTTCCCTGATAATTGCACTTTTTGTTTCTTGCTGTATTAATTATTTATATATTGCTTCAGTTTTATTCAACTCACTACAATTGCCTAAAAATTGTATTAAAGATACATTGAAAAATTAATTAAAAATTGTTGGTGGTTTCTTACAAAACTACACATACTCTTACCGTATGATCCAGCAATCACACTTTTTGGTATTTACCCAAAGGAACTAAAAGCCAAGTTCCACACAAAACCCTGCATGTGGATGTTTATAGCAGCTTTATTCATTCATAACAGCCCACTCAAACTTGGAATCAGCCAAGATGTTCTTCAGTAGATGAATGGATAGACAAACTGGTACATCCAAGCAATGAAATATTGTTCAGTACAAAAAAGAAATGAGCTACCAAGCCATGAAAAATCATGGAGTAACTTTAAATGCAGTAAATGAAAGAAGCCGACCTGAGACAGCTACATACTATATGATTCCACTGTGTGACATTCTGGAAAATGCAAAATTACAGATAGTAAAAAGATCAGTGTTTGACAGGTGTTGGAGGGGTAAGAATAAGTGGATCACAGCGAATCTTAAGGGCAGTGAAAATACTCTGCATGAGATTATGATGGTGAATAAACATCATTATATAATTGGCCAAATCCATAGAATGTATAACACCAGGAGTGAACCTTAAAGTGAGCTATAGACTTTGGGTAATTACAGTGTGTCAATGTAGGTTTATCAGTTGTATCAAATGTTACAACTCTGGGGTGGATGCTGTTAATGGGGGGAGGCTATGCTTGTGTTGGGATAGGGGATATGGGAGATGTCTCTATACCCACATCTCAGTTATGCTGTGAACCTAAAACTGCATAAGGAAATAAAGTCCTTAAAAAAAAACCTTTAAAAATAAGTTGTCACAGTAAGAAGGAAATACCATATTAGGATTTATTTAAATTCTCCTTAAATATATATACCTAATACACATTAGGGCTATTTTATAAAGTATTATACTTTTATAGTTCTCATGTTTTTAATTTTAGTTATTTCATTGGATCTAAGTTTATAATTGTAGATAGGTCAAGAGATGTAAAAAATGAAATATAATAAATTATCAACGATGGGAATGAGTTCAAATAAATAGTTCAAAGACTACTGAACAATTGTTGTTTTCATCCGTTTTCTTTTCAACAGAAATACTTTTATTTCTTAATATTGTGAATGAATAACTTCTAGGGCTTATAGAAAAGTTTACTGAGAATTCTTGCCCTGGTGTGTCATAAATCATGTTCATACTATGATATAACTGTATTATAAAATAGTATCAGCTGTAATATGACACCTTAGGAAAAATATGTTCTTCCATGTTATAAAAGTATCATGTGTGTTTCTAAAGATTTTACATATCTCTTCATGATACTGTGCACACATTTGAGAATAGTGTCTAATGCTCTTTTCCTTGTAGTAGTGTTATGAAAAAAATCACTCTGTAAATACTTCTGTCATTTTAGCTTGAGACATTTAACCGAAGTAAATCTTAGAAATGGAGCTAATGAGAGTGCAGAGTGGAAAGGTTTGATTGAGAAAGTCAGTTTGGATATGTAAGTAGAAAGAAATCTCTTCCCTGAGTCTGTGGTGCATAGCAGAGTTTCATTTTTGCTGGTCTGAATTCTCTATCTGACGCTCATTGGTCTCTTGCACCTGTCACTGCAGGGTGATAATTCCTCACAGGAATCTGCTGGTAATGATTGGTAGGTATTCATGGAATATTCCTGCATTATGTAACACACAGGCCATTCTATTTTAACCATATTTTATCTTAACTTACAATTTAATATAAGATTAATACTTTTAGGATTCGGATATGATCATTGATTTTTTTGCCTCATGCCTCTCATTTCTCGTTCACATTAAAGCTAGATAGTATTTGTCATGTGTCAAAATGAATAAAAAACAAACATAAAAATATAAAATGTTACATAGTATCAGACAGATTATTAATCTTTATTACTCTCACTAAAATTAGTATTTGCATTTTATGAAATAAAGAATCATAATTTTAGAAAAGCGTATACTTTTTTTTTGCTTTTCTTTCTGTTCCGTGTAATTTCTTATGATTTTTGTGAATATATGTGTGTGTGTGGTGTATATATACATGTTGCTCATAAATAATAAAATAGGAAGGAGCCTTTTCAGACATGTTGTCAGCTCCATCAAGCATGTTTAGAGCCTTGATTGGAGACTGACTCCATGCCTTAGGAGGTTTCTCTTTTAAGTCATTGCTGTAACCCAGCCAAGATTGATCCATGCATGCTGATGGGAAAGACAGACATTTTGGAGGATCTCCCACCAAGCTGACCTGAGATGACATTTATAAACAGAAAGTTGGTCGGGATACAGAACAGTTCCTTCTTCCAAAACTCCCTTGTTCTGTCCCTTTACAGTCACATCTTCTCTCCAGTCCTGGCAGCCACTGATCTAGTCTCCATCCATGTAGTTTTGTCACTTTGAGAATATAATATACATGGAATCACATAGTATGTAATGTTTTTATGCAGCATAATAATAATTTAATGCTCATTGACTATAAAATATATATGGATACCATTTTTTTTTAATTTTAGTAATAATGATTTTAGGACCATGCACAATGTTTTTTCTATCTTTGGCCAATTTTGTTAAGTTATATTTACTAGAGTGTAGATTTTCAGAATATTTTAGAAATACGAGACAAAAATCAATCGACATTTAGGAAATGCAGCTAAATAACTAATAGCAATAATGAAAATTTTAAAATCTAAACTGAAATTAATTTAAAAAGGGCTTCAGCAGACTCTAGCCCATACCTATCAGTTCAGTAATTATCAAAGGAAGTGAGCTTGAATACATAAGAACCGCTCTCAAATGTAAACATGTATAGTATTGATAGTGGTTTATTCGTTTGATGATATATTTCTTTGTATATGTGTACAGTGGTTATAATTATTTTGAAAATAGTTCATCAGATTTTTGTGTTTAGCCACTATAAATCATACAGTTCTGGAGCTTTCTTTCATTCTATCAAATAGCTGCTTCAAGGAAGGGTATACAAGTGACTAGAGTTACTAGCTTCCTGTTGTGCTTTGAAAATCATATTATTTGTTTGTATGAGATAAAAATTTTGAAACTTAAGGTTTGCAATGAATGCAGAAGGTAATTCTACATATCTGAACTTTCTTTACATATCTGAGAAACTCAGATTATAGAATTTTTCCGACTCATAGAGGAAGAGAAATAAGAATGTGTCGTAAGAATATTACCACTGCGTGGATACAGTAGACTTCCACCTTGTGGAGGGCATGGTGAAAATAGTCAGGCCTAAAGGAGAAGAAAGGAGAAGGAAGGTGAAAGGGGGAGGTGGGGAGTGGGAAAAGGGGAGTTTTTTTTTTTCTTTTCCATGTAAAGAGGTAGTCATAATTTGCCAGTTTTTCCTATTTATTTCCATCTAAATCTTGTTTTCCAAAAACACAGCCTTAGCAAAACTGAGCATTACTTCCAAGTCTTTATTTTAAGGCATGTCATTTTGAACTTTTCTGAGAAACAAATCACCAACCAGTGATACAAAGAAGGAACAAGAAGTCATTAGTGAGCAATTATATCAACTGATGCAGGAAATAAGCAATTAGAACTTGCATGAAGAAAAATCAATACCCACATGTAACTTTTTCTAGAAAAAAATTTCAAAGTAATAAAAGTAAGACTTTGTAAATGAAAGCTAGATAACCAAAGTTGAAATGCTAAATAGAACAAGATAAGGACAATTCCTGGATATTAAACAATAATTATAAAATTTAAGTAGCTATATGCAGACTTTAAATATTCATATTTGAATTCATTTTACTGAATCTATTTAAAGATAATATCAATTGTAATTTCTTGAACCGTTTGGTCACTTTTCACATATTTTTCTTATTAAATTAAATATTAGTCTTTAAATTATTTTTGATCATTGCAATTACATTTTACTTTATAACAAATGACTTAATGTAATTAGGATGCACAGACAAATGTACACACATGCCACTTTGATGGATAACCCTCTGTTGGATCCTACAGTTTACTGCCAACTACAGCTCTCCCGATTCTTAGTTCAGAGTGGTTACTCAAAATATGGTAAAAAATATAAATTCATATTATATCCATTAGTTACCTAATTATTTCTTTATGCTTTGCCTTTAAAAATATCTCATAAGCATTCTTAATATCCCTGGTCAAAAATATATACATAGTGATCATCAAATGATTATGGAATATTGAGGAAAGGGATATTTTACAAGACACAAGAAATCTAAATCATTTAATGAAGGTCTGGGATTCTTATTCTAGGATAGCAGAATTATAACTTCGATGTGCAATGAGCTTTTTTAGCTCAATAAATCCTATCATAGTTCATGCTACTCCAAGAACTCACTTTACATAGCTATCATAGTCCTCTAATAATTATAATTTAGTGACATATACCTACTCATATTGAGTTACTATTAAGGAATATATTCTTGGGTTTATAAGCACAGCTGAGAAAATGTTACACTCCTCAAAGAGCTTGAAATCAAGTTAGAAAAACAAAAGACTTAAAAAGAAGAGAAATAACCTATTCATGTACATTAAAAGTTAAGAAGTTGAAATCTATACTCTTTCAGTTTCAATATTCAAAACAATCCTTTTCATTTTACTGTTTTCCATAATAATTTATTTGCTAATGATTACATACGGTAGATGTGGTGTGTTTGACATTTTTAACCATTCCAATTTTTTGCTGTAGGCATTGCTTAGTATATTTTCCATCTTAGCTGTTTATATTTACATTATGTTTACACCATAATTTACCTTTAAGGGAAGAATGGGAAGCTCAGATTCTTTAACAAGACAGCATCTATAGCATCTGGAATATAATTAAAATGGTTGCTAGACTTGTGAAAAAGCAAGAAAATTTCACCAACAACTAGGAGTTAAATAGATAAAAATAAATGGTAATAAAAGACAATCAGAAATAACTTTATGTTGGAGTTTGCAGTTAAGAGCTTAAAAAATGCTGCTATAAACATGTTTAAGGATTTAATGTTTAAATGAGTGATGTAACAAGGGAACCAGTGAGGATTTTCTGCGATAAATGTAAAGAATATGAAGAGTTAAGTGAAAAATCTAGAACAAAAACACATAACTTTATAAAACATGATAGATTTAAAGATAGACTGAATACTGCAAAAGAAAAGATTAGTTAAAAATTGAAGATAGGTCAAGAGAAGCTACCCTAGCTGAAGTGCAGAAGAATAGGCAAAAAAAAAAAAAAAAAAAAGGAAGAGAAAAATTGGAGCAGAAAAAATATTAGAAGAAACAATGCAGACATATTTCAAATTTGATGAAATAATATTAACTCATGTACCAACAAAACTTAACAAACCCAAAGCAAGGCAAACAAAGAAAAACAGCCTTAGGCAGATCATAGCTAAGTTAGGAAAACCAGGGTAAACTGGAAACTTAAAAGGCAATCACAGTAAAAACCAAAACCAAAACAAAACCAATTTCCATGTAAAGAACAATCAAAAATTCCACTGATTTAAGCATTAACAATGCACAACTGAGCAATGAAATGACATTTTTGAAGCTATAAAAAATGGCAGACTGTGTAGTTTTATCAAGAGAAAATATGCTTGATAAATGAAAGTGAAACAAAGACTTTTTGAGATAAACAAAAGATTAGAACATTTTTTACTAGTAAGCTGCAGAAAGAAAAAGAAAAATTACTGTAGACCAAAGGCAAGTTATATCCCACAGAAACATAGATCTGTTCAAAGGGATGAGGAATAATATAAATCATAATTAAATGGGTAAGTTTAATAGACGATTATTTAAAGAAAAAATGACAACGTGTTGTAGAATTTTATAATTTATGTTGAAGTAAACTTTGTGCCAACAATAACACAAGTAAGTGGATGCAGAAATTATGATGGTTTGATGTCTCCATTAAAATGGATTTCAAGACAAGAAATGCTGATGAAGATAAAGATGTATATTTCTAAATAATAAAAAGTTAACTTATCTACATCTGTTATCTATTTAATAACATAGAAAGGTGTTAATTTATCCAGATGTGTGTTAATTTAATAACAGCATAAAAATAGATGAAAGAAAAAAATGAAGTGACCAAGGTAGATAAAGACAAAACCTCAAGTTTTTAAGTCCTTTCTCAGTAATTGGAAAATAAACAAAAACATTATTATTTAGAAAACCATACTCACAGCCACTTCTCTCTAGTTGCTATTTGTACAGTATTATGTGTACTTCAACAACTGAAAAATACATGGTGTCTCAAGTGCAAGAGAAACACTTACCAGTTTAGACCATAAGCTGCACCTTAAAAAAAAGGGCTGAATAAGCTTCAAATTATTGAAATACTACAAACATTTCTGAAAAACCAAAAATCATTTAAATTAGAAATCAATAAAAAGATCTGAAAAAAAAAACCCAAGTATATGCATATTAAAAACTCATATTCATGTGTAATGAAAATTGTAACATATTAAGATATTATTTTGTAGTGAATGGTAATACAAAGACAGTGTATCCTAAATTATGGGATAATGTTAAAAGTGGGCTAGAGGCAAATTTATAATTTTAAACATATTAGACTGAAGAAAATTCTTAAATAAATTATCTGTTTTCCCCTTAAAAAACTAGAAAACAGCAAATTTTACCCAGATTAGCTAGATCGTACATAATAAAGGTAAAAGAGGAAATCAAATGAATTTAAAAAAGAAGAGCAACAGGAAAAATCAACGAGATAAGTTTTCTTATTTGAAAAAGAAGCTATGCAGACATAAAATCCTAGCTAGAGTGCACAAATAAAAAAGTGAGAAAATACAAATTTCAATAATCAGGAGTGAAAGAGAAGACATCCTGCGTATCACACAATATAGTAAATATCAGAGCCTCTCACAGACACTTGTAGGCCGATAAACTGAGCTTCTTAAATGAAAAGGAAAAATTCCTTTAAAGATAAAAGTGACCAAATATTCCTCAGGAATAATATAAAATCCGAGTAGTCCCATAGCTATGAAAAAATAATAAACTGTCCTCATAGAAAAACCCTGCTTCAAGTGGCCTCACAAGTACTCCTCTCATAGAATCTTTTTTTAGAAAGTAGAGAAAAAAAGGAACAATTTTGTATTAATTTTACAAAGTGAGCAAATCATGGAAGTGAAAATACTAATGGATAGTACCAGAAAAGAAAATTACAATCTATCTTGTGAAAATGCAATTAAAATTCAAGACAGAACTGTTATTAAGTTCTTTCCAGCAACACATAAAAATGAATGAAAGGACAGTCACAAATGTTGACGAGGATGTGAAGAAATGAGAACTCTCATGCGTTGCTGGTGGTCACGTAAAGCAGTACATCTGAACAACTTAGAACACTCTGGCCTTTATTCTCTTTATTTAAAGAAATAAACGTGTTTTATTAAATCTGTGCCAAGGAATCCAGTGGACAATTTGTGTTCCATACATATATGACCCCCAAAATATTAGACATGACCTGTGTCTCAAAACATTTATTTCTTCTAGTCTTTGGAAGTTAGATTCACCTGGCTTTCCGTCTGTCTCTGGCTGCCTATCACATTCCTTTGTAGGCTTCTATTCCTTGGCTTTTTGGTTAATGTTGAGGGAACATCAGTGCTCCCGCTAAGGAGGCCTTAGAATTTTCACTCTTTAAACCTTCCATGGACGACAGCATTTACTCTCATGTAGCCAGTATTCTTCTTATATTGAAGTCTCACAGATCTGCTTCTGTGATTCAAATCCAATTCTTGAGCCTCATGCTCTTACAGTTGACTGTTTCTTAGAACCAACCACTTGAGTATCTCACCAGAGTCTCAAAACCTAACATGTCCCAAATGACTTTGCTTTGATGCTGCCCCTCCCAATTATGCTTCTCTCTTACTCCATTGGTCAGTATTTGCGTCTTACCCCGTCATTCATTCAAGTTTCTAAGCTCCCGCGATCTTGCTGCTTTATAATTGTCTTCACTCTGCACCAACTTCCTCAATTTCATGATTTTCTACTTTCGTCCCATTTTCTAAACTAGTTTAAGTCTCCTTAGGTTATGCCCTAAAGCATTCTGCTCTTCTCTTTTGTAAGATGTATTTTTCTTCAATTATTTGACCTATATCCATATATTCTAACTTTAATTTTAATGGGGATTCAGGATTCACTTTATCCACTTCTCTAACCTCAGCTCTTTGGGAGTTCTTGTCCCACAGCAGGATTTCAGTAAGAATATATTGAATTAATTAGTTAATTAATTAATGACTTAACCTCCTTATGCCTGAGGGCCTAGAAGAATATATAACCCACTTTGTGCTCTACCTCAACATCTGTTGAATTTGGTTTGGGACAAATGACCATTTATTCTTTCTGCATATTAGCAATAAATATATAGATATAATTATTAGTTAATAGTAGCATTACAGCATTAACAGTTTCTGGGAGATTCAGTTAATTATGCTGATAGGTGCCAAACCCGTGGTGCGTGGTTGTTAAATGTGTGGTTGGATCATCAGTGGAACCAAGTGGTAATTATGGTAACTTTGAGAAATATGATGGTGAAAGCATTGAAAAACACAAGATGGCAACTTAAATAGTAGATCAAGGAAACTATTCATTGAAAAACTATCTTTTGCTTGTAGTATGTTTCACATATTTTACAATGAACTAGTAATACAATGTTGAAGAAAGTCTCTCTTTTCATGAATTTACTATCTGGAGATGTATGAAAGACAAGTGAATTGGCAGGTGTAATGCTGTGTCATTAGTGCTAAGCTCAGGTATACACACAAGAAAAGCTGCTAAGAAGATACGATTTCAGAGAGGGAAACGTAAGGGACCAGGAGAATAGTCATGAACGTGACCTAATAATGACTTGAAATAGGTAGTGACAGTTAGAACAGAAACAGCTCTTGGCTTGGTTTGAAGAATAGAGAATGCCAAGAAAGACCATCTCAGAGTTGGCAAGAGCACCAGGGGCGTCTGGTGCCATCGGCCAAAGGAAGAGAGCTTCGGGGAAGCAGGAGTCATCAATAGAAGCTGATCTTTGCAGCTTAATAAAGTGAAGATTCAAATCGTATGCATTATTTCACAACAGTGTTATTATTTGAAACCCATTTTGAGTATATAAGGATATAAAAATACTTTTTCCCCTTAGAAGAAATCTTACTGGCAAATTAGGCTTTGGATAAGAATATGAGAATAAAAGTGTAACAAGGAGTTGTAGAATAGGTCTTGCTAGTAAGAGGTGACAAGATGAGGAACCCAAATGCACTGAAACTGGAAAATATTGACCAGGGGATGTGGAGACCCCATCCATAATGGATAATTTCCAGACGAGATAACTTGTTCATAAATTAGCAGGCATTGAGAACATTAATTTCCCCCGACAGTACGTTGCGATTTGTGCAAAGATTTTCCAAGTGGAAAATTAAAAAACTTCAACCTGAGCAAGCTTCTGTTGCCTCCGTCACTTTATTGAACCCTAAATAGAAACCTGAGGAGTATTTGAAAGGCGTAGGGAGTGAAGTCCAAGTCTTAGATCGGTGTCAAGGCATATTGGCCAAGAATTACAATGGCGATGCTATCCATATGTAAAAAACAACATCACAGAACAAATTTTTTTCCTAAGTTGAAATAGGCAGACCTTGTATTAAACATACGTAGAATTTAAACATTGATTTGAATTAAATCATGTAACTCAACTACACACTTTTTAACAACACGGTAGTATATAAAATAATACGAGCTGACAAGATGGGGCTCTCCCACAAATGATTTTTGATCGTTTCTACATGTTTCTGTTACCAGTATGAAACTTTTGCTAAATAAGAACATATATAACAAATAATTCAGTAAATTATAATTTTCTTTAATGCTTCCTTTAAGAAATTTTCAAAACAAATGCGAACATTCAGAAATGTAATTGCTGTGTAGCAATGTGGCTTTAGGGATTTCTTTGTTTTTACATTTATTAAGCACATTTACTAAATGTTAGACCTCATTTGTAATTATTATGCAAAAACACAGCTGAGGAACTAAACATATAAATTGGGTTCTGTCATATGTACAAATATATGCAGCTTTAAATATACAGAGCGTACACAGAATGCTCATGCAGTGTAAACAAAAAAATAATGAATCTGGCTGAAGCGCCTGCAAATATTGTGATACTCAATTTTGTTTGTAATTCAACTAGAATATAGAGAGGATAATTTCCATCCCTCAGGGTGGTTTATACTATGTGTAGTTAGAGGATTTTCTTGCATAGTTTGTTTTCTAGGTTTTGCTTTTGTTCCTAAGTAAGAATTTAGTTATAAACATTCTTGCCTCTAGAAAGATAAGAATCTACCTGACAAACCAGCCGTACAGTTTTCTTCAAGAATACTTGAACAATCTAACCTAAGACCTTTAATCAGGGCTTTTTTTCTCAAATAGATTATAGTCTGATAAAATTGGAATCTAATGAAAAATGCTTTATTATCTTCCACTGTGTTTTTAGAGAAAAATCAAGCTAATTTTTGATGCCCTGTAAATAAGTGCATGTCATAAATAACATAGGACAGTATGAAATTGTTAGCTCTTACTTGATCAAGCCAGTAATTTGCATGCTTTATGCTTCAAAGGTATAGTTCTAAATAACAAAAGTTTTGATATATAATTTAAGAATTACATATACAAATACGGGATGAATAGAAATAAAGGATTAATTTTGAAAGTAAAATGCCAATAAATGTGTAGGTTGAGTAAGTTTGTGAAAATTATTACTGAATTAATACTTTTGTATTGGGATCATGAGATTATTAAAATTATAAGAATGATAATGAGAATTCAGTAACAACAAAAACTACATTAATATTTAGATAAACAAATGTGACTGCCACAATGTCATAGCAATTTAGGATAAACTTTGGAAATTTGGATAAGTATAAAAAAAGAAAGATTGAAATAAATTATTTGTGACATCTTAGAAAAATAGACACTACTATTTATGCCTTAAAAATTAACTTCCATAAAACAAAAAAGTTATATTTGATGACTATAATTGTTTTAATTATAGAAACATAAGAAAAATATATTTTTCAGGATAATTCCTTTGAATTTTTCTCAGAACTTGATAGTATAAACTAATTTAGTTTAGGAGCTGATGTTTCTACTTTTGTCTAATCACACAATATTAGATTTGGTAATTTTTCTATGAAAAACTCAATGGAAATCTTCATAAATTTTTTGTCATAGGTTATTTCTGGCTATTTTTAGGGCTTTTAAAATTTTTTTCTTTGTTTCAACATTGAGTATAATTTATTCTTCACACAGTCAAGAGTGAATGCTGTGTTGCAGAATTTGAAGTAATTTATAACTTCTTGTAACAATAATTGTGAGAAAATTTTAGGAAACTGAGGAATCTTTATTGATCTTTCAATCCTAATGATTTGAAATTATACTGAGAACATTGTGTAAAACCTTAATACTGTGATAAGTAATGTAGATACAGCATGAATTTGATTAATATTCTGATAGTACCCAGGCACCCTTTTAGCTGGTGAAAGACACAGACTTGTAACTAAAATATGATATAAAACTACTACACCTTGGTGTATTCTGATGCTTGAAAAGCTTTTAGAAGAAATTGAGAACACTAAATATAGCCAAGAAAAAGATTTAATTTTTGTGATAAGGTACAACTTGTGTAAATATGACCTTATCTGGAGACGAATATGGCTTTATCAGGTTTTGCCCATAGTGAATTTCAGGCAAATCAGAATTTCCTAACTCCCATTCCACAGCAAATATCACCTTTCACATAACGTAACAGTAGTATAATCATATAGTTTTTCAGTCGTGTTCAGGTGTACCTTTTCCACAAATTGTGAGCTTCTTTTCACATTCATCTTTGTATCAAACTCTTTGTATCTAATGTTTTTCTCAAACACCCTTGAAATCATCTTATGCTTTGTCTTTTTCCTGTTTTTGACTTAGAGTATTGATTGTCATTTTTATCCATGAGCAGTCGAGTTGATTATATAATGAAGCATGAGAAAAATTAGCGAATAGGATTGTCAGTGTTGGGGTAACAGTTTATAAATTTGACTTGATGATACTAATCATTATAAGAAAGCCTTATTTGTTTAGTATTTCGTAGTTTACAAGATACTTTTACACAGAAAATCTTAATTGACTTTCATGAGTGCCTTATAATGTGAACAGAACAGCAGGTATTAACATCTCCATTTTAGAGTCAATACAATTGAGATTCAGGGAACTTAAGTGTTTTCTTGACCACATAGACAATAATAATACATCAGATATTAATATAAGATCTTACAGGTGCTGGGTCTTTGCCTAAAATTAGAATTTAAAATCAAGGTACTCTGGGTGACAGAAGCAGGATGAGAAGACCTGATATGTATAACCACAGGATTGGGCTGGCCATGGTGAAGAACCCGGCACTTAAAGCAGGGGATCACAGTGGACCTGGGTCAGGAACTGAATCCATAGTCCAGGTGATGAGACGCAGAGGATCAGAATCCAGAAAGCAGTGAAAGAGGTAATAGAGAGTAAGGAACCAAGTACAGAACCTCTCTGTGCAGGTGGTTGATAAATTTTTATATAAAATTATGTGTGTGTGTTGACAGAAAACATGTAATCTCTGGGCTAGAAAACAGTTTATTTCTCACAGCAAATCTTAGTGTTATTTCTTGGAGCCCTGATGCCCATGGAGAGACACAGTGTCAAATATTCACCTGTTCCTGCATCTCGAGATTCTTGATGTTATGTGATTCAGAACTTATAAAGAAGGCAGTGTATGGGCCCAAGCTCCCCTTCATTAAAAGAAAAGCATTTACTTTGAATTGTAAAAAAACAAAGTAAGATAAGAATGAAAAATCTTTCCGGGGGAGATTGTTAGGAAGGTACCTAGATTCTTGCTGTCCTGGAACCTCTGCACACGTCTCTAGGTCAGATGAGTCTGAATTCTCATAGTCTCTTTGGAACAATGTACAGTCTATGGCTTTGAAGGCAATCATCCTTTAATCAGGCTTGCCAGTGCTCTTAGGTGAGAAAGCCTGGCCCTTGAAGAAACATAAAAATATTCACAAAGAACTGTTTTCCAAAATCAGTGGCCACCACAGAAAGAGAGGAGAACATGGCCATAGAACAAAGGTTCCGGGGATGGGACTTTGCAGGAATTTCCTGAATTGCTTGTCAGGCTTTTCAGCTACAGAAATTGTCTTTGTATTTATTCCATTCTTTTAATATTGTTGTTTTCTCTCTCTTGTTTTATCTTTCCCCCTTAAATAGTTCTTTTTTCCACTGCATTTCCATAAAATATTCATTTCGTTTGCTGTAAAGTTTGCCATCGCCTCATCATTACGCTGAAGATTCGTGTATCCTTACCTCCCACTGCTTCAGCCAAACTACTGGCTGTGCGTTTTTCACATCCTCTGTGGGGGAGCAGCAGCAGTGAGCAGTGGGACCGCTTCTGAAATGCTGTGGTCTGCTTCTCTGATGTGACCCAGGGAGAAGGGAGAGACTGACGGGGGCATCATGGAAAGGGGCTAGTCACCATAGAATGGCTATATTTTTTAATGTGGCATCTTATCACAAGAATATTTTTTTCTTTCCCTTTAAGAAGTTTGGATCAATTACAGTAGCTCGGAATGGCAGGGGCATCTCTGCATCTCCAAAGTACAATAACCTGTCAATGAGCATAATGAATTAGCCATGAATCCAAGACCAGAAAGTCGTTACTATTTAAAAATTGACAAAGTGCATCATGTTTTGAAATGAAAGGCTGTTATACAGTGTTCTTAATAAAAGTACTCCTTTACTTATCAAAGTTGAGTGGTAGTTTTAACAAGTTAGTTTCCACAAAAGCTTTAATAAGATGAATGGACTTGTAATGCTGTCAGATACAACTAAGAAAAACTTGAAAATAACTGACAAAAAAAAGAAGCCCACGAGACTTTTATCCATTCATCCTCACCACCACGGATACCATCTGACAGCACATCCCATCTCTCTGATGTTCAGTACAAGAGATTACATATCTGACACTGGATTTTTTTATAGGTAAATACAAGAGTTGCTTGTTATAAAATGGTCTCTTGAGAAATGTACAATATTTTGGCATCACTTTCAAGAAGAAACAAGGCCTCAAAAATATAACTACAACCTTATACATTCTTCCATTCTCCTGCTTCTTGCTGTAGAATTTAAAAACTAAAATGCAGGCTATTTTTTAATCCTGTTAGGGCTGTTAGTACCTTTGTTTATATGGGAATACTGGGGGAAATGTTACAGGATCTTATGATAGTATAAAAATAGATTTCATTTATGATTCCCCCCAAAATACTTTAGATTTATTTTTAATATTTGAACAAGCTAAAATAAACCTCATTTTATGCATTTTTGAGGTCAAGAACAGCTTTAGAAACACCTTGATTCCAGACAATTTAAAGGAATGAAAGTACATGAATTTGAATGACTTCACCACAACCAAAAACTGGTAGCTGTTTTGCTGGTTTTATTAGTTCATTAACCTAATGTTTATTCATTTTGTACAAAACAAAGAGGTCTCTTAGAAAGTTTTAATAATTTTGTTGCTGTTTGTCGGTACAATGTTAAACATATACAAAACTTTCAATATACATGCTAGGTATTGTCATCGTAATTATACTAATCTATTTCTTCCAGTCGTGCTCTGCATCTCACACACTCCGTTGTCAGAGGACTTTCACTAGTGATAATCTGTGTTGCACGTTTTCATCCTTCCATGTAACACTTCACTCAGCTCTCTTCTGAGACAGAGATCTCACTAAATTTAAACAGGGTACCACTGCACTCTTAGAGGAGTTACTAGGCATCAAATAGAAGACAACAGGTTTGACTTAATCATTGAAAAAGTTTTCTTGTGTAAATTCTACATGGTTGTAACATCAGTTGCCCTAAAATATCTCACAGTGAACATGGAGTTTCTGACCCAATAAATAATACATTGAAATAAAATCAAGTCCTTGGGACTTAGAATTGGCTTAGCAAAGTGGCATCACATTGATCTCCCTCTCACCCAGTAAAAACAGCAGGTGCAATCCCATGTAGACTAAAACAAGGCCTATGGGAAGTAGGTCCTGTTACGGCTACTTACTGAAGGAAGGGGCCGTGGTGCCTGTTGCCTTTCCCTTTCGCAGCCCAATTTGGTCTTGCTCCATCCTGATGAGAGATGAACAGCCCCCAGCAATAGGTTACTACATCCTTAGATCCATCACATCCCTTATTAAGGGTCCTATACCCAATATTATTGAAATTGACTTTATCCAATCAGTGACTAGAAAATAGTTTGCTATTATACATCTTCCTAATATGTTCTATTCAGTGCCTACTGCTTTTTTCCATAACCAGTGCACCATTTTATACCACTAGGGGTGTACAAGGGTCCAGTCTCTCCACATCTTCACCAACAAGTATCATTTCGTAGTTTTTCATTTGTTTGTTTTATAATAGCCAACCTAACAGGTATGAAGTGTATCTCATTGTGGTTTTGACTTACATTTCCCTGATGGTTTGTGATGTTGAACTTCTTTTTTTATACCTGTTGGTCATTCTTTTAACTTCTTGGGAAAGTCCTTTGTTTCTGTTCAAGTCCTTTCTTTATTTTTTAATTGGATTATTTGAGGGTCTTTCTGCTATTGAGTTGTAGGAGTTCCCTATATATTTTGAATAATGGTCCCTTATCAGATATGTGGTTTGCAAATGTGTTCTCGTATTCAGTAGATTGCCTTTCACTCTGCTGATTGGTTCCTCTGCTGTGCAGAATATTTTTAGTTTGATGTAGTCCCTTTTGTCAAATGTTACTTTTGTTGCTTGATCAGTGGAATGGAATAGAGAGACTAGAAATAAAGTTAAACCACACATGTATGATCAAACCGATCTTTAATAAGGTTGTCAAGAATACACAACAGAGAAAGAATAATCTATTCAACAAATTGTGTTGAGAAAACTAGACATTGACATGAAAAAGAATGAAACTAGTTACCATCTTTCACCATATACAAAAATCAACATAAGATGGATTAAATATTTAAACATAAGACCTGAAATTGTAAAACTCCTAGAATGAAACATAGGGGGAAAACGTCATGACATTGGGATTGGCGATGGTATTTCTGGATATGACACCAAAAGCAGAAGCAACAAAATTAACATTATTGTCACATTTTTAAAAATTAGTTTTTATTGACATTTACCTTTCCTAGATATGTAAGATAATCAAGCATTAACCAAAAATGCTATCATAATTGACTAATTTATATGACACAGTGTTCTTGTATGAGTTCAGAGTGATAACACGCCATTTATAATTACAATGGCTAGAAAGTTGCATGATGTTCTGGTGATAAGACGGCGTGGAAGGCAGAATAAACCTGGGAATATATCTGCTTACGTGGCAAAGGGACTTTGCATGTATAATTAAGCTAATGACCTGGAGATAGGGAGATAATTTTGAATTATTCTGGTGAAGCCAGTGTAGTCACAGGTCTCTTTCTAGAAGGCTGTCAAGATGATCAGAGTTAGTAACAGAAATGCGGAGAGCACTAGCATGTGGAGAAGCTGGGGGATAGATTCTGCCCTCCTGTCTGCAGGAGCACAGTCCTGCTACCCCTTGTGTACTGATGAGTCGTTTATTTTTGTCACTAAGCTTGTGGTAAGTTATTACAGCAGCAGTAGCAGACGAATACTTGTGGTAAATCAAAATCATTTTGGTGGACTAAGAAAATAGATTTTCCCATTCTGTAGACAGCAAAACCGAAAAAATCGTGAAAGGTTTGAGCTTGTGCACTTGAGCTTTCAGTTTTCTTGTTTTTATGAGAGGCTTTTCTTTGCTAAATTTTCTTTTTTCACTTGGTTTCTACTATGTTTTTGTCATTGATGTTTTAATCCGAACAAGATTTTATTATAGCAAATACCTTGCCTTTCCTTTAGAGATCTGAAAAAGGTCACTGGATGCTTACGATATGCTCAAGTATTCTTGCTGCAATTCCTTTGCAATGACTATTTATTCAACAAGTGGTTGTTCGAGCTCTTCTGTTGATATGTCTTGCTTTGCTAAAAATATGAGAACAAGGTATTCTCCTTCAGGAATATAGCTTAATATTACACAGATATTATGTTTACAACCCTAATTGCAGTGTGGTTTCCTCTGTATAATTCTAGATTAGTGCCTACACTTCCCGTACTCATTGATCAAAAAAGTAAGCTTTTGTTTAGAGAAGTCAGAAACAATAATGCAGATGAACATTTTATTCTTTATGAGACAAAAGCACTCTGATTATTCTCTCATTCAAACAAATATGCGGGAAGTATGAGGATTTAATGCAAATATAATGGCAACATTTTCTCTCTTTCACGAGCAAAACTTGTTTTCAGGCAACACTGAATTGTTTATAGCAGCACTGTTTAGTAGCAAATTAATGCAATCAACATATGTGGTTTAAAATTTTCTAGTCATTTTAAAAAAGTAAAAAGAATGTGTAAAATAATTTTATTGATACATTTTATTTAGCCTGCTGTGTGCAAAATATTGTCATTTAACAAATAAGCCTGCTATATTTAAAATATTGTCATTTAACAACTAATCCATGAGATACTGTTGCTGTATTTTACTTTTTTACAAAGTCTTCAAGCTCTGAACTGCATTGTATACTTAGAGAGCGTCTCAATTTGAATTAGCCATATTTTAAGTTCTCAGAAGCCAATAAATACTATGTTGGATGACACACGTATGTAGGAATAGTAATTTAACAAAACAATATTGAGCTAAAATGTTTTAATGAATATAACTAAAAGTCTAGATGTTTGAAGCATATTAGCATTGTTCCACCGAATGTAAAGTCCTCCGAATATTTTCTTCATTGATTTAATCCATTTTTAGATTATGCTTCATGCAAAGACTTGACAGGAAAACACCAGTCTCACGGCTATGTCATGTTAAAGAACACAGGGAACCATAACACAGATTCAGTGTCATAAAAACAGAGTTTGCTTTAAAAAAAAATAAAGATAAGATGATTGGAATAAGTATCATTCCCATAGTAATGAGATAATAATGGCAAATATTTTGCACAAATACATTGATATACTTTTATTCAAATACTATTTGAATTGTTTTATATTTAATTAAACATTTGATAATTTCAGAAACAGTTAGAATATTTAATGTAAAAAGAAAAAAAAGAGATAATATTGTTATTAGAATATCACTCTTCTACCAGAGAGCAATGGGCCAAAATAATGCTACACATTAAAGAAAGATTATTTGATTGAGATGATCTGAAGATTATTTGGTGAAAAAAAAAGCAAAAAAGAAATCTGATCTGCTGCAACATAGAGAAATACCCTAATTGTGATACTGTATTTTTTAATATTTTGAAGTGAATAAAACTTGAACACATTGTCTTGACAAAAGATGTCAAATCCATGCTATGGATATGAAAATTCCCCTTGAAGTTTTAACAATACTGATACCCATTCATTGAGAAGTCCTTTTTAGAAAATAGGCAATATATTAATTCCTACTTCATTGACACAATTTTTGGCATGAATTTTTTTATGTAAAAATCAAATTAAATCTAGTTGATTGATTATTCAATCTATATCATATTTTACTTATAACTTTTGTTGTTATTTTTATTGGAGCCATTATTACCGCAGAACCTGAATGTGTAGGGCAAATTTTGTCCAAAGAATTAACTCTTTCTTCAGTTTTAAAAAATAATATTTGATTCTTAATATGTTGTCATTTTCAATTTATGTTGTTACTATTAAATGATTTTTTTCTGAGAGGATGTTTATTGCTTAAATGTTACTGCACTAACTGGCAGTTCAGTAGGGTCTGATTGCTTACCAATCTTCAACTTATTACAGGAAAACAGTACAATATGGTAATTACTTTAAAAAGAGGGTATGCATCACAGCCACTGCTGTCACTCAGGGTGTCTTGTGACGTCGTGTGTTGCTTTCTGTTGGCCTCTCTCTTTTAGAACCTTGGCAGGAGCTGCTTTCTCTCCAGGATCAGCATCTATTTGTGTGCTCATGAACACCTGGGAACCAAGAACACCAAAATGGAGTTTCCACTGGGCATTTTTTTCCTTAACGTTTTTTTGCTGGTTATGCACACATATTTCTGCTCTGCAACCAGCTCAACAGTAGAGCCCAGTGGGGAAAGGGAAGGTAGTCTCCCCTAAGCAGGTACAGATCATCATTTTTCCCGTAACCCATTAAACAATGCTGACAAGTTGGAGCAAAGCTCCTCTGAATTCTTCAGAATTATAGTTTCAGAGAAATACTATCAGTATGTTTGATGCCTTGACCAAGAGTCAGTGCCCTGCAGGTTCATTTCTTAATTTTTTCCAACATGTCAGGCTAATTCTAGTTCTGTTAAAATTAATCCTCACGGCACAGTTACCAATAAGAACAATTTTTGTCCATTTGAGAAAATTATGGCCAATTTATCAAAGGCACTTTTGTTCATTGCCAGTGTTTGTTAGTGCAGATTTTTAATTAATTGTTGTTCACCAAGAACATAATACAAAAATTACTGATTTTATTTACTTATTGGAGCAAAAAGCAAAGACCACTAGTAAGCAAATATATAGGATTGAGTACTGGATAGATCTAAATTTCGGTATCAAAAACCTTTATTTAGAATGATGTCATTTCTCGTTTCTTTTTTTTTTTCCACATAGTTAATGTTTATAACAATATAGTAACCTCTAAACTGTACTTGCACAGTATGAATTCTACCACTCTCTACAAATCTTAATGTTATAAACAGACATTGGAACTTGATGAACCCCTTATGTTGGTGAGATACATAGTCATTTTAGAATGCATATTAAGAAAAAATACTTCACACAGCTATGCCACTAATGTAACAGCTTCTCATGTTGGGATAGGTAGACAATATCAGCACCAAACTGTACAGCAGCATAAAGTAACAATATATTTATAGATAACATAGTAAACAATGAATATATATATAATTAATAAACTAAATTTTTATAAATCATAACTGTATAATTAAGTAATCATACTTAATAAGTATTAAGCAATATGGTATAAAATAACATTGTCTCGTTTTTTGAATTTGTAGAGACTGCATTGTTAATAAAGTATTGAGTACATAGACTATGTAAATAGTAAAGGATTTTGAAATTAGATCGTATTTGTCTTTCAGGAAGAACTGTTTCAAATATTATATTATTTCAGAAACTAAGAAAATTCTTAACTTTTTCAAGAAACTACATGGTTATTTGAGCTGTTGGAGACCCCCGAAGTGATAATTTGCAAACTAAAGTAAATCGAGGGAAAATTTATTAGCATTTTTATTCCTTAAAAAAGAAGATAGATAGCCTATAAGTCTAAAAGAATAGTGACATAAAATTATTTCATTAGTTCCACAGGGGTTTATTGTTATTCAGTTTAGAAATAACCCTTGGGCAGTGAGGAATTGGTTTCTGTGTTTAGCATGTGAGATTTGGAAAGCAGGGAAAGAGATTTGCATTACATTTTTTACACTTTGGAAAGTTGACTCTCTGGAGATTTTGATACTAGAACTTATCAAATCTTTTACACTGAAGAGTGAAAAGAAAATAGATCTTTTTTTTTCTCTGTGAAAAAAGTACATGTTTAAAAAGCTCACCCACACAAAACCCTTCTTAATTTGCGCTTAAAGTGAAGAAAAACTATAAGCTTCTTCCAGAGTAAAATTGGCTTAATGTTCCTTCCTTGGTATATTGAAGCGGTGAGATGCCCATGAACAGTACCACTGAGGAACACTTGTAAGGGAAGTGGGGGGAGATGGAATCACCAACCTAAAGTAGCCTATGGAAGTTAGGAACCTTCTGACATGAATCCCACTGTTCTCTATGTTGGAGCAGACAACTTAAATCTCCATCCATTGTTGATATGGCTGTATTGCAAATCATCTTCTGTCAAGAAAAATACTGAAATATGATGGTGCTTAGGTTTTTAATCTCAATCTATAAGAGTTTTTTTTTTTTTTAGTGGGTACAAAAATCTAAAACATAAACATTGTACAGGTCAACAAAGAGTTGACTATTATATAAATATAAATTGTTAGTTTTGTTTCTTTAATGATAATTGTAAAAAATTTTGAAAAATATCATGTTGTATACAGACATAGAGTCAAAATTTCCAAGCCTTACAAAAGAAATTGTATAATAAATTTGACATTCAAGAAAACTCATTCTTGTTTTGTAAACCTATATTCTTTTGTATAATGTGAATAACAAGGCTTTTGTTAACCTTGCGATTATTAAGCTTAAGTCCACACCAGTGTTGACAAATAGGAAAGTGAGTATCAGCGAACAAGCTGTGATATGATTTAAGTGAATTCCCCATTTAAAAATATTCTAGTGTACTAAGAAAGTCACAAATATGATTCCAGTGTTTCTGTTATTTTGCTCGTGGAAATCCATGTTAAACACAGAAATGAACTAATTCAGTACAATCAGCTTTAATTGTGCTGCACCAATCATTTCATCCCTTGCTTCTCAAGAGAGATCTTGATCCAAAATTGGCTTCCTTTAGTCTCTACTTCATCTGACATTAATATTTCCACCCCAAAATATGGGGGTATGTTTTGGTTTGTTGGTATGACTACTGTATACCAAATAATCTTTGTGCACAGTTTGTGACCAATTGTAAGTACAGTTTAAATGATTGACCTACTTTTTTAACAACTTGGGAGAAATCAAAGTTGCTCCAGTCAAAATACTTGTTTTGCCTGCTGCCTTATTATTATTTTTTTATTTCCTGGAATTTTTTTGTTTTTCTACTTAGGATGGTTTTCTTTTAGATATTTATGTTTTCTAATGATTTATTAAGTAGATATTATAGGTTTGTTTCTTCTGGTTGTTCCTTTATGTGTTCTAAAAAATAATATTTAGACAATAATGTAGTAACTCAGAGTCTATTATGTAATTTGATTCCTTTGTTCAATCTGCTCATTCAAAAATAATTACTGACATCTGATATTTGGATGGTATCTTGCTAGACTAATATAAATATAATATGTCCCACAGTAAGGGTTTTGTTTACTTGTGGGTGATTGAAGAATATAAATAAATTTTATAACATCATAATTAATATTAATCTTAGTCTTTTAGAACATTTTGAAATGTGCTAGATAAACACATGCTAATGAATGAATGCTGAAGTATACAGTGAGATGAGCAAAAGTTAGTATTTTAATCTTTTAAAAAATCTTTTCAACGAAGGTAGTTCTATCTTCATTCTATTTTGTCTCCCTTTACTCTGAGTACTTTAGATCCTTTTAAAATGTTTTCCAGCCGCCAGGAAGTACTCAGCATAGTCTCTCATCCAGGTTTGGTTACTTTCTTTATGCATCATCCTGTGTGTGTGTGGATGTGGGTGTGTGTGCCAGCACGTGTGTGTGTGCATGTGTGTATCTCATGATTGCCATCACATTTAATGTTCCTATCTATTTTCTTAATTTTATTTTTCTAAAGATATTTAATTAGCAAATTAGTACCATGTTTTATTTGGGACTGGTGGCATTTTGAAAAGCGATTTTCTTTTCTGATAAATGACCTTGGTTTTATTCAGGTCCTTATTTCCTTGATTCAAAGGAGTTTCAAATTATGCATCTCTTGTGCATTCTGACAGGATATTTGGGAAATTGATCCCCAGATCAATATCCCTGAAGTCATTAGAACTTTCTGCTTATTTCTGTGTATGACTGCTTAGATATTTGAATCAGACACTCATGCAAATATTTTCAAAAGTAAGCCTCAAAAAGCCAAAATCATTTTATTAAGCACTGTGTCTATGAAAGAAAACAGTTCTTTACACTGCATCTTTATCTGGTAAAACATGTATCTGTTCCCAGTAACCAAGAAGTATGAATTTTTAGGTTTAAACTAATAAGACTAAACTAATTAGAATTAAACTAATATTGATTAGTTTTTATTAGAAATATTTTCAGATTAAGTTTAACTTTTATAAATGGGAAAATTTTACAAATTTTACTATTAAATACTATTTGAAAATATTTACGGAACTGATCAAGAATAAAGCTGATTTATATGGAACTAGAAATCTCTAATGGGTTAAGTGGGTGTAATTCATAATATTATTTGCCATTTATAAATATATCAGAAACTTTAACACTGAGGTAACAGTTTTAAGCTGTAAATTTTTTTACTAGAAATGTATTAGAAAAATCATATTGATATTCAAAAAGTTACCAAGATAAAAAATTTTTAACAGTGATTGGCTAAAGTGATCTTAATATAAAAATACACTACACCAATTAGAAACGTCATCAAGAACTGGAGTATTATTCATCAAAAGTAGTTAATGTATGTATGGTTCAGAATTATTTAATTATTGCCATATTAAACCATGACTTATATAATTGGTAACGTTAGTATCAAACTCGAGTTACAAGGAGAATAAATAGTATATATGATGGATATTTTGAATAAATAAATTAATCAATTTTATATCTAAGAAATATTAAAGGCAGTAATATACATAAGTACATTTATATAGATATGTAATAGCATAAAAGAAAATGACATAATATCCGTGCACTGATCAGAGCCTGTCTTCCTACCACAGGATCCAAGCTAGGCTAATTTTCAAAAATTTTGTGATCAAACAATATTCATTGAGTATGAAATCTCAAATTTGCAAGATAAATTCTACATATATCATTCATTGTCTCTTTGTAATTTATTAAATTTATGAGGGATTTTAATATTACCTTTTAAAAAATCTGCTTTAAGTTATATTGTATTAAAGCTCCCTGTTCTAATCTGTATGTATATTATTTTATACTTACTAAAACTTTCTAATGAAAGGATTTATTTTTCCTGGAAAGAATTTAAGTTGGACTATCAGTTCTACTTAATTGCTCTTTGGATTTGAATATTTTTATTTTTTATGTCTTCTATTTATTTCTCTGTTTTGGTCATAGATTCAATTTAAAAGAGTGTTTTCTCCTTCATTATAAAGTTTTCCTTTTTCCTATTCAGAACTCTGTATCTCAACCCAACACATATCTATCACTCCATCGAAAAATACTATGTATTATTGCTTTCTAAATCATTACACAGTGGAAATACCCACAATTTCAAAAATAGCTGGACTCTAATTCATGTGTTTGTTTTGCTCTGAATCACCAGAGGTGATTAACATAGCCGCTTTAGCTAGAAGAAAAGGCGTAGAGACATATTGGGTCATTGGAAATGGAGGTCCTGAAAATGATAATTATCCACTGTTTATACTACTAAAATTATTTCCAAGTGGCCTATCGTGAATGAAATTCATAGAACACATTAATAAATTATTGAACCAAATCAAACTTAAGTATACTATTTTTCTTATTTTTAACAGTAGATTTCTCATAATTTGACTCAACATGCTTGAATAAAATGTTACATCTTATTTCCTCCAAAAAAAGTGATTTTTATTTTTTACCACTGCTGGAGTCCAAGTAACACGTGGAATGAGGTGTCAAACTACCACTGATAAAAATGCTCACAAAATAGCACTGATCATGCTGATAGTTCCTAATATAACCAACCTAAGAGGAGAATTGTTGAAAGTTGACATCCCTGTCACTTGTAAGATAAACCTATCTGAAAAGAGAGACGAAATAGAGATTGCTTAGCTCAACAGCCCAGTGCCTGTCTCAGGATCTCACTTTCTTTCACGGGATATGTTCACCTTACATTTCTTTGTCTGTTGCAAAAAAGATTTTGTTCAAGTTAGCTCTAGACAATTAAAAGGACATTGTTAGACTAGACAACAGATTCTCACTATGACAAACTGGGAATTTCTTAACTAGCTGATCTGTTACTTAAAGTGATTTTTTAATCCCTTAATATGAGGCAAGAGAGTTTAAATTTAGATGGGCAGTTTTGGGAGACAGTGCATAAAATACAGACAACTCAAAAGGAGCCATAATTCTGTACCTCAAAGAGTGAATTCATTCATTGTTTTATAGTTGTATTATTATTGTGTTAACTAAAGCAGATGTCAGGTGCTTCAGTTTAGATGAAGCTTTAGCTAGAGCTCACGTTTTTAGTCCCTCCTTTATGCTGTAGGCAGAATAATGGCCTCCCCCCCCCCCAAATGTTCACATCTTAATCCCTAGAATTTGTGAATATGTTAGGTTACATGGCAAGGGAGAATTAAGGTTTCAGATGGAATTAAGTTTGCTAATAAAATGACTTTGAGATGGGGAGATTATCCTGGATTATCCTGGTTAGCCCAGTATTATCCCAAGGGTTCTTATAAAGGCTGGAGAAAGAGAAGAATCAGTGTCAAAGTGATGAGATGTAAGAAAGGCTGGACTCCCCATTGGTGGTTTGGTTCATAACTCTATTCACTGGTCAACAAGTGACTATATTGTGTTAATTTAATAATTAATTCATATTAATAACAATTCCCATGAACCCACCATAAACCAAAGAATCAATTACAAGTGTCTTTTTACTTAAAAGTATCTATACATTTTTTCTTTCCTATTTTCTTAATTTCTTCCACTGAAACAATTATCTTTAAATATATATTAAAATCATGTGTGCCTTTAAATTTATCTTTATATTTGTACTCCCCAATTTTGTATTTCCTTAAATACATACAACGTGTATATTTTTATCCAGTTATCTGTCTACTATCTATCATCTAGCTATCTAGCTAAATGTGTTATAAGTAATCTCTTTTTTATTAGTTTTGCTATCTGTTTGTATACTGGCCTATACAATATATTTGTAAAAGTTTGGTTAGCAAAATGTTTTAGAGTATGTCGTGCTGTATATTGTCTTTAAGTACTTGCTTTGCCGCTCAAAAAATTGTTTGCATGCTTTTTTAAAGATGTATCCATGTTGTTGCAAATAGCTATATTTAATTCATTACATTGTTTTGTGTTAATCTACTATTGTTGCTATACCAAAATTTATCTATCTATTCACCTACTAATAGGCATAAGGTTTATGATATTATTTTATGAACTGCATCTAAATTATATTTAGGAGCATTTTAAAAACATACAATTACAAAATATTTCATATGTATTATATAAATATTAAATATATGCAAATAACATAAGTATATATACATGTACTAAGCTAAACAATTTCTTTAACCATGGTCTGAAATAGTTTGTGTAATATTATCCTTCCTTCCTTTTGAATGATTAGTAAGTTCACCTCTAAATTCATTTGGCTTTGATATGTTATTTTAATAAATTCTTTAACCCCAGCTCCCCCTGCCATCCCCCACATGCATGCTTTTTAAAGTTTATATGACAACTTTTCAACAGCAATCGTTCCTCCAAGGTTTTAAGTTTATGGAACTGTTCTTGTTTTCTAGTGCCTCTGCGTCAGTTCTGAGAAGTTGCATTTCCTAAAAAATTGTCAGTGTTATGTAAGATTTTAATTTTGGGGGGGGTAAATTTGTTCACAGTATCCTCTTACTGTGTTTAATTTCTGCTGCAGTTTTAGTTATGAAATAATTTTCTTTCCTCATGTTGATTACTTGCATCATCTCTGTTTTTACTTAATCCATTTTGCTTCAGAGAAATGTTTGTGTTGTTATGTATCTTATCTGATTTTCTTTTGTTTGTTGTTTCCTATACTAATTTTTTTTTTACTTTCTTAGTATTATTCTGATATTTTCCTCACTTTTTGAGATATTAAGTTTATAAATTTTATTCTTCCTTTTTCACTGGTTAGTAACTTAAAGCTATGTATCTCCCAAAATACATCATACGTTTTGGTACTTGTTATTACTAGTCTGTACATTTCTTCTAATAAACATATTGTAATAAAACAAAATCCTATGGGGCCTCCCTAGACAGACCACCCCCCACCATATCCTCTGTGTTAGCCCCTTTCCGAAGTAGATAATGGTATCTCTTGCATATTTCCTGAGTTGTTTTACAGGTTCTAAACGGCCCCCCCCCCGCCCCCCCGCCGAATGGACAATGTTAACTACTTGATGACCATGAGTACATGGCTCCCAGGCATCCTGGAGCCAAAGAATTGATAGTATTGACCCCTGTGACACTGTTCTGTGACCTCATCACCAGCAAATCAGGGAGTTATATGTGAGCTGATCACACACCTTGGGACTTTCCTCTCTCACCTGGTCTTTGAAAGTGCTTTGCAGAAACCCACCCGAGAGCTCGGGCGTTTTGAGCACTGCTGTCCCAGACTTCATGTGTGGCACCTTACAGTAAACATGGCATTTTCCTTCACCACATCCCGGTGTCAGCAGTCTGGCTTTACTGTGCCTGGGCCAGTGGACCCCAGTTTGGTTCAGTAACAATATGACATTATTTCTTTTAGGTCCAAATATTATTTTAAGTTATATTTTTAAATATCCACAACTTTAATTTAGCTTTGTTGCGGTGGCTGTAAGTTTTGGGTTTTTAATCTAATTGTATTGTAGGGGAACAAAACTTGTCCCCCTAGAATATCTCTTCAGCATGTGGATTATTTTGCACTGAAAACAATCAAGGCCCAAAAGACTTAGGAAGAAACTTTGACCTTCCCCTTAACTGTCTAAAGAATTTAGATAGAGGACATTTTTCCAGGAAGGGAGTTTTCAGCATAGGTACCTATGAACTTGAACTAGGTATGTTAACAGGGAAAAATCTAGCAAAGTCTGTTTGTTAAAATTCCTCTCCATGTCCTGTGTCTCTGTATGGCCCAAGAAACATTTGTGCTTACCTAACATTTGCTTTTCTGCCTCCATGTCAACTGTCTTCCTCCCCTCTGAAGTCCCAAACCACTAGTCCCAACATCCTCTTTTGTCTGCGGAAGACGATGTTTTAAGGGGAGGGATTTGGCCTTTTGGTCAAGTTACTCAGTTTGTCCAGGTCTCTCTCTTGTATATATGTTGTTAAATTTTTATTTGATTTCTTATGTTATCTGTCTCATGTCAATTTATTTTTTAGAACAGTCAGCAGAACCTGGAAAGGTAGAAGAAAATTTCTGCCCCCTACAGTCTCACAGTCAGACAATGTATTTCTTAGGATACAAATAATTAGAAATTTATTGAGATTTCATTTATGGTGCATTGAATGGCATTGGAGTAATGTGATACCTTTAATTGCTTGGTTTTGTGTTGTATATTTATTAGACTTGTGTTTTTTAAACTACTTCCTATTGTTAAAATACTTAAACATACTAACGTTTAAAAACAGGAAACTTGTGTTTTTAAAACTATATCCTATTGATTTTTATGTGCTTATCTATCACTGTCTGAGAAATACATATTATTTTCTAATTGTTTTTTGTTCTGTTCTTTTTTCTCTATTTTGAAAATGTGACTATTTGTACAGACATTGTAATAATTTAATATGTTCTTGGTCAATTGAAACTTTATTCATATTATAGCAATTCATTTTCTTTATTTACAGACTTACAAATATTTACAAACTTTGTTTACAAACTTTTTATGGTTTAGATGTGTCTCATATATAGTATATAATCATAGGGTTTTTTTTTTTTTTCTTTTTCTTCACTCTGTAGAACTGTATGGACCAATTCTCTATGTGATAATAGCCCAGTGCAGGGTAAAGACTGGGGCTCCTGGCAAAAGCCTATTTACCATACTAACATATTACAGTGAGCATATAATGAAGCTCAAGGTCTACTGGAAGTCAAATCTCTCACCATCCTGGGCCTCCTCCCAGCAATGAGTGGTTGATCTTCAGACTAGAGAATTCCATTTTGGGGAAAATTATTAGCTCGTTATTGAAGAGTAATTAAAACTACCTTTATGACCAAAAGTCATAAAGTGGTCTTGAATTATTATGGGAATACCCATGATGTCTTGGGTGATGTTGAAAAAACACTATGGAGATAGCAGTGTCCAGAAGAGTTCCATTATAAAATCGATGTGATTTAAAAAGAGATCATGCTACTTGGGAAATGCAAGGAGGAAGTATTCCCAGGCACGGGGCTTCTTTTCCCTTAGGACTGATTTTGGAACTGTGTGCATTGTTGCTGGATTCTGTCTTGACCTGAACAGTGCCTGTAAACAGCTCTCAACTGACCAACAAGAGCTGCTTGGTTTGTGGGCAGCAGTTCCAAGGTGAATGGACAACATCCTGTTTAGAAGTCTGCTACTCTGATCAAAGGTGAAGACAGTTAAGCCCAGTGGGCTGAACTGTATATTATTTTCCTAGCGATGATGAAGGAATTGTGAGATAGGAAGGAAGGGGGCAGGGCACAGCCATTCAAGAAATAACACACCAGTTAACATCAAGGTGGCGGAAAATTCAACTCCCAACAGGCCTTCAGGCCCAAGATGGCTGGAGATTTGACTTCCAGTAGATCTTGAGCTTCATTATACGACCATAATAAAATATTAACATGGTAAATGGCACTCCCATAGGCGCCATGACAGTTCCAAGGCTAACCATAAAAGGTCAAAAAGTGGGCAGTGGCCCAATTCCTGGGAATCCCAGCCCCTTCCCCAAATAATCTGCCCACATATGAAGTTACCAAGCACATGAAAACTAACACCACACCTCGTGGCAGCTCTCTCTTCTGAGTGAGACAGACTGCACACACTCTGTCTATGAAGTGTGTATCTACTTTTACTTTAAACTGAGCATCTAACCCCCACACCTCATGGCCTTTCTCTTGCATTTTGAAACAGCCTGCACTCTATGGAGTATCTCTCTAAATAAATCTACTTTTACTCAACTGTGGCTTGCTTTTGAATTCTCTCCTGTGTGAAGCCAAGGACCCACACTTGGTGGAGCACATCCCAGGGACTCAACCAAGACCTGAGACTTGGCCAACTTATCGCCCCACATTCATTTCTCCTGTATCAATTGAACAATGATATAAGCCTCTATCTTTCTGTTTTTACCAATCCATGGATGATGACCAATAGCCTATTAATCTCATGTACAGAAACTTTAATATTTGTTACTTTAATTTTTAATCATTTTAATATTTTATTTCTAAAATTTTGGGTTTTTTAAGTGTCCATGCTTATATTTGTCATTTAATACCTTGCTTGTGTTTTTGATTCCCTTCTCTATTTTTAAATTTTTTCATTATGATAAACATAAATATATCCCATAACTGATGTCAGGATTCTTCATGAGTCTGACTCTGTTATTTGACTGTTCTTTAGACTCTCAGTTATACTTCCTTCTTCTTGATTTTTCATATATTTGTTGGTTAAGTCCTATTCATTGTATTTCACATGTTGAATACTATAAGATTTGGTTTTAGGGTGAACTAATTAATAGAGAGCTCTTGGTTCTGATACATATGAGGACATGTGGTACTACTTCAAATTCATATTTAAGACTGTAATTAGTTGCACCACATTGGGTAAGACAACTCAAATCCTCTGTGAAAGCCAGCTGGAGTTATGAATTCTCAGAGGTGTCATGTCTCCTAAGGGAGGACTATTCTAATTTATCATTTCATTGAAGGGATAGATCTTTGGGAATTCAGTTTTACACTAGGGTCACTCTGCACTGAAGCAAACCCCCGTGTTGCATGCTCAAGTACTTGTCAATTGTCCCTGTGGAAAATTAAACAAGCAAACAAAACGAAACCTCTTATATCCCTTTATAGTAGCTGTTGGCTTTGGCTCACTTGCTTTCTGTATTTGTCTTCATCCTACTCTTTTGGTCTCATAATTTCCCTTCCTTCCTTGTAAGTCCATTCACATATTTCAAAGTATATACATTGCTGTATTTTATTAAGTATTTAAGTATTTTGTAGGAGGTAGGTTTGCAGGCTATGTAGTATATAAATTTGGGGGAAATTTTGTCAGCTGTATTTAGCAAAGTAAAAAACTGTGTTTCATTTAGTGACTTAAAAAATGGGCCATTTATATGTCTCAGGATTCCACAGGTCAGTACTTTGAACTGGGCTCCCCTAGGGACTTCTAAGTGGTTCTTCTGATGCATCAGTGATCCCAAGATCAGCAAGAGAGAGCAAGTTCAAATGAGCAAAAAAAATTTTAAGGCATTCCTTTCATCATATCAACTATTATCCCATTAGTCAAGGCAAGTCACATGGTCAAGTGCAGATTCAACAGACAATTAAAAAGACTCCATCCTTTTTATGAGGAGCTATAGTGTCATACTGAAAAAGTACCAGCAAAGTAAGAGGAGGGGGAATTAATGGCTGTATTCGCAGTATACCACAAAAAAAGAATTTTGTTATTATTACTTCGTGTCATTTTCCTCTTTATGTGACATTTATACCACCTTTTTAATTATTAAAATAGTCATTATTAGTCACTTAATGATCTTGAAATATTAATGTATGCTTCTGAATCTAAAGCTTTATAAGGATAGGTGAATAACATCATTTTATTATTATTTTAATTAAGGAAGTGTTTAAATATGTATGTGTTTTACATAACTTTTAACTGAAAAATGTATTTTTAAATATGTGTAAGATTCTGTTCTCAGACTCTGTTAGGTCAGAAACCTTGAAAAGCATAATATTGTTTAAATAACTGAACATGTATGATAAACTTTAATGAAAATAAAGGAAATGATAACTGCAAAATTCAGCTTAGGTGTTACTTATAAAAGAATAAAGGAAAAAAATGGTTGAAATCAGGGATAGAGCCAAAGAGACTTCAAATTAGTGATAATATTACTTCTCTTAAACTGAGAAGCGGTTATCTGAAAGCCTATTGTGTTTTATGATAAAATATAACACTATAGTATTGTGCAGCAGTAGGATATTGATTTTGTTCTCAATAAATGTTACTGCATCAAATGAGTAACCATATTTAAAAGTTGAATTCTTGTCCTCTAATTCAAATCACATACAGAAACTAATTCCAGTTGGATTGTTGATATTGAAACCAAGCAGGACTCTGCAGGCCTTCCCGGGGACAGACCCTTCCTCACGCACGTCCCCTGCCTCTTGTTTGCAGAAAAGCTTTAGCCTCCTAAACCTTCCCTGAATTCCAAAGAGGGAATTTAATCAGAAAAATGAGAAAATGTAGACACAAAGGAGAACAAGTCAAAATGATAATAGCTTCATCATAAAACAAAGTTATGGACTTGTAGTTCTTCCTCACGGGCTATAGATAATGTACTGAGCACATCCACTAGCTGTTTTCCAGATGCTAGAAACCCCACCAGGTGGAGGACCCTAACTGCATGCTGGCCATTAGCACACGGCCCCCAGACTGGCTGGAGCCTGAGGATTAATAATGCTGACTCCTGTGACCTCACATGGTTGTCTCACCACCCACCAGTTAGAACTGTGCACGAACTGATCACATACCTCAAGACCTTCTCCCTCACTTTGTCTTTAAAAACCCTTCCCTAAAAGGCATCAGGGAATGCAGGTGTTTTGAGCATAAGCCTCCTGTTCTCCCTGCTCGGCCCTGCAGAAAATGCTGTGCTTCCCTTCACCACAACCCAGTGTCAGTAGACTGGCTCTGCCTGTGTCAGACAAGCTGACTCAAGTTTGATTCAGTAACAATGTAAGTGTTAAAAGCAATAGTATTGCTAAAGCAAATGTAAAATAATAACTTTCATGACCTTCAAGGAGGTACATTTTAATGGACAGTTATTTACCTTTGGGTTTTTTTTAATGTTTAAATAATTATCATAAATAAAATCTATTTTATTTCGCTTTAATGTATGTGAGTAGATTTCCTGATGGTATCTTACTAATATTTACACATTTGGGGGTGTTACTAAATAGTAGTGTGTGAAGGGTTGGGTAAAATGCTGTGGTAGAGCAGGAAATTGCAAGGGAATTTCAGTAAACCTAAGAATAAATTCTATAGGAAATGAAAGTGGTTTATGTAATAGTAGTGTTGTATGCATCTAAAAAAAGGAGAGGTTAGTGGCCAAGACAGAAGAATAATTACATAGGATAGTTGGCCC
Organism: Camelus dromedarius; assembly: GCF_036321535.1. Lineage (NCBI taxonomy): Eukaryota > Metazoa > Chordata > Mammalia > Artiodactyla > Camelidae > Camelus > Camelus dromedarius. The sequence goes on from NC_087456.1 coordinate 29,427,935, forward strand.
CACTGAACTCAGATTGTGGTTCTGTAATTTCTGGAACCAAAATGCTTGATGACTTCTACGATATTTATGTCATCTGTACCTCATTAGAGACTCCACTCATCTTATCAAACTGCATGAGTTTGATGTTAGTGTCTTATTGCTACTGTTAACAATTGCTACAAAATTCGTGACTTAAAATAACATAAACTTATTCTTTTACAGTTTTGGAAGCCAGAAGCCAGAAATCATTCACTGGGCTAAAGTCACGGTGTTGGCAGGTTGGTTCCTCTATAGAGAAAATTTGTTCCCTTGCCTTTTCCAGCTCTTAGAGGCCACATACATTCTACTGGCATGTGCCCCCTCCCTCCATCTTCAAAGTACATCACTCTAATCTGTGTTTCCATCATCACATTAGCAAATCTCCTGGCTCTGACTCCTCTCAAGTCCCTCTCATGAAGATTCCCATGATTATATCAACCCACTGTGTTAAGCCAGGATAATTCTAGATAACCCATCCAAAGAATTATAATCACACATAAAAAGTCTCTTTTGCCATAGAAGGTAACATTCCGGTTCACAAGACCAGGGATTAGGACATGGACATACTTGTGGGGGTTGGTGTGTGGAGATAGGGAGCATTAGGTAGCCTACAACACCAGTAGTCAGTCAGTCTGCATATTGCAAATGAAAAACCAGGAACTGTTTTGTGTGTGTACGCTGGGTTTTGATCCAACAGTAGGCTTAGTCAATATTAGTTAAGTTTCGGCATCCTGATCTCAATAGACAACATTTTAATGAAATTTCTGGTAGTGTCTTTAAAGCTTGTGAAGTAACTGTCTTGGTATATGAATACAGGAATAATTCTGTAAGAATAAATAATATTTTTAATATAATTTTACTTCAGTGCTGAGAACTCATAGATTATCTACCTCCTTCTCAAAACTGTCTAGAAATAGCTTGAAAGTAATAAAAAAGGAAAACAAACAAGAAAATGTCAATGGTAATGGCAAAGGGAATGAAGGATTTGGCTATGAATGGGTCATAAAATTGGTGTTATTCACTCTCATTAAGATAATGATTCTAAAGGCAGCATCCATAAACCCGTTATTTAATTTAAGCATTTAAAGTCATGATTCAATTTGGGAAGCATTTTGGGGGACTTAGAAAGAGTGCTGAGGTCTGAAGAAGTTATGAACATCAATGCCAGCTGAGAAATGAAAGAAAGTTACAATCAGTATTCAAGATTCAGTGATTTTACTAACAAATCCATGCTAAATTTAACTACATTTCCAATGTTCTAATTATAGGTCTTAACAGAAAAATCTAACATGGCAGAAAATAAGTTTCTGAAGGCAATAAAAGAGAGTAACCTAGGAATAAATATAAAATAACTAAATTTTAAGGACCTGTGTTTGAACAATTGTAGAATCTTATTTCAGTATTTAAAAATGCTTAAATGAGAGGAAAGCAATATCATTTAGGATTGAAAAACTCAGTCATAAAGATTTCATCTCCCTGAATTAACCTATAAATTCAAAAGTACTTCAATTAAAACTATTATGAGATCTTTGAAAGCTGAGGAAAATATGGTCACAATTCATCTAGACAATGAAAAACTAAGAAGAGATTGGACAAATATTTCAATGTGACAGAGTGTGATGTTTTCCTACCAGATATTTACATATAATGTCCAGCATGCTGTACATTTGCAGAAATAGAATGACAAATCATAGTAAAAAGAAATTCAAACCATACTCAGGAATACATGGAAATTTAGTACTTGATAAAGTATAATTTCAAACCGTGGGGCATAGATTATCCAATGCCTGCAGTGCAATTAAGAGAAAAGTAATACCCAGCCTCACCGCTTACACTAAAATATATCCCATCTAGATCAAATATTTAAATGTTACTAAGCTACAAAATTGCAACAGGAATGAGTGTTTATATAAACATACAGAAGCAACTCATTTTTGCAAAGAAAAAGGCCAAAACCAAGGACAAATAATGTGATTGTACAAACATCTATAGCTTCTTATATCACATAAATATAGAAGGATAGATTTTAAATAAGAAAAGCCTGCTGGGGTATACTTCCAACATTTATAACAAATTGCTGATATCTAGGATATGATTAGATAATGTCAAAATTCCTTAGATTAATAATCTTATGTATTTTTTTCAATCTAAAGAGTAATAGACTAGATTGGTGATTTATTTGAGTTGATTTGATTTGTCCAATGGAGAATAGTTGTATTCAACCTTCGTTGCAAACCTCATCATGACAGTAATTAATATATTGGAAATGCATCATTGAGCTAGCCTGTCAAAAAAATTAATTGCTTTAATTACATTAAAGTATTTCATGTATTAATGGGCAGGAGGGTCTGGAAGACGTTTTATGACTCATAGAAAGGCAAGAGCAGCAAAGTGCAGAAAACTCAAAGGGAATCAAGTGTTCAGCAGTGGAGCACTTAATAGCATATATTTAATTAAATTCAAATCATAATGATTTCCTTGCTTGAAAGCTCAGGAAAAAAAATTAACTATGGACAAGTTGAATTTTATTAATTATAACAAGCTATGTAAAATTACTATTTTAGAAGATAAATAATTCCAAAAAATTCCATTGGTAATCCCTACCTCATGAAAATTTCAAGAATGTTTTCTCCAATACTTTGAAGTAATAATTATACTTGTGATAAAGTCTGTTAAACATCCATCCTGAGGTTATCTATGACTTATCCAAAAATAAAACTTCGGTTATTAATTTTGAATATAAACAGAAATGCTATTTCTATGAACTATATGATCATATAATAAATTTTAATCTAATTTAAATTTATTTTAAAATACATTAACTTAACTATTTTAATTAATTCAGATTATTTAATTAGTTTAAATTAATATAAATATAATCTGACTAGAGACAGCCTGATAAAGATACAGAACATTGAGTGTTTCAAGGACACAAGATTCCACTGTGGTACTTTATAACCATTACTCACCACCCAGAATTAGGTACTTTTCTGTCTTCTATCAGCATAAATTTTATTTATGTTTTCTTGTATTTTTCACATACATTGACTCATATTTTTTTGCATTTGGTTTCCTTTGGTCACTTCTATGTCTGTGAAATTAACCTGTTTGATTCATGTACTGATATTCATATGTCAGTATTTTTCAATTGCCGTGAAACATTCTATTATTTTAATATAATTGATTTACCCTATTTACTACTCATGAATATTTTGGTTATTAGTTCTAGATTTTGGCAACTGTGAATAGTTTTCCTTGTTTGTTTCTTTGTTTTAGTTTTTTGATTTTCTTTGCACATATATACTCCTTTGCCTTGTTCGTATACTTATGTAGAAACAGAACTGCTGGGTTGTAGAATAAAAGGTGTATAATTTTTATTAATAATGAGAAACTGTTTTAATTCAGCCAAACATTCCAATGTGATTTTAGAATGTTTAAAGTTCACACATTTTCAAAGAAACTGGAAATTTTTATTTCTTTAATTTTCTCTGCTCCTCTTGGTTTCTAGTGGTAACTCACTGTGGTTTCAATCTGCATATCCATGCTGTCTGATGATGTAGAGCAAATGTTCTTACGCTTTTTGCCTGTTTGGTTATCTTTTACAAAGTGCTTGGCTACTTTTGCAATTTTTTTCCAGTTGGTTTTTTCTTTGATTTTTTTTCTCATGTATTTGTAGAGTTTAATTATACATTCCAGATGTGAATTGTATGTCAGCAATATGCCCTAGATAGATATCATGAACATTTTCTTCCATTCTGTTGATTTTCCTTGTTTATCCTCTATATGGTATTTTTGAACAATAAAAAGTTCTTCATTTTAATTAAGTTCAATTAATGAATCAGGTCAAGTTTGATGCTTTGTTGAATTTTGTTAAAGAAATCTTCACCTATCACAAGGCCAAGTTAAATTCTATGATTTTTATTACCAAAAACTTTTAATCTGTACAAAATTGTGTATTTATTTTTCCCTGCACCTCCCCATTAAGCAAAACTATAAACCCTGGAAATGCAACAGACAACTAAAAGAAAAATCTGAACACGAGGAGATTTTTGGGGTTAAGAAAAATCAATGAGCAGAAAAAAGACTAGGGTGTTCTTTTGTTAAAAAATGTTACCTAGAGACAGAAATACATCTTTTACATTATGGCATTCAGTCTCCTTATAATCATAATACAAAAACTGAACTTCTGTAATGCTAAAGGTCTTGTTAAAATATCTGTATTATACAAAAAAAAAATCTGAAAAGCTAGATAAAAGATGTGAGCTAGTCTGAGATGCCAAGACCAGAGGAGCAGCACCACAGTGAGGCATCTTGAGCTCTCCCCAACTCCAATTAGGAAGACCACCCAGATGCAGTGCTTTCTGATCCCTAACAGAAGGCAGCTTAGATAATGGAATCATTCCGTTTCTGTTCATTCCATTCCAGGATCAAATCTGAGTTCCCCTGACAACATTAGTCCTGCCTAACCTGTCTGACACCGTGACAAGAGGAATGAGTTGGGAACCCCACCACCAATAAGCAGCCAGGAATGGCACTTTCCTTCCCTCCTTACTGACATGTGCAAAGGCAGGTGGGCCACGGCAGCAGAGACCCAGCCACGGTGAATGGCCTGGGCTAGAAAGCCTCTTTGTTCCTGCCATTCTGACCCTCTCGTCTTCTGCTCAAGACATGCCACCAGGACATCTGTGTGTGTGTTGATGGGGAACCTGCAGGGAGATCCCACCATTACCAGCCCTGCTTAGAGACACCCTATCATCCAATATGAACAAACCTCTATCGCCCCCTCAGGCAGCATCAGCAAGGACCGGTGGCACCAGATAAGCTAAACAGACCAAGATAGCACCATAAAGATTCTGAAAATGACACTGCCATTGCCACCACAGCTCCCAAACCAGGCCAAGACTGACATGATGAACCTGAGCAGGGTGACCATCTGCTAATATAAAATGTTTAAATAGAACTAAGGGAGTCCTATCACAGTCGACCAGATGTCTAAGATATGATTAAAAAAAACTCGTCTGCCATAAAAAGAAACAAGAAAATCACAACTTGAATAAGAAAAGACAATCAACTGACACCAATGTTGTGATGAGTCAGATGTTGCTATCCTTTGACAAGGATTTTTAAGGCAGGGTCTGAACAGACTTTAGAAAACTGACACGCTGTTTAAAATATTAATGAGAAATTCTCAGATTTCTTCCACATATTTATTTAATTGCTAAAAAAGGCTAAAATACATATTGAAATCCTCATCTATCTGCCAAAAACAATTTATAACTTACCATTTTCTTTGTTATAAAACTAAAAAATTAAATTTGTATGATATCTGGAATATTTTGGTCCATAAAATTTAACAATGCTAATGTACTGCTTTAAACATTTGAATGTTGTAATTTAATTTTTATTTTCACATAGAAGAAAATTAATTTAAATTTAAAAAATTAAAAGAAAATTCTATAAATATTGACATCCGCAGTTAGTAACTATTTACTAACAGACTAAATAAGTGCCTCTGTGATGCTCACATTATGGAGATGCCTTGTTTTTGTTTGGTGAAGCATAGCACGTGTCCTTGAATGTGTTTTCAATACATAGATGTTATTTTTACTGATTATTTTTGCATTCAATTTCACCTACTTATGCAAATATTTGGGTATGCTATCTCGTTTTTCTTAACTGCTATACGAATCCTAGTTAATCCTAAAATATAATACAGGTCTTTTTCCGTGGGTTTATCAACATGCCAGGATGTATCAGTTCAATATGTGGCCTTGTAATTTTAACACCTACTATTTTCACGCTTTCTTATTCTCATTTAACATGTGTGCGTCTAAATTCTCATACAAACTCCAACTAACTTTCTTTGTTTCCTCCTTTTTCCCTGCATAAATCCCTCCCTTTGTCACACTGCCCTTTTTTTTTTTTCCTGTGTAGAGCCTTCATGTGTGAGGTTATATAACATATGTAGACACATATGTTGGTTAGTATGTATGCGAGGTTATATAGCATAGTGGTTAGAAGTGTGAGCTCTTAAAGTTAACTAGGCTCTCTGCATTTAAATCCCAGTTTCATATCTGTGACCTTTGGCAAGTTTATTAACCCCCTCAGTTTCCTCATCTATAGAAAAAGGGCAGTAATATACCTGCCTTAGAGACAAACTAGATAAAGAATTTGGATCAGTGTCTAAGACATACACAGTTGACCCTTGGACAACATGGGTTTGAACTGTGTGGGTCCTCTCATGTACAATTTTTTTTTTCAATAAATGTAGTACTACACAGTTTATGGTTGTTTGAATCCGTGGATACAGAACCACAGAAATGGAGGGCTGAGTGTGGGGCTTGAGCATCTTCTGGTTTGGGTACCACATGTTGTTCAAGGGTCAACTGTATTAGTAACTACCATTCTTCGGAATTCACTGGCGCACCCATGGCTGTGGTGTACCAGTCTGGAGTGATAATCAGCGCTTTGCGTTTCTTAATGGCTGAGTCATTTTAAATTCAAAACATCCATATAAAAGTTATTATTCTGCCAGCTCCTCCTGTAGACTTGAAATTTCTATCACTGAGACATACCTATGATTAGAGTTTTGGAATTATAATTTGAATTGTCATACTCATTTGAACCATCTAACCATTCAGTCAGAGTCTTGACAGTCATCTTTTATAATAATCGTATCTTTCATTCCATTAAAAGAAACTAGTAATCATTCTTCAACTAAAAATGTCCATAATATATGCAAATAACGTATTCCAATTTTACACACAAAAATAAAATCACCGTAATTCCCATCATCCAAAGTTATCCACTCTTAGTATGTCCAGGTAAAGCTGTGTTAATTTGAATTCATAAAACCATATGCTTTTTCATTTTGTTTTCAAAAATATTTGTAAACTACTCATAAAACTCACTATATTTACATCATTTTTTTACATGCCAGTAACTGTGGAACTGCTGTATACAATATGGCTATTTAAATGTGTATTTAAATTAACTATACTCAAATAAAATTAAATTTTCTCAGTTTCACTAGCCATATTTTAAGTGTTCAACAGACGCATGCAACTATATTGTACTATATTGGACAGCATCAATGTACAACATTTTAATTTTCATAGAAAGTTCTGTTAGATAGCATGGTGTTTGTAGTGGAAAGGCAGCTCTCAGCCAGAAAGTTGACAGGTCTTTCCCACTGTCCAGCTGGGCTCTATGGTAGCTGGTCTTGTTTCCCTGGCTCACTCCATGCAATGCCTTCTCCAGACAAGCCCTCCAGGCAAGCTGGGCAGCAGGGACATTTGTCACGGGGTGAGAGGCAAATGTTGAAACTCAATCTCCAAGTGTTTATAATAGATCTTGATTTGATCAAATTCCTGGTGTGTGAGTTAGTGTTACGGTACAGGGAGTCTAGCAGGCAGCCCTGAGCACACTGACACTTTGGGCAGGTTTTATCTTCTCTTGGGGTCTTAATCTTCTCGTCTCCCACAAGAGGAGTATGGACCACTCCTGAGGTTGCTTCCCTTGATGAATTTCCTATGTAAATCTGAACTGAGACTACCTTGATTGTCTCCAAAATATTCAAAATATCTAATCCAGTGTTTAAAAAACTGTTTAGCACGTTAACTGGAGCCCAACTAAGTTTTTGTGTGTGTGTGTGAACATTTTACTCAATAGAGCTTCTCCAAGAAACTAGAGCATTTGCACTGTCTCCCCAAACCCTCAATAACACTGTCTTCCTCTTGATGGAAAAGTGGAGCACGGAGGCTGTGGAAGAACCGCAAGAAGAAATAAAAGCAAAGCATGGTAGGCACGAGAGAGCTCTTTCGTGAAAGACACAATAAAGTAGCTAAAAGATCTTTTAGATGAAAATTCAATGACCAAGCCAGAAACCTGAATTTGAAGCAGCCTACTCTATTACATAAAACTGCATCTAAACGAATTAAAGAACAGTCATATCCAATCGGAATAATTTTTGAAAGAAGTCCAAAAGACCATTCGGCCACCACAAAGGCAAATAAGAAAGAGAGGCTGGAATATCTGATGTGTTTTGCAAGGAATCTAATTGAAAATAGCGACATTACTTTTGTGAGCTGCATTAGTGTACATGGCTTCCTCAATATGTAGCCCTCAACACTAATTTTAAGATGCCCCGTTCTTATAGGTGATATGAATATGTTGTATTGTTGGCTGCGAAATGACTTCCATTAGACTATCTGTTCAAATATTCCTTTAGAACTTGGCCTGAATTTTCAGGTAATTGAAGAATATATAACCAATTTTTCTGGGTTCGCTTCAGCATTCTCCACTTTTTCAATATCTGTCTTCTGAACATTTAAAAAAATTGTTTGATGTTAGGTTTGAGATAGATGAATCTACATTTTCTGTATGTTGGCTTCCTAGTGTCTATATAAAAGACCTGAATAAGAAATTCAGTGATGGTTTCCCATATGAGAGTTGTGCACCTCTTCTAGATACTAAAAGAACTGTAGGTTAAGAGAAGTCCTAGCACTAATATGACATTTGATTTACAGCAGATGGCCAAGGAAATAGTAATGGGGTGTGGCCAATCTTTATTCTTGGGTTCAAATGTTTGCTCTGATTCAGGTATTCCTAAAATGGTAGAGAAAAATACTAAATGCTTATATTAAAGAAAAACAAAGAAAGAAAAAGACCAGCTCTTACATGGACTGATAACTAAATTCAAAATATCTAAATTTCTAATTGGGCTGAGGAAATTTACATAGCAATCACATATCATCACTGAAGAACTATAACATAGCCCTGCTAGTGTCAAGTGATTTCAAGATATTTTTCTCATATACAATGTCATAGATTAAATAGAAAACATGGAAATAAACAAGCATACATGGACACAGGCAATATGAAATAAATCCAAGAAAAGAAATGGACACTACTAACAAACCAATAAGGGATTCGATAATGGAGTTATCATTCAGACTTGAAAATGACTGTGCTTAATATATTCACATATGACAAAAAGAATATAGAGAATTCTGGTAGACAGCTGGGATCTTTACAAAAGAACCAAATAAACATCCTGAACTGACAAATATAATAACTCAAGAAGAACCCAAGAAATGCTATTGCTCAAAAATGAATAATAGGAGAATTTATCAGTTACTAGGAAAATTCAGGAACAATTATCAAAAACACTACTAACAAAAAATAAGTCACTGGTCTATGGAAACTAAAGAGAAAACAAAAAACACCTGGGATGAAAGTGAATACTATTCAAAACTGCTCATCTTTTAATGACTGTAAGGCTCATAAACTGGGGAAAGTCTTAAAGTATACATTTAAAAATTATTTAATGTCCAATTTTACAGATACAGTGAAATTCATTCTTATAAATTACTGTTGCAAACGCTGCACATTATTCAATCATTAATATCAGTCCCTTCCCTGGCATGTTGGTGCAGGGCTCAAAAAGATGCAGCTATTTAGTGGAAGGGCGAAGGTTTATATTTTTGCCAATTCTAAAACTTTTAATAATGCATTGGATGAAGACATTTAATGCATACTTAATTTTTTTTTGTAACAGAAAACTGAAAGGGTAAATAATATTATGTTATTAAGTTTACACAATTGGATTTAAAATATCTCAAGAACATAATGCTGGATAAAATAAAATCCTTAAAATTTAGTAAAGATTTTTAAAAGCTTTTTAAAACAAGATTACGTGATAATAGATGAGAGATATGATTAACAACAAGTCAGTGGAAAATGATCTGGATGTGATGTTATCAGTTGTTGGAAATTTTAATGAGTCAGTCATTTAAAGCAGATGCTAAAATAGCAGACATAATCTTGTTTGCATTAATGTAGTGTAAACATCACAGAAAATAATCACCTAACAGCAGTCCATGTTGTATAAAACAACCCCAGGAGGATTTTTCACAGTAATAGAAAACATGCTATTTATCTTTAAAGCACTGAACTTCACACAGTCCAGAGTTCATGGTAAATGCTCCACAAAAATTGTGAACTTCAATCCTAAAGAGCATTTAAAAGTTAACAGTGCAAATGGTAAGAGATGAGCAATCCAAGTGACAGAGGCATTTAAAATAACTACATGCTTGCAAGAGAAAATTCAAGATAAGGTGTGAAAACTATTTAAATACTTAGCTGCCATCCCTTCCTTCCTTCCTTCTACAAATATTCATTGTTTGTTGTGTTAATAGCAGCCAGGGAGAAAGGCATAACTTGTGAGAAGGAGAGTAGATTAACCCTAAATTGGTTCAAATTGCAAAACTATGAATATTTCGATTATAAATGTGGAAGAGCTAAATAATAATGGATTAAGCTGCCTGTTGTCTCCTGAATTGCAGTGTCTTTTGACATAGATCTTTTGGGAGATATTTAAAGGCGTCAAATACAACCATATGTGAACACTGTATAGTTTGGTAAAACTTCCATTATTCATCACATGTCAAAGTATAATTATGTTTTAATTCCATAGTTACCTAGCAGTCATTTATCCATCATAAAACATACAATTTTTTGCATTTGAAATGAATTCTGTTTACCCTGGTTACTTTGTACATTCTAAAGTGTGTTTTTCCAAGGTTTATTTAAATCAATATAGCCTTTATCATATTACTTACACCTCAAAACAGGAAATAAGAATTCCAGTGTTGATGTTTTGCTATGTATTTTATGTTGCATATATTTTCTATTTTGCAGCCTATTTTATTTTTTCCCAGTTAAGATGTACTTTTCTTTCATGCAGATTTTTGTCTAAATAATCCTGATAATTATTACTTAGAAATGAGCAAGAAGACTTTGGGAGGATTTGTTTTAGAGAGGGTGAGATTAATGTGGTGGGAGGTAGGAAGTGAGACAAGTTTGATTACTTGATATGAACTGGAGTTAAATCCCACAGAAAAATGTTTTAGCAATCCAGTGGTCTGGTTCATGCCATATTACAGGAAAACTATGCTAAGAGAAAGTGTAAACTTTTCCGTCTCCATGCTGTAATGCCAAGAATTATGATGTTCCATTTCTGAAAAGTTTATCAGTAGTTAATTCAATATATGACTTTGTTGTTTATGTCCATTTTCTTCATATTCTTTGTCTGTTTTCATTGTAAATGCTGATGCTAAGTTATTTGCAGCATAACTTCCTTGGTATATCTTCATTATGAATTAGCTATTTAAAGAATTATATTAATATACATTATTTAATAATTCCCAGCTGCATTTAAATGTCTCTGATAGAAAATTAGGATCCCTGACAACTGATTTTTGTTCACTTTTGTATATTATATATTTTCATTTCCTCTTTTCTTCAGTCTTACGAAATGCCTTTATTTTAGGTTTCTTTATTTTATATAATTGTTTTATTTTGTTATTAAATCAGATAGTCATTTTTCTTTAAATATGTGAGTTTAGTCCACACCCATATCCATATGTAAATATAATAGATAAGTGTAATACTAATTATTTATCTTGTTATTGTGTTATATGTTAGAATTTCTAATTCTATATGTTATTTAAATGTTTTCCATTATATTTTCTTAATTATGTGATTTTATTATGACTTTAAAACTTAGAAAGGCTTGTACTATAAATTAACTATTTTACTAAAAACAGTCTTTATAAGTTTAGACATTATCCATCAATTCTTTATCATGAACATAAATTAGACTTATATATTTTCTCTCTTGATTTATCCCCCTGATTTTATTTAATTGTCTGAATTTTACTTTCATATTCTTAGGTATAATAAAAAGCCTTTTTGACCCCTCATTTTTAAATAAACCATTCATTGAGGTGTGACATACATGCTGAGAAATACACAAAGCATAAGTGTGTACCAAGTGTGCACACTTGAAATCACTGCTTCTCCAACTATGTTTTTAATGTAGTATTTTGAAAGATCATTATTAAGAATATGCTGAGGTGATGTTAAAGAAACAGTGTGAAATATGCAACTGAAGTCCAGACTGCAAACTGCTTTTGCGTTAAGCTCTCTATCAGGCAACTACACAGGCTTCCTGGGCTTTGCTCCCGGGCTCGCTTCTCCAGATGCTAGAACTTGGCTGTGCCTACGAATGCCTGGGGGAGCATGAGATCAATGGCAATTATTTATTTTTAAAATAGAATATCCTGGAACATGCATCTGTGCTAAGCAGGACAATCAAGTAAAACAGATATAACTGGTAACTTTGGAAAGGTGATCAATAACCTTTGTTCACAGTATGGTTAAGAGAAAATTAAGCATTCTCAATAATACTCTGTTTGCCATTGTAGCCAGTAATTGTTTTAATATATTAATTCCATTCTGCACAGCAAAAATACATTCTGAATTAAAAGTATATATTCTAATACCTTACTAAGTATTAAATAGTCTAGAATAACTTCTAAATATATATGAGTTGATGACCTCAGAGCTCTCTTTAGAAACTGGTTGTGCTTAAAAATAAAAATGAATAACAGTAAGTAAAAAGCTTTTCACAAAACGCCCACATTACTACCTAACAGAAAGAGAATAAAAATAATGTGTCTATAACCACTTCCATAAATACGTTGGGAAAAGCACATATAATTTCATGCAGTTTTCTCTCTTTATAAAATTAATTCATTGACTCTTCTTGAGATAACTTTGATTTTTTTGTTTCTTTTATCCTGTTCTCTAATTAATGTAGTAATTTCACCCAGGATGAGCTCATTGAGTATTAGTTGGTTTGGGTGTGTTCAAAATTTTAAATAATGCATGTAGGAAGCAGATTTTAAAATATTTGTTGAAATGAATGCATCTTATACTCAATTTCAGTCAGAAATGTATTGGTATAGGCACTGGTGGTTAGTATCTCAGAATGCCCCCAACAATTATTTGAGTAACTAGCTAATTGTTTTCTTTCACTCATAAGACTCTACTGACAGTGCAGGCTGTAGATCACCTTCTTACCAATGATTGTGCCTGGCACTGAAGAGTACAGATATTTTGGTATGAATTAAAATGTAGACATTAGATCATCTAAATTAACCAACTTCTGATTATGCCTCAATAATGAAGACTGGGGATTGAGGATTTTCTTCAAACAACCAGTCTCTACTATCTAAGTGATGAATTATCTCTGCCCCATTACTCATCATGGGCCGACTTTCCTCCAGTCACTCTGCATCAATTATAAACGCAACTACTACCACATTAAATTTTGCCTTTATGTGTTTGATGTATTCTTACAATAACATAAATAATCAAGACTTGACTGACAGCATAAAGTGAACTTGACAATTTTTTCAAGAATATCAAGTAAATGCATTTAATCCATTAGGAAAAATCTTACCTCATTCTTTTGAAGTACATTCTTTCTCACCCTTTCCAGTATTCATCTCTGTCTTTATGATAAATTACATCAAAGATGTCTTCTTTTGGCAATTTTCTTCCCTCTAATAATAAAACTTTATTTTTTTGTAAAATCAGTCACTCTATCACAGTAATTTCATCACTTTTTCTGTTCTTCTATGTTATAAACAAAAGTAATAAAATCACTCTTCAAATATTGCCCTCCAAAATATGATTTGTTTTTGCTTAATCAAGTCATTCAACATGGTCTCTTTTATCAGCATTTTAGTACCTCAGATTCTTTAGTAGTCACATTATTTTTATAAATGAATCACATGTATAATTATTTCTGCTTAAAATAATTTTTCTCAGAGAGGGAAGTAAATAGTGCTTGTGATACATCTACGAATAAGACAAAGATCGTGATCTCACGAAGCTTACATTTATGTGTAGAATTACTGTCAGAAATATTCTATAAAGAAAATTTAACATAGAGTGAAAGGATCGTGTGATGGTTATTCATTTATGTAGCATGATGAAGTAAGCACTTTCTGATGACTTGAGGAACGAGTGTAAACCTGAAAGAAATGAGAGGAAGAGCCATGTGGTACCAGAGAGAGTGCCTTTAAAGTGATGGAAGAAATAGAGCCCAAAGTAAAAACTCAGTATGCATTGGAAGAGCTTCCATCAGACCCACATCCCTGAGTATGCGACTGAATGCTTGAGAAAGACTGTGTACATGAGGAGGAAGACACCAGTTCCAGAAAGCTCTTAAATTCTGGCTGAAAGTCGTCCTGCTTTGGCAAAATAGGTAGTTTTTTGACGGCAAGGAAGTTATCTCTTTGGGAATTTAAATCAATCTGGCTTGCCCTCTGTTTTGTTTTGGTTTTAATCATGCGTTTCTTTTACTTGCTTCATGATCTGTGTTTCCCTTTTGTTGATCTCTGCGTGTTTTCTTTACTAAAGCTTGGACGGTTAAGCCTGTTGCCCAAGAACACATTCATATCACGTTTGCCATGGACTCTTAACTCAGGTATGTTTAGCTCAGAATGAATTCCAAAATGTTAAAAAGTGTTAGGGGGATTTAGGACTTACTGATCTTTAGCTGACTGGATTTTACAGTTGCCAGGTAAGAATTGTGTACATATATCTAGCTATATTTCAGAATCTTTAAAAGTTTTTCAAAAGGAGAGGAGGTTGAAAATGGTCGTTAAGGAGGCAACCGATGTTGTCTGCTGCAAATTAGTCCCCATTCGTCATTCTGCGATGTGAAAAGGTGATGGAGAACCTCCTGTATTGTCCTGGGTTCAAGATTTTGTTGATTCATGTAAGACCTTGATAGCTGGGCTCTCCAGCTGCCTTGCACACAGACTTGCCGTCAATGTCTGTGGAAATGTGTGTTTTTTCTAGCTATCTACAAAGCTTTGCCTAAATTTCACTGTCTACAACATTTTAAAAAATAACGAATAGTTGTGACTGTCATTTCACTGAGGAGTGAACTTTCTTCTCTGATTTTCCTTTTTTTGTTGTTTTTTTGTTTTTAAATTGACTTTAGGGAAAAGAGCAGGAATAGATTTGTCTTAATGAATTGTCTTTATCTGAAGGTTTTTCTTCATTTTTAACTATCTTCTGAAAACATTGGTATAGAAATAGCTGAGTTTTTCATTTCGACATAATTAGCTTTGGCTCAATTCATATATATGCGAATAATCTTTCTTCACTGTTGACATTGGCTGATCATTTATCAACACGTGAAATTACACAACAGACAAATATGGATAAATGAAGAGAATACTTCAATTAGTGTCATTTTCTTAAGCATATCAAATACACATTTTACTGTACTGCCAAAAAATCATGGCACCTGTCCTTCCCCAGGCATTCCTTCCAGCTGTGATTATTCTCTGTCATAGTTACACAATGATTCGTCCTCAATATTAAATAGCTATTAAAAAGAGAAGAAAACTTCACTTTGAGACTTTGACGTTAACTCAGAATGAACAAACCCATATAGTCAACTGCAATGGACTTTCTGGGGTTGGGCTTAGACTTCTCAGTAGAAGGTGGGCTGAAAAGAAGTTACATGTCAGCACATTATGTTTACTTCTTACTGTGAAATTGCCAAGTGAAATATTAATGATTTAGCCTTCAAGTGTAGTATGTATTTTCTTTTTCCTTACTAAAAATATCATTATCTTTTGCTTTATGTAGGTGTAAACACTATTGGGAGAGAATTAAAATTAACTTCTGGCTCTCTTGTCTGAAATGATTGATTAATCTAGACTAAAGCATATGAGTGCCCTAAAAACTTTCAACGTATTTTAAAGTATAAAAAAAAACATTTTTCATTTTCCTAGTTATGTATCATTTTTATAACCTTCCCACCTTCTTTATTTTCTTGTTATATAAGTAACAAACATGAATTACAAATATTATATGCTCATTTTTAGTGAGAAAGAAAAGAAGGTAAATGAAAAATTTCAGTACAATGCCATGAGTGCAGTGATGGATGTCTTAATGGCTTCTTCAGGATGATTAAGATAAAATCGTATGTTCTTGGTATGGTGTTAGTTATTACTGTATGCTTGAACTTAAAAAAGCGGTTGGAAATTTCAATAAATATACAATAGCATGTTTTACACATCTTATGTTGTAAACTAATTTCCTCCATTCTCTTTCATTCTCCTTTAAAGATGCCCAAATTAGTAAACAGAAGCCTTAATTGAGTCAGTTATTCAAAGAGTGTTCCTTAATTGTCATTGCTCACACTTACGCAGATAAGCCAAAGCATAAATATTACAATTACTACTTGTTTAAAGTACAAGGAAGAAAACTCAAAGGTTTGAAACCAATTTATGCTGCGAGCAGCGCATCTTGAATACACAGCAAAAGAATGTTGCTGAACCTGCTGAACTGCTGTCAGTCACTTGTCTCAGCCTTGGTTTTAGTACTGGTATTTGTAGACTTTTCCAGTGAATCAAAAACTCTTTCTGCGCCCTATTTATGAGAGAAAAATAGCATCTCCTCCCAGGCTGAAAATGAAGTTTTGAATTTAATATATAGTTTATCTGAATCAATCAAATTAAAATTGTGTGAGTTCTCCGATTTAATTTACATGTGTGAACATGTATTTAGAAAATTTAAACCATTAATAAGACATTTCTAAGGGAGTGCCAGCAGTAGCATGGTGAAATGAAAAGCTCCCTTTGTCTCTCCCCTTCAATCTATAACCAGTAAAGCATCCACAACTTAACAAGGATGCCTTTGACCAACACGGGATGTCAGAAATTTACACATCTGTACATCGAAAGGTGGGTGGACTGAAACACATAGAGACAGAACTGAGGGAACAGCAAAGGTGGTGCCTGCAGTCCTGACCTGGCTGTGGCAGGGGAGCCCAAAGCCCCAGAGAACAGATACGAGCAGGAGAGGTGGGGGCAGCAGGCAGCAGTGGTGGTGGGGACTGGGACCCTGTCCTCCACCTGCTGAGGTGCTGGCCACGCTGGCCTTCTACCTGCCCCCACATGCAGTGGGCACCGGAGAGGCATCCACATGACCCCGGCTTCCCCAACTGTCTCCCTCCCCTGTGACAGAGAGCCTGTGACACAGGGAATCCCAAATGCAGCAGAAGAGCCCACTGCCCCAGTGCCCCAGGCGACAATGTCAGTGATGCTGGCAGCAGTAAGACACCAAACCCCCTGGAGGCAAAATAAGCTGATATCAGGAGGTCATGGGGCAACGCTTCTGACAGAGGTGGTGTAGGGTGGAAAGTGCAGACTCTCAAATAAAACCAGAGGCAGTTCAGGTTAGAGAAACCCAGATCTTCTGCTATAGCAACACCTACTGGAAAGCAAGAGAAAGCCTTCACATCTGATAAAGGACTGTTATCCAAAATATACAAAGAACCTTTAGAACTCAACAACCAGAAAACAAACAAACCATTTAACAAATGAGCCAAAGACCTGAACAAGTGCCTCACCAGAGAAGACATACAGATGGCAAATAAGCATATGGAAAGATGATTCACATCATATGTCATCAGGGAAACAAAACAGCAATGAGATGTACCACTCTACATCCATCAGAATGGCCAAAATCTAGAACATCAGAGGCCAGCAAGGATGTGGATGGAGCAACAGGAACTCTCATTCATTGTCCATACCCATAAAATGTACGGCACCAGGAATGAACCCTGATGTAAACGATAGAGTCTGAGTGATTATGATGTGTCAATGTGCATTCGTCAGTTATACCAAAGGTGCTACTCTGATGGGGTATGTTGGTAATGAGGGAGGCTGTGCGTGTGTCAGGGTAGGGTTTAATGGGGAGTCTTTGTACCTTTCTCGTGATTTTGCTGTGAAATTAAAACTATTCTTTAAAAAACATCTTTAAAAAGTTACAAAATTTGTTAATTTATTTTTTATTAATAAGATAGAACTTCCTTTGGGTATTTATTGGACAGTTATATTTGCATGTGCATAAGTAATGTATTCATTTTTACCATTATCATAAGATGTTCTATATTTTTAAGATTTTAAGAGATTTTAATACAAGAATGTTAATATCTTATATGTTTGTGAAGAGTGTATTTTCCCATGGTTTTTATTGGTTTTGTCATTGTAAACATAATTTAATGTTTCATATCTGAGCTTTATCTTTCTTTTGCTTTTGTGTTTAGAAATATTATATTGATTTTCTATGCCTGCCTAACAAATTTTTCCCAAATGTAGTGTCTCATTAAAACATTTGTTGTCTCATACTCTCAATAGTCAGGGACCCTGATGCGTCTTAGCTGGATCCTGTGGCCCTGAGTCTCAGAAAGCTGAAGTTAAGATGTCTGCCAAGACCACAATCATCTCAATCATCTCAAGGGTCAACTGGGAGAAGAGCTTCTTCCAGCATCATTCGACTGACTGTTGGCAGTTCCACATACGTGGTTTGACTGAGGACCCCAGCTTCTCATTGGCCAGAGTCCTTCCACAGGACAGCTCATCAGCTGATGTCCCTCAGAGCAAGTGAGTAAGAGGACATGAGTGGGTAAGAGATGGCAAGTGACACAGAGTCACAGTATTTTGGTAATTTGGTATCTCATCACTTCTATGTATTATTTTGCTTAGAAGCGATACAAAGTATAGTGCCCATTCAAGAGGAAAGGACTTCACGCACCTACCCCAGGCAGCAAAGATTGTTGGAAGCTATTTTAGAAGCCATCATGTAGAACTTTTACAATCGTATAACAATTATTTTTTATGTATGTGTATATAACATCTTTTTTTGACTTTTGTTTTTTTCCCTGGATATTAAAATTTAAGTCGTTGCATGTTTTGGTAAGATTTTGGTATGAATATAAAATTTACATTTTATACATGTTCTTAAGTATGTCAAATAATGGAATAAGCTTTAATAATCACTGTCACAAAATAAAGCTTTTCCTATTAACTTGATTCAGTTTACTTTATGCTTTGTCTTTTTCCTCTTTTCTTTTGCAATGTTTTGTATTCTAACTCTGCGAATTTATTTTTATTTGTTATTAAAATTACAAGTGGGATTATTAACACTGAGTAGAGGAATATTCAATTACGGTTTTTGCTCTGTTGAAGTCTTTCAGGTGTACTTTGTCCATGGCCCTCAAAGCTGTCTTATTGCAGTTTTGTAACTATTAGGGTCAGAAG
Source organism: Camelus dromedarius (assembly GCF_036321535.1). Lineage (NCBI taxonomy): Eukaryota > Metazoa > Chordata > Mammalia > Artiodactyla > Camelidae > Camelus > Camelus dromedarius. The sequence continues at coordinate 29,446,933 of NC_087456.1, forward strand.
TATTGAAACTATGTAAAAGCCTGGAAAGAACTATTTTTTTAACTATGCATGAATATGAAACTTAAAATTTAAGGTGATTATTTTAGACAGAAGAGATTGATTTAAGTCTATAATATCCTTGTCACACATACAATAGTCTTACGACTATGGCATTCCAATTTTTTATATTTGAACAAAGACTGTAAGTATAAAAGCAGTTTCAGACAATAATCCCTCTCAACTCTCTTCATACTGATATAGGTAGTCTGGATATTCATTTCCAATTACCACAGAAAGAAGGCATTGTTTTAAACTATCACAATTGGATCATTTTTTTCCTTTCAATTTAGAGAATACATTGTTGTAAGAATGTGTCATTCCTCTGTTTTTATGATTTTTATGTCAGCTATTTGTTTTAAGTCCTAGGTCCTGGATAATATTTCCCCTTGTCCTAAAAATGATGCTCTATTGAATAATCTCAAAATTATATTCTTTATGATATTTATCTTAAACACTTCAAAATTGTTATATCTAACTCTGCACTTAATATATATTTTTTTAAAAAATAGACTCTTACCATAATGGATTAATTATTGAGTTCACGAAAAGTATCCTTCTGTCTATCCCATGATGGACAGATGTCAAATATCATGTAGTAAAATACTTTTGACCTAAGTATCAGTAAAAGCAGTTCAAGGCTTTGAGGCCAAGATAAATCATCTCATCAGCATGTAAAAGTTCATAAAGGCAAAGCCAAGATACTAGGATCTCTGTTACATTCATCTTCTGGTTCACTTTGGTCATACAAGTAGGCTTGGTATACTCAGGAATCATCTATCTTTAACTTTCAGAATGACACTTCAGAGGAAATTGATGAATGGACACACCATGTAGTTTATGAAGATTTTCATAGTCTTAGGAAAGTTATTTTTGGTTTATTTGGATTACTCCTCAAATGAAAAAAGAAGAAAAAGAAAAAAGAGATAGAATTATTGTCTTTGACCAAGGATACATCCGTAGACGTTCTGCTATTTAGTAATAGTTTTGCAGTTTAGTTATTTAGTAATAGTTTTGCAAACTTAACATTTTGGTGAACTTTTAGGTTAACAGAGACCTTTTCTCTTTTAAAGCTGATGTTAAACTCTGTATTTTATTCTAGGGAAAGCCAAAGACTTTCACCCAAAAGAAAAGGTGACATTTCCATTTGTACAGTCTGCTAAAAATGCCACACAAGCTAGAGTTTTAATCCATGTCGGTGAGTTATGCACAGATTGATTTTAAATGTAGCATTTTATTGCTGTAGAAAGGAAAAAAAATAGCATTTGCTTCAAAATAAGATTAAACAGATAGGTAATGGGATTTTAGTTACAGAGTTGAATTTTTACTCGTATTCGTTGGTTATGCTGTATGAAACTTCCTCTTTGCATTTACTGTCTGCTTAAAATATCAGCTGTAAACACCCTGAAGGGCAGGTGCTGAAATGGCAGACTGAGACTTTATTCCATCTGTGTAAAAGGTTACTACCACATTGCAATGCTTAACAGAACCTTAAGAATCCATAATTTAAACTGTTTCTAGACTGTTTCATCCTTAAATGTGATTTAGTAAAATACACTCTAGCATGTTAAACATATAGTATGGGACATCAACTTATTTTCATAAAATAATTAATCATACACTGTGTAGTTATCATAATTCCATAAGCCCAGAGTAAATAAATATATTTTTATGTTAAATCCTCACAGTCAATCAAAAAGTAGTTTTCCTGTTATTATTTCTATTTGTACAAATATGTTTATCCTTGTAAGTCATTTCAAAAACTTACAAATATTGAAAATTATAGTGAAAAGTTTTAATTTTTTTCCCAGCTTAAATCAGCTTTATTTCAGATGGGAAGATCTTGCAAATTCCAACTGCGTATATTCTCATATTGTATAACATTTGCAGACAAGTAGATGTTTCATTATTTGATATCTTCTAGAAGTTCCTCTTGTCAATGTGAAGGCAAGTTCATTAGAACTATGACGTTTATTCTTGTGCTTTATATTATCATTCATTTACATGAAATTGATCATTATTGGTATACTATTTGCTTAAATATGTTCTGCTAAGCTTATTTGTGATAAATTTCCATCACATTTGGAGCCAGTCCTACCTATCCATTTCTTCGCACACAAACACACACACACAAATCCCAATAAACAAAAAACAAAAAAAATACTTTTCACCTACCTATTTCCTATACTGTTTTGTTGTCTCCTCTTGTCCTGCCTCTTCATATTATCTTTTCTTATCTATCCAGACAGAAGCAGTCACATCCAAATTGTTCCACCAGATTTACATACTTCACTCATTAAACATAGTAACTTTTGAAAAAAAATTTTTGAGTTATTTCCAGTAGCTGTGTGGATGGTTGAAAAAATTTTTCTCTCATGGCAAAAATTACCCTTTGCATTTCTATTAATTCCTCCTTTTTAATATGAAATGAATATAACATGATTCAAAGAATTTGAATTATTACAAATGCTACATCAGATTTAGATTGTGTAAATTTTGTTGGTAATTAGCTATTTTAAGACGGGGGATGTGATATTATCATGATACATGGTCTATGGCAGAAGAACTACAATCCATACACAAAATTGCTAAGTAATTAAATCAGTTCTATATTCAATATAACCATTCTCTCTTGAAATCAATTTAAATTTCAATTAAGAAAGGAAATAATTTCCTTCAAGACAGTAGTTAAGGAAATTAAAACATATTTAATATATTAACAAATATCTTTAGAGATGAAAAATGTCTTAAAAAGCATTAATGACAATGTTTTACATAATTAAAGATGTTCAGTTGCCAATGTCAGCAACAAGTCCATTAACATAATATTAAAAAATTCTAATAGTATTTTATTATTTGTCATTCTGGCAGAGTCCATCCCAGAATTAACTTCTTAGTAATTATAAAAGACAGTAAAAAAATGGATACTCTGTTTCCCTGTTTCATTTCTGTGCCATCGCGTTCTCATCCTGTGAACTTCTGAGCACTGGCATCATAGCTCTGTGTTCATCTTTGAGAGGCCAAGGGCAAAGGAAATGACTATGAGCATTGTATTGTACTTCATAGTTTAAAGTTTAATTTATTAAATTTTATAATTGGCAAAATGCCAATAAATTGTCCTGAAGGACCCTAGTCTGATGTAATATGAACCTTTTTATGTTACTGATCAAACACATACAAATTACCAAATGATACAGTGGAACATCAAACACTCAATAATTAATAAACACTATTGGATTTCATTGTTATAATGAGGATCCATTTAAATTCTTGTGGTTAGGGAATATCACAGTAGCTAAGAATGAATCAGATCAAATCTATTGGCAAACGCAAAGTAAGGTCCAATAATGTGACCCAGGCCTAAGAAGAGAGTGCAAACTTGGAAAACCAAAAATGTATTGCCTATGAAGTTAGCCTCTTGAAGTTATGCCCCAAAAAGGTGCTATCAAAGGAATAAACAGAAACAGGTTTCCAGAACAGTGGGGTGTCTGTTAAATGACCTTGTATGAGAGGATCATATTCCCCAGTTAGTGGTTGATGTGTCTGGCTGTATGCTTGTGCATTGGCTGGGGGAGATCTGTCCAGCTCAGGTGGGCTTTTCTGGGCTCTGCTACACATGACTTCATATCTCAGAGCTGAGGATGGAGGTATAGCCTCTATATAAGACGTGCTTATCTCATTATAAAAGATAGTAACACAGAAGACTCAGCTAATTCATGCAATGATAAGGTTTCTGCTTGGACAGTAAAGTTTTCATACATTCATTGGCCAAAATAAGTCATAGTCAAGTCTGATAATGAGGAGGAAATGCATGTTGTATATTGGGAGACATTGTAAATCACTGAGAAAATGGTGTATGTTTACACTTTTCTTGTAGGAAAAAGAGAAATTAATTGAGATCAATAAAGCAATCTATACCGTCACCACCCCCTGCAAACAAAAAAGGTAAGATTGGACACTATTGAAAATATCTGAAGCAAAAATTCTTTGCCCTGAATATTTTCAAATAAAATAAAGGAATTAATAATTTATTCAATTCTCCTCGTATGAAATCTATTTCAGGACAATTGCCCTAGTTGATGAAAAAATTTGCTCTTTATAAAATGGAGTTTTATCTAACAGTTGTGAAAGGAATCATCCTTTAGTGGACTCTGTGATTTAGGGAAGAGTCATCAATGTATAAAACAAATATAGAAATACTTCAGGAGCTCTTTCTAATGGAGGAAATAGAATATCACCATATGAGCCACAGATCAATCTTAACTTCATTAAATGTCCAGTAACTAGACATTATATGTCATTGACAGGATGTAACATGGAGCATCTAATAGCATTTGAGCCTAATTAAACTTTTAGAGCTAGCTTTCATTTACTAAACAAAGGAGGAACAGGAACTGATTAAATATCAGCACAAGGAAGCAAATAAAACATTGAAGAATTTAAGACATTCTACAAGATAACTTGCATCCGCTTTGTTAATAAATGATAAAAATTGGGATGCATTAGTTCTAAATTAAAGGAAACTAGAGACATAACAGCAAAAGTTGTGTGTGGCACTTATTTGAATCCTAATTGAAATAAAAAAAAAACTAAAAATATAAATTCGGTAGATGAAGAGGGAAATTGCCTTTTGGAGTCATTAAGTGGTATGAGAGAGTCATGATTTTTGTACTTGTGAAACTGTAGTGAATAACCAAAACAAAACAAAACAAAAAAATTGAACCAAGTTATCAACATTTTCTATAGACAGATTATAATTGGAAAGACAGTTATAAGATAAGTAAGTACTAGGAATATAATTTACAACATGACAAATATAATTAAAACCACTGTGTGTTATGAAAATTGTTGAGAGTAAATCCTAAGAGCTCTCATCACACAGAAAATTTTTTCTTTCTCCTTTATTTTGTATCTGTATGAAATGATGCGTGTTCGTTACGTGCATGATGGCAATCATTTTGCGATGTGTATAGGCAAGTCATTATGTTGCACCTTAAACTTAAAGGCTGGGACGCCAGTTATATCTCAGTGAAACTGGAAGAAAAAAAGAAGAAGAAGGAATATAATAGCCAATTTTTATTAATTAATTATATAAAAGAATTTTAAAAGGAATTTTCAAGTTATCTGTCAGTTGCGATATGCACACATCAGTTTTACAGACATGTACAGTTAAACATCAATTTTAAAATTTTTATCCGTTTTATAAGTTGGCAGTTATTTGCTTTTTATTGACGGTTGGTGCGTTGCTTAGGACACGTGTTTTGGTGCTTTAGTAAACACTCTTACTCTTAAAACAGCTGTTTAAAAAATAACTATTTCTCTATCACATAAGGGTTCAAATGTAAGCAAAGCAGGGCTGGTATGGTGGTCCCACAGAATTTGGGGTACAGGCTTCAGCTGTCATCTCAGTATAGGTCTTCTTTCCACAGTCCGAGATGAGATGCTTCTGCAAATAATTCTGCGTTGTAGCCGAGGAGGAGAAAAAGGGAAGTAGAAGACGCAAGACTTAACAGCTGTTTAGAAAGAAGGCTGGTGAGTGCAATTTTGAGTTTCATGCCCATGGACAAGGCTTAAATTGGTGAGTTCCTTCTACGAAGGAAGACTAAGTAATGGCATAGAAGCTACTGGCTTTCTCAGTTACACTGGAATACATCTTTTATTTGAAGACTTCTTCCTTCTATATTTTAAAATTAGTTTTTTAGTGAATTTTACTGACTAGTAAGTTCATGGATTTGGGTATGTTGTTTAATCAACACCAGCCTAATAATACTGAATATAGATTTACTTCATACACTGTATTAGGTGTGGTTTTTCAGAGAAACAGAATCAATAATGTATTAGTAGGATGGATGGATAGATAGATAGATAGATAGATAGATAGATAGATAGATAGATAGATAGATAGAGATTTATTATGAAGGATTAGCTCACAATTAGTTATGGAAGCCGAGAAGTCTCATGATCTTCTGTCCGCAAGCTGGAGGCCCAGTCTGAACCTGAAGGCCTGAGAATCAAAGGGGGCATGAGCTAAGCCCCAGACTGAGTCCAAAGGCATGCAAACTGGAGGCAAGTGGGGAGGAGAGGCAAGAAATCACGTCAGCCTGACCCGGGGCCAAGCACTAGGAGCACTAACGTCTGAGAACAGACGATGGACGTCCCAGTTCGAGCAGAGGGCAAAATTCACCCTTCCTCTGCCTTTTTGTTCTATTTAGTCCTTCAGCAAATTGTACGATACCTGCTGCATGGATGCAGGCATACTTTACTCAGTCTGCAATTCAAATGCTAATCTCTTCCAGAAACACCCTCACAGACACACCAAGGAATAATGTTTTACCAGATACCTGGGCTTCTCCCAGCCCAGTCAAGTTGACATGTAAATGAATCCTTGCCTATGCCAAAGATGTTGCCAATTTTTTAAATTATAAATGTAATATTGCACCAAATAATATTAATAGAAGTTTAACATTTTGTATTTAGGGGACATTTTTGCATTTTGTAATATTCATGAGTTTCATTTATGCATGATTTATAATATACATATATTCTACTTTTTGTTAACCCTTTGCATATATCATCCACTGTACTATAACAGAATATGTTATTTTTTCCTTCTTGCTATGTTATTCAGGTCTATTCTTCCCTTTTTCTTTTTTTTAAATAACCCTGGAGCTTTTTCTTTTATAGCCCCTTTAAAATGATTGATACATTATAATTCACTTATTGATTCTTTCACTCTTCAAACTCAATTAAAAGTTACTATATGTTAGATACTGTACAAAGTCCCATAGTTGGAAAGAATTAAAACACAGCCTCAGTCCCAAAGGGCTGCATTTGTGCATTGCCATTTCTGTGTCCACCATTTGAATATTTATTGAACACCTGACTCAAGAGAAACACTATTTTAATGATGTGAGGACTATCAAAATATACAAAAGTGTTTCATTGCTGCCGGGAACCTAAGGAATCTAGTAGAGATATAATAATAATAAAAGCTTCAAGAGCAATAAAGAAGTATCCTTAAGGGCCAGGGCCACATGAGAAAGAAGAGAATCATTTACTTCACTTTACTGCCCTCTTAAGAGACTCACCATTTTGCAGTGAAATAGGGAGAGTTTCAATTGGTATAGAATGTGGATTTGAGGAGAGAGTTTAAGGAAGTAATTTTTTGAAGTGCACAGCTCCTTTCTCAGATGAGTTAAAATCCAAGCGTTGAAAACAGTGACAAGTTCCAGTAATGAGAACTGGGAGCAGGTATGACCCCTGGGCAACAAAGAATGGACATAAGTGCATCAAAATGAAGACTATGATTATAAAGACTTCAAAATAAATCAATACTTCAAAAGTATCAACCTGAAACATCTAGTCAGGTGGAATTTTCTTACAGCAATAAGATTTAAACGGGAAGCAACTAGAAGGAAAAGGAGGTTTAGAATTGGAAGTTGGAGGCTCTTAGGGGCTGAGTACTTGTGTCCCTGCTCAAGTCCGTATGTTGAAGCCTCACCTTCGATGTGATGGTATTTGCAGGCATAGGTGAGGTAATTAGGGTTCTGCGGGTGGGGCTCTAGTCTAATGGGATTAGTGCCTTCACTGGAAGAAATACCAGAGTGCTTGTTTTCTCTCCCTGTGTCCAAGGAGAGAGCCACCACTGGCCGGCTACAGAGACCTCATCAGAGACTAACAATGCCGGCCCCCTGATCTCTGACTTCCAGCTTCCCGAACCGTGAGAAAATAAAATACCTGTTGTTTAAGGCACTCAGTCTTATGTTATTTTGTTACGGCAACCTGAACAGACTAATATAATACAGAGGACAACCGTGATCTCGCATAACCAAGTATGCGTAACTCCAAAGGCTTGATAAGGTATTAGCAGTTGTTCCCTAAAAGCCTGATGCCATTGCTTTAGTTATCAATGGAATGGAAATGTGAGCATGGCATTTGAGTACTTGTGAAGACAGAAGAGGTTGTTCTTAACTATTTATTTTTTCCTCTTCTATTTCTTGGCAGGTCACTTAACTGCAGGTGTGGCTTAAAAATTAATCTATATTTTTAGTCCTGTTTTTTTGTTCAATTTCATTCTGCGTAAATAGTCTATAAAGTGTAACAGTTCCAAACCCTACTCATCCAGATTAGCAGCAGTTCTAGTCTTCATTCCCTCTACGCCTTCAGACGTCAGAAATTTTTATGCCCAACAAAGTAGTTGTGATGGTTCTTGCTGGCCACCACTGGGCGCAGATGTGTCTCTGAAGGCCATAGCACATCATGCCATCCGCCTGGAATCCTGGAAGCCGTAGAGGCAGGATGTGTCTTGATACTAAAGCTATTATTATCATGGCCAAAAAAGCCGAGATTGTTGGCCTTTATGCTCAACAATTTGTTTACTTTACTTTTATTTTTTTTACTGCTTCCAGTATTCTGGTATTATTCATTTCTAGCTTCATGTAATAACTGACATTTAAAAACATACACGTCATCAGAGCTTTTAACAGTCATGGGATCTGTGTTACTAAATACAGTATTTTATAAGACCTGAGATTTTTTTAGTCTGAAAATATTATTTGCTTTACATTTTATGATTCGCTGATTGTTCAGGTAACATTCAAAATGTGGACTTTTTTTTCTCATGAATAGGCCTTGATTATTTCTGAAATTGGCTTATTTAGTACCATTTAGGATTCCATTCAGCTTCATGTAAGAACATCCAAGATATAGTGAAAAATTTAACAAAAGTTTATAAATATACTTTTTCAGAAAAAAAGTACAGAATTGCACTGGCCAAAATGTCAGAAGTTTCATCCATCCAGCTGTTCTTTATCTCCTCTGGAACATCCTTCCATTAGCTCTGTTATCAAAGAGTAAAGGGAGGCATGAAGGGGGACTTGCTCAGAAATCCCCACTTAGCTTTCTTAGAAGTTCCACTGAAAGGCAGCTCAAATCTCATTAACAACCCGTAAAACAATTGAAAGGCAGAATAAAATAAATTATGCACTTTTCCCCGTTATTTTGTTTTGCTTCATTTTAACTTAGTTTACTGCTGCCCGCGAAGACATAGGTTGTGTTACTAAATAAAAGGAGAGAATGCAGGTCATTAACAGTGTATGACACTGGATTCAATATGAAGCAACCCACTCTTCTGATAATGGGTCACAGAGAAAGCATTAAAAAAGAACCATGTCCTGTTTATATATGTCCTTCTAGTTTAGAGCATGTGGTAACAATTAAACTAATTCAGTGGCTGCCCCTTGTGAGGGTAAACAGCATTTTCTATTTTCTGTCTGTATTCAAACTATGTTGGAACAGTGGCAATTATTACCATTTCATCAATTAATACCCACGTTCATTTTGAGGGGAAATGCATGAATTTTGGGAAGGTTCTGTTCTATAGAAACAAACTTGGAGATCCAGGTGAGGGTGGACAAGTCATTGATCTGTCACTTTGTTTTGTTCCTAAGACCAAATGAGAGTAAATTTACCCCTTATTAGAAACCTAGTAAGAACAATGATTAATTTGATCAGTTAGGTTATTTGTACAAGAAAGGATTTTAAAAAACCCTTCCCTTAACTCTATAGTTAATTCAGAGGCTAACTTGAAAAAAAGCAATCTATTTTTGCACATGAAATTTTATAACAGATATCATGTTGAAAGTAAGCAGGTTTTAAATTTTTCTTAATTGTGACCATGAGTTAAGCAGTGGCTATTGAAATAAGGATCACCCTTCCTAAAACGTCATTGTGAAGGTTGTATGGAGGTACTTTTTTTATTTGAGTGGAAAAGGCACAAGAAATTTGCCAGCAGATCATTGAAATATGTACCATGAGAGAGATCGCTTATATATAGAAGAAAGGTATTTACACAAAAAATAGTAGGACTGTGTTCTCATATGGTAATATATAAAGGAAAGGAGAGAAAGCTGGAGAAGTTAAATTAGGTTAGAGGAAGTTGAAAAAAAATCAAACCTATAAAGAAATTTGGCAACCTTTGAAGAGTGGGTGAGAACCTCAGTTCAGATTTTAGGGCAATTAATACAAAATGCTCATGGCACGTCGTATCATACAAGGTGTGTCCTGTGAAAAGTAAGTTGTAATTCTTCTGGTAATGCTACAATTTTGCAGGTATTATGTTTTAATGAAAAGAATAGAAATAGAAATGTGTTTTATAGGGACCGTAATATCATAATGTGAGCTTCTACCTTAAAATTATGATAGCTTGCATTGGCCCTGATACAGAATCTCAGATCACATCTAATCACCTAGCAAAACCAGGTTTTAGTGTAGAAGGTTACGAGTATGACATGCAAAATAGAGCTCTTTTGGGAACTATACCCTGCAGGAATATGAAATGACCATACTACAATGATTATTTCTGAAAAGACATATAAAGGCATATGCATATCTTAAAAGTAGTATATTTTTTGCTTGGAGATAACATTTAATATAATCAAAAGAGCTTCACATTAGTAAGTACTAAGACATATATAAAAAGTCATCTCTGAGGCAATTCACTTTCATCAAAGAATTTATTTGATTTTTTCTATTCTTCACAACTTGTTTGACATTATCCACCCTTGTCATTATGTTTGCCTGTCCAAAGGACTTTTAAAGGCTAACTACTGCTTGTTCTCAGTTGATGAATGTTGTGTACAAATGGCCATAACGACTTCTGTTGGCAACTGTTCTAATCGTTGGCCTAGACTTAAAATTCTTGATTGAGATTTCTATGTTTTTAGAATATTATTGAGTATAGATTTTTAAGTTTTCACCACTCACATTCTAAACACAACTTCCTATTTCTTCCAGTCTCCTACTATATTATTTCCACTAAACCTTTTCGTGAAAATTATCAGAACCTCTAGGACATTGATTTATTTCCTTTTTGTCTATGAATTGGGCCTCATTATATGGTGGATTTTTTCCCTCAACACTAAATATTTCACTCCAGTCTGTTCTTGCTTGCATGGCTTCTGAAGAAAAGCGATAAGTAATTTCTACCTTTGTTCCTCTATAAGTAAATTGTTTCTCCCCCTGACTCCTGGCTTCTTTTAGGACTGCTTTGTCTTTTATATAATTTGAAAATAATATGCTAGGGGATGGTATTTGGGGGGATTTAAGCTGCTGTATTTTTTCTCTTTACCCAGCATGAATTTCTTTATTCACTTTTTGAAATAACCCTTTCTCAGATCACCACCAAACTAATTTGTCCATTAGCCTTTCCTTGTATTCATTTAGTGAATCTTCAAACACGGATGAGCACCGTTGGGCCTGATTACCATTAGACCTGCTGGATACCATTAGCAGTTAGAAAAAAATCACATAACTAAAATATGTTTCACCCAAAATCCCTAGACAATAACATCAACCTAAACTTCAGTATTTCAATCTTACTATGTTTCTATGTTTTTCTCATCAATTCAGGCTCTACAAAAACCACTTCAACCCTATTCCCACCTTCTTCAAGCTTTTTCAGTTTTCAAAAGAAAATTACACTTTTGTGTATTTTCCCATTTTCTTCTACATTCCAGGCTCCTTTCTGATTCTTTGAGGATTGATTCTATAGAATTTTTCTATTAAATCCACTGATTGTTTGGGGAATGTGGCCAAAATGGCAGAGTAGGAAGATGCCAAGCTCACCTGTTCCCATATACACACCGAAATTCCACTATTTACAGAGCAGCTATTGATGAGAACCACTTGAAGACAAGCAGAAAAGACCTTCCACAGCTAAAGATATAAAGAAGGAGCTACAATGAGACAGATAAAAGGGGTGGAGGCGGTTTATAGTCAAGACCCACAGCCTCAGGTAATCAACCCACAGATAAGAGGACAATCACAGTGGTAGAGGCTCTTAAAGAGCAAAGCTGTCCGAGCCCCACGTAGGGCTCTTCAGCCCAGGGGACCTGCACTGGGAAGACAAGCCCCCAGATCTTCTGGATTTGAAGGCCAAGTGCCTTACGCTTTTGCTCATATGTGGAATCTAAGAAACAAAACAAACGAACAAAAACAAAACAAATGAACAAGCATAACAAAATAGAGACAGTGTCGTAGGTACAGAGAACAAACAAGTGGCTGCTAGAGGGGAGAGGGGTAGAGGGATGAGTGAGTAAGTGAAGGAAACTAAGAGGTACAAACTCCAATTGCAAAATATGTGAGTTATGGGGAAGAAATACACAATATGGGGAATATAGTTAATAATAATGTATTATCTCTGTATGGTACTAGGATTGTAAAGTATGACACAATTAACATAGTTAACACTACTGTATCTTACATGTGAAAGTTAGGGGAGTAAATCCTAAGAATTCTCTCAGAGATTTTTTCTTTTTCTCATTTTGTGTCTATAGGAAATGGTGGATGCTCACCAGATTTACTGTGATAATCATTTCATGATGTATGTAAGAAGCTGTCAGATGGTTAAGTTTTTGAGAATCCTTCACATCCTCAGAAACTCACAACATATATCATTGGGTATAATACTTAGTAAGTATTTGATAAATAGAGATTGAAAGAAAGAATGAAATGAGTAAACTTGTGTGTTGTTTTTTAAGGCACGGACCTTCTGAGCCTATTCATCCTTCCCTAAAATTAAGAGCATTTTCTTGTTTCTTTTTTAATCTCATCGTTTTAAAACTATCTCATCTGCAGAGGTAACTGATTAAAGCAAATACATACATACATGGTTGAATTGATGATTTCCAAACAAATTTAATAAACAAAGTAATGAACACAAAACCTGGTAGCAGTTGTCACTGGTGACTGATAGGACAGGAAAGAGGAGGGCGATGCCGTGTAGAATTTGCCATTACAAACACGGCGTTAAATATCTGATGTCTAGTGAGGAGTGCTTCACCGCCATTCCTGATCTTCTCTGGTATAGAAGAGATTTCATAATAACGGCGGGACTACTCTGCTAGGTGCACCTGGGGGACGGATCTGGGATATTTTCAGTTCAGCTCATTTGGGTTTCTCCTTGGGAGTCACGCTGATTGCAGTAAATACACATTCTACTTTGCTCCTTGTGTGAGGGGACGCACCCCGTTTTGTGAAGTAATTTGGTATTTTAGGACACTTTGACATTGAGTATACATTCTGAGGGTTTAGCTACAGGAAAGCTATTAGCCATGATTCCCAGTTCAGATTTAACAATATTAAAATTGATATTTCTATTGTACATATGAGTTTGTTTCAGTTTTTGTATTGTATTACTCACCAGTGATTCAGGATTGAGGCTCAAAATGAGAATGTTTTATATTGGACCTCCGTAATATTTATTGGTTCCTTCAAATCTTACGATAAAAAGGGAAAAATATTAAGAGAATAAGTCAACGTCTTTAGTCAATAAGAATCAAACATGCTGTAAGCTACCTATTTGAATAATAATGAAGCCGTGTGGAAAAATTAGATTCCTATAATTAGAAATATTAACAAAACTGTTGATTATCATCTATAAAAAGCCTGGCCTTTTAATCAGATCTTGGTTTAACTTGTAAACATCTTTAAATATCATTACTTATTTTTCTAGGTTTTACTAACTCAAATATACTGTAATTATTTTTTCCAGATAAAGGTATTTCTATGATGTACCGGTGCGCTCTTGAAATTGCACACCTGGTGGAAATTAAACAAAGGGAAAACGGTGGCAGTGCTAACACGCAGGACAGATATTTCAGGCTGTCAGTTCTGCATCTGGCTGATACTCTGATAGCAGCAGATCTGTGAAGGCAAATGCTTTCCTGACAAGCTGTTTAATTAGAATTACCATCATCTTCCCAGAAATGATCCTTCAAATAAATTGTCTACTGTAAGTGAATGAAAATAAATAGTTTGTACCTCCCCAAGTCTCCTGAAATAAAATCGCCAAAGACAAAGAGTCTTGTAAATACCGTAATTTTCAACATGGAGATGTGGAAGGAGTGGTTAACGTGAGATAATAGCAAGCTTTGCTGTGATTGGAAGTGTTGCTATTTTTTTTAAATAATTTTTTTCCCCTACGATTGATATGGGTGACACAGTGATCGTTTCTGTCACAAACATTATTAAGCAGGTACTCTATTTATGTCTCTACTTCTATGAAAAATAAAGGCGATAGAATATTTTTTAATTAAATGTAATGTAGCACAGTGTAAGACCATAGAAGAAACCCTAAAGGGTTTTAAATCTTGATAGCTATATTTGGTATTAGGGTAACCCTGGAAAATTCTTTAATCTCTTGCAAGGCTATTTCCAGGTCTATAAATTATAGACAATATTTTGTAATAAGATATAGGTGAGAATCATGAAATGTAACACCATTTAAAATAGTATCTGGAAAGTATGGAATATAAATAAAGAAAATACGTATTTTCTACACAATGTATAGCCCTGGATTTTGCTTTTATGGAAAGAAATTTAATTTGGCTTATCAAGGGCCTCAAAGTTTACAGGTTAAAAGAGATTTTGTGATACTCATTAAATAACACTTTTGGAGTAAAGAATCACAAAATCTCAGAATTTGGAGATAGTATGTGTCATTTTTGCTCAAATACCCATATGATTATAATCTTTTTAATAATATAACTGCCAAGAGAGAACTAATCTTTGTGGCTCAAGTTTTCATATATTCAATATATTTTTGAGAATCATAGTGTTTCAGATCAAAAAGAAGTCTTATAGATCATGTGTACATTCCTCTATCTTAAGATAATATTTGGATATCATATACATCGTAAAACAATTACAAAACACAAGTTAAAAATTATGAGTGAAAAAATAAATAGATACAATATTTATTTCCCACATGCCAGTGGATCAGTTCAAAATTCACCCTTCATTGGGGGTGTACTAGATGGTCTAGATGTTTTCAACACATTTCCTCGGCCTTGATGAGAAAGTGCTAAATGGACTGTATAACTTACCTTGGATTTTACGTGAGAATGGGCAAAGATGGATTTTACGTTTTGCTTTTTCTTTTATTGTATATAATATTGTAAGTGTTGTGACTTACTAAATATGGGGATGTATTTAATTGATTTACCCAATTTCTGGTATTTGAACATTTGAAAAGAGTAGTTGCCTTTTAAGTATCTATGAGTGTTTGAATAACATAAATTGATAGTTTCAGATTTTAAGTAATCGGTAGAGTTTTAAATGTTACATTCATCAGGCAGAAGATCTTCACCCTTCTCTCTGATAATGTTATAAAGCAGTAAATGTTATAAAATAAGTCAATATCAAAAATACAATGTAAGTTTTTATATATTGTTTTTATGTGTAAAATTTCATGTGAGGAATGTGTTATTTTTGCTCAGAGAAATCTTGAAGAGAATTTTGCTTGTTACGGGTTTACTTATACAGTACATAATGAGGAACTGGAAAAAAACATAAAGAACAAATTCTATACATAATCATGGGAATAAACTCATAAGATTATGTGACTCTTCAATGATTAATATGTATAATAACTATATAAAATATTAATATGTAAAATTATTATTAATATATAAAATAATTATGTATAATAATATATAATCTCAAAATTCTTATAGAGCATTTTTAGAAGAAATTGGCTAATGAAATATTATCTACAAAACTTGAAGAAACTTCAAAAATGTTTCTTTTTATTACAATCATTGAATTAATGAAAAAATCCCAACAGTGTAATTTCTGAGAATTTATTATAGATCTTTTGTTCTGTTTCTCTTACATAGGTTTGGTAGCAAGTAATTTAACAAATCTTTTCCCTTTTTAACATACTGACGTTTGTCTCCTCTTCAGCTGTCCCGGCACGTAGCCAGTGTTCTGGCTGCTCCCACGACGGACGCGCTTTCTCCTGCTGCTGTTCTAGCAGTTTCGTGAAACAACTACTCAGAGGAAAGAAATCTAACAGGCAAAATCTGATTTAGGAGGAGAGAAGGTAATAACCCAGATGTTGTTGCTCAGACAAGAATTCTGCTTTGAAACTTCTAAATGAAGTCTTTTGTTTTTTTCATCAATTTTGAATATTCATACCAGAAAAAGAAGATATTAGAAAATTGATACAAAAGCAATGGAAAGTCTTGTTTCCACCAGGATGATGGACTAGATACCTTGACCACTTCTCCCTCTGCAAATCACTTAAAAAAAACAAAAAAGAGGAAAGAGTAAAAATCTGTTCTAAAAGGCATCACTGAAAAAACAGTGCAATGCTTCATTGTGACTATTACATTGACATCAATAGGATTGCCTATTATGGTTCATGTGAAAAACACCTACACATATCAATCCTAGCTTTTTGTGCAAAATTCTGTATTTATTCTGGAAATAAGGCGGTAGGGGAAAATGTCAAAGCCTTGGATAATTTAAAATGCTTCAAGGAAGCGTTCTCTGGACACTTTTCCTACCTGCTCCAAATGGTGACCCCCCCCCCATTATGCTACAGGTTGCAGGGGTGTCCAGATCCTGCCCTAGCAGGGAGGATGCAGAGGACCAGGCTGAGGAAGGTGCAGTTTCTCAGCTAGTTTCAGACGATGATATGAGCTAAAAAACACACACACAGAATTTCCCACACTTCAGTACACTTGAGTAAGAAAAGGGAGCAGATTACTTGGCATAAACACTGATATGTTTTATTTTCTATCCTGAAAAAAAATATTTTGCAATTTTAACACTGTCATAGAATAAATTCATTTTTTCATAGTTATGTCCCTCCCACCCCCAAGGCATTGAGAGTGAGGACCCATGAGGACCACTTCTCACCAGAACTTGAAAATCTGCCCTTAGAATTCTCTGAGCTGTGAAATACTAAGAAGAACCACAGGATAAATCTCTTTGAGGATCTGCAAAGGTGAAACATTTTGAATGGGTATATTGGGATTTTTTTTTTTAAGAATTTAGAACTCTTAAAACTTAAATAGTAAGTTAAACTTCAGGGCAGTTTTCCCTTGGTAAATGGTGTAACGTGGAGACAAAGGAAAGATGTTCCCCTAGTGTACACACACTAACTCACCAAGGGAGTTCCATGAGGTTTAGGGAAGCATTCTTCTTTGTATAAAAAATATAAACTAGAGTTTCCTTGCATTATGTATATATATACTGGGAGTTGAAATACTGTGGCTATGGTAGGAAAAAATTTTTAATTTAGATTCATGTTTTAAATGAAATTGTTTAATTCTCAATCAACTTTTACCTAGTATACTTTCAGCAAAACATGAGTATATACAAAGTATATTTGGACATGATATCAAAGGAGCAAACATAGCTGTTCATTCACAGAAGGATATTTTTTAAACTTAAAATTGCAAATAAACTAGCTAAACTTTTTAGAGGAAAGCACATGATGAAAGAAAATGCTTCACCCCATTTAGCAGAAAAATGTTTGTGAACATTTAATCACAAGGTTTACATTTCTTATTCTTAAATGGGTAGAACTGTGGTTTGTATATACCTACACAATGGCTGTAATAATTATGAGGAGTGTGGCATAGAGTTTATTAACCTCATCCCCCATCCTATACCTCAGAGCTAAGGGACTGTCATTTTACTCCTGAGAAAATCCAGTTCTGCTGGACAATATGCCATGTGTATGTGGTAGCCATCTGCCACCTTTGATATAATGAAGGGTTAATATGCAGGGAAATTCAAAAGCTGAGGATATAAAACACTGATGCAGGAACACAAAGCAGAGGACACATTTCTTTGCAGTGGGAAACTGAAGGCACAGAGGTGGGATTCAGCACATTCTCAAGAAAACCTTTTGAATGCTTCTGGCTTTTGAGAATTAAAAGGAGACCAACAGGAGATGGAAACTTTGCAAACTGTAGAATTGAATCAATTACAAAAATCGACCGATTTTTACTCTGGTAGCTGTTCTAGAAATCTGCAGTACTACAAGAGAGTTTCTTTCCGTGTCAGTGGTGGAGCTCTCTCTGTAATGAGCAAGGGAGATAGAATTTTAAATACATGCAATAGTAGATTTCACTGTGCATTGTCTAAACCAGATAAAATACGTAGACACAGAGCATGCTGTATAAGGACAGTACGGCACACCTGACTTTCGTGTAGACAGTTATGTCACAAGAGTTACAGTAAGCTTCGAGGAAGTCACTGAAAACTGTTATGTATTGGGGCTTTTTGGTGGAAGTCTTATGTTCTCGGAAAAAAAATCTTTCTCCCTTTGTCTCTTGACTCCAAGAGCAAACTGATGCAAGCCTATACATTTAAAGGAACCCCAGTAACTCCTCATTGTCTTAGGGGGACCAGCAATAAGTCGTCAGAAATGCTGAGTATTTTACCTACAAAAGACAGGAGGGACATTGAACCAAGTGAAGAACCATGTTCAATTTATCATCGAGATGTCAGGATTAAGGGACAACTGAGAAGACAAAAATAAATTGTAAATATACGGGGTAAAGACTGAATATAGGTGCTAAATGAGTAGGCCAAAGTTTATCCATGGAAAATGAATGAAGTGCCTATGTCTAAAAAATTAAGCAATAGAAAGAAGAGAGATACTGTGTACATTTTGAAATTATAAGTTATCTAAGGGACACAGAAGGAGCTATTTTAAGGTATTTTAAGACTCATTTTTTAATTGAGGGTGGTAAAACATTTATATTTAAAATAGCAATTGAGATAAAGTGTGACACGTTAAAAAGATTTTCTATTTTATGTATCATATCACAGTTGGCTCTCCATATTGATGAGATCTGCATCCACTAATTCAGCCTATTTTCCTAGAACATAAGACTTTCACCAAAAAAACCCCAAAATATGATTTCCAGTGATTTCTCCAACTCCAACTGAGGATTGAAAAAAAAAAATCCACAGAGTTCCAAAAAGTAAAACGTACATTTGCTGTGAGTAGACAACTCTCTTAAGTTGCATGTACGTTGTGCCCCCAGCTATTTACATACAGCATTTACGTCATTACATTCTGTTAGATATTATAAGTAATCCAGAGATCATTTAAAGTATTAAGGAGGAAGTGTGTAGGTTATATGCAAATATTATGCCATTTTATATAAGGGACTTAAGCATACACTGATTTTGGTATCTGGGGGACAGAGAAGGGTGGCTTGAGACCAATATCCCCACAGATACTGGAGGACAACTGTATTCCACTTATGTTGGTTTCTGGTTTAGATTTTATAACCCTGTCTGTTGATAATTCAGAAATAGTATAGCTTGCCTTATTGCAGAAACCTCTGTAATATTTCTAATAATAATAAAAAAGAATGTGTCTCTGGTATCATAAGGCCTCTCTAATAAGTGACCAGAGACTGTATAAATGTGTACTAGGTGCTGGAACAGCAAGTGCAAGGGCCCTGAGGTGGACATGTGCTTTGCACAATGAGAAAAGAGAGAGGAGGCAGAATGGCTGGAGTGGGGTCAGCAGTGGGTTGGGCAGGAGTTTAAATCTGGAGGTATCCAGGTAGGAGACAGTTATATAGACTTTTGTAGGTCATGGTTAGGACTTTGGATTTTGAGTGTGGTTGAAAGCACTTGTAAAGTTTTGAGTAGAAACAGGAAATGCTCTGATTAATGATTTAACCAGAACACTCTTGTTCCCCTGTAGAGAAAAGTCTTTGGTAGAAACCAGTTCCATAATCCTAAACTTAAAGAAAAAGGAAAGAAAAGGAAAGAAAAGAAGAAAAATGCTGAAAAAGCCATCAGGTGAGTGTTAAGTAGTAATATGATGAATCAGCAGACTGCCTACCCCACTGAATACAGCAATAAAATGTGAACAGAGTGCGTGGAGCTGTCTGAAGAGTCAGAAAAGTAAATGGCGGTAGGACGACTGAGGAAGAAGACTGAAATTCAGACCACCACAGCACTGGTAGTACATCTAACATTTTTTATCTGAGATTCCCTCCCCAGAATTTAACCCACTGGAAGCTGGCAGAGTCCAGCGAGAGGAGTTTGGAGAGATGCTATCCAATTATAACTAGAGAGTAGGAAAAAGAGCACCTGCCAGTCAGAAAGATTGTGAAAATTCTCTGTTTTCTGTTTTTCTCTTTTCTTTATTTTTTGCACCATCCCCAAGCAGTCCTATGGGGAGAGTGAAGGGACTCTCCTCCTTCAGTGGAGCTGTGATCCAGGAGGGTAGGGTCAGTACTGTTGCTTTTTTCTCTATCCATCCTCCCATCAGTGGTCCCAGATGCTGGGTGGTGGCAGAGGTTCAAAGCAGAGTGGAATAACTGAATGACTCTACTTTCTGGCCAGAGAAGCAAGCAAAGAAATCCCAGGGGTCCAGAAAGTGCAAAGAAGACCATGAAAAGAGAGAATTTCAGGGAAGTAACCTTCAAGTTATTTTTTGAACGCCTAGGGTCATCTCTGAGTTGCACTTGCGTGGATTTCATCCATCCATTGCAAAGCATTGAGAACTAGATTAACAGATACACTACACTGATCAAAGAATGGAAATTGAGAAATGTTCAAGTAGGAGAGATTCAAATAAAACTGCAAAGGATAAGAAAGCTGAAGTGCACTTAGAATCACAGACCAGAGAATCCGATTGAAACCTACAGTGTCTGATTGTCTGCTAAGATAAAAATACCCGGATTCTCTGTAGGATAAAATGAGATTCTGAATCTCATGACATAGTATTCAAAATGTCCAGGATACAATCTAAACTCATGCAGCATGCAAAAAACCAAAAAATGTAAATTTGTACGGAAAAAACATAGTTAACAGAAGTAAAAACTAAGATGACATATGTATTAGAATTATCTGGCAAAGTCTTTAAAAGAGTTATTATAAAAATGTTCTAGCAACCAATTGTGATAACAGTGGAAAGATGACATCTACTACTAATGTTTTTCCCAAAGTGTAGATGGATATCCCTTACTGCAGTGAAAACGGAACAATTTAAATATCTTTATTGACCAAGAATTACAGCAGAATAAGGGCAAATCCAAGACACTTAATGTTCGGAGAAGCAGCTTGTGTTTCCTGTGGGTGTACATTTATTTGCAAAGATGAACACATTTTAGAGAATGCTACTTTGTTAAAGCTGATGTTTTCCAGAAGTTAAATAACATTGTAATATATTTTAAAATGGAAGCCCTAACAAAATTATGTTGGTTAAAGGAAAGAGAAGATTTGATTTTTTTTCATTAAAAAGCAGTTAGCAGATAATAAATAACACTATTTAAAAGAATTTAAAAAGCCTCACTGGATGAACTAAATAACAAAATGGAGATAATAGAGGAAAGAGTTGATGAATTGAAGATAGGTCAATGGAAATTATCCAGTTACCTCTTGGAACCTTGAATCCCACATGCCAAGACAAGGGTGACTGGGGTCCAGTATTCCCAGCAGCACCACATCCAAGTAGAACTTCTGTTCCGTGAGCAGAGACGGGGCAAAATAAGGGAATTCCCACCTTTGGCTGAAGTAGCTCAGAAGTTAACTTCAACAACAGGCAGCTGGGTGTAGAATGAGAACTACTGAAGTCCTGCTTCTCCCAAAATATAATCCTCTGGGATCTGGGCATGGAGGGAGCCCTGGCTTCTTGGCTTTACCGTCCTAGAGTGGAGTTCCTGTCTCAATGAGATGGGAGGAGGGTTGGTAGACACAGGTTTTGATTTAAATACAGCAGGATACAGGGAGTCATTTAGAAGTAATGAGAATACTCACATGCTGGATTGTGGTGAATTTTATATTTACAATGGGTGAATTTTATGTTATGTCAAGTAAATCTCAATAATATTGTTAGAAAGTTAATTTTGCAATGTTTCAGTGCTCTGTAGCTCTAGATTTTATGAAGCAAATAATCCAAAATAGGAAAATAACCACAGACAGTCTTCTAAGTAGTTTTTAAGAAAGGAGTTTGGTATTGTACATTTTTTTTTCATATCCTCAAAGGAGGCTTTACAGACAATACAAAAAAAGCTTGAATCTCCAAAAGAAAATATTAACATTACAGACGCATTGCACTCTGTGATCTCTCTTACTGCCCTTTCATCCACATGTGTCAGATATCATCAACTAAAATTTCCAAAGAAAATAGCAGACTTCAAACCCCAATCCTTAAAAGTTTACTTTCCTTTAATTTCATTCACTATTTTAAAAATTCTCCAAATGACATGCAGCTATAATAAAAGTAAATTCATCTGTCAGCAGCAGAAATATTTTAAAGACGTTTCACTGTAGTTTGAAATTTAGTAGACATTCTTTATAAATTGGATTAATGCATGTATTAAAAAATCTGCTATGTGATATTTATCTTGTCTGTTTGCATGTGTAGGAATGAGACCTGGTATCCATTCTATTAGAATAGAAAATATATATTTCTTATTAAATTGGAAAAGTTCATTTATCTAGGAAATTCTATTTTTGCTAGTCTCTGAGTCTACTTGGTGCTAACAGATAGAATACTCTACTTTGATTCTCAATACTTACGTGTAACATTATTAACCTGAATATTTTTCTTTCTAAAATAAACATTAGTCAGCCAGTTAACTTGTTTCCTCAGAATTAACTAAACTTTAAAAAAAAAGTAAGTGTGCCTTTTAGAAATGTAAGCTTGGGCATAGTATCCTATCCTATCTACTTTGACTTTTTAAGATGGATATGAATTCCTGCTGTGATGATTAAATAAGATATGGTTAATGTATCTAGCCCCATGCCTGGAAAAACTGTAATTGCTCAATAAGTATTTAGCTTCCCTTGGTTTGCTTTTTTGTCTAAGGGTTCTAGTTGTATGTAGAAAAATAACTCATTCTTATAGAATATAGTCTTTTAATAATGTGTCTGAGGTTGGATATTTTAAAGTAGGTGCACTTTTAATTTGAGATTGAGTTGCATCTATCAAAAGTATTGCTCTGCCTTTGTAACAAAGTTAAAGAGAAAGAATTTACACAAGGACAGTATGAATCAGTCTACGGTGTAGACAATGGAATCAGCTTGAGGAAAAGGTATGATCAGATCCAGGAAGAGCATTTCCTTTTACCTCTCCTGTGTGATGAAGGGGCACCAGAAGTAAATGAAATAATGAAACTGGATCAAAATATTTTAGGACTGTTGTCATGCTGTGAGAAATTCTGGAGATGCATTTTGATAAAAATGTATTGTGGGATATGTTATGATACAAATAAATGAACCACTGAGTTACTCATGGGCTGCATAGACTCATTTTTCAGATTCATGGTGAGCTCATTAACTTTCCAAGCTGTCTTTGCTTATTCATTTGCTTTGCTTTCTATTTCTAGTAGCCCAGATCCACGTATCCGGATACTCTTCGACACAAAGACTTCCCTCACCAGGTAAGCCCTCACCTGTAGGCACTTTTGTACCAGCACTTGATCCAACACTCCCAAATTTGGAGCTCTTCCTATCTCTGACTGAAATCATTATAATAGTCGCCTTATCATTCTGTTTCTGGTTTCTTCCTTGTCTACCCTTTTCCACGTGAGTCAGTGTTGCCATGTCTGGAAATTATGTTAAGATACCCCAATATTCACAGTGGTATGTGTGCGTATTTTTGTGGTTGCAAGTTAACTATAAACTACATATCCAGAAGCCCTTGTTCTGAAGTTTGAGAAGACAATACTGTTCCCTAAATATTGACGAAAGGGGCTTATACGTATCATAATGCATGTTAAAAATGGTTTGTCATCGGATTGAACTGTGGTGTTCATGCTTTGCAACTGACTAAAGATTATTTTCACACCTCTGCAGTTGGGTGAGTGGAGGGCACAATCTTCAGACTATATATTAGGTTTGATTCTCCTTTCAGCCTCTGGAGGGGTTTATAACCTGATCTGACTAGAAAGGTAGTTAATTCTCCTGTCAAAGTTGGTTGCATTCGTCTCACAATAAAACCCTCAAGTAAAATTTTGAAAAAAAGCAAAAAAAAAAAAAAAAAAAAAGGGAGGGGGGGACGGAGACAAAAATCTTTGCAGGAGTTAAGAAAGAAACTTTTTGTGGAAGGATTGGGTGCTTATTTTTACTATAGTATGTCACTAAGAAGATCTAAAATTTCACTTACCTGTAATTATCTGAGACACCAAACAGAAGGCGACAATTGTTGAAAAGCCAAAATGGTTTAAGTCAATGTAAACTTCATGAAGGACAATTCCTATCATTTTTGATCCTTGATCAAAGATACAAATGACATTTTTTACATAAATTCCTTTTTTCCTCTCCATAATATTTAAAGTTCCCCACATTTTTTATTTTTTTAACATTTTTTTTTGTTGAGTTAGAGTCATTTTACAATGTTATGTCAAATTCCAGTGTGGAGCACAATTTTTCAGTTATACATGATCATACATGTATTCATTGTTGCATTTTTTTTGCTGTGAGCTACCACAAGATTTTGTATGTATTTCCCTGGGCTATACAGTATAATCTTGTTTATCTACTCTGCATATGCCTGTCACTGTCTACAAAGTCTGGAATCCCAGTCGTCCGTTCCCATCCTCCACCCCCTTGGCAACCACAAGTTTGTATTCTATGTCTATGAAGTCTATTTCTGTTTTGTATTTATGTTCTTTTTTTTTTTTTTTTTTTTTTTTTTTAGATTCTTCATATGAGTGATCCCTTATGGTATTTTTCTTTCTCTTTCTGGCTTACTTCACTTAGAATGACATTCTCCAGCGACATCCGTGTTGCTGGAAATGGTGTTATGTTGTCGTTTTTATGGCTGAATAGTATTCCATTGTACAAATATACCACATCTTCTTTATCCAGTCAGCTGTTGATGGACATTTAGGCTGTTTCCATGTCTTGGCTATTGTAAATAGTGCTGCTGTGAACATTGGGGTGCAGGTGTCTTTTTGAAGTAGGGTTCTTTCTGGATACATGCCTAGGAGTGGGAATCCTGGGTCATACAGTAAGTCTATTCCTAGTCTTTGAGGAATCTCCATACTGTTTTCCACAGCGGCTGCACCAAACTGCATTCCCACCAGCAGTGTAGGAGGGTTCCCCTTTCTCCACAGCCTCTCTAGCATTTGTTATATGTGGACTTCTGAATGATGGCCATTATGACTGGTGTGAGGTGACACCTCATTGTAGTTTTGATTTGCATTTCTCTGATAATTAGTGATATTGAGCATTTTTTCTTGTGCCTATTGATCATTTGTATTTCTTCCTTGGAGAATTGTTTGTTTAGCTCTTCTGCCCATTTTTGGATTGAGTTGTTTGTTTTTTTCTTATTAAGTCATATGAGCTACATATATATTCTAGACATCAAGCCTTTGTCAATTTCATTCATTTGGAAAAATTTTCTCTCATTCCATAGGTTGTTATTTTGTTTTACTTATGGTTTCCTTTGCTGTGCAGAAGCTTGTAAGTTTAATTAGGTCCCATTTTTTTATTCTTGCTTTTATTTCTATTGCTTGGGTAGACTGCCCTAGGAGAACATTTCTGAGTTGTATGTCAGATAATGTTTTGCCTATATTTTCTTCTAGGAGGTTTATTTTATCTTGTCTTACATTTAAGTCTTTGATCCATCTTGAGTTGATTTTTGTGTATGGTATAAGGGAGTGTTCTAGCTTCACTGATTTACATGCTGCTGTCCAGTTTTCCCAACACCATTTGCTGAAGAGACTGTCTTTATTCTATTGTATTTTCTTGCCTCCCTTGTTGAAGATTAGTTGACCAAAAGTTTGTGGGTTCATTTCTGGGCTTTCTGTTCTGTTCCATTGGTCCATATGTCTGTTTTTGTATCAATACCATGCTGTCTTGATTACTGTAGTTCTGTAGTATTGTCTGAAGTCTGGGAGAGTTATTCCTCCAGCCTCTTTCTTTTTCTTCAGTAATGCTTTGGCAATTCTAGGTCTTTTGTGGTTCCTATAAATTTTATTATGATTTGTTCTAGTTCTGTGAAATATGTCCTGGGTAATTTGATAGGGATTGCATTAAATCTGTAGATTGCCTTGGGCAGTGTGACCATTTTAACAATATTGATTCTTCCAATCCAGGAGCATGGGATATCTTTCCATTTTTTAGTCTTCTTTAATTTCCTTAATCAGTGTTTTATAGTTCTGAGTGTATAAGTCTTTCACCTCCTTGGTTAGATTTATTCCTAGATATTTTATTACTTTGGGTTCTATTTTAAAGAGGATTGGTTTTTTTAATTTCTTTTTTTGTTGATTCATCGTTAGTGTAAAGAAATGCAACTGATTTTTGAATGTCAGTCTTGTAACCTGCTACTTTGCTGAATTCTTTGATTAGTTCTAGTAGTTTTTGTGTGGACCTTTTAGGGTTTTCTATATTTAGTATCATGTCATCTGCATATAGTGACACTTTTACATCTTCTTTTCCAATTTGGATCCCTTTTATTTCTCTCTCTTGCCTGATTGCTGTGGCTAGGACTTCCAAGACTATATTGAATAGGAGTGGTGATAGTGGGCATCCTTGTCCTGTCCCAGATTTTAGTGGAAAGCTTTTGAGTTTTTCACCATTGAGTACTATGCTGGCTGTAGGTTTGTCATATATAGCTTTTACTATATTGAGATATGTTCCCTCTATACCCACTTTGGTGAGAGTTTTTATCATTAATGGGTGTTGAATTTTATCAAACGCTTTTTCTGCACCTATTGAGATGATCATGTGGTTTTTGTCCTTTCTCTTGTTGATGTGATGTATTACATTGGTTGATTTGCATATGTTGAACCAGCCTTGTGTCCCTGGGATGAACCCCACTTGATCATGATATATAATCTTTTTTATGTGCTGTTGGATTCTATTTGCTAATATTTTGGTAAGGATTTTTGCATCTGTGTTCATCAGTGATACTGGTCTGTAATTCTCTTTTCTGGTGGTGTCTTTGCCTGGTTTTGGTATCAGGGTGATGGTGGCTTCATAGAATGAGTTTGGGAGTATTCCTTCCTTTTCAATCTTCTGGAAGAGTTTGAGAAGGACTGGTATGAGTTCTTTGTATGTTTGGTAGAAGTCCCTGGTGAAGCCGTCTGGTTCTGGACTTTTATTTGTAGGGAGGTTTTTTATTGCTAATTCGATTTCATTTCTAGTGATTGGTTTGTTCAAGTGGTCAGTTTCTTCTTGATTCAGTCTTGGTGGACTGTATGTTTCTAGAAACTTCTCCATCTCCTCTAGGTTATCCATTTTGGTTCCATATAGTTTTTCATAATATTCTCGTATAATATTCTGTATTTCTATGTTATTTGTTGTAATTTCTCCATTTTCCTTTCTTATTTTGATTATTTGTGCTCTCTCTTTTTTCTTCTTTGTGAGTTTGGCCAGAGGTTTGTCGATTTTATTTACTCTTTCAAAAAACCAGCTTTTGGTTTGATTGATTTTTTTCTGTTGTTTTTTTAATCTCTATTTTATTTATTTCTTCCCTGATCTTTATTATTTCCATCCTTCTACTGACTTTTTGGGGTTTTTGCGCTTCTTTTTCTAATTCTTTTAGCTGGTAGGTTAGATGGTTTATTTGAGATTGTTCTTTTTTGAAGAAGGCTTGTATGTCTATAAACTTCCCTCTTAGTACTGCCTTTGCTGTGTCCCATAAATTTTGTGTGGTTGTGCTTTCATTTTCATTTGTCTCAAGGTATTTTTTAATTTTAATTTTAATTTCAATTTTGACTTCATCATTGACCCATTGGTTTTTTTAATAGCATGTTCCCCACATTTTTAAATAGTATGTTCCCCACATTTTTGATTTTTAAAAATTGTTTGCTTCCCACTTCTTTGTTCATCCACAGGAAAAATCCTTGGTTAAATTTATTAATATGTTTATCACAATTTAATTTAGAGTAAAAGTTCAGTGTCTTAGGGGCATTTGACTCCACAAAACTTAATCAAGTATGATTCCTTTGAGAAATTTCCAAGCTAATCACAGTAAAATTCAGCAGGACATTATGAACTGTCTGCATTTTCCTTAGACATATATGTGCCTCTTCATTCCAAACAAATAGATAAGAAAAACGAATGTATTAACCAGGCCCAGATAGTTTGGTGTTAGCTTTATCATTTATACTGAAGATTATTTTTCATATACTGTGTTCTACTGTTTATTTTATCTTCTATATCTATTTCCAAACACAACTTAACTGTTGTTAACAAAACAAAAGCTCTCCTGTCTCTAATCCTCTTGTTTCCCTATCTTATTTAATAAAATAATGGTGATAAAAATGACTATAATATGATGATGACAGTAATAATTACTAATACCAGTTTTTAATTTTTAAGAACTTGATCTTTCAACACTCCATGGTATGTACACATTTTGTTGACAAAGTAAATCAAGTAAAGTAGTATTATGTCACTTGGCAGTGATCACAGAGGAGAGCAGATTTAGAATCAGCCACTCCAGCCTCACATACTGTAATATTACCAAGTAAAACTCCAAAAATCAGCTTTATGGGCATAGTTTTACATGACCTGGTTATAAAATTTCTACCTCAGAACTGTTGTCATCCTGCCTTCCCTTAATTAGATATACCTTCTTCTTCCTTTGAACACCCATAAAAATTTTATCTCTCTTGTAACATTGATATATTACTCTTTAAATTTCTTTCATCATTCACATTCTTGGCACCAGCATAATATTTCCACCTCTTTAACATACATACATGAAGCATAATTAGTTCCCTTGGGTCAGTAACTCTAAAAAGTGCCCTTGGGAGCTTAGTCATAATTTCAAATTTCAGACCAAGAAAGGAGGAGACGTGGCAAATAGAAAATTGAAGCAGACACAGATGTCCTCTTGCCTGAGAGTAAATCATGGTTTCAAGAGTGCCTGGTGAGAGCAGAAAGGTTTTACTCTGTATAGATGGCATCAGGAAGCTTCTAGGAGGGTTTTAAAAAATGGGTGTCAATGGGGACAGGATGTTATTTGATATAATAGACATTATAAGGGACACCCAGACAGATAGGCTCAGGCTTAACATTACGGACATTTGTCACTAGGTGGGAGGACTTAAGGCATGTGTCATTAGTTCAGGGTTTTCCAAGAGATAGTCAGGAACACAGTTCAGATTAGAATGTGTCCCTGAACAAATTTTAAGAGTAATAACTTAAATGAGGTCTTGTCTTGCACAATTAAAAGGCTAATAAGAAAACAAGGCCTAAGACCACTCACCAGGGAACAAAGACATCATGAATGTCTGTGAGGATGACTTAATATTTCACCTGAGGCAGCAACCTAGGGCTTCTTAATTCCTTCTGACTTAAGTCAGCCTTGAGTCAGGACAGCTTCCCAGAGCCTGGGGGATGGACTGACCCTGGAGTGCCTAATAAAGCCTCAACTGGTAGCACAGAATAGCTTTAAGAGGTAGAGTCTGTCAGATGCCTTTAAAAAAAACCCTTTTTATCTCCATAATGCTTTAAAATGGCACCTGGGATATGGCAAAGATTATTTTTTAAGGTTGAATTGCATTAACTTGAATAAAAAATAGATATCATTGAGGATAAGCTTGCAAGAATATCTTCCCTTTTATTACAATTCCTTTCTAATGCATTTTTTCTTTCACATTTTATTAAATAGGAGCCTACAGTAAAATACTTTTTGATCTTCACTTCTTAATGCTTTTGAACACCTCAGTTCTACTTCATCTTTCCCCTAAGGTTCCAGCCTCAATTTTTCTCACATATTAAGCAAAGTGAAATTGACATTAAAGCCAGGGAAATACATCCTGTCTCATTCATACTTAACATTTCTATGCTTAAATTCAGAAAAAAAATAATGTACATGAACAAGAGCATTTTCTTTTACTCTTTCTAATGCACTCACTGAATTTATTGTAATATCTTGTTTTCTACATATTGAGCAAGCCTGTAAGACTTTTTAATTTAAAATCTCATTTTTTTGATCCACTGTTGGTTCAATCTGCAAATTTGGAACCCAAGGATATGGAAGGCCAACTATATATAATTCTCCAGCTTTATATATTTTTCCCCATCTCTAAGTCCCTCATCTGCTCATCTACTTACAAAGATTCTATTTCTTTTGATCTTTCCCCTAAAAAAAAAAAAAAAAAAGGGCCAAGTGAGCTAAATACAACTTGAGGTTTTTCTTAGGAAAAAGAAAACCACATGATGGCCCAATAATCTCTTAGAATTACTATTCCAGAAAGAAAACCTGTCGAAGTTTAATTTAAACTCTGATCTGGAATGAAGTTGAATCTCATATTGAAAGATTTTTGTAAAGAAAAAAGAAAAAAAAGACTCTTGCTCCAGAATTCAGAATTTTGTTAGAGTCTTTTTGTCTTTGACTACAAAATCTCAACCAGATTGTAGAATTTATTTGTAGTACTTCAAGTAGGAAAAATATTTAAATAAAATAAGAAGGGGGATACTAGGAGAAGATTAACATAGCCCAGCTCATGCCTAATTTTAAAAAATAATCTTCATTGTACAATAAAAGTAATAAATACAAAACAGAAGGGCATTTCAGAAGCTTTTATCTAAGGATAAACTAGTCAACATTCAAAATTGTAATCAAAGATAAATCGATATAAAGCTATAGAATTAGACTCCAGTAAACTGTACTGCAATATTCTATGGTACAAAAAAAATGATAAGTTAAAGGGGAATTTGTGATCTTTTTGGTAACTAAATTAGGCTTAAAATAGGAGATTTAATCAAGAAAATTAATAAATATATTGGAAAAGGAAATCACCGAATTAGGAATTCTCCTATATGTGACTGCATATCTTTAAAGAGCTGTAGAAAATAGATGTTATTATTCAAAACCATCTAATGATATTTACCCAAAACATATAATTCACTCCCCTCAAAAAAGACATCTAAAGTTTCTTTTCCTCTAAGAATTGGGAGGGAGAAAATGAAACAAAAATATGTAAATACTTCAAACATGTTCCAAAGATTTACTGAAACTCAGTGATACTTATCACAACCTAAAACCAGAATATGCAGTTCCCTTGTGGGGCACGCAGATGAGAACATAGAAGACTTCTCTATATGTTGTATTAATATGGATAAATTTAAGAATGATTTTTGTATCAGTTTCCTATTGCTGCTATAACAATGACCACAGCGTTAGTGGTTTATAAAAACATATGTTTACTATCATACAGTTTGGAAAGTCAGGGATCCAAAATCAGTCTCAATGGACTACAGTCAGTATGTCAGCCAGGGCTGGTTTCCTTCAGAGACTTGTAAGAGAATCCATTTCTTTGCGTTTTCCAGCAACTAGATCCACTTGCATTCCTTGTTTCATAATTGATTACTTCCTCTATCTTCAAAGAGCATCACTCCAACCTTTGCTTCCATCATCACTTCTCTGTGACAATGAAACTCTTGTCTCCCTCTTGCAAGAACCCTAGTGATTTTATTAAAATCACCTGGGTCTCCACAGTGATCTCCCCATGTCAAGATTCTTAACTTGATCACATTTGCAAAATCTCTTTTGCTTTGTAAGATAACACATTTGTAGGTTCTGGAGATTAGGATGTGGACATCTTTGAGTGAGACTATTCTTTCTACTGAAATTCTGTACATTTATTTTCTGATCATTCTGAAAATTGACACAAAGCTATGAAAAGTAATAATTTATTATCTTTGCCATGATCTGTTAGGTGAAGAAATAATCCATCTAATAACAGATTACAAATAATTCAAAATTACTCAAGACTAACCACTAAAAGAATCATAAGAGGGTTTCTGATGTTAACATATTTTAGGCAATTAGCATCAGATTTCTCAAAAACAGCAAAACTTCTATATGTTTGACTCAACTGAGATCTTTAAACCAACCCCCAAAATTCTCTCAAATGATCTCAAAATATGCCTTCAACAACATTCATATTTTTTTAAGCACGTGAAAATTTAGTCCATGTTCTATAGGTGTCATATTGACAATGTTTCATATATCAAAGAGCTGCTGTCATCAGAGTTTATCCCTTAACCCAGTAGCAAGGACTTATCCTTGCCTCAGAACTGATATCTCAGTTGAATTAATCATGGCATCCTCAGGTTTCAAACTAGTTCCCAAATGAAGTACAATCTCTATTGCCAGTGAAGAACCCCTAATATCTTCCTAACAACTAGTTAACTAATCACTATTACATTTTTCTCTCCTACTTCTAGCCCCCGATGTAACACTCTCATTCCAGGAATACTATTATGCTTACCAACTGAAGAAAAACTCATGATTATGTTGTTAAGAATAGCTATTTTGGGTACTGTTGCAGTTAAGTAAATCCTGACTTAATCACATTTCTTAATGGGCTTAAATTAAAAATGATGGACAGTTTTAGTCTAGCTTTGCAATAACTGATGCAGACTTCTTTGAATCTAATCCAGTATCATTTCAAATTGACATAAGTGACCCAACTTATGGCCTTGACAGATTGCTAAAAATGCAAGGTTAAAAATAAACCTGATACTCATTATGCTTTTGGTGTCGTTTTTGATGTCTTGACAATGCTCACAAAAATAGTGCATACTCAATAGTGCACTGGCCCACTACAAAGAGGTAACATAGGACTTGGAGAAAATGCTTTATCAAAGCATTAGGTTAAATAAACTGCTCTTTTTAAAGATTTTTGCAAAGCCCAGTCCATGGAGATGCTTACAGATTTCACCATAGATGTATAGTCTCTGGCTTCTAAGACTGAAAAAAAAAAGTTGGAAAAATCAAGTTGTCAGATCAAAGAGGAAATAATCTGGCAGAGCTAGGTGCCTGTGCTTTGGGATCAGAAAACCTCCAGTGGACACTTGCTATGGCACTCCACGAGGCAACCTTCTAAAATAGGATCGAACACTGCTGGGTTACTAAAACAGCAATACGTGACTCACCCGTAACCCACATGATACTGGAAAAGGTGTAAAAGTGGGGCATGGATGGAAACTACATCCTACGGGGAGATTTGAGCATCTCTAAATGCATTTAATATTATTGTCTCCCATTATGGGTTATGAAAATGCATCAGGGAATACACATTTATTTTCTCTGTAAGAAGAAACAATTGCTTATTTAAAAAGCCACAACACTCAACATTGCCTTAAAAAACTATAAATATGCCTAGATCATCCTAATTTACTTATTCAGCAGTGAAGGAAAAGGAAAGTTAGGTGTGAATGACACAAAACACTGCTCTTTGCACAGGAATCTGACTGCACCGACTGTGCCCAAGAATGTGGAAAAGAGGAAAGAATAATGAAATATTAAAACATAAGTAAGTTGAACTACCAAACAACCTTGAAATCTCATGTTTGAAAATCCTTTCCTTAGCTGTCATGGCCCTGCCTTCTTACCTCTGATGAAGTCATAGCTTGCCTCTCTCAGAGCCAGCCACAATAGGCTCATGCAGTAGAATTATCTGTGCTCATAACTGACTTCAATCTTACACATTTTAATCTATCCAAATATTGTGAAAAATGTAAGTAGTGTAGTCCTTCCTGTCATTCTTACGGTCATTAATAGGTGCAGGTGACCTTTTCTCTCCAAGTGTCTAGTCATGTCCTGGTTGACTATGATGTATCCTTGATCAGAGTTTGTTCTTGAGCTTCAACATAAAATATCTCATGGGTCTCGCTTAGTTAACTGTTCATAGTCTAGTTCCCTTATGAGGAAACTGATATGTCTTGTTACTTGAATATGAAATAATTCATGGGCCAAAATAATTTATGTTTGGTTTTGAAGTCTCCTAGTTTGTATATAATTTCCAGAGTTATTTCTAATAGTGCTCCTTTTCCCTCTCCAAATATCTCAGCTGACAACTTTTATTTCATGTGATGAAAGAGGCATTGTTTCTGGACTTCTTTGCTGCAGGGAGTGACTAGAAAGCTACATAAAATACACTATACAACGGTATTTGGATGTTGGATAATAAGCAATGTATGACTGTGATACCTGAAAAGAAATGGGAAAAACAAAGAGAGTTTAATCCTACAGTGAGAATTTCCTCGTCACTGCAGAGACGAGAAACCCAGACAGAGCACGTTTATCTCAGGGAGCTAAGGGAAGACGGACTGAAACTCCGCGAGTCCCAGCAGCAAGCAAGTACTATGTAACTGAAGCTGATAACTTCCCAGAGCTCACAAATGGCTGGGAGATATTCAGGTTTCAACCAGCCTGAGTGGAGAGTGTGCATGGCGTATCTGGGGCATTTAGTTGAGATCCTAAAGCATCACACTTTGGGAATAAGGCTAAACTAGCCTTAAAATTTAGACTTCTTTAGAACTTTGCTATAATATATTCATTGTAGTTCAGTAGTTCTCAAAAAACAGGGGTGACTTTGCTTCCCGGGGAATATTTGGAAATGTCTGTAGACAGTCTTGGTTGTCACGTATGTCGTGATACGTGCTCTTGGCATCTAACGGGGAAAAGGCAGGGGAGCTGCTACACACCCTACAATGAGAAGGGCAACTCTCAAAGGAGAGAGTTATTTATCCCAAAATATCAATAGTGCTCAAATTGAGAAACTTTGTCCTTGCTAAATATCACAGGCCGACAGAACAAGGTTGTAATCTCATTCCTAAACTGTTTTCTTTGGCTAAAATATGTATAGATGGATAGATAGATAGGTAGGTAGGTAGATAGATAGATAGATAGATAGATAGATAGATAGATAGATAGATAGATAGATAGATAGATAAAATGACAAGTATTATCAATAAAAAAGTCAATTCATAGTACTACAAATTCAAGAGATTTTGTTTTGTTTTGTAAATTTAGGGCCTCAGAGTTATAATTATATTTACCAGCTGCTAATAAAAAAGATCTATGAATGAGTGAATTTTCTTAACTGCAATTTGAAAACAACATTAATTGAATTAGTGTGATCCAGAAAAATCATGCAAAGCATTATCGAAATATGATGGCCATTGATATTTTATACTAAAGAAAAGCACAGCTTAATGAAGATGTCCACAATAATTACTATAACTCCAGCTGTCATTATACGATAGATGACTGTTTTTTTAGGACTTGCTCTTTTTAATAATTATTTCATTTGTTGAAAATTTAACTTTTTCTGTATCTTTAGAACAAAGTTGTAGGGATAAGAGATGAAAAATTATTAAAACTAGTTTGCTTACATTGACATTTGTGAATTGCAACCACATTATAAGCAAAAGGTATCGATCACTTCATTCATAAACTGTTGACTTTCACTACTACTCCAGTAGAAACAGTAGTCGTTCCCCTTTCTGCAGCAAATTAGTGAACATA
The DNA here is from genome assembly GCF_036321535.1 of Camelus dromedarius. Lineage (NCBI taxonomy): Eukaryota > Metazoa > Chordata > Mammalia > Artiodactyla > Camelidae > Camelus > Camelus dromedarius. The sequence continues at coordinate 29,482,022 of NC_087456.1, forward strand.
CTTGAAGTAGGTCTTCTCATGTAAACAGTACTATGAATGGTTATTTCAGAGAATCGAATGTTTAAAATATATCCATTGCTTGAATAACAATAAGACAAAATGTGTACACTTTCCATCTTTCCTAAGGTGTTGGAAACCCTGAAGAACTCAATGGCCTTGGTCACATATGTTTTATTACTTATCTGGAGAATAGTCTCAGCAGGAAGCTGGAACAAAGCCTAGAAAAAAGACCTTACCTACATTCTTCATTCAGTAGGAAGTTGGTTGTGAATCTCACAGTTCCCATTAGGAACAAAAAATAAGACAGGAAAATAGAAGTATTGAAAGTTATACCAAAAGAAAGATGTTTAAGTTTTTCTGTGTGATACATTGTTCTTCAAGTGGGGTTCTGGCTTGCTTATTTAATTTTACTTGTTTGTTTTATTTTCTTTTCCATAAACTAATAAGTTAGACAAAATCTTCTGAAGGGGAACAAATATAAAATAAGATGTTATGTCATAGAACCACATACATAAAAAAGAGCTATTGTAATAGTTTAATCATGCTTAGTTCTACTAAACCACATGTTTCTGTTCTTGTAGCCTTCTGTTTCATATGTCAAGCTTTCTTTAAATGACTGTTTATTTGGAGCAATAGAAAGGATAACGCAAGCTCTGAGTATGAATGCGGGTGTTTTTGAATGGCAGATGGAGCTTTAAGGAGGGTGGGCAAAATTCTTACTCTTATGGTGCTGGATACCTGTGTGTAAATAGCAACTGTAGGTGCTTGTTTTTTCCAAAAGAGATTAAACACTCTAGAACATAAATCTTTGATATTTTTTTTGCCTGTACCAAATGCCTGAATTGTAGCACTAATAGGATTATGTGTATGTGTGTGTGTGTGTGTGTGTGCGCGCATAAGAAATAGAAAGACAGAGACTGCCCAACACATGTGGCCTCAATTAAGTCTACCTTTTATTCCAGAATTCCATTGTGACCACTACACGTATATGTCCAGTGTCTCTGCAGGTTGTGCCCACAAATACATGCTGCCACAGGGATGCAGTTGCTTTGCTAATAATGTATTTTTCCAGGTCTTTTTTTTTAACTGACACTATCAATGGATACTTAAATACAGCAAAATAGACAAATTTTCAGTTCGTTTCATTGAGTATTGGCTAATGTATACATCCATGAAACCACCACGTCAAACAAAGTGAAAAAAATTCCACCATCCCAGAAAGCTGTGACACTTTTCACACGCCCCACTCACCATGGGTAGATACTGATGCAGTTTATGTCATCATAGATTTGTTTTGTCTGTCCTAGAATTTTGCACGAGTAGAATCATACGGTAAGTAGTCTTTCGTGTCTAGCTTCTACTGCGACATAGAACGTCTGTGAGATGGGTTGATGTCCTTGCATTTATCAGCAGTTTGTTCATTTTTATTGCTGAATGTGCTCATTGCTGGTCTAAGTGTATACTTACTGCTTGCCACTATTCCCATTGTATACCAAAATGTGTTTCTCTCTTTAGCTTTAAATAGATATTTATGCTGTTCCTAGGCTTTGGCTGCATGAAAAACTTAGTGTAGGTGTTTCCGTGCACATCTCTCTGAGTGGCTTATATTTGAATTACTTTGTGGTATATAAATATATAGAAATATACTTTCTGATTTATAGCATATATGCAGTCACAACTTTATAAGAAAGTGCTAAACTATTTTGCAAAGTGGTTGTGCTGTTTTAAACTCTCCCCTGAAATATATGAGAGATTTCCAGAACTATACAAATGGAACTACATTAAACTAAAAAGCTTCTGTACTACAAAGGAAACCATCAACAGAGTGAAAAACAACCTACAGAATGGTAGAAGATATTTGCAAACTATATATCTCATAAAGACTTAAAATCCAAAATACATAAAGAGCTCCTATAAGTGATCATGTTGTATTTGAAAGTAATTGCCTGTATATAAACTGCAGTGATAAAATTTTCAAATGTGCTAAAATCTATGTAAGCCTAAATCGATGCCTATAGATTGAGGAGTACAGAATGAAAAAAAAGATGATTTTTTTAGGGCTAACATAAATGGTGCTTGATATGCTTAATTAATTCTTTGGAAAGTTATTTCAATAGAAAAAGACTTTTTTATTTGGCAGGTTGAACAGTAGAAAATCATTTTCTGGTGGGTGCTATACAGTCAAATAGGCAAATTCTGACATCTCGTTTGTGTGTTTTTACACCACTGTGATTCTTCAAACTGCCTAGAAATGTTTTTAAAATAAACCATTAGTTATTGGTATAAAGAAACACTTGTTTTCCTTTTTTCTAATTCATAACCAGCTTCCATCACACAATCAATTTTTGTGGGAGAAGTTTACTGCTGAGTAAGCTTACTTTGATAGAACAGAACAGTTTGAACAGTTTTCCATCTCAACCCAATTTGCAATACATGTATTTCCCACTGCTTGGAAAATTCTAGCTTTTACATTCTTTTTTTTTTTAAGCAGGAAAAAGGTTGTTATATTTCAAACATTCTAGATGTAAAGTGAAATAATTACTTTGTAAGTTGAATAATAAATTGAGGTGAAACCACATTTTCTGCAGCATTGACTAATCATATGGAGAGATGTGATATACAAATGATTTGCAAATCACTCTATTAAAACCTTCTTTCTTAACAAATTTCTCCCTGATACCAGAAAAGCTTATAAAAATCCAACTCAGTCTAACATCCTTTTCATTTGGCATAATTAATCTGAAAAAGAGGATTTGACATAATTACGTTCTCAGGTAATCTTTTAAAATTTTCTTATTGTTTACAGCAATTGCATAGAACATATGAAGAAATAATATTTGAGGTTTAAGCAAAATTTAAACTGTCAATATCAAAGGAAATTGATCCACAATGTTTCTAACAGTATTTCTGTTTTAAATTGTTAATAGTATTTTAATGTATTAAAGTATTTTCTTTATATTTAAGCATTTTCCCTATTTAGTGAAATAGGAAAACAACAGTAGTTGTAAACAAAACTAGCCTTTGCAAACTTAAGATTTTAAAAACTATATGTCATGAATATGGGCAAATGTAAATATATTATAAATAGTTCTATTCACTTCTTGTAAATAAAACATAAACTTTGTTTAAATAATTAATTTGGTATGAATTGTGTATACATACTATATATGTACACACATTTCTGCTAAGGTCAGTGAGCAAAAATTATGAGTAAAAAAAAGAAAGGTGATGGAAAATCTTCTTTAAGCTGAATTTGTTTTTTAAATATTAATACATTTATCTAATTTTTGCGCTTCCTATCTTCTTGTTTTTATTATCTCATTTGCAAACATATTTCTCCTTATCTTTTATATACAACTGTAATATCAAGTCTATTCTGTACTATATATGTCAGGGAGTTGAGTTTTAAAATTTATTCTATTTTATAGCATTTTTAAGCCATTTTAATGTCATATATAATTATTCCCCTTAATTTACCATCATGTTAAATTTTCTCCTAATCATATATTAAAAAATTATGTCACTAAAATTCACAAAACTTTAGGTGTCCTTTTGCAGGGGTCACTGTCCTACCAAGATGTGACACATGATTTCAGATCTACTTCACAGTGAAGAAAAATAGGAAATTTGTCGTATTACATGTATTGAACACAACCACATTCTAGATCAATTATGTTTCTTGGTTAAATTCGGTAGTTACTGTCTCTGAAAAAGTGGATATTATTAGCAGTAGATCAAGGAACTAAAACTAAATGAGGGCTTGGAGTTTCAGTTTTAGGGGTAGGCAGGGCTTTCCTGATGTGTAAGGAATGGGAAATAGAACAGGTAAATTTGTGATGATACAATCTGGTCACTTCACGTCTACTGTGATGAATGACCTACACTTTTCACTCATGTCCTTATGTTACTTTCACAGGCTATGAAGTCCTGGGAGAAGGAGAGTCTACTGGGTCAAGCAAGTCTGGGTCATTACAATTCTGCTGTATTGCGGATGGTGGAGAGGGGAAACAACGACCCATAAGCCAGAGATTTCTTACCAACAATGTACACAATTGAGTAGAGAAAATATCCCGGAAAGAAATTGGCAGATGCACAGTACACAGCCTAAATATGCCACAATTAGAAATTCCAGTAGTTGAATAAAATTCAATCACATTTACAAATGTGCAGAGCTTTTAGAAAACAGAAATAAGTATCTTTTAGAGGTGTCGCTATATATTATTCAAGGCAGAGCATGTGTAAGCATATTAAATTCGAGTTCAGGTATTACTCATGTGAAATAACTTTCTTCCATAAAAAGGAAGAAAGGGATAACTGAATAGTTGGAAGAGAAATAAAGTTATAATAAAGTTGCAATACAGTATTCTTGATATGCTAATTTGGGAGCTGTCTCTACAGCTACTGAACACAGCCGGATGAGCTGTATTAAAGCGTTCCCTGAATTTGAGTTTTAACTTCATATTACTAGAGGATGAACTGCATGACTAGAATTACTAGGTCCTTATTGAGTGGTGCTGTCATGTAGGCAAGTAACAAAATGGAAAGATTATTCTGCCCTATCCAATTTTATGTGCTCGAATAGGTCTGGTCTTTGTTATACAGATAAGATTGGGACTTGATAGACTAAGTGAAGTGGAGAGTTGAAATGTTATCTTGAAAATTTCTCCTGAAATAGAATGTTAAATTAGATTAGGAACTAAAACCTAATTTAGAGCTGAAAAAATCAAGTTGGAAATCTATTTTGTTCATATTTATCAGATAATTGGAGAATGTTCCACTTCAGGCTATGCTCATTTTTTTCCCAAGACTCTTAATTTAATGGCAGCAATATGGTGGCCAAAATGCAATTTTTTTTTTTTTTGATGAACTGTCTTAAGATGGACTGACTGACAAGTATTTACTGTTCATTTTGTGGAGAGCAATGCATTAGAGCCTGGGAGAGAGTGTTCCAGCGAGGGAAGATTAAAATAAAATAAAATAAAATGAAATAAAATAAAATAAAATAAAATAGATGTAGTAACAGTTTCTTTGTAATTGAAGATTAGATTCTAGATTGTTTCCAACCAGAAGTATTAGTTTGCTCACATTCACTTTTATTTCACTGTCAACTAAAAGTTTATTGGGTAGAATATTTATGAAATGATACCACTAAAATGAAAATTTTGGATAATATTGTCTACCTAGTAACAGTGTGTATATTCTCTTTTATGTGACATTTACTATGTTAAAACACACTACTAAATGATCTGTGTTAGAAGGTGTGAGGTAATGGAAGTGTAAAGGTTAGGGCGTTGCCTTCCAGAATCTCAATGTGTTAGAGACAAATTGTGCCAACATGAAAATCAGTTATGAAATTTAAATATATGACCTATCGTATGATCATTTAGAAATCAGCAAAATACCAAATATTTCTGAAAAAAATTGATGAACCAAATATATAATCAGAATTTTAAAAAATATTTTAGGAAACACGAGTTTTTCAGTCCCACTTACAAGAAATAAAAAACAGAAAAAGAAAAGATAAACCTTAATGGGAGGATGTATGGCTGTTAATTCATTCAACATTTGATCATCTGTAGTTTTCTTTGAAACTATAGCTAGTGTGATGCATAAACCCAAGACAGATAAAAAATGGCCTCAAGTATCCCATGTAGAAGAAAATACTCAGATTTATCCCCCTCTGTATCTAACTTGAAAAAATATTTTGGCTGTTGTCCATTGTGTAATGGTTGCATTTCTTTATTTTTCATTGCCTTCCAAGAACCGATGGTAAGGAAATCTGTAATAAGCAAAGGAGATTGCTGGGTGTCCCTAATGAAAAACCACTCTTTTAGGACAGAGCACTCTGATGTTATCTGATTTGAACTTTTTAGAACATTTTTTAATTTAGTTGGCAAATGAGAAGTACTCTCAATTTTTTTTGAAGAACTCTTTTTTATTACAAGTTGAATCCTGATTGAGATATTTTTCATCCAATTATTCATGCATTTTTAGCTGTTGGTTTTGGATTTCACAACGTTTTCATAGATATTAAACTAGGAAGATCTTAAGCTCCAGTGAGACCTACTACCTCTGTTGACTTTAATAATAGTTTCACTTCACCTTATAACAGTTAATCGGACAACTGGTATGTGTGACTGCCTTTTTCTTCAAATTAGCATGCATTTTTATTTGGATTTGTCAGATATGATTTTACTTGTTTTAGAGTTTATGTTTTTCTCAGGATTAAGGGGTCACTTTGCAGGTTTTCATATACTGTTTCTAAAGAATGCCAGAACACGTGTTATCATGTACATTAGTTATCTATTGCTATATAAAAAAAATCACTTCAAGCGTTAGTGGCTTAAAACAGGATGCATTTTTTCTCTCATAGTTTCCGGGTCAGGCGGGGGTTAGCTGAATGTCTCCGGCTCGGGGCTCAGAGCAGGCTGCAGTCATCCAAGGACTCAACCAAGGAAGGAGCCGCTTCCAATTCACCGATGAGGCGATCGATCGACAGACCTCAGGTCAGCTCTTGTTCTTTCATGAAATACCAGTTCTTTGCCATCCTTGTCTTTCTCTAACGCTACCCACCACATGGCAGTGTGCTTCCCCCAGAGTGAGGGGAGGGACAGAGAGGAAAGGAGAGGCGGAGAGAGGAGAGGCAGGAGGTGGGGAAGCAAAGGGAAAGCCGTAGTCTTTTAAAATTTAATTTCAAAAGTGACATTTCATTACTTTTGCCATAGTCTCTCAATTAGAAGCAAGTAGCCAGATCCAGTCCACAATCAGGAAAAGACAATCACACAAGTTGACGAGTAACAGGAAGCAGGGTTGTTGTGAGCAGTTTTACAAGTTGTCCACCACATTGTGATAGCAACAACAGCCAAAAATGTGCACTTTTCTACATCTTAACATCTAATGAAATTTAAACATCAACATCTTACACAAAACAAGAGTACCTTAAAACACAATAAAGAGATAAAAAAATTAGTAGAAGTTGTGAGATAGGTATACACGCAATGGAATGTCACTCAGCCATTTGAAAAGAATGAAATAATGCCATTTGCAGAAACATGGATGGACCTAGAGATTATCATACTAAGTGAAGTATGTCAGACAAAGACAAATATCAGATGATATTACTTATATGTGGAATCTAAACAAAAGAAAAGACACAATTGAACTTATTTAGAAAGCAGAAGGAGGCTCACAGACAATAGAAAACAAACGTATGGTTACCAAAGAGGAAGAGGGTGGGAAAGGATATATTGGGAGTTTGAGATTAACAGATACAAACTACTATATACAGAATAGATAAACAACGGTGTCCTACCGTATAGCACAGGGAACCGTATTCAGTAGCTTGTAATAACCTATAATAAAAAAAGTATACGTATAAATGAATCACTATGCTGTACACCAAAAACTAACATACTGTAAACCAAGTATATTTCAATTAAAAAAATTGCTTAAAGTTAATAAATCAGCAGGCTCAATGCTCTTCACTGTGAAGAGCTTCTGTTGGTTTTTAGGTCTTCAGCAATTAGCTGATTTTTTTTTTTTTTTTGCCAAAGTTTTACATCCATCTCAAGAAAAAGATTGTTTCTTACCTAGAGTCTTGATAATTAAGAGAAATGTTCTAAACCTAAAAATGTCGGTGAGACAAAGTGTAGTAATGTCAAGAATACTGTGTTGATTTACCAGACTGGTGACAGAATTCTGCTTCATATTCCCAATACATGAACTTTTCTAACCGCTTCTGATCACATATTTTGCCAAATTCTGGAACATGAATATTTTAGAGTATTAGTATCTTGCACTTTCTCCAATGCTCTGACATTTAAATGTACAATTCTCTCCTCTGTCTTTATCATTGAATTTGTGAATGTGTCAAGATATCACTTTATGTATTTCATCTTTGAAAATTTACAGAATATATTTTTTAAAGTTCTAAGTAGAGAAATGGCCACACCAATTCATGGTTAGTAGGAATGTAGGTGAATGTCTGTGTACTGACTTGAAATGGTTTCTCAGATGTATTTTTTCATGGAAGATAGCTAAGATTCAGAGTTGCTTTTTAAGTATTATGTATAAATATTCATATGTTTATATAAAATGTTTTTAAAGTATATGAATATTTATATAGAATTAGTTGTATATGCATAAATCTACAGAATAATATGGAGGTAGTTGCTTTGTAGAGAAGCACATCAAGTTTCAAGGAGAGGTTTATTTTTCACTGAATATTCTTGCATTTTCTTTTTGATATTTATCACTCTTGTGTTAAAAGAACAAAGTAAAACAGTAATATAAATCTAAATAAATTAATAAGTGATTACATGATTATTGTAGAAATAAAATATGTTAAGTATAATTTGGCAAAATTTACTATTTTTATTAAACGTTGACAATGATGATAACACCTGTCAAAGAAATTGGTCAGTCAATTATTTTAGAAATTAAAGAGAATTTTTTTTCTGCATGCATTTGCTGTATAACAGGCCAATTCATGATTACACTGAAAATATTTTTATGAAACTACTTGGTGACTGATAAAAGTATTTTTCCATTTTCATACATATTCATAAAAAGTAACCACTTGAAAATATTTTTGTCTAATATGCAAATCTGCAGAAGTGAAGAACTCTTCTATTTATTAGCATTCATTTAAACACCATATATTCTTAATATATTTTGCTTATAGCAATTTTAATATATTCTCTGACCTTTAACAGAAATATTCCTTTACAAAAAATTCTAGAGCAGTACATTTCATGGTCTCATAATGTAACCTCATTAGAAAACATAATTCATTCTTTATATCCTATAGACATAACTGAGAGATTTGTACTTTTCTTGGCTACTTATTAACAGATTTTTCCCTAAAAAAACTAAAAAAGCATAACCATGGGGTATCTCTAAAAATTTATCTTTAAATTATAATTTAACTTCCTCAATTCAGTGAGGTTTGACTGCTTCTAATATTTTAGATTTGGCTTTGTTTTCTTATTATTTAAAATGGTAATCTCAAGGACTCAACTAATCACAACTACTTCTAAAACAATTAAATAAATTGTAATCTCTTACTAGCTGTATGTAATTTTACTAATGATAACCATTTTTCACTTACTAGAACTAAGATCACTTTTAGAAAGACTTAGATCAAATCCATTTTATTTTGTGCAGTGAATTTCTTTAATCTGTCTTAAAATTGAGTGGTGGATGGCATTTATGGCCCCGTTTCTTCAACACTTTGCTATGCTTTTCAGTGTCTTCCCTATTTTGGCTTTGGGCTGAGTAGTGTGACTTGATTCGGCCTGTAGAGTAAGATAGAGAGGACAGCTTGTCAGTCCTGTGCCCAGGCCAAAAATGGCATTATTTCTGTTTTCCTCCTCTCCCTTTGCTCATCTCCAAGAGACGCACATGCCCGGACCAGCCAGAAGGTCTTAGGAAGACAATGGGAGACGTGTGGCGCTCCCTCATCCTGGTCTAGGCTCCAGCAGGCATGGCTGAGATCAGCAGAGCCATCACACAAAATCCTTGAAAGCATGAAAATAAACACTTATTGTTGTATACTACTGAGTATTCTAAAATAGACCTTAATATTTAGAGCTGTTTTAGGTTCTCAGCAAAATTAAGCAGAAAGTACAAAGAGTTCCCATATAACCCCAGGTCCCACATATTCACAGCTCCCCTACTAGCAACATCCCACAGCACCAGAGTGGTATATTTGTTATTATCAAAGAGTCCACATTGAAACTTCATTATTAACCCAAAGTCCGTAGTTTACATTAGGGTTCAATCTTGGTTTTGTATATTTGTATGGGTTTTGATAAATGTATGACACAGGAGAAATTTCAAGTTAATTTTTATAAAAGGTCGGTGTCTGGATTAATTTTTCTGCACGCAGGTGTCCAGTGGTTCCAGTACCATTTGTTGAAGAGACTATCATTGCTCTGTTGTGTTGCCTTTTCTCCTTCATCAAAGATCTGTTGACTGAATGTCTGTGGGTCTATACCTAGGTTCTCTACTCTGTTCCATTAACCTGTTTGTTGCCAATACCACACTGTCTTGATTGCTGTAGTTTTAGTGTGAGTGAGGGTGTTTTTTAGTGCAGTAAATGTTGATTGATGGAGGACTGTCTACCTAATATGTGGTGATATGAATAGATTAATTTCTATGCATTTATGAAAAGGTTGTCTATATTATGCTAGTCAATACATTTAAAATTAGTCACCAAGTTGAATAGTTATTTGACTTACTCAAAACATTGAACATTTTTCTGATCATTTACTTATTCATGAGACGTTCACCTTGAGAATAACATTGTTTATGTGTTGACAATGTAAAACCTCCAGAATAAACATTTAGAGAAAATTAGTATTTTTAAACTTACGAGTTTTCAAAATGTAAATCCTGTTTCTCTTGAACCTGGTAGAGATGAAAAATTGAATAGGATGAAATAAATATCAAAGCAGTTATGCAGGAAATTCAGTAGGAAATTAATAATGATTAAAACATTTACCTAAGAGAATGTTTATAAAAGAAATCATCAGTCTATTGAGCAAGTATGTCAAGATAGATCTTGAGTATTTGTTGAGTTTGTCTTTTTTTTTTTAACTGAGATGATAGAAGATCTTGACTCAAAGAGTTGAAGTTTCAGTGAAGTTATGTGTAGACTAGCTCCTAAGACAGTGAAGATAAGCTATACAAGTCACTCAGATGTCTTTTTCTGCCACCATTGTTTCTAAGATTTTTACCTTAATCCAAAAAATGTTATGAACTAATGTTGGTGTCTGTGAGAACACTGGGAGAAGCCAGTGCCCAGTTACGGGTTTACTCATCCAGTCCGTGGAAACCACGAAGCAATGAGGAACTAAGTCCTGCCAGTAGCCACGTGCATGAGCTTGGAAGTGGAGCATTCAGTCCCAATGAAGGTTCCTATAATGGCAGTCCCACTGAAAGACCCTGAGCCTGAACCATCGTCTTAAGGAGTGAATACATTCAAATCTATTGATATTTAGCACAAAAGCTGCGCTCAGACTACAAGGCACAGAGGACTAATGGCAAGAGTTTTACAGTGCAACAACCGATTACTCTGAGAGATTTATTCTGCCCTTGGATTCTAGAATGCTCTCTTGAAAAAAGGGAAGGAGATATCCCAACATACCTGAGTGGAAGCAAATGTTTACCAAAACCACCTTTGGGGGGCTTTCCTATGTTATGGAGATGACCTTTTGCAAACACTGTCAGAAGCAAGTAACAAAAATACACCTGAAAGAAAATAAGACACATGTAATGAATAATTCTTAAATAAATAAATATGTACATATTAAAATATCAATGTCTTTATTATATCCCAAAGATCACAATGATATCTTTTATTGAACAGAAGGTACATTTTCTTTTGTTCTGAAATGCTTTACATTATATAACACAGAATTTTTTCTTTAGAAACACTGATTATTCCATTGTAAGCTGTAGTATTTTCAAAAGTTAAAGGACAAGGGAAAAATCTGTAAAGAAACAAGATTTAAATGTAGATGGTACCATAAAAGAATCCTACGCCATAAAATACACACACACACACACAAAAAGGGATGAAATTGCTGTTGCAGGAATAAAATAGTAGCATTTTATGGATTGGGGAAATTTTATGATACAACCTAATGACTTTATTTGGCCGGTGTACAAACGCTTCAGCACCCGTAGTTTTCCACGTCTGAATTGCTGGTCTGCTGGTATGCGTGGCCTTCCACCAGTTATTTTATGAACCTCAAGCTCATTAGATTTCATTGTTTAAAATGCAGTTTCCTTAGATTTAGGGTGGCCTGCATCACCTCAGTGTGGATCATTTTTTTTCATGTTGTGCTTGTATTTAATGACCGAGTCTATACATCACCAGATAAAGTGGTGACTTGGCAACTACATATTTTGTCTATTTTATTTATGGCTCAAGAAGGGATCTTGAATGTCTAACTCCACCACAGTCAAAGTTACTTAAAGATAAGGAAACTCAGAGCCAGGGAATTTAAACAGGTTCTACAAAGTCTCTTTGCTCTCTATTAAATGTAGTCCTTACTCCAAGTTACACTGGGAAAATTCATGGCTAAAATTAATGTAAGACCCCAAATCATCTACGTTGACTAGGTTAAACAAAAAAAAAAAAATGCGTGAAAATACAAAGACTTCGTCTTTAAAAATCCCCAAATTAATTGAGATGGGAAGAAAATGTAGAACCAATTACTTCAAAAATTGACTTCTTAGATCTGAAAACAGAGCCCCACCCAGAGGTGTTGAGTGAGCACACAGGATCACACAGCTGACAGAAATTCTAGAATTATAATCTTGATATTTCACATATGTTTATTGTTCTTTGTATCATGTCATAACAGGACTTCTTAAGTCAATGGCTTCAGTTTCCAAATTTTTCTAGTAACCTCTCTGTCATAATTATATATCCAAATATAAAACAAAAATAAACAATCTATTACTCCATTACAAATCTAAGTTAATATTTCAAAATAAAAAAGAGATAACCTATATTTGATTACAATAAGGCTCTTTTTTTCAAACAGAAAAATTGGGAACGTTACCATCAAATTCTAATAAATACTAAAATAATTTTAAAATTTAAAAATAATTTTAATTAATTTAAATTTAAAAATAATTTTAATTAAGTTGTTAACTGAAACTTTTCTTCTGTGGTTTAAATTAGCAGGTTAGGAAGCATTTAGTGCATTTTAGAAGAAGCTATTTGTGATTTTAACATGGCAAGAAAAGTACTGCTAGCAATTTTCACAAGATAAAAAGATGATCTTGATACGATCATATTGAAAATTGCTCAACGCACCTAGTGTTTTAAGTAGAAAAGCACTGAAGACCTCAAGTTGAGATCCAGGGACTCAAAATATATGTAATCATACCCCCAGTTCCTGCCAAAGATGAGAATTGATGTGATCCCAATAATGGCACAGAAGTAAAGGAGGAAGCAGCAAAGTGGGGTGTGCTGCAGCTGGGGTGAGGCGAGGCATGATTAGTGACGCTGACTATGCTAAATAGCAGATTTTCAATGTGAATAAAAGAGTTTTATATCAGAAACAAATTTCATCAAGAGCTTTCATAGCTAGAAAGGAGAAGTCAATGCCTGGCTTCAAAGTTTCGGAGGACTCTCTTGTTAGAGGCTAATGCAGCTGGTGACTTTAAGTTGAAGCCAATGCTTATTTATCCCTCAGAAAATCCTAGGGCCCTCGAAAATGACGGTAACTCTATTCTGCCTGAGTTCTGTAAGTGGAGCAGCAAAGACTGGACGGCAGCACATGTGTTTACGACATGGTTTACTGAGTCTTTTCAGTCCCTTGTTGAGACCTACTGCTCAGGAAAAAAGATTCCTTTCAAAATATGACTATATTAATTTGTTTGTTAATAAATAAGATCTTACAACTTATTCTTTTGATTAAGTGTGGAAACAGGGAATAATAACCACTTTGCTATGTTTAAATGTCATTATTTTTATGATTGAGTCAAAATAGAGAATTAATCAGTTTAAGCTTAGGATGGAAGAGGTAGGTTAAAGGCAAGAACCAAGATAAGGTGGGCTCAAGAAATAGGAATAGTGGAAATCAAAATGGGGTGAATGAGGTGAAAAAGAAGCCAAGGTTTCATCACTTACTAGATGTCCAGGGAAATGAGTTATCAAAATCGCACATGCATATGCAGACAGAATCAGAATCAAACAATCAGAGTTAGTACCTATAAACAGTCCTTAAACAAACATCACCATTTTTATGTATTGCAATTTAGAAAACATAGAAGTCGATGCTTTGTTTGGGTTCAGTTAAAACCAATGATGTTGATAACTTGCTATAGTAAGAAAAAATATAATGATGTTGCATTAATATTAATTCATATATTTACAATTGTTACCAGAATTATCATAAATGTATTATTAGTATCTGAATTCTTGGGAAGCAAATTGTGCAAAATACATTCTTTGACGTGATTTACTCGCAAAAGAGAAACCAGTCAGCTGAGAGTTCGCACTCAGCCTTCTCTTGATGTTTCACTGACGCTGAGTCTGGTGGTAAGTGGAGGAACATGTGGTGCAAATCTAAGAATCCTGCGCATTCCCACAGAGGTTCCAACCCAGCAGTCACAACAGCGCACACGATAATAATGTCTACTGAGTGCGCATTACGTTCTAGGCTAGTTGTAAGAATTGTACACAGATTGCCTAAGAGCTTTATGGAGATTATCATCGGTCAAACAGAAGATAACTTTAACTATGACAAAGGACAGACCATGGTCGTGGAAAATGTTGGGTGAGAAAAATGCTTTAACAAAACATCCAAAATACTTTTTGTTAATGTTTTGATGTTAGGCAATGCTTTTTGTGAGAATATTTAGCCTTTAAAATATTGTATTTCCCTTAGGTGATGTCGAATGGCAGCTTTCTTCTAAATCATTTTCTCTTAAACGTATTATGACAAACAAGCTTTCAAAGAGTGAATCACTGTTAGCTTGTTGGCATCAGTTTCCCAAACTCTGTCACTCAAAGTTGTTCTGAGGCCCTTATGCCAACAGCAACTCGGAAAGAAATTCTACAAATGTATGGACTTGTGCCAGGCTTTATAGTAATGTTTGCAATAAACAGCTTATTCTCGGAAGAATCGTAAAATATTGATAACATATAAATATTCCAGATTTAGGAAAGATGAATTTCAATCATATTTTAGTGTAAGTAGGTACTTTTAAGATGAACTCATTCTAAATATACTTCTCCATTGATATTTTCCCTGGAGTCAAGAATATTTCATAATGTCGTAAATGCATAGGAAGTTTTATATGATTGCCTGTATTCTTATATCAAACGGGGGAGGAATGTATTACTATTGAAGTGCTATTCAATATGGTGCCTTTTAAACACGCATTAGTCTGCAGAACCATGGCATAAAGAGTCTGACAGTGCAGAGAATTCATCAGGACGTGTCCTTAAAGAAACTCAGGCCCTTTGGACCTATTTCACAAATGATATACTTTTTTTGCTCACTCATGTGTTGAAAAAGCAGGAAAAAAATTAAAATAAGGGCGTGTTTTCAGAAAAGCTATTAATAAATTAGTAGTGTCTACCAGTCTGTGTTACTACCTGTTAGGTCCAAAACTCACCCTTCTAGACTTTGCTTGGTGATGTTGGGGTTCAGACTCTGCCCCGCTGCGTTTCCCATTTGTCAGTGAGGTGGCTGTGTGTCAGGGTCCACCTAGAAACTTGGGTGAAGGAGGAAAAGGTCTTGTCCTTTCTGTGGTGTCATTCTGGTCCTGCTCATGTGAATTTGGCAAAGGCCTGGCATCCCGGAAAAGGCACCTAGGTCCAGGATCCAGATTTTTTTCCCTCTGTGTTCCTATAACCAGCTTTAATGTGTTCCCTTAGGGGTGGAAGAACCAGCCCCATAATGCTTTCTTCTCTAGGATCCCAGTAATGCAGCCCCCTCCTCCTGCTGGGCTGCCCGCTGGCTTGCCCACTCCAGGGAGTCTAGCTAGTCTCAGCTCCACAGAACATCTCCCCCGAGGCTTCTAGGTTCTAATGATCCACGTTCTTCCCTTTGTTTGCCACATAATTTCTGGAATCACTATCCATGTGTTATCTCAGATTCCTGATTTTGCTCTGCGTTGTATTGAGTTCTTTGTACGAGTTTCTGTTGGTAAAAATAAATGATGTAGCTTCTGTTTTCCTTACTGAATCATGACTTAAACCATCTTTAACTAAAATCTTGACTTTTCTTATTAAAGCTGAAGAAATCTTTTCTAATGCTAGATAAGAATTAAAGCAGAAGGAAAATATCTTATTTTTCTGAGGCTGTAGTCCTCTATATACTGCAGTGGTTTTAAAATGATCAATAAATAGAAAAAGAAAAAAGTGACCTGAGGGTGTACTTTTCACCAGGCTGTTTCTCAGTTCTTAATTTTTTTGTGTGTTAAATTATTATATATTAATATCTGCCTTATAAAGCAAATTATTTATGAAAATATTGATCAGGATTAGTCAAATATTAAGCAACCATTATGCAATGATGCATGGAATACAGTAATACCTTTACACACAAGAAGACAGAAAAAAAAGAAAACGAATCTGTGCAAAAAATATAATGAGAGTTAAGATGCTCTGTTTAAGGGCAATATGTATATGCTAAAGACATGTAGGAAATAAAATTATAAAGAAAAATTTTAGTAAGTTTCAACGTATGTAAAACAAACAAAATGTCCATCTCTCCACTTGATTTAGGAAAATAACAGAAAAATCACAAAATTTCATAAAGTTCAAATATAAATAATTATAGTTTAATTAGCAATAATAGTTTAAAATATAAACCTTTGAAAATGTAACAATTTTAACAATTTTTCTATTTTATTTTGATTTCAGAATTTCTCATTGTTTTTCCAGGAAACAAACAAACAAACAAACCTTAACTGTTTCTTCCTAAAGCTTAAAACATGTTCCTGGTTACAAATCACTCCCAATCTTTGGTTTTTGAGTGTAAGTTTGCACAAAAGATGCATAATATATTTGGACATAAGGTATAAAATTTTAATATGCTGACTAGAAATACTAACTTAGATCATTGTTTAATCCAAGTCCTCCTTATCCTTTTGTGGGAGAGACAGAGCCTCAAAAGATAAATGCCTGCCTTTGATTCCGCTCCATGTGGCTTAAATTCACAGTTGAAGGATGCTATGAACTAGCATAGCAGAAGGCCTCACTGAGAACCCCACCAGCAGTTTCTGTGCTAAACCGGCCATTTAACAATAGCCTAAAACTGACAATCATGCCTGTCCATTAATCTATCTTGCTTTCTATTTATGTCTCTCTCTGAATAAAATAATCAGTCTTTCACATAGGAGTTCTGAATACTGTCATCTGCCCTGCTTTTTCTCATGACTCGGCTGAACTTCATTACTTGAGACAGAAGGACGTGATAGATACAGAAAGAGGGACTATGTCTTGAACGGTTTCCTTCTGTTTGGTTAGTTTTCTTCAAATTAAGGGCTCTCACTAGAACCAAGGGTCAAGGATTCTTGCGATTCTGTGAACTCCAAGCTCTAAGCAAAAAAGGAAATAGCCTCCCTTGGTTTCTGGTTCTTCATCTTATAATTAAAGGCATTTGGATTAAATTTCCTCTATTTTCTTGGAACTCTAACTTTTCTATATTTGAAACTAGCTCTTTGTAAAAATTAATTTGTATTTACTTTAGATAAACTTTGTTCAAGTTTCCTGCTTTTTTCTTTTCCTTAATCTTTACCTTTTATTTCAGGAGCATTTACAATTTGAGAAGAGCAGTATTTCGACAGGCATACACCCTGAAGCTATTAGAATATTTGTTTTCTGACACGGTGCTGGTGATAGAGGCACTTTGGAATAGTGTGAATTTAAGGTCTGGAAAAGCAACATCAGCATGTCGGTGGGTTTCAGGTGGGAGGGAGTGTGCTGATTCAGTGATTTGAAGATTGTAAAGACTAGCTGATATGCACAGCCAGCTAACGATCGTAGGGATAATCCTTCAGCAAATGATGAGACTGGACTGAGATGGGGAATGAAATTTACCATGGGATAATGAAACTAGGATATTAGAGTGAAGTAGAGAGAAGCAGCAATGCAAAATCTAATAGGATTTTCAACGTGAAGTGGCAAATGGCAGAAATGGGGAATTGGTAAGGTGAACGGTGTTGGGAAAAAAAAAAGTAATAATGTGGCCATCAGAATATACTGAAATGAGGGTGAGAAAACCAGATGAGATAGCTGGGTTAAGAGGTGGGATTTAGACTTAGGTGTGTGTATGTGCAGGCACTTGTCTTTCCCTAATTTCCTGCTAGATTTCCTTAGGTGCTCACTTCTTAAAAAGATAATAATTGGAAATTTATGAAATAAAATGTTTTGTTTTTAAGGTGCAGGTATTTGTTTAGATGCTAACAATGTAACTGATATTTTTAAGAAATTAATTGCAAAAGATTGGGAATACATTTAAGGAACTTTTTAGGCCAGTTCTATAGCTTATGCCATTCATGGTGGGATCCCATTTACGCTTTAAACTTCACTTGAAAATAACCACATGCCACATAATTTCAACTGGCCTTTTTCATCACAATCTGGTTATTTTTAAAACGCAATTTTCATTAACATAATTCTAACTGACATTTAAACTGTTGGGCTTTACACATCTCACTGAGTGTCGATTTTATCTAAAAATGAGAAAGAGTATATTAAGTCAATAATTAGACATGGAAACAAATTCAATTAAATTTCAAAACAGAATAGCAACGAGATATCAAGATAATTAAATTGAAGCGTGATGGGTTTGGATTTGAGGTGTCTGTTATTTAAAATACTTTGAATAGTCAATTAAACTTAATCTTGAATATATATATATATATATATACATATATACATATGTGTATATATGAGGTTTTTCTCATGACAAGCCCAGTCAGTCAAATCTGCAGTACACACAGACATATCAAATCAAAATTAGGTGTACATTGTCAAATTAATTTGAAATGTTCTAATAAAATCAATTCGGTTGTCAATCAAAAAATTAATTTGATTTGTAATCTGGATATGCATGGGTAGATAGAATATCTCTATTAAGTTATCTTTGTGTTGTTTTGATATTTGCAGTATATACAAGTTAGTTGGGTTGGTTGGTTTGTTCTGGTTGTGGGAATTTAATAGAAAATTGTTTATTCAAACATACATTCAGGCATATACACATAGACACACATGTATTCACATTTATGTATTTACACAAAAAATTAAATTGACTTAGATTAATTACTGCCTGTGAGCTGAGTTACAGATATGATATTCTACACAATGTATTTAATCTCACACTTTAGTCCTAGACATAAACTTCTGAGTTCAGGAAATCTGGCCTTCTCATTAACCCTGATACCAACACTTCCAAGCATGATGGCCTGACAAATATTAGGTACTCAGTTAAAGTTTATTTAAAGCAACTCAAATTGAATATGAATTTTCTTTTCTAATTGTCAAATTCATATGCATTACAGAGAATCGTTATTCGTTGCATTTAACTCAATTTAGGGTTAATGCTAGCAGAACTCTGAGGTAGTGATGTATTTGTGAACGTTTTGCCTCCCTAATATGTTATTAATTCTTGAATGGGAATGACAGTGTCTTATTCATCTTATATTGCCTGCAACAACCAGATCAGTAACTTGCCCAAAACTTTTGGGGTGTGAGTGTGTTTGAAAACTTTTTGTATAATTGAATTAAATTAATTTGGAAACACCAGGACAAAGACTTCTTATGTTTTCCCAATTCATAAAATATGATCATCTTAAGATTTCAATTCAGTTATGTAAAGCATTTAAATTTGTGAGTTAAGAAACATTTACATACAGAAGCAAATTAAAACAAATGAATTAGGCTTTTATGTCTGATCCCTTAAAACTTTGAAAACAAATCAATTAAACAGTGAATCTTTCCATTATTTCACCACATCGGCAAGAGAGTTACTGTCCTCAGATATTCTTGGGCAAGCAAAATAACTTGTATATCAAGCAGTCAACAGACTTTTTATTCTGATGGTTCTGTCTAAATGCAATTCTATCTAATATGCATAAATAATCCCTGCCTTAGTGAATTTTCAAATATTCAAATTACATTAAATTTTAAACTTTCAAAATAGATATCCTACAATAGTGGTTATTTGCTAAATATAGATTTTGTATGTTCATAGTTAAGGCAAAAAATATACACCCATTGGAATGTCATAGAATAACTGTTTTGCTTAAACCAAGTCTTTTGAATATCCACAGAAATTTTGAATCAGTTTCTGAACATCCGAAAAAAAGAAAAACAAAAAAGCCTACACAAATTCTGGTTGGGATTGCATCAGATTCGTGCATCATGTTGGAAAAGGCGATCAACTTACGTATTGAGTTCCTCAATCCTTGAGGATGCCATAGCCTGCGTTTCTTTAGGTTGTTAAAATGTGTCTTACCAGTATTTCGTAGTTTGAAGGTATGGACTTTTAAATTAACACATGCTATTTAAATATGTATATTTAAATTTCAAGTTACCACTGGTATGAGTTATATAGAGAAATGGATTTTTTTTTTTTAATATTGACTGTGTGTCCTATGACCTTGCTCAACTCAGTGGTTAGCTCTAGTCAGTTTTCTTTTGGTTTGTTTGCTTAGGATTTTCTCCACGCATTATCATGTCATTAGCATTTAAAGAGTGTTTCTTCTTCTTTCCTATAAATATGGAATCTTATTTCTCTTTCTCTCTTGATTGCACTAGCTAAACCCAGAAGTATCACGTGGTGAGAGTGGACCTCGTTGCCCTATTCCCAATAGAAAGGGGAAGAGTTAAGTCTTAAACCATTAAGCATATGGTTAGGTGTGAGTACTCCTTAAGTGCTCTGTCAAGTGGAGGAAGTTCTCTCCATTCCTAGTTTCTAAGAGTTAGTCATATGTGGTTTTGAGTTTTGTCAAATGCTTATTCCAGCTTCTTTTAGATTATCTTTATCAATGATCAGTAACTTGACAGTGATGTACTTTGAAAGTTTCTACATTATTTTATATTTAAAATATGGTAATATTTTATGATTAGGTTTATAATTACTATTATCCTTGGAGGTCATTGAGCTTCTTCAATCTATGGCCTTATGTTTTGCATCAAATTTGGAGAAGTTTTAGCCATTATTCTTCCAAATATTTGCCTTTCCACTGTCTTCTTTTCAGACTCAAATATTTCACACTATGAGGTAATGTCTCACCAATGAGACTCAGTAAATTTTCAGTTTCTTCATGTTTAATAAATTCCACCATGATATCTTCAAGGTCGTTGGTCTTTTTTCTGCATTTTCTCATCTGCTATGAATTTCCATCCAATATGTTTTCCTTTCAGGTAATATTTCATTTGTAGAAGTTCCGTTTTTTCCTTGTAAAATTGTCCATTTTTCCCATGTTCTGACTATGTTTTCCTTTAAATTCCTTTGTATACCTTTTTTAAAAAAAGTTTTTTGAAGTATGATTAATATATAAAATGGCGTGCATGTTTAATGTATTCAACTTGGTAAGTTTGGAGATAAGTGCACACCATGAAACTATCACCATAATCTATACATAGCCATAAACATGTCCATCACCTCCAAAACTTCCTCCCACCCTCTTTATTTGTTATAATTATTAATATTAATTATTATTATTAATTTTATTAATATTATATTTATTACCATTTTGTTAAGAAAACTTAAGATATACCCTTTTAGCAAAATGTTAAGGATACACCCCAATATTATTAGCTATAGACATTATGCTGTGCAGTAGATCACTAGGACTTCTTTATCTTGCATAACTGAAACTTTGCATCCTTGACTAGTGCCTCCCCATTTCCCCACCTTCCCCAGCTCCTGGTAACTACCATTCAACTCTCTGCTTCTATAAGTTTACTATTTTAGAGTCCTCATATCAATGGGATCATGTAGAAGATTGCTTTGTGTGTATCTGGCTTATTTTCTTAACATAATGTAATTTTTATTAGATGTTCAACATTGTGGTATTGCATCATTATATTTCTGGAATTCTTTTTGTCTTCCTTTAGAAGGCGGAAAGTTTTGTGTTGGCAAAAATTTATATTTCTCATCTCCTTAACCTTTCTGAGGCCTCTTCTTAAGCTTTGCTAATTTGGTTCTAGAATAACTTTCACTACATGTAAAATTCATCTCTGATATCTTCACTAAATATGTCTGCTGATCACTGAGGACTATTGACTCTGGCTGAGTGTAACTCAGAATTGTCTCCTCTCCTCACTTGAACTCTGAGAATTATTGAGCTAATAATTATATAGTTAATGAGCTTATTCCCTCCCCCACCCAAATTAATTTTGGGGGGCCTGGATTTGCAGAGTTTTACTCTATGCACACACAACCTAGTAACCAGCAGACACTCAAGGAAAAGCCCAGGATGATGCCTGGAGGTCCTTCTCTGTGTCATCCTCTGCTCCACCATGCATCACTGGGCTTCACCCTTCTGGGCACCTCAGCTTCTTCGTATTCTGATTTACATCTTTTTTCATCAATGAGATCATTGCACTCTATGGTCCCCCTGACTCTGTCTGGAAATCACCTCCAAACAAAAGACAGGACAACTGTAGTGTTCACCTTTCTCTCAGGATCTCATTCCTCTGCTGGCTTGTCATGAAATATCTGAAGGCAGTGGCTTTGTAGCTTTTGTAGAGGTTTTTAGTTTTATATTGTTGGCAGTTAAGTTTAGTTTTTGTTACTCCCCTACATCTGAACGTGGAACTCTAGGTTTTGCAATTTTTTAAGTTTTTACACATTTGACTGAAGAACAATATTCTGTATACATATTTATCATTAAAATCTCCTTTTGGCATATTGTTAATAGTATTTGAAGTGACTTTTCTTATTGATTTATAAGAATTTTGTACATACTATTTTTTCATATATGGAAAAATTTTCATTTTCTAAATTTGCTTTTAATTCTGTTTAAGAAGTTTTGGTTGGTTTTATATGCATACCTTTAAAATTTCATATATGCAGATTCATAGGTTTTCCCTTTGTGCTTTACCTCTTGAAATTTTTTAAAAGGCTATTTTAAATCTTAAAGTATATAAATATAACTAAAATTTTATTCTAGTAATTTAACCTCATATTTAAATATGTAATTTATGTTATTTTAGTGCACAGCGTATGAGACAGATAGGGCCTACTGTCCAACAACAATCCACATCTCCCACCCTCTGTTTCCTGCACGGATTTGGCACTGTAGCCCCGTTTTGCACGTGGGTTGAATCACGTGACTACTCCTCACCAATGAATGTGAGCCTTACTTGCAAGCCACAGCATTGGGGGGTTTGCCTTTTCTCTCTTTTCTCTGTTTGGTTGCTGGTACAGAGCACTTCAAAGCCCTTGTGTACCACGAAGAGGTTAGGAGAGAGCCAGGAAGAAAGCTGCTCTCTGATGAGGAGAAATTGTATGGGCTATTACATAGGTCATTATACTTTTAACTGTATGTTTATTGTAGCAGTTAGCAAAGCTAATAATGAGATTAATTGAAAATGAGGTTATCATTATATTTTTCCAAACAATTAATCACTTGTTTCAGTACTGTTTATTGAATGATTCATCCATCCACTTAAGTAATAACGAGGTTCTCATTTTTCCAAACAATTAGCCCCTTGTCACATTACAATTATTGAATGAGTCATCCATCCCCTATTTTGAAATATCACCTTTCTACATAATAAATTTTCTTTCTTAACAGAGTTTGTTTCACTAAATGTTTATATATTCTATTTATCCATCAGTTTCTATGTCAGATGCGCACTGCGTTCAGCACCATGCTTACTTAATAGCCTTTACTTTTTGTTAGGAAAAGTTTGCTTTAACATTTCATTTTTTCTGGGCTATTCTTATCCCTTTATTCTTCCTTGTGATTTAAGAATGTTTTAACAATTAAAAAAACGTTTGTCTATTGAAATTGTGTTTAATTTATAAACTAATTGGGTGGAATTTTGTATCTTTCAAAGTTTGTATTTCTTTCCAGGAACATATTATGTTTTCCATTTGTTTAGGTCTCCTTTTAGTTTCCTTAGTGACACACACTCATTTGTAAAAGAAACTCTGCAAAAGAATTGGAGATGAAAACCCTGGTTTAGAAAGAGGTTTAGTAAGAACAGAGGTTAATATTAATGACAGAGTAAGGGGAAACTTGTTTTTCATTAGAGTATTTGTTAGGATTAATACAACTGAACAAAGAACAGCCAGGCCTCATGTGTCTGTTGGGGAAATGATGTCATCGTAAGTGCACACTTCTATCATTTGTCACATATAGTTCACCCTAAATTTACCTGGTAATTGGGGTGACCATCTGTGTTAGCTAATTGGCTTTAACCAAGGAGTGAAAAACTTCATCTTTATTACAGGAGTTCATTTTGCAACTTGGAGCAAAGCACCCACAAAATTAGGCTGCTGTCCCCTGACAGAAGCTGGGAGGTGGCGTGCTAGCCCCTTAATGTTTACATTTCAAAGAGATGGCTTCTAGGTCCTTGAGAAAGATAGTCCAGGGCCCTAAACTAACAAAAGGCCTATCTAATCTTCAAAAGGATTTTTATACATATCAAAAAGATTAAAAATTTTTTTTATTTTACTGCAAATTTACTTTGGAAAAGAATTTACTTCAAAAAAGTTAAATGCTCTGAGACAAAGGAGAAGAGAGTAATCTCTTGTTTTCAAGAGAGAGAATTAAGCCTTTTTTTTAATTTGTATTTCTCCTTGTATCTTTAAGTGAACAAATGTATTGTGTTATTTAAATGTGTGGCTGTACATTTAAAATATGACTGAATTGTCATATAGGTCGCTAGGAAAGGCTACATGATTCAACAAATGGAACCTAAAAATTGGTTATCCATGTGGAAAAATAAAACTGGGCATGAAGACTCTTCATGGAAAGAATACAGAATAGTCATTAACTATATGAAATGTTGACTGAAAAAAAAGAAACAGAAATGCACAACCTGCAAGTTGAGAATTGTGTTTTATTCGGTGGATTTTCTGAGCTCCTCCGGCCTGGGAGACAGCCTCTCAGATCGCTCTGAGGGCCTGCTCGGAAGATGTGAGGGAGGAGCTGGGACATTTAGGAGGTTTCTTCAACAAACACCAGGTACTTGGAACATCAAAAGATTGCTGATACTTAAAGAAAACCAGACATCTCACGTTAATGAGTTGAGTGCTTTTCTATGTAAGGGAAGATGCAAGGATCTGGGCTCACTGAAATCATTCTTCTGATCTGCACTTTAGCTGTCTGGGGCCAGTTCCATGTTCTTTCCCACCCCCGAGTCCCCTCAGGGGGCACCACTGGGGGCTTCAGTGGCTGAGGGCGTGGCAGCGGGCAGGCCATTTGTCTTTACTGTGAATTCCCTCAGGGCTCACCATGGGGCCAGCCGTAGTGGCTTGATGGCTGCAACATCCTTTGTTTACTGATAAGACAGGCAACATTTTTCATTCACAGAAAATATACTCAATTTACTAGTTAGTGATTTTAAGTTTATCTGCGTATCATTTCTCCCATTAAGAGCTGGAGTCTCCATCCCTTTCCCTTGAATCTGAGCTCGTCCTGTGAGGTGATTTATCAAAAAATCTGTAGTGTGACTACCACTGTGTGACCTTAGGTCTCGGCTGCTTCCATCTCACATTTCTCATCACACAGATGGAGTGAGGGGGCACCTGGAGAGAGAGAAGCCCTCGAGGTTAGGAGAACACAAAGGGAGAAAGGGAAGGCCATCCCAGCCCAAAGATCTCATCCAACCAGCACGTTAGTGAGGCCCTTTGGGTTACTCCATTGTAATTAGAATTATTTTTATACAATCTTCATTTTTTGTTTTGTTTTTATTTACTTTCTACTGAAATATAACTAAAAATACAGCAAAATGCCTAAGTCTTAACATATAGTCAATTTTTTTTCTTATGAATCCTCTATAGCTACTGTCTAGTTCAAGAGGCAGAGCATTGCTGGCCCTTCAATGACAGCCGTATCCCAGTCACAAATTAACACCTGGTACAAAGGTGAACATCAGTTGTCCTGTGAAGGATGCTCTTTTACTGGAACTGTATTTCTTCCTCTTTTTAGATTAATTTTCTTTTGATAGAACACATACCCATGTGGCCTCCTAAGTGGATTATGAGAAGTAAAACAAGATCTTAAGTATTTTCAGTGTCATTTGTATTCATCCTTGGTTTTTAGTGTGAGTGTAGAAATTCAAGTTATATATTTTTTTCTTTTCCTAGAACATCGATGACGTTATTTCATTGACTTACAGGTTTAATTGTTTCTTTTAAGAAATCAAATGCCATTTGGGTTTCTGAACATCTGCTTATGAGACTTTTTTCTCCCTTTCCAGGTACTGTGGTCTGCATCTCTTTCCCAGTGTGCTGAAGTTTGACAGTAACGTGCCTTGGTAAGAATTTCTTTTCACCCATTGCTCTAGGCACTGTGTAGGGCTCTAAATTTGGTGTTTCAAGTCTATCGGTTCTATGAAACATTCTGGATGAAAGATTTGATAATTCATTTCTCTATTTTTTCTTTTGCCACTGTCTTGCCCAGTAAAAATTCAGATATTGAAACTTCCTGAAATTTGTTTCTTTTTTTAATATCTAAATTCTCTTTTGCTCAGTCTTTTTGCCTGGAACAGCATCTGGGAATAACCCTTAACTTCAGCTTTACCATTGGAGCTTTCATTTCTGAGACCCTTATCTGTCTTTTTCTGTATCTGTCTGTATTTCCAAAGCATCAGCATTTGTTTCTTATTGAAGGTTCTTTTAGTTCCCATGTATAAAAATATCCTCTCTGAGACTGTTACTCTCAGATATGGGTCCAGTATGTTTTCTGTCTCCTGTCCCCCTGTTTCTTCTGCTTTCTATGAATTTCTTTTTTCGTTTTGTCATTAGGTATCTGTTTTCTGGTCCAATTAACTATCCTCATATATTGTTACTGAATCCGAGCTCATACTGCTGGCTGCACAACAGGCCAGTGAAGAGACAAGTTACTGAGGCAAGGAATGGCGACACTATTTGGAAAGCCTGCAGACTGAGAATATGGTGGACCAGTGTCCCAGAGAACCATCTTCCCTGAGGTAGAATTCAGGTTTCTTTTATACTGAAAGGGAGGGGTGTGGTTGGTAGCTGCAAACTTCTTGGTGCCAGAATCCTTTGTTCTTGCAGCTGTCCATGTAGGTCCCTCACAATATTCCTATAAACCTCCAACAAGACAAATGTTATTCTCTGTTCCCTAACTTTTATCTCTCTACAAACGGAAAAGTGTTATAACTTTAAAGGCCAGAGCCTTGAGAAGGGGCTGTCATGTATATTTCTGGCTATAGGCAACATTCTTAAGTTGAACAAAAGCAATAGAATACAAAGATGAAAGTAAAAGAAACAGATGCAGTAGGGAGTCAGAGCTCTTGTTCCTTATTATAATATCTGATGTGTCTTAGCGGTCCATTCATATGTAGTTGTGAGGAATGAAAAGCTGAATGAGTGTTTCCTGGTTCTGTTTAAAACGTACCAACTAATGAGCTTCCATCTACACTGAGGTGTCTGGTCCCTGTTCTTAGGGAACGTTACCTAAGGAGATGCGTCCATTTCTGGTACTCGGTTTTCCCGTGGAGCAGTTCTCTAGTGCCCCACATTGAGAGGTTGGAGTCTAGTTGTCATTTTTCTCAGAGCCAATTAGAACTGGAAAAGGTTGCCCTCCATTCGGGATAGAGTGTTTCACTTAATGTTCTTTTTCCAGTATGACCCCCGCTTCTGTGCTGATGTAAGGGTTCCCAGATCCTTGGCTGGTGCAGCCCCTCCAGAGGGTAAATCAATGCTAATGTCACAGCAGAATAGAAGCACTTGCTCTAATTTGTGCTAATGGGGGAAGAAATCTGAAAATATAAGAACATTTAAAAAATACTTTCAGATATAATTTTGGTCTGTAGACTTATATTCAGCTTCCACTTTCAGAGGTAGTTGGTGTCTTCAGGGCTGAGCTGTCCAGAGGCTCTGAAGGATAAATTTGCCTGCTTTCGCCTAATCCAGGGCAGGGTTAAATAACAGCCTTTTCATCAACAACACCTTGTCCATTTTCTTTCTGTCTTTCAAATTTTGCTGCTGCCACTTGTTATTCCATCTCTGTTGCCATTGTGTATGTATTCATTAACCATCCCGTTATAATTAGAGTGGGTTTTTGTGGGAGGCAGGTGGTGTAACTTCGTGTTTCATCTTTTCTGTTTACTAGAAGTACATGAACCACTACAAAAGAATTGTTGGAAAAGTAAAGTGAAAAAGACTGCAGTTGTTGGAAAGGCACTTAGGACACAGCAAATTACCTTTCAGTGTGTTTATGTTGGTTTTTTTCTTTTATTGCCTGGGATTATAAGTTTCCTTGAAGAATTGCTGTATCTCAGAGATTAGATATATTCCACCGTTAACTTGTTGAATTCTCTAATTTGCATTTAGCATGTGCATTTCAGTCAAAACAAGGTCATTAATATCTGTCAGAAAATGAAAAACTTTCGATGAACATGAACTGTTTTAGCACATGACTCTTGGTAAGGAAGAAAGAAAAAAATAAACAACTTTTCTTTGTATAGTTTGTGGTATGATCGAAGTTTAGTATTTTGTTTTAATCAAGTTTTAGTATACTAAAAATCTGAAATGTAAAATTATCAATCAAATGTGGAAATTTTAGTGAGTGCATAACAAAATTTAGGTGATGGCTGTTTCTGTGCTTGTGGACCTAAACCTGCAATGTTCACAGAAGTAATTCTGAGGATGATGATACTGTGATATCAAAAAAAGACAAATTTAAAATTGTGAGACAGGTCTTGTGTAAACACAAATGTTTTATTCAAAAGCAATCTTAGTTTTATTAATCATTACTTATTTAAAATGTAATTGCTTCATCTGTTCATGTTGACTTCGTTCTTATTGTCAAAAGAAACATCACATACCTTAGACATGCCCTTCACCTAATTAATGTTTCTCCTCATGTGTTACTGTTAAAGCTCTCTGATAACTCATTTAGAAATCAGATAGAATTAACTCTGCAGGTGGGACAAGAGGTATCTGATACGGTTAGGATGATCAAATAAAAGGTGTAAATTTTTTACAGATTGGAAATGATAATAGTACCTACGTAGTAAAAAGAAGTAATGTAGTATTGTTATTATTGCTAAACAAAACAAAATAATTTTTACACCTCTGAAAAGATTCAGTATAGTTCATCCATACAGGTTCACTGTGGCCATGCTTCTTAGGTGTGCATTTATAATTTGATACATTTCCTCTCTTCCTAAATGGCCTGAAACTGTATTTACAAATACCACTGACCTAAATGAAATTGTTTAGACCTAGAGAATATAAATGTGCTATAAATTTAAAACACACTATCTACTTTTAATTGACTTAATCCTAGAATCCTAAACTGTAAAAGACAGTTTTCCAGTTAATTAATTTAATATTTTCTAAAAGAATGTCCTCAAATCACAGTGTATTTCAAGCTACTTCAATTATAATTATTTAGAGACTCTCACAAACCTTATTTGTGTATGAACAACTAGAAGACACTGTTTTTAATTTATGGATGATTCAAAGAAAATTAAATATTTTGCCTGAAAAGTGTTACAGATGGACCATAGAACTCATGAGTTAATTTTCATTTGAAGCTCCAGCTCCCATAAGTAATTACACTTCTCTGAACAGAAGCTTACTCTCTCACCTTCCAAGTCCAAATCAAAAGTGTAGAAGACATCCAATTAACTAAGAAATTTCAATCCACTTGCTAAACTTAATAAATGATTGTCTCATTAAACTGACAGTATAAATATGCCCTTCTGTTTACATGTGAAATATAATTTACCCAGGGAGAAAAATAAATGGATTTATAAAATTTTGGAGGGGAAGAGTTGTAAAGGGAAAAGGTCATTTTGGTTCTGGAGAAGAGTATTATTATAAAAAGCATAGAAAGTTAAATTTACAAAAAAAAAACACCACTTCACAGTAGATTTTACAATATTCTATTTTAGGGTTGGCTGATTTAAATTACGGGTTAATTTTTCTGCAGCTACATTCTTTAAAATTATACACAGTTGTCCAATCTTGGGCCAGAGAAGGAAAGGGTTAAGTTAGAATGAGGTGTATTTTGGTCCTTATATTTACCCGGTAAGATGTTTCACTTAAACATAACAAAATTTCTATCAAATACTTCCTTTTCGCAGATAGAAGAATAGAGTCACAGAAGATTTGTCTAAGTTGCTTCATCTTTTGCAGCCAGTATTTGGTCCTAAATACGTTTGTTTCCAAAGCCTGGCTTTTTTATATTTCTCTAGGCTGCAACATACGTATTAATACATCAAAATGACAGATAATATAACCCCCCAAATGTACTTAGTTCCCAATGTTAATGAATCAGTTTTTTTTTTAAACAAAGGAAGATATAATCTCCTCTTGTTTTCAATTATTCAGCAGCCTTATTGAGATCTTATTTTGTACCCAGCATCCTTCTATGTGCTGTTGGTACAATGGTTTAAGATGGGAGGAGTGGGTGGGGGTTTGAATGAGTTATCAGAAACTGACAATTGAGCTGAGACCTAGTTAATGAATATCTATCTGTCTATCTCCCAACCTTTATCAGGCTTAAGCTCAAGTGAGAATCTGGTGGTGAAATTTTCAGAGAGAAGTAATTACTATATAGGTCTTAAGGCAACAATAAGCTTGCAGGATATAAGAGGAAAAAAAAAAAAACAAAGTCACTATGGCTAGACTATATTGAAATCAGATGGTTAAAAGGTGTTCTTCTGCCACCAAAGCCTTCATTCCTTCAAAACTATTTTACAAATTACTTATCATTTTAGATAATTTCAATTCCAGTTTTCACAGAGACTCTCATATCACCTAAATGATTTGAAGAAAGCTATTAATCTAAGTCAGATTAACATGTGACTAAGTAACTACTTAATCTTCACAGAAGTATTTACCTATTGCATGAAGATCCTTGTGAGCTCATTTATGAGCTATGATTTAAAAAACAAAAATTCAGAATTCATAAAGTATGAATAAAGTGAACAGAGATATTTTGAAACAAGGATTGGTCTTAAATTTAGCTTAAATAAATCTTTTTAGAGCTTTGTCCTTTTTTGGCACATTGAGATACACAGATTTTGTAGTTAAATAGAACTCCATTACTATTATATCTTATTAAATGTTACCTCACACAAATAATTTAAACTTAATTGCTTAATTAGTCAAAAACGGTTGTTAGTACTTTAAGTCTACACTGCGCTTTGTAAAGTCTCTACTATCCAACTGAGCACCTGGAAATAGTCTCCAATTTCTTTCTCTCCTTTCCAGTCAACTCAACACCAACTCCCATTGTACATACACTCTCAGTATCTGTCTAAACTGTCTAAATTTTCCATGCAAGTGACTACTATCCTATTTATATTATCTCTCTCCTGATTTGGTCTGAAATATTATAATAGATTAATAATCTAAGCTCCTCCTGTCAGTCCTTCTCTGCTTTATAATTTCCAGTTCTACAACCAGTTTTTCTACAGGGTAAATCTGATTGTATCACTGCCTTACTAAGAGTCTTTTAATATCTTCATTCTGCAGTTTGAGAAATTCCAAACTCATTAGCATTACAGTAAAAATGATTTTGTGGTAGACATGTGTTAAACTTACTTTTATAATCTCAGCTCATAACACCCTCTCTCTCTGCCACCACTCATGCTATTTCCCAAGCTATGGGACATACTGAAAACATAAGCCATCCTAAGATGCCTTAATTTTTAGATGTTTTATAGCAACATACATTTTTTGCTCTAGCTCTCACTCTCTTTCTGTCTCTAATTCTTGACCTAGTTTGTGCTGCAACAATTACACACACACACATGCAGAATCCTGAGAGAAATACTCAATTTAGTATCCATGGATATACTTCGATCAATAGCCTTGCCAAGGTACATGTTATGTTTCCACACCTTTATCTATCCAGCTCAACGGATTGGCAGTTTGTCCATTTTGTTCAAATTTCTGCAGTTAATTGCAAATGCTGAGTGAGTCAAACACCCCGTACCATTTAGCAGTATTGAATGAAAAAGAACAAGCACGCTTCTTACCAATACAGAAACCTATTTCAGCAGTGTCTCATCAAGAAGTCGCTCGTACCTTTCACTAATGACCCCGACTTGAAGTAGCTTTGATTGAGTATGTCCTTGTTTGGTTGTTTCTTGATGACATCTCCCTCCCATCCATACTTACTAGTAACTGTACTAAGAAGGTTTTCGTGTGAGCTGGTGGACCTGGAAGCCTCACTCCCGAAATCACTTTCATTTTTTCTTTAAGGCACCAAATGCAGCCAAGTTACCCAGTATTGACTGGCTTTTGCTTCTTCAGTGATTCATTCAGCTATTTTCTTGCCTCTGGATCATCATCAAATTTCCATGATACGCATTTGCTTCCATCAGTGGTCACAATGCTTGAATGCCTTGAAACTACAATGGCCTGATTATTGCCTGCCGTCTGAGGTTCTTCATCTCCCGTTTACTCATCTTTCTCTCGAAAAAAGCCTTAACCATCATTTAGATTGAGCCAAGGATCATTTCAATTTTTCTGTTCAACTAACTGCAGCAGTTTCATAGGTTGGAATATTGAAAGAACGCATGAGTTTCCACAGAGAGTGCTTACGAAGATTAAGAATAGTGTACAGAAGAAGAAAGAAAGCATGAACACAAGTCAGAAAATTCTAGATGCACCTTACAAGCATTTTCCTAAGCAGAATAAGATGCACTTTATCTTTGAAGGAGCCACCAAGATATGTAACCAAAGTTTAAGTTTACCTAGTAACCTTTTATACCCTACTGGCCACATAATCAGAACCAGGCTGTGTAACTGGCAAAGGCAGGTCCATGCCATTGATCCACGCATTTTTTGTTAATAATGTAGATGGGCTTGTTCAGAGTACTTGGTGAATGATTTGGGTATAAACAGCATATTATAAGTCACTGCCTGTTACCTTTTATTCTTCTTCTGGCCAAGGGTTGATACTGGAGTTCCAGACATCCCTGGTGATAAGCATAGCACTATCATAGTCTAGTCACAGACTGATGCTACCTGTTCATACATGCATGACACACACTTGGCACAGTGCCATTTCCAGCAATTCCCTAGATTTGTGCATTTTGCTTTGATAGGTTTGTGGCTTGGACTTTAGCTTTCATCAGTTATTTATTTCAGTGTTTGTCCTAGTTAGAGGCATTTCATATGTGTTTTATTTGCCCTGTGATTTCCTTCCTCCCCACCTCCAACTGTAGCCCTTGAATGTCTTTGTTTCCTTTTGAGCTCCTAATAGGCGCAGTGCCAATACAGTTACTGAGAGGATTAGTCTACAAGCTATGGTATCAGGTACTTCCTCCTAATTTACTTCCTTGGGTAGTAATTTGGGGGAAAGAGAACGACTGCCTGGGATGGGTGCAGTGGAAGAGAAGACTTGCTAAAACATGTTTTCTACACTAATTCGTAATTTACGTTATGAAGGTCTAATGAAAGTAGCATAATGGAGGGCTGAAGCTATTAATTGGCACAAGTTCCTCAGATAAATATTTTGAGAAATTTTAATGTCACAGTCTCAGTAAATTAAAATGTAAATGGAGGAGAGTGAAATCAGTAATTCCAAGGCAACGAGATCTCAAATAATGCATGTTCATCATGCCCTTGTGAGGCAGGCACTGTACTAACCACTTTTAAATTTACTGAATCATTACAACATCCCTATTAAGTAGGCATTACTTATGAGCCTGGGTTACAGAGGAAGAAACTGAGGCACAGAAAGGTCCTGGTAACTGACACATCACTTCACAGTTACTGAGCAGTAGGGCTGATACAACCCAGGCCATCCGGCTCAACTCTCTGTATTCTTAACCACAAGGACTTCCTCCCACGGAGGTCACGGGGGAAAGCAGGGGGAAGTGGAAGTGGAAGTGGAGATACATTTTATCAGAATTAGTTTTTGAAAGCCTGATTTTTTTTTTTTTAATAGCTGCAGAGTACAGCCTACAGTTTGGAACCTTAACCCTCAGTTATCAATAACTTAATCGCTGGTATTCAACCCACCATGCACTTCAGTATCCTCTTTTGAATTAAAAAATATATATATGCAAAAACACTCATGTTGACATATTTTAAAAGATTCACAGTAAATGATTAAAGGCTTTGGATTAGATTGGCTTATTTAAAGACATTTATCCAAGTCTTCCAATACAGGGCAGAGGTGGAACTAAGTTGCCAACAATCATCAGACATCACTTTCTTTTTTGGGAAAAGCAAGATTAAATTTGTCCTAAAACAGTTTTCTGTCAAGTAAAGCATTTGGACCTGACTATGTGGACTCAATAGAATTTAGTATGAATTTTAGATGCCCTAAAAATTTCTTGGTTTTCAAACGTTTTTAATGATTTTACAGGGACCTTAATTTATGTTGTTTATCAACTTAAAATTGTTGAGTTTTTTTGGATAGTCTAAGTTTAGAGAGATGTTTATTGTTCCTCAATCTTTGCATTCACAATATCCTTAGTAGTCAAATAATTTTAGTAGTCAAATAATTATGTCACTTAAAATATTTGGGGATCATCCTTTCATTATTTATAGCAACTTCAAATTATTTTCTAATTACTACAAAGAATCTAATTATTGAGACTTTGTGCATGTGCAAATAACAAATGTGAATGTGTAAGTAGTTGTAAATAAAATATTCTTAAAGAGAATTACTTGTTTTCAGAAAGATACCAAGCAAATGACAATGTTAGTACATCTGTAACACATTACTGAAAACATGAATACATATTAATCTTAGAATAAGCACGTTGCATCTATAAGAATAAATGATGAAATGATGTCATATTGAGTTATGTAAGTTTACAGGGAAGTGCTTCCTCACTTTTATACTTATCTGTAGGGATCATCACAGGAGAAATAAGTTATGCAATGAATCATATTTTCTTACTGTGTATTATTTTTAATTCTGGTGAAAATTTTTATAACATTTATAGAATTCTAATTTAATCATCGTTAGCAAAAATAGTCCATCTAGAAAATCCAATCTAAAGATAATATTTACTTTCAAGAGAGAAAACAACTTTAAAAATAGAACCAAATAATAGTGCCTTAATTTTTTAAAAAATTATCAGATAGCTACATTGATTGATAAATTAGGACATTTTCTGTTAAAGGTGATGGAGCATCTGATTCCAGGTGTCTAAAATAAAGCAGAGAGTATGTCGAGTCTAATAAGGAGACAGTTCTAAGGACAGGGATACTTAAATCTAAGACTCAAGTGCTGTTATTAAGATTTTATTGTTTCTCCTCCCCTTTCTTGATGTGTTCCTGTGCTAAGCTCATTTTCCAACATCATGTGGTAAAAAGATGATATTGCTGCTTCAGTAATCTTATCCATTCAAACTTTAAATCCAGCAATTAACAGTTGGAATATTTTCCCAAACATTCCATGAAAAATCTTGTGTCTTCAGAAACCCTATTTAGTTTGGGTCTAAGTTACATGCTCTTCTCCTAGAGTGAAACTAATTGTTCTATTAAACGTCTCTGAGATCCTACGGGAACGGGTGTTTCTCAGAAGGAAATTATCATAGGATTACCCTAATGAGCTTGAATAGAAGTAGCAGAAATAATAGACGTTCACCTTACTTTGTCTTTGCTGGAAGATAACACATACATGCTCATACACACACAGATTTCCCCTATATGAGTACATGTGAAATCTGCATCCTCGTAGAATGAAACAGTTCACAACAGGAAAATGTACCCAATAAGAACAACTAGGAAAGCTAGATAAATTACTCAATTGCAATTTTAAAAGTATGAGAGCTATAAAATCAAGAAACACTAGAGGGACCAAAAATTGGAGAAGAAAACATTTCTGAACCATTAAGAAACAAAATGAGTATTTGCAACTGAATTTTCTCCCTTCAGGTAGTTATAAATTGCAGTCATGGCTAAGAGAATGAGAATCAGCTCTTGATCTAGGAAAAGACACAGTGCCTCTAAAGAAACAAAATTATGATTAATGACTAACTTTGTAACAGAAATGGTGGAAAGTTGAAGTCAATGGAATTATATCTTTAAATTGATGAAATAAAATACTAGTTTAAATTACATGCTCAGCAAAATATAGGCTAGATATAAAGGTGGAACAAAGACACTTTAATTAATTAATTTATTTACTTTAATGGCGATATAACTGAAACATATCTTAGACCAAGACTGAGTGGATTTGTTGTCTGTAGGATCTCAATAAAAGAAACATTTAAGTAGCACTTTAGAAACAATGAAATGATATCTGGAAGGAACATGGAAATACTTGAAGTAGTAATGAACATCAGAAAGGTATATATATAGTAACTTTCAGTAGATACTGATTCTTAAAAAGCTGTTATATTTGGAAGATTAAATTATCTATAGAATTAAAATAAGTACATACTAAATTATTCAAAACAGTACTTTCTTAGTAGCCCCAAATAGGGAAAAACCAAATGTGAATAAATAATCAGGCACACAATGGGACACCTTTTAGCAATGAAAATGAAAAATACACAGACACATGCAGCTATGTAAATGCAACACAGAAATATAATACTAAGAAAGAGAAGTAGACCCTATGTGCCCCTTTTATATAAAATGCAAGAAAAAGCTAAACTATGCTATAAAAAGTTGAAATAATGGGCAATTTTGGAGGCCAGGGTTTGAAAAAAGAACAAAACAGGGATTTCCGGCATTTTAGTAATGTATCTCTTGCTTTGAATGTTGGTTATATGAATATATGTAATTTATGAAAATTCAATAAGCTGTCCATATATTACATGAACTATTTTTCTGTATGTACATTTTACTTTAGGAAGAAGTTACTGATAAAGAGAGAATAAGCTATTTGTATGTGAGGGGATGATGTGGATGTGGGATCATGTAAATTTTAATACTCACTCTACTACAAATTTCAAAAGTTCCATTATGTACCATAGTAATGAAAAGATTAAGCATTAATAAAAATAACCTGAAAAAATAAAGCAAACATAATGAGCTCTAAAAAGTTGCTAAAATTTTATATTCAGTTAATGATAAATGAATAATATATTTAATGATAATTACAGCAAAGGATAAATGTTTTCAAAAATTTGCATGCATCATGCTGGTTGCAGTGAAATTGGTAACATTCTCATGATAAAATCTGGAATGATGTAACGTTATATCAGATAAGCAGAGTGCCATAGTTAATCTAACCATATTTTCATTCATTCAAAATGTATTCATTAGCACAGATTACTGAACATAAATGAAAGTTATAAAAAAACTAACAAGCCGAACTAAACATAAAAAAACCCTCAAATATGTACTTTGTCATGAATTTATTTAAATAAAAATACTGCAACAGTTGGAATATAGCTTGAAATTTTTTTGAAAAGAAAAGGGCAAATGTAATTACTACTGAGAAATATTTTAGTAGAAGATGACCTTCTACACAGAAAATCACATAGCATAAAGACAATAAATATTGCCCTTCTACCATGTGCACATGTGCTCTTTTCACAGCATCATTGGGTCCTCTTACTACTGCATTTTGTAGAAAGAAATTGAGAAAGATACACAGTGACTCACAAATTAGTCTTGACCCTAACATCTGTGCTTTCAGCTGAATGTGTCTCAGCACCAATTGTGCGTCTGGACTTCACATGGAATCTTACAGTGAAAGCGTTGGGTCATTACCAAAACTCTTTGAAACTAGCACTTAAGGAGTGAGTCCTAAGCACTTGTATTTTCATAAAGTTCCACAAGTTCTGAATTTTACTTGTCCTCTCTGACTGACACTCATCTACACAAGCCCTTGGAGGAGTTACTTAATATATTTGTTTCTTTCCTCTTATTCAGTGCTGTTGTTTCTGTTTGTTTATTTTCAGAACTTTTCACTCATTTTATAGAGTTCTGTTGAGAAACCAGATTGCTGACTCCCAACTTGTGTCCCTGTGACGCTTTCCTTAGTTCAGGTTACAGATTTTCTTCTTCATTTGTTTTCTTGATTGTGCGTGAAGGTTATGATGTCATGTTTTGGCTACTATTGGTCTATTCTTGTTCTGACAACCAAAATGGATTGACTTACCAAATGTCTGAATTGATTGACAGCTTTCTCTGTGGCTAGCTATAATCAATTTTAATTTAAACTGTGATTTTGTATGGGTCATTCCTTGGACCAACTGGCCATTATTATATCAACACCCCCAACTGTTACCCCTTCCTTAAGAGCAACATAGCTGTTGTTCCACAGTCATCTCACTGAGTTAGAGATAGAATTAATTTTTATCTTGGGGTGGCTGGCAAATTTGCATGTATTTACTATGCTGTGGATTATGAGTGTTTAATTTATAATAATTTCCTAAGTTAAATGTGATTTTCTGTATCTATTAATTTATTTTAAATAAAAAACTTAACAATTAAAACAAAAGTAATAGACTAATTACTGTTAGGTAATAGCAGATCAGAGGCAGAATCAGGGAGAACTTTGGGAAAACTCTTGAAATAATCTATGTAAAAGAAACTGGTATGGAAGTAGGAACCAAGAGCGAAGATAATTAGAATTACCTGGATTCCAGAAGAATGGTTTGAGCTTGTGGGAAGAGCTCATTGATTGCATGTGGGTCGTTAAAAGGTTGTCGCCGGTGACTTCAGGATTATTAGCCTGAGCAGTTGAAAGATATCAATTACTTACTTCTGTCAAGGAGGGAAAAAAAAAAAGTGTTTTGTTATCATTATTTTATTTTGGGTCAGGAAGATCAGGTAGTTAATTTGAGCCATTTAAATTTTGAGATGCTTATTAAGCTTATTAAGCCATGAGACTGAGACCAAGTGGAATCACTGAAGGAATGACCATATTGATAAAAGTAGAAGAGATAAAAAATTAAGCCCTAGAGCAATCCCATATGCAGAGTTCAGAAAGACAAAATCAGCTAAGAAGACTGATTAGGATTAGAACGTATGGTGAATGAAAAACTAGGACATTGTGGTGTTACTGGAAGCAACTGAATTAATATTTTAAGAAAGGAAGATTGATCATCTGTGCTAAATGCTGCTGATAAATTAAGTAAAATGAGAACTAAGAAATGACCATTGTGTTTAGCATGACCATGATAAATCAGATCTATTTTGTTGGATTTTAGAGTAATAATAGCATGTTTTTAAGCTGATACAATCCAAGAGAATGTACAAATAATGATGCAGAGAAGGGGGAAATTTCCAAAAACATTCAAGTAGGAAAAAGGGAATGTTATGTTACGAAAAATTAAAAGGTTGCCATTTCTATCTTCCCTGACAGTTTTCCGTAGCGAAATACGTGAATGCAGATTCGTGGAGCATGTGATGGGTCGATTTCCTCAGGAAGATAGGAAACAATGTCATCAGTTTAAGGTAAGTTGGGGGAATGCATGTGGGGTGCTGAGGATTTGAGAAGAAACTGCAATAGTTATCTCAAAACTGAGGGCAGTGAATAGATTAGAGAAATACTTTAAGACTCACATCTACAGTAGGTGTTTTTCAGAGGCCAGTAATCATATTTGTGTGTTTTTCTCATCATTTTCAACTGCAGAAGGCAGGTAGAGTTCAGTTAGAGCCCTGGACTTTATTAAGACTGCCATCTAGCTAGGGGAATATAAAGTGGAAGGAAAGACAAGCAGATGTGTTGAGGAAATGTGCAAGGGAATAATTATCCTGGCTGAGCATGGAATTTAATCAAGGAAAGGACAAGACTCCTCGAGAAAATAGTGAGGAATGGTGAAAAGTCAGAGTCGATCAGTTTCTGCCTATCATTTCCGTATCAGTTCAAATTTTGTCATTTATTGACTTAAGTGCTAAGTAAATAATAGGTTTTTAATAAATTTTTTCTGAATGAGTAATAGTCATAGATAAAACAGTAGAAATTTATGTTTCACTTAGTATTTATTTAGGATGATTTGTTATGCACCAATAAAAAATAACATAAATAAGAATAAACGCAGAATGTTTAGGAGCTTCTAAAGAATCCTATTCAGTAAGAATGAATACATTTAGGATCATAGCATGTTTGCAGAAATCTATAAATATCAGAAGTTTCAGACACACTGTCAAGTTGACAGCTTTGATACTTTGGACAAATTGTTATGGTTGGAACTCTTCCCAGACATTCTGCCTTGTGCGTGCAAATTCAATCTAAATTAGTGGCGGTCTAATTTAGAGGAGGACCTTTAGTTACATAATTGCAACTGGGTATGAATTTATGCTCACTGTTTCAGGGAAAGACTTGAAAATATGTAGATTAGAGGGTAGCATATTGCTAATGATCATTATTTATTCAGCACCATTCATTTCATACAGCAAGAAATGAATAATATTGTTGAAATACATAGATTTTCCAAGGGTTGTGCATAATTATATCATCAGAAGTTTTCAGGACCTCATTCTGAAAGTCATGGAGTTAAAATAACTGTCAGACTTTTTTGGCGGGGAGGGTTAGGAGGGGAGTAAGGGACATTTTTGTCCTACAAGAAAGACCAACTAATGACCCTTTAATGCTTCATCTCTCACTTTGTCTTCATCCAACTCCTCTACACATATTCCAAACATTTTAAGGGTAAATGAGAATATTTTAATTTTTAAGGAGAAAAAAATTGTAAATTAAATATAAAATTATAATATAATTCCATTTTAAGCTGTGAAATAAAAGTTTAAGAATAGATAAAATTTTATTGAAGTGCAAGGCTACTTACAAAGCTAATCTAAATTTTAGATTTTTCTACAGTTTGTATAAAAATACAGTTTCATTTCAGTGTATCCAACTTAGAATATAATTTATAGGAAGAAGAATGCCTTTGGCATAAAGTATTCAATAAGAAGCCCTTCAGAATGTTTTAATTTAGTTCAATCAGTTTTCTTTCCTCAAGGTCAATGTCTAGAATTATTTGTATTTTATAAACATTAATGAATAATGTATTACATACCAAGTAACAATCTGATGTTCCATTTAGATACGTTACAAAACATTAGAGGGTTAACTTTTCTACTTTGAATGTGTATTCATTGAAAAGATGCAAAACAACTTAAAAAAGAAAACAAAACAAAAACCCAAGAATGTGAGTTAAATTATTTGATACCTAATGTGGATATTAACTTCCTTCTACTACAGAAATACCTAAAGAGAAATAATAAAGCCAGTTCGACTTCTGGCTTTGAAATATCTTATACTTTACTGTTTCTGCTCTAAAATTCTGTTTGTGAAATTTCAGAACCTAGGGCTTTTTTTTTTCCATTTAATATAGGAATTTTAGAAATATTTTAATATTTTATAGGACAGTGATAGAAGTTTTTGGATAACATGCTTTGTAGACTTATAAAGCATATACATGTTTAATTTCTCTAAGTTATACACAGCTAGCCAAATACACAAGAAGTTTTTGAGTATGTATAGATTCCAATATGATAAGAATGAAATTAACTTACATGCCAATTGAAATCTGTGTGACTACTATATTATCAGTTAATTTCATCATTCATATGGTAATTTTCATACTGGAAGTGATATTCTCTTTTTGAAATTTAGTATGCTACAGTAATTCAAAGCTACATATGTGCTATAAAATAAAATTACTAGATAATACATAAAATAAGTCATTTTCAAGATTAAAATGACTACTCTATTGAATTCTGCCTTTTGAGTAGGACTCATTATTGTATTAATCAGCTTAATCATTTTATAGTGAATATTGGTAAGAGAAAAATATTTCAGAAATGATCATTTTCAGTGTTAAAAAATTATTTCAACAATATATAATTATAGTGTTTTCAACAACATAGTTAGTAATAGAAGTAAAGCCAGTAGAGTCAAACTCTTTCCCCCACCAAGATTTTTTTGTTGTGCTGGATAAATTTTTATTAGAAAGTAAAGCAACCATCAATTAACCTATGCTATAATTTCTAAATGTTTCTTTTTCCAACATCATTTGTGCCAACATAAATTTCCAGGTTGCCAAACTTTTTTGTAACCTGCAGACTTTTCTACCTACTTACAGTATTTCTTGCAGTTTCCTGTAATGGTTATGTATTACATTTCCCCCTGTGTTAGGTCCACAGGACGTACTTGTGTACACGTGAAGGCACTTCATCTACATTTATTGAGTTCATGTTCTTCATACCCAACTGATCCAATTAACCTCGGCTGATATGCTAGTACATCAATATATCTTCATCCTTAATTTCTTTTCCCCCCATAAGGCAAAATATTTAGGGATTAAGACATGAACATTTTTTGGGGGGGGTGGCATTATTTTGCCTACAACACTAAGTGATATTTGAAGTCACTTACATCAGAATTTTGACTTGAAGATACAGCATAATATGTGTTATTTGTGTTGCGAGAGAATAGGTTCTTGTCTCGCTCAGGAAAGAATTCAAGAGTGAGGCACAGTAAAGTGAACGTAAGTTTATGTAGGGAGATGCACACTCCGTAGACAGAGTGTGGGCTGTCTCAGAAGGCAGGAGAGGGTGGGACCATGAAGTGCAGGGCTGTTCGTTTTTATGGGCTCAGTAATTTCATATGCTAATGAGTAGGAGGATTACTCCAACTATTTTGGGAAGGGGTGGGGATTTCCAGGAATTGGGCCTCTGCCCACTTTTTGACCTTTTCAGTTCAGCCTAGGAGCTGTCATGGTGCCTGTGGGTGCACCAGGAGGCTCAAGGTCTAGAAGTGGAATCTTCCGCCATCTTGGTTGTAACCAGTCTGTCCTGCCCTCAACTGCTGTGTCATTGCTTCAGTGGCTGCGCCCTGCCCCCTTCCCTCCTGTCTCATTTATAAGTGCTCTCTGTAACTATTAGTTATCACTCTTAAATTGACATGGGAATTTCAAATTACAAAACTCCCTTTGACTTTAAATGGAGCTTTCTGCTCAGTCTTAAGAGGTAGAACTATACAGCATTTCAGATTATGTAAAATACATAGTCTCAATTTTAAAAAAGTTATGTTTTGAAATTTATGTTAACAATCATAAAGCAAAACTGATTGTTATTTATATGATATCATATACACTATAAAGCCCTGTAATGTGGCTTTTTCTTAATTTGTTAATTTTCTTTCCAACTTCCTTGGGAACAGCATTCCCAGACCAAGTCCTGCAGTGGCTGTCTGGCATGTTTAGGTCCTGTACATATACAAAAACCACATATATATTTTTAAAGAGCACTTCCTCACCTAGTTTAACATCAATGTTACATAATTGGGTCAAAGCATATCAATATTATAATTTTATATTTATTTTTTAAACAATAAATTACATAAAACTTTAATGTTTGCAAATGAGGACTTCGTATTTCTGGAAGATTTTTATTTTTAGAAATACAAATGGAATGTGAGTTTTAAGAAATGCTGTGAATGCATCCTGGAGTGCACTTCGGAGAGTTTTCTGTTTCGTTTTCTTAATTTATAATGCAACAGTTATAAAAGCTCATCACTTCTACACGCCTACCTTGGGGAGAAATTGGGGGAAATTTCATAACCTCAGTTCTTATGAAACTCTTCTGCCACAAGGAACAACTTCTAAGGCTTCAGGAAAGAGAAATGTTTATCACAAAGTAAAACATCTCCTGAGTCAGCCTGTTTCAGGGAGATTTGCTGCCACTTTTATTGAATTCCTGAGAGTTTTAT
Source organism: Camelus dromedarius (assembly GCF_036321535.1). Classification (NCBI taxonomy): domain Eukaryota; kingdom Metazoa; phylum Chordata; class Mammalia; order Artiodactyla; family Camelidae; genus Camelus; species Camelus dromedarius. The sequence continues at coordinate 29,525,312 of NC_087456.1, forward strand.
TCCTCGAGTTATTACTCTCAAATGTATGAGCAAGAAAAGGCCAAAGCCCTGTAAGGCTTTGCTGCGTCTTCTCATGTAGATGTTTACTAAAACCAAGAGCAGTGCCGTCGGTCAGAGCAGCACTGCCTGGTCGCTTTTCACTTCTTCTATCAGCTCAGTATCCCCTGGTGAGTAAGAAAGACTTGAGTTCAAATGCTGTCTTTGCCAATTTTTTTTCCTTCATGTATGTAACTTACTCCTTCTAAAGACATTTTCTGTTGTGAAAGACAGATAGTGATGCTGATACAATAGTGCTGGCATTGGGTTAAAGGCAATTGCCTATCCACGTAATTTATTACGGTGCTCACCCAATGTAAGTTTTCAGCCACTTAGAAGTTCTTCAGCATTTCTTCTAAATGGTTCCTTTTTGTTCAATTACTTTTCTATTCAATCTTTCTATTTTGACTGTAGATTTATGTGAACTTGATCAGCGTCACTCAGAAACAGGACACTTTAATGCAGAGTTTAGCTTCTTTTGCCAGCCTGTTTTTGTTTGGGGAAGACCTAGGGCGAAGAAAATAATCTAAGTTCCACAGAGTTTTTCTTGGTTTTGTGGGTTTTGAGACAAAAGCTTTGTCTTAGCCACACTGCAGAGTCTTTGCATCAGAGTACCACACGTGATTGATTTAACTGTATTCTAGCAACCCAAGTAAGAATGCTTAATTTGGGTGAATTTTATATTAGCATTGGCAAACCAGATAATTTATTAAAAACAAATATGTAGACTCAGTTAAATCTAGCTCATTTTCACACTAACACAAACCCTTCCTGCAAACCTTTCTGTAGCTAAAAAAGCCAGAGATCTTTAGATGAACGTGGTCATCAAAAAAATTGGAACCAGTGGGAGGGGGAAGGGGTGGCTCAGGGAATGGATTTTCAATTATCAAATCAGCTTCAGGGCTGGACCAAAAGGACAGCACTCTTACATTGACATGTTGTGACATGAGATCTCTGATAATGAGGTGGTAGGGACCTCATTTTTATGTCTCAGTGAAATAGCTCACAGAATAAATGCTACTCCCATAATTATGATAAGCAATAATTACAGGATCGGGTTATTAAATCCTGCATGGTAAGAGGAAAACTTACGCTGGGCTAGAAAGTAATAGGTGATGAGGGACCGAGAAAAGCTTTATTTTATGTTTAATTTCATTACACGTTTGACACTGATGCAAGGTTAAAGGATTTTTTTTTTAGCTTGCAATGCACTGTAGTTTACGAAAGATATGATATTACCACTATTATGTATCTCACCATCAATCCTAATGCCATGACACAAACAGGTGACTGAGAATGTGGCAGCATTCGTTTCTATTATAATTGTCCTGTATTATTGCTTCTAACATAGTGGTGACTGCAAATGCCATTTCATATAATTCAGCATTTTCCCAACGCTTGTGCCACTGTCTCAGAAAGAGAGAAGGGTCATTTGTAGAATATACTAATAGCATACAAAAGTAATCACTTCTTTCCTTTTATTAAATGTGTTGTCATTCAGTTATAGTGACTTAGTAAAATTAATAAAACTTGAGGATTTCGAAAAAGAGCAAGAATCTATTTTTTATTAGACAGGAATTTATTGAGAAATTACTTTGTTCTGATTGTGCCAGGGAGCTAAATTAACAGACATAAATAAACAGCATATTCTCCAAACTGATCTGCCATAAAATCAAATATTAGATGTGTGAGACAGGGCAACTTATTTAACCAATCAAAATTTTAATTTCCCTGCAAGTTAATTATTCAACTACTGTTGTCAACTGAAAAAAAAAAAATGCAAAACCTGAAAGTTGAGAATTAATGTTTCATTCGGTGGACACATTGAGGACATTATGAGCCCCCAGGTCAGCCTCTCCGATAGCTCTGGGGGACTCTCCCAAATAGGTAAGGGAAGAGCCAAGATATGTAGAAGTTTTGCAACAAAAGCCAGGTAATCAGGATAACAAAAGATTACTGTTAATTAAAGAAGAACCAGGCATCTCAAGTTAATGAATTTAGTGCTTTTCTATGGGATGATGCAAGAATCTGGGCTCATTGAAATCACTCCTTTGACATGCACCTTGGCTGTCCAGGGTCAGTGTCCTGTTTTCTCCATCCTGAAGCCCCTCAGGATGTGCCACTGTGGGTGGCTGATGGCTTGATGGTGGCAATGTCTTTTGTTTACTGACTTTTTTTGTCTACATTGTATACATTTTATGTGATATGATAAGAGGAACAGAATGCTATTGTTAGAACACACTATTTTTTTTTCTGTCCTCTCACTTTTATGTCAACAATTTCTAGATCTAGATGATCTAGTAGGCAAACAGGAGCTATCAGGTACATACAGAAACCCTAAGTAGGTGTATTTAGTAGTGAGTGATAGATTTAGGATCAGAATCTGAACAATACGACTCTAAAGCTGGTCATGTAACTATGCTTTGTTTATTTTATCAAGGCTCTATAAAATAATTAGTAAATTCACAATCCTTGAGATGCATGTGGGGATATACATATATGTGTGGATATATGGATGCATATATACATGGATACATATATATGGATATATATATGGGTATATGTATTTGTATATAGAAGTGGTATACCTTATTTGGAGGAATATTAAAAGTGCACATTTTAATGCATCCCAGTTCACTGTCACAGCCATGCTATATAAAGCATATTATCTCCATATTCTCAGAATAATTGATTTCCTGTGTTAGGTGTTTGAATGCGAGATGGATAGGAACAAGTTTGTGGCACTACTGATTATTCTGATGTGCCTATTTGGAAATGTAAGAAATAAATATACTGTGAATTAGTAGAAAGGTTGAAGTTGGATGAAACAAATTAGAAAATTAAAATAGTATTAACATTTCTGGACCACAAGAAAAATAATATACCCAGCAGTTTAAACTGGCAAGTTGGTAACTCTAAGATTGCAGACATGCAATATCTAGTGCAATTTTTGTAAAAATGACTTATTATTAAGAGTATCTACTAGTAAAGGTTTAGTCCTGACTGATACTTGCCTAAATATAAATATAAACAACACCCTTTGTTTTAAGCTCTGCACAAAATTATGGAAAGTCCTTCAATGACACACACTATATTATTATTCATACACCTCATAGGATTTAAAAGAAAAATCAGGGCAAAAAGAGACCAAAATCAGTCTAATAGGTTAACAGAGACTTTTATCCCATATTAAGGCAAATTTCAAATAATAATAATTAAGAATTAACCAACTTTCTTTCAGCTCCCTTACTGCATTGGGAAGTTTCAGTTGTGTGATCTGACTCAAGTTGCAGGCTGTGAATTATGTGTTTCTTTTAGAGACAATTGACAGAAGAGGGGTGCCCACAGCCAGTAGCTGAAACTCCACAGGGAACTGAAACGATGAAGGAGTGACCTGAGCTGTTAATTACTTTCCTGAGGGCAGAGGGCAGAGCCTGTTGTGGATAACAAGCTTTTCCCACACATCCTAGAACTTAATCCCATTAAATGAGACCTTGCCAAGGCAAATATTATTGAATCTAAAAAGAAAGTACAGACATTTCTTGGAGTCTTACAGAAGCAGACACACAATAGGGAAAGACCGAAAGTTGTGTAAACAATGACATAGGATTTGCATGTTTTTAATTTCTTCTCAGTTTAAGCATTATGAATTTGGAAGTAGTCCTGATATTCTGCACTTAATAATGTAAGTAACACATTTATTATCAATTCTGAGTGTTAGAGAAAAAAAATAATCAGTAACACTTCGGGGTACTATTGTGCAGCTGGAATACTGCTTGTAAATTTAGGCTTTCTCCTAACACAAGGTAAAATGCAACTTCCATTGTAATCATTTTAAAATAGGAAAATACAATTTTTTCAAGTTAAAAGAAAAACGAAAAAAAGAAACCCACCCTGAAAAATATTACTGAATCACTATGTGATTCTTGATTAATATTTAAGAAATGTTAAGTCATTGTATTACAATGTGATAATTTCAGATGTGAATCACTTTTACGCAGGAATAATATTAACTTGATTTGCATTAATTTTGCTGGAAAAAAGGAAATAGAAAAGCCAAGAACAGCAGTGTTTTAGATGTAAACAATCTAGTTTCAAAAACATTAAAAATTAAATTTGGAAAGAAAGAAAATCACCATTTTTGAATAAAATTTTTAAAAATCAATGAGGGTGAATTATATATTTTATATTTATTTATTCTATATTTGTAATATATCATTTTCAAGAAGGAGAGAGATTTTCACAGCACTCACATTTTGGTTTGTAATTGAAGCCTGGGGTATAAGTACCATGATCATTTGAGCCATGAAAGGGATATACGAATATTTAAATATATTTGTGTGTGTTTGCATATATATTTTTACTTTTATTTATTGTTGCCTGAGGCAGAGTACGAATATCCCAATTTGATTTCCAACAGTGAATATTTTTTGTTTTAAAATACATGATGTTGTTCCTAGAACTATAGGCTGTTTAGGCTATGAGAATCAAATGAAGCGAACAAACCATTACTACACTGGGTTTTCACGAGAGCTGTGCCAGTGAATTATTCTTTTATTCATATTATGTGTTCCAGTGGCTTTTTATTTTGTGCATTAAGGAAGAAATTGAACTCAAATGGTCAACAAATATTTATCGCACTTGCTTCCAATCAGCTACCTAATGTTTTCCCTCTTTTCTCATATAATTCTTATGCTCAGAAATTCTGCTTTAAGCATTACGACTGTGTATTCCAATACATTAAGATGTTCTTCCTAATATTTATGACTCAATATTATCTTTGCATCATTTCTAGCTAGTCATTTGAAATTATTAACCTAAAGGTTGAGCAACTTCAATGAACATAGCACTTTCCCAGAGGATAGAATGAACCAGTCATCTGGTTCAGCTAGGTCAGTGCCCTCATTGTTCCCAAGTGATCATATTATATGCTTTATTTCTTTTTTATTTTTGCCAACAAATAGTATGACAGTTTCCTTCCTTCCTCCTTTACTTCCGTACACATCTCAAGTCGTCCTGTCACTAACTCAAGCCCAAACTCTTTTCCTCCTTTTACATCACTAATATATATTATACAATTTGGCATTTGTCCACATACTTCTTTACAGTTCTGTTTCCTGTGCATTTATTGTTACTGGTTTAATGCATCAACCAGCTCATATTTGTTATGGAATAGCCTCAATGTTTAGTTAGCACTTTGCAATAAAAGATTCCTACAGCTAACTAAACCTACAAATTAGATATCATTTCTCAGCTCAAGAAGCATATGATTTCATAAAGGACCATTAAAAATCATTCTCTATATTGCCAGAAAGCAGAAAACTGAGCACATGGAAGAAATGAAAAAAATTAGTAATGATGTTTTCATAATTAAAGCAAAATAAGTAACAAGGTTTGTATTCAAATGTAAGAATATAAAAACATAGTAACATGAGCTAAATATTTTGGCTCTTGCATTAGAGACAGATTTAGTCATAAAAAAATATATATGAGTTATATATATTATGCATTATATAATACATATAATGTTCTGAAACCTTTGGGTGGAAATTTGACTTGGTTTATAATGTCATCCATGACATTAAGAGGGTGTTAGAAAAGGCTTATGATAGGATTTGGATTATGACAGGATTTGAGTTTGCGTTGGGTGATGTGGGGAATGGCTCAAGGAATCAAGGGTTTGCAATGGCCAGGGTGCTTGCTGTTAGGATGCAGGGGCAATTCCATTTGAGTATCTCAGTAAGTCTTACCTCTGGAGAGGGCAGACTAGAGAGAAGTTGAACTATGGTTGGTAAAGATGCATCAGTTAAGCATTCATATTACCCCTGGGAGGGACTGTTTGGTGTTTTGTGTCTTGGGAAATATTTATGTTTTATTTTCGTTCAGACATGGTTACACAGTGCTTGAGTTTTCATCTTGCTCCATCATAGACACAGAATGGTCTTTTCTAATGTTGATGTTCTGTGAAATTATTTTAGGAGAACAGCAAAGCCCAGCTGAAGTACCAGCTGGCTCCTGGATGTCAGGGATTGCTTTTCTCTTTCTGAAGAATACAATTTAAAGAGTAAAAATATTTTTATTTTTATTGCTAGAAATTTTTCTTGATTAATGGTGCACATGAAACATCAGTATGCTCAGAAATGAATTAGACTTTTTCTTGGAGATAGAAGGTAATATTGGATCTAAGAAATAGAGGAGTTAATTTTTTTTAAATTCACAAATAATTGTTATTCAAATGTTGTTACTATAATTTTCTCTTGTTTTTGTTTAGTATTGGGTAAAAATCAGAGATTCATTATACTTTTAAAGACCTTATAACATAATTCTATATTCACAACTCTTTTATAGCCTCTTAGATGAATTCATTTAAGATGTGAAAACAACCAGTGATTATTCAACAGCTTAAATTTAACTTTTGTTTTAGTGGTGTCTTATAATACAAAATTTAACCATAGAAAATAAATTCCTTCCTAAAGGCATGTTGTTATTTTGATGGTTGCAATTAAATCTGGTATTGTATTTGTGTAGCCTGGGTTATTATTCCGACATTTGGAATAAGAAAACCAAGGCAGAAAGCTGTTATATATTTTGCCTTAAGACCCAATGATCCAAAATAATCTATTGTTGATTTGTTTTATATGCTCAGACCTTTTTCACACTTTCAGTTATTAAAAGGAGAAAACATTTCCAAAGCACTCTATTTTTTACATGAAAACCTGCTAAATTGGTACAATAGAAAAATAACTCTATGCTCATAGAACTAAAAATAATTTTCCCATGCTTAATATTGACATATGTATAGAAATGGCATAATGAGAACACAAATATAAAATTTATTTATAAAAATTATGTATTTCCTTTGAAAGGATGTAGATACTTTTACAACTGGATGTTGTTCACTATCCATTGTGTCTTGTGCTTGAAATCTTGGTAACAATTGCATTTGCATTTTCCTAGACACTGTGATGTGAACAGTTTCACATTTTTTTTTAGTGTGTGTGCACATACGTTCTTGCCAATGACTCTGATGCAATACCATTTTCCCTGTTCCCTCAAAATTGTTGATTTTAGCATTAATACGACTGTGTTTTAAACTTAAGACATCTTAGGATGAAAAAAATTATATTTGACTTTGGAAAAATTTTAGAATTTTAATCATTTATGTGTTTTCTAATTTCTAAAAATTATCAATAAAATATCCATGTTCTAAAACATGCCAATACTATTAACATTTTATGTGTTTTGTGGCCCAGAACATTTTAATATAGCACAGTTTTCATTATTAAGCAGTGGTGTTGATTTTGTTTGCTTGTTTGCTTTTGTCATTGTGTAGTTATAATATGCCATTACTCTTCGTTAATGTTTCAGCATTCCTTTTTTTCTTGATGAGTTTTCTAGTTTCTGACCTCCCAATAGGTTTGCTAAAGTCATTGGAGAAAAAGTGAAAATGTACTTCAGGGTTGTGCTTTTACCTTTCTATATTTAGAAAAATTGGCTCTAGCCAATATTGTCAGTCACTGGATTCAGAAGAAGCTGTAATCTCTTTAAGGCAAGATTGTCTTTCAATTTCCAACATTTACTTAATATCTGCCTTATAGCAGATATTCTGTATATAATATATTAAAAAGCAATGAATGAAACAAATAGTAATTTTCAAAACTAACCCTGATAAAGGTTTAATCTCTCTATATGAGTATTCATATAATTTAAATATATCATCAGATTTCAAGATAATCAAGAATTTCATCTTTGATTTTTTTAAAACATTTGTGAACTTAACTACATTTAACTAATATTAATATTAATATTACATTTGAGCCAATGGTATAATATTTAGTATAAATTAATATATGACCCATGATAATTAAAACTTTGATAAAAATTAAGTTATGGCAGTATTAAGCTCTTACAAGTATGGTGTACATACAGATAGATGTCTCATCTCTTAGAGAATGAATTACCACGTTCTTCCTCTTACTCCATCCCCAATCTAGTCTTCTCCAAATCAAAAAATTTCCATCAAAGTGCTGAATCCAATAATCCAAAAAAAAATGTCTTGGTTAACTTTTCTCTATACAAATCCACATTTATTAAGCCCTAACATTAAATATTCAAAACGTACCTCAAATCCGTCTCCTTCTCTGCATTCCACTACCATCATTTAATCCAGGCCACTGTTTACATCCAGCTTAACTTTGACAATTTAATTATTTTCCCCATTATCTTCTTATCTACTTGTTCTGCCCCTGAAACGTGAATGGTCTAAGATGTGAATTAGTGATACAGGTTTTCATCTTAAAATTCTTCTATATTCCACTATTGTTCACATCTCTTACCATAGTATTGCTCTGTCAGTACTAGACTGTTGTGATTTTGTAACTCTATAGCAAGACTTAATAACTGGGAAAGTAATTCCTCTCATTCTTCTTTTTCAAGAGTGCTTTAGCTATACTAGGGCTTGTGATATTCCATATAAACATTAAGAATGTACCTGTCTATGTTTAAAAACTTGCTGTAATTTTGCTAAGCATTGTATTGAATATAAATATCGATATGTGGAGAACTGATATCTTTAGTATGTTGAGTCTAAATCTATGAATACAGCAACATGTTGCAATTATCAGTATACAGATACTGTACTCATTTTAAATGTATATCTAAGAATTATCTTTTCTTTGGCACAATAGTATTTTTTTAAACTGGTTTTCTGTATATTCACTCAGTATATAGATATGCAATTGAGTTTTTGCATTGGTCTCATATCTTGCAACGTTGCTGAATTCAATAATTAGTTCTAAGAACTTTTTTGTAGATCTTTGTGATTTTATACATTAAAAATCATGTAATCTATAAAAAAGGACAATTTTATTTCTTTCTGATTTCTATGAATTTCATTTTTTTCTGCCTAATATCACTGAACAGAATTTATAGTAATGTGTTGAATAATAATAGTAAATCAGAATCCTTGTCTTTATCTCCATCTTAAGGGGGAAGCATTCAGCCTTTCACCATAAGGATGGTGTTACTTGTAGGTTTATTTACCTTTATTTCTATTCTGCTGATGGTTTTTGAATGAGTATTAAGAGTTTGTCAAATACTTTATCTGTATTAATTGACTTAATCACATGATCTTTCTTTTTTAGCCTATTGACGTGGTGGTTGTGATACACAAAACATTGTCCCCCACCAAATACTAACTCCTGGACTCTGACATATTGTTACATGACAAAAGGGGATTAAGATTGCAGATGGAATTAAAGTTGCTAATCAGTTGACTTTAGTGAGATTCCCCAGGATTATGGCTGTTAGTCCAATAGAATCACAGGGTCCTTTAGGCATGGAAGAGTGATGCAGAAGAGTCAGAGAGATATAATGCAAGAATGACTCAGCCTGACATTGCTGGCTTTGAAGATGGAGAAAGAAAGCCTTGAGCCAAGGAATGCAGGTGGACTCCAGAAGCAGGAAACGGCAAGGAAACAGATTCTGTCCTGACACATCTAGAAATATGTGCAGCCTTGCTGACACCATAATTTTAACCTAATAAGACCTGTGTCAATCTTTTGACCTATAGCATTGTAAGATAATAAATTTGTTCATTTAGTGTATGGTTTTTTTGGATTTTTTTGTCTTGGTACTCTGAGTTTAGTATTCTGCTCCAGCATAAAGAGAAAATAAATACATTGGGTTACATTGATTGATATCTAATGTTGAACCAGCCCTGCATTTCTGACATATATCCTGGTTGTTCCTATAATTATTTTTATGCAGTGCTAGACTTCAGTTTGCTAAAATTATATCACGATGTGTCTGAGTTTATGAAAGACATCATTCTGTAATTTTCTTATTTTGTACTGTCTTGGTCTATCAGAGTAATAGTGTTCTCACAAATAAGTTTGGAATTGTTTTCTCACGTTGAGAGATTTCATGTTGTTCTTCTGTTATTAATTTCTACTTAGAGCCATAATGTGGTCAGAGAACTCTGTGTTATTTCAGTTCTTTCACAGGTGTTTAGGTTTGTGCTGTGGCCCAGGATATAGTCTATCTAAGTGAATAACCCATGAGAGTTTACAACAATCTTATTCTGCAGCTGTTGAGTGGATTGTTCTATTTATGTCAACTTGATCCTGTTGATTGATTGTATTCTTCTGATCATCTATGTCCCGATGATTTTCCATGAAACAGTTATTTCAGTTTCCAAGAATGAATTATTAGAGTTGCCAACTATATGTGTGTGTGTGTGTGTGTGTGTGTTTTATATTTCTACTTTCAGCTCTATCAGTTTTTGCTTCTTTGAATTTAAGGCTGTTTGGTGCATACTGTAGGAGTGTTATGTCTTTATGATGGTTTGATCCTTTTATTATTATGTAATGTTTTTCTTTATTGATTTTCTTTGCTTTGAAGTTTACTTCATTGAATAATTAATATAGACACTCCTAGATGTGTTTTGATTAATGTGTCTGTGATATGTAATACCCTTTCCTCTCTTTAAAGCTACCTATGTCATTAAATTTGAAGTGAGATTCTAGTAAACAGCATATGGTTTAATTACACTTTATTAGTCCACTCTGCCAATCATAGGTGCATTTAGATAATATTTAAGGTAATTATTTCTATACTAGAGCTTCAGTGTGTCTCTTTATTATTTATTGTATGCTTGTATTATTTGTTGTATGTTTACCCTTGCTCTCATTTTTCTTTCTCTTTTCTTGCCTTTCAGTTAGTTATCTCAATGTTTTTAAGGATTCCATCTTGATTTATTTATAGTGTTTTTAAATGTGTCTTTTTGAATAGTTTCATTATTGTTCTGTGTTATAACAATATGTATGCTATGTGAGTTATTTACTGCTATCAACATTACCTCTTTGAGTACAGTGTGGAAACTTTTCTTCCATATGTTTCTTTACATTTCCTATTTTTAATAGTCATTTTCTTGAGCATCAAATAGGTTTATAATTTTTTTTAATCACCAAGTATATTTTTTTAAATCCAGAAGTATAATGATAACCTGTATAAACCCATATTTCTGTATTTCCCATTATTCTTTCATCCTTCCTAAGGATCCACCCACAGGACCTTATCTAAACGTAATTTCCTCCAAAGGTTACACCTCTTAATAGCATCATATTGGTATTAGGGCCTCAACATATAAATTTCAGGGGTGACATAAACATTCAGTCTTAACAGTTCCTATATGACAATTTTGTTCACATCTGATTAGGCCTCTGAATGTGGTGGGAAATATTCTCCGTATTTTCAGAGGCAGAATAGAGAAATTAGTACGTGCAGGAATGGAGAAATTTTTCTGTATCATGAGTTAAAAAAATAGATCTCTGGCTTGTGTTGATTAATAAGTTAAAGTGAGGCTCACTTTTCATTTATTTCATGAATCACCGTGGAATCACAGACACAGTTGAAAACTGCCTCATATTTTTAATGTTTTTCTACGATTAAGTTAATGGAATTAGAGTAGGACTTTATTTTTTAAAAGCTAACAATTACGCAACACACACTTTGTAGCAGGTGCTGTACTAATTATTACAGTGAGTATGTCACTTAATTTCTGTGAGGTCGAAACTATGAGGTAACAAGGTTTTTGTTGTTTTTGTTTTTGTTTTTGTTTTATCCCACTTTACAAAGGTAAACTAATGTTTGAATTGGTTGATTGGCTTGACCTAAGTTTCTTAGGAAGTACAATGTGAAGCTGAATTTGACCACATATAGCCATTGTTCATAATCATTACTCCTTCCTTAATTTGACTAATTTGCAAGAATCAATCAAAATTCAGTATTTTTTAATGAGAGTATTGATTTTATGATACTCTTACTTCTCAGAGAGCATTAGTGGACTTATAGTGTATATTACTTCTTCAAAATTGAACATTAAGGTAACTTGCAATATTATTTATTTTTCTTTCTCTCTTTTAAATGCAGATAAGCTCCAAGAATAAATCATCTGTTCTTTAGTTTTTACTTTTCACACTACCTCTGTGTCTACACTAAATAATTTTATTCCTCTCTATTCATTATTTCCAGTTGAACTTTTTGTAACTAACTCAAATTCAGCAACACCAAACTGAAATTATCACATTTATCCCAAGCCACCATTTCTAATATTCTTTCTATTAGGTAATAGTATCATTGTCTACTCAGTTAAAACTAAAGCTTCAAATAGATTTTTTAATATAATATGCCTATATTATTTAAACTTTAAAGTTTTTCTTAATTTTTATATCATTTATTTTAGATAATTGATCTTAATACAATTCTATATCTGAAATGTATCTCAAGTCTATCTTTCTTTCTGTCCTTAAATTAGATATATTTTAAGAATAACATTTGTTTATTCCCTAAATGCCAGCTATTCATTTAAAACTGCCATAATTTCAAATACTTAGTAAAGACTGTGGATAAACCACTTAAGCTGGTATGAAGGTTAAAAGACAAAAAATGTAAAATTAATTATAACTATAATAAACAATTAAGGGCTACACAAGAAGATGTAAAATATGACATCAGAAACACAGAACAGAGTGCAAAGTAAAATACATAGAGCATTCAGAATGTGTTTGAACTTAAAGGACTATCAGCTTAAAATAAATAAATGTAGTTAGAGGTCAACATGTATGAACCCATGACAACAGCAAATCAAAAACCTGCAACAGGCAAAAATACAAGACCTAATGAGGAGGGAACACAAACATAACACTAAAAATCATCAGATCGCAGGAAAGGAGACTAAAAGAAGTAGAAAAGAACAGAGAAAAACTACAAAACAACCAGAAGACAAGGAACAAAATGGCAGTAAGTACAATATCTATCAATAATCATTGTCAATGTCAATCAACTAAATGTCCCAATCAAAAGATACGGGGTGGCTATTAGATTAAAAAAGAGACACATCTATATGATGCATCCAAGAGACTTTTTCTCCAATCATTAATTTCACAGAAATTTTTACTTGAAATATTTATATATGTATTAGCCACATTGCCTAGTAAAATGATTTACTAAGTGACAAAAAGTTTGCCTATACAACATTACCATAATCTAAAGTGGCAATAAAATAATATAGCATAACGAGTATAAAAGTTTGGAGAATTTTTTAAAGTTCTCTAGTGAATATTTTTTGAGTTTTTGGAGATATTGTAATTATTTGTAAATATTATGCCTTTAAGAAACCATTAAATTTTATCTCATAAAATTCAGTATTGAATTGTGTTAAGATATACTGGCTTCAAATCTTTGTTTAATTTCTAAATTCCTTAAAAATGTAATTCAATGTAATTCAAACTTTTAATGGACAGTTTAATAAAAGAATCACATCTTTTAGTCATTTGCAGTAGATACTAAATTATTTGGAGTAGCCATATCGTAACTATGTGTGTGTGCGTAAGTGTCTTAACAACGTAAAACTATTAACTCATCTTTAACTGAAGAATTCTAAGTCACAGACCATCTGAAATAATGTTGTTAACCCTGTGTTTCTGCTTCTGATTAAACCAAACCATTTTTTTTAAGAAAATGTTTTCAACCTGACTTCAGCAGTTCTTAACTTTGGAGATGAAATTCATCATAAAATCTTCTACAAATGTTTTAAAGGTAAAAAAAAAAAAATCCCTTTAAATTTAATAATTTGTATTTGAAAACCACGAAAGAAGTGTTTCTCTATGAAACCTTATTAAATCAAGAAATCTTATGTGGAAATGGAGCTCCACCTGGGAAAACAGCCCTCCTAGACTCAAAGGAAATGAGTGCCTATGATGGTAAAAAATATTTCTCTAATAATGATGCAGTTTGCAAACAAGACTACTAGTTCAGTTGTCAAACAGACGATTACATTGCCTCTCCAGACATGCTCAAGATCCAGGTGCTTTCAGAGAAAATCTGTTACAATTAAAATATTAAAGTGAACTTTCAATGTTCTAAATCAAAAAATAAATGTAAGCTTTATATTGTGAAGACAAAGGGGCATAAGCTCATTTATCAAGTACCAGTAAAAAATTACTATATTTAAATTATAATGTTGAGTACTATTAATGAATATTCATTATTATTGAGGATGAAGTATGAATAATGAGTATATTGGTTTTACTGTTTTGAATTTTCTCAAAATATTTTAACAAACTCACAACCATTAAAACTAATTTGCATCTAAAAATGTTGTGCTTACACAAGTTTCTTTAAGAATTGCTACTGAACCCAGTACACTCAGAATTGTCTGTTAGTGAAAATTATCAGTGATGTTTTTAGTGGATGTGAAGCCTTTTTATAATAATTATTACACATTGAACTTCAATATTTCCTTAGAAGTTATTCCCAATTTAATACACATCTGAGTAAAGATGCAGTTCAGGTGTTTTGGCAAATTGATTTATCAGAAATTAAGACTAACATTTTATTTTAAGATTATAGAACTATTAATAATTATCAATAAATTTCTTCTTGCTGTTCAAAACTCTTCTGTTATACAGAGTATTGTGAAAATGCATTGTATTTTTCCCAGATGCTGTGGCCTGTAGTTTTGCCCAAGGATAGCTAGAATATTTTTATGTTTTACATTCAAAGATCGTCTCAAATGTAGCTTAGCCTCAGTACTCTTCAGTAGGAAGATTTGCTTAGAAGACTCAGATCCAGTCTAGATCTCAGACTCAGTTGTCTTGTGTGCAGATACCTCCTCAGAGGAAAAAAGACTGTTTTCTGTAGAAGACTGAGAAATACATTTTTAGCAACTAGAATGAAACTGCTAAGGACAAAAGTTATTACATCTTTCTGGGCAAGGGTAAAGTAGAAAATAGAATATCAAAATGCAGGTATAATTATAAACTGGACTTGGAAAAACAGCACAGTGATCTGTGGCATGAAACTGATCTCTGCGAGCCTGTGGCAACACATTGACTAAACCTAATAACCTGGAACTCTGGTTTGATTAATAGAATAGAGGTTAAAAATAAGCAAGGTGTATTTCACATAAGCTTCCTTCTTGTGTGTGTGAGGAAAACACTTGTTCAACTATTCCTCAAGGCTGTGTACAGAGTAGGAGACAGATTCAGGTATACATTAATTTGGCTGACTGTTTAAGCCAAGGAGCTGTATATCAAATTGATAGATATCAAAGAATCGGGCATGTTTTTTTGTGAAGAAAGTGCTGTTTGCACAATGTATTAGAATTCATGACCGTAGGTGTTTATTTTCCTAAGAGACATTGTTATGCCCCAGTAGGTATGATGCTTCTATACACAGGGACCAGCAGTACAAAGGGAGGAGAATAAGCCTCCATTTGCAACCTAAGATCTAAGACTGCTGTTCAGATTTAGTGTGAGTGTGTATGTTTGTATGCTTTTCCCACGTTAGAGATGGCCAGTGTGTTTCACAAAGAAAATCAGTTTTGTAAATCTTTTAGAAGGGAAGCAGAATGCCTACAAATTATTTCTCACTGAAAATATTATTGGCATTTTAGACAAGATAGTTATTGGGTTCACGGCACTGTTTTTCTCACTTCAAGATTTCCGAAAGTCTGACCATAATATCCATCCATCATGCTCTTATGTATTTACCTAACTGATTTGAAATTATGTCCCACAAAAGCTTGCACACAAACGTTTACAGCAAGTTTATTCATAATTACCCAAAACTGGTAGCAACCAAGATGCAATTGGATAGTTCAGTGGATAAACAAATTGGGATACATCCATGCAACTGAGTACTATTCGGTACTACTAATAAAAAAAAATTAAGGGACATAAAGACAGAGATGGAAAAGGTGAAGAAAATGATGCTGACTTAAGTAACTTTGGAGATGAATGGAAACTAAGATTAATGGCAAAAGGAACTATACACAAGCATTGTACCCTGGTTGGTAAAGCTGTTTTCTATGGGGCTATGGGATAACAGCATTGAAACTACTGCACTGGGATTAAACAATTAAGAGGATATAAAGAGGCATGAATTTCAATGATCACTTCTGTATTATGTGAGGTCTCTCTTCATTGACCTCTAAATATATAGATTCACTTAAATAACTTGTAGATTATTGTTACTAGTGATTCATTTATGATTTGATTTACTGGGCTATTATTTCAGTTGAGATGGTTTACAAGTTGTTTCAAATAATAAATAATTTTATATTTGCAGGTCATTATAGAGATTAATAACACGAAAATAATTTACAACACCAACCTTTAACCAGAGTAACACAATAAAATAATATTTGGGGGGGGACAATGATGGAAATTAAAAAATGCTAACTTTGCACTTAATTGATATTTTCAAACTTAAATGGGGGTTAGCGTTTAAGATTTAGACATATATCGGCATTTGCAAGATAATTACCTGAGGGTCAAGCTCAACAAAAAGAGTTCAAGCAAAATAGGTCTGAGAAAACTATTTTGGCATTTTCTTTGTATAAAACTGACAGTAATCTGTCTACTTTTCATCATGTTTATTAAAAAAAAAGGTCAATAAAGAAAATGTATGTAAGAGTGTTTTTAAATTATACGTACACCTATAGATACATTTGTACTTAATTAATTACTATATTTATGAACAAAGACAATTAGTATAAGTTTTCATTGCTACTCAGCACTGTGTGTATGGACATACTCTAAATGACTTTATATAATTTCCACCATACTGTGTGTTTGTATAGACTATAAATTAAAAGTTATGAAATAAGATTTCAAACTTTGTTTTTACTTTTAATTGCAATAATTTATAAGGTAATGCTCAGTTTTAGTAAATGAAGCCCGGTAGAGGATTACTGGATAATTCAAAACACATTGATTTAAAAATTTGAGTTCAGGTTTAAAATGGTCACCTTATAACATGTTAATCTGTCTGTATTTCAAGGTTGCATATGTGTGGATTCTGAATTTCCCAGTTCAACATCTACATAGTTTCCTATGGCATCCTTCAGACTGAGGTGAGAAGAGATGTTGGGCTGTGCCCGTGCGGTGTTGACCAAAGTCTGCTCGAGAGTCTTATGCTACAGTGGTTACCTGGGCTGGAAGGTAACATCATATTTCTACACTAACTTGCGATTGATTAACTACTATTTATTATATGCATATGTCTTAAACTTCTTTAATAATTTGTCTTTTAATTAATAATTGTAAATTGAAAATTTTCATCATTTGGAAAAATTTCAAAAAATATATAACCACTTAAATTTTTATGTAAACAGATTTTTACATAAGGGCTTATTAGATATGTAAGTTCGATTTAGAAGGGAACATTGGAAAGAAAGTGCATATGTTTAAGAAGGGTAAGTCATCACTGAGCCTGTTTCTTAGCAAAGAGAAATTGATGCGGTTGTTATGCAATAAGACTTACCTTCCAAGTACAATGAGAGCGCATGACATTGCCCATTTTAATTTGTGAATTATAGCAGGGCACCCAAATCATTTGGGTTCTCCATGAAAAATCATCAGTGTGATATGGCAGACAAGACATTGATAAAGTTAATAATCTTTAGATGCTGTTATTAACTAAAAGTATAAAGTCAGCTTAACCTGGAAAATTTTATCAGAAAAGATGTTCAGCCATAATATAGATATAAATTCTCAAAATGAATGTATCCATAAGTAATACAAATTAACTAAGAATAAATATAAAAAGTTTACATTTGAATTTTTAATCAGTTTCCTAAAATTTAAAGATAAGCAAAAACATTGTCCTTAACAATGTGGTGAAATTCTAATATATGTATATAATTAAAGGGAATTAAATGCTAAGTACCTATATATGTATTTTTCTGATAGTATTTCAGAGTTAAGTTTTGTTCATTTCAGTAAAAGTATTATTTACTACCTACTGCATGTTATTACCCTAGGTATAGGGGATAAAAAAATGTTTTGAAAATTCCGTTAGCTTTTAAGGATTTATAGGGAATTAGCAGGTATAATAATAAAGGTGTGAACTGGTGATACTGGAGCACCGAGGAGGAACCCTCAGTTCTCTTAGTGGAGATGCCACAGAATGTATATTTTAAAAGATAAACTGCATGAACCCATCAATCTTGAGGGTAGGGAGGGGCTTTTCAAACACAGTCAGAATGAGTCAAGAAAGAAAATGTTTAACACCTGAAAGTGGTATGTGGCACAAGAGGATGGCCATGTCCCAGGTCTGGCACAAGTCCCTGGGATGTGCACGCCCCATCAGTGAGGGTCCTTGGCTTTGCACAGGAAAAAATTCAAGCACGAGCCATAGTAGAGTGAAAGTAGCTTTATTCAGAGAGATGTACACTACACAGACAGAGTCCAGGTCATCTCAGAAGGCCAGAGAGGCCACGAGGCATGGGGGCGGGTGTTTAAAGTAAAAGTAGATACACAAACTATAGACAGGGTGTGGTCCATCTCAGTCAGAAGGGAGAGTGGCCATGAGAGATGTGGGAGTTGTGAGTTTTTAGAGGCTCAGTAACTTCATATGCTAACAAGTGGGAGGGTTATTCCAACTACTTTGGGGAAAGGGCAGTGATTTCCAGGAATGGGCCATTGCCCTCTTTTTGACCTTTCCTGTCAGCCTTGGAACTGTCATGGCGCCTGTGGGAGTGCCATTTACCATGCTAATATATCACAATGAGCGTATAATGAAACTCAAGGTCTACTGGAAGTCAAATCTCCTGCCATCTTGGTCCTCAAGGTCTATTGGGAATTGAATCCTCTGCCATCTTGGTGCTAATTGTTTTCTCTTTTTAGACTCCACATATGAGTGATATCATTTGGTATTTTTCTTTCTCTTTCTGGCTGACTTCACTTAGAATGACAATCTCCAGGTCCATCCATTTTGCTGCAAATGGCATTATTTTATTCTTTTCTATGGCTGAGTAGTATTCCATTGTATAAATATACCACAGCTTCTTTATCCAGTCATCTGTTGATGGGCATTTAGGTTGCTTCCATGTCTTGGCTATTGTACGTAGTGCTGCTATGAACATTGGGGTGCATGTATCTTTTCAAATTAGAGTTCCCTCTGGATATATGCCCAGGAGTGGGATTGCTGAATCATGTGGTAAGTCTGTTTTTAGTTTTTTGATGAATCTCCATACTGTTTTCCATAATGGCTGCACCACTTATATTTTTCTTGATTAAGTTTTATATTGTATTTATGAAAAAGAAAATATCAGACGATCCTTGCGTACCTGCGGTCTACTGATTTGGCAAGCACATTCCATAAACTGACACTGTCTAGTGGAACTATCATTAATGAAGAAAATGTTGGCCAGTATAGCAGCTACTAGCCACTTGGTCTTTGATCACTTGCAAAGTGGTCAGTGTCACAAGGGAAAGAACGTTTAATTTTTTTTAATTTAAGATTTTAAATAAAAAGATCCACAAGTGTCTAGTGGCTGCCAAATTGAACCAGCACAGCCTTAGCCTGAAGAAGAGATGTTTAAAATGCATGTCAGGTAGGGTTCACTCAAGTATGCCTAACTACCAATGTATTGGAAGTGACATAAACAGCACCATTAATGATCTAGATATTATGGGAAAAACTATAGGAATAACATGAATGAGAACAGGATTATATTATGTTTTTCATTATGGGCCATATTTTCTGAACATAACAAAAACATAATGTCATTAAATTATACGTTATATTAGCAACATATAACCAGCGACAATAATTGAACCCATGATGCTTGTTACAAGCACAATAAAGTGCCATCTGCATCATTTTTAGTAAGTATGGTTACTGTTTTAAAAACTTACTCTCTTTATTCTTTTCATGCATTGTACATTTCATGAAGTTGGAATGATAGTCATTCCAAATATAATAAAGATTAATGTGCACTAACATGAGAAAGAAGAAATTAATCTGTCTTCTATATTTAGACAGATATTCAACTGTTTGCTGGTAGTATTTAAATTAGTGCTAAGTTATTCTATGTTAATGTCCTCACAAACATCCTGGGTATATTTTAGAGTACCACATTCTATTCTCTCACCCGACAAATCATATTGCCATTTCAAATGCTGACCACATGACAGATTTGTAGCACATGTTAATTTAATTAAGTTTGATAGTACCTAATTATGGCTTTTTTCCTATAAAATTTTATGACAGATCTTTATAAATAGAATGACTATTAAGAAATACTGAAGGGTTAAAAACTGAAAAACGTCTACCAAACAGAATTGTTAACTGAGATGAAAACCCTGCATGATCTTAGCCGAACTACTCTGTAGTTTCTTCTGGGTCAGGGATATGGGGGGACCACTTGGCCACTGTTTTCCCAAGACTGGGCTCATTGACACATTCTAATAGTACTTCAATACAGCCTAGAGAGCAAGTTTTAATCTCATCATAGTTTATTATATTTAGTAACATATGAGGGCTCTGTTGAAAAGTGAAAATGTAACAGCATTAAATTATTTTCCAAACTTTAATTCTTTTCATTTGTTGCAGAATCAGACCTGAAAGTATTTTGTAGGTCATACTTGCTAGGTATTGAAGTATAATGTATAACATGCAAATGTAGTTCTAATTTAAGTGTCTAGTGCAATACTGAAGCCTTTCGATACTGATCAAGCTGGTTCCCTTCAGCTTGACTAAATTTTCAATAGGTTTTTTTCCTGACTGTTTAATACTGACCTGCTTTTTCTTAGAGGGTTTACTTTAGAAAACTGGTCATTGTGAATTCCTTCTCTGCCCCTTTGGATTATGTGTATATCTTCTCCCAGCCTCTTGCCAATTTTGCAACTCAGGAGATGTCTTTCTCAAGGACCTGGGAACTATCTCTTTGAACTGTAAACCACTAAGGAGAGAGCACCCCAATTCCTCGGTCTGTGTAGGAGGATAGGAGCCTAACTTGATGGGTACCAATCAGCAAACACAGATGGCCTAATCAGGGATAAAAACGTTTGGAAACAAGGAAATAACTCAGTGTGATCATGACACAACCCATTGCTCAACCTCCCCCCAATGTCTTCCAAAACTTTCCCACTAGTTCACCCCAACATTTAAACCCCACCCCACCCTTAATTTATGTGGAGAGTTCAGTCTCTCTCCTCTATTGCCGTAGTCTAGAATAGTCTTCCTTGCCTGATTAATGTTGCCTGCTACAATTTTTGCTTTGATAATGTTTTATATTTTTGTTTCTTCGTTCCACTTTTTATTCTTCATCATTTTAAATGTGTGTGAAATGTATTTTTTATGAAGAGATACAGCATATTCAGTGATCTCTTTTCTTTATATAATATAAAGTTTTTCTTTTTACTATTAAAGCCAGGATATATAATTATCTTTGTGTCTTTATTTAATGTTGTACATACCTGTGTATCTGTTTTCCAATGCAGCCTTAACAAATCACCACAAACTTCACAGCTAGGTTCTCAGAGCAAGGCTGTACTTAGTGCTGGAAGCTTTCAGGAAAAATCTCCTCCCAAGATCGTCAGGCACTGGGCTGAATTCAGTCCCCTGCGAATGTAGAGCTGATGTCCCCATTTTCTTGCTGGCTGTCAGCCAGGGGTCATTCTCATTTTCCAGAGGCCATCCACCGTCCTCGCCCTGTTGTCCTTTCCTCTATTTCAAAACCAATAACAATGTGTCAAGTCCTGATATTTCAGATCTCTGGTCTCCCTGTGTGTCTCATCTTTCCTTTGCTTTCTCCTTCCTCTGCAACTCTCTGACTCACTCTTCTGCTTTTAAGGCTGCAAGTAATTATTTTTGGGTCCACCTGAATCACCCAGGCTAATCTATTTTAAATTCATTTGATTAGGAACCTTAATTCCACCTGCAAAGTCCTTTCACACCAGTACCTAGGCTGGAGTTGATTAAATATGCAGGATATGGGAATATTGAGAGAAGACCTTCGGCTGTCTACCACAGTTTGTCATATCATTTCTGAGGAAGGAGGGAGGCAACTTTATGTAACATGTGCTGCTATTGACTAGAGTTTATTGCTTTGTACTTAAGAAATAGCAAATGACGGATATAATATAAAGATAACACTTTATAAAGTCAGTAAAGGCAACTAACTACTCCATCATATCACAGAATCCTTGGTATGAGTAGAAAAAGGGCTATTTTACTCCTATTTGGAACCAGGGTGGAATTTAGTAACCTGCTTGATTATACCTATCTCTCAAGTTGATTTTGTAACTTGATTTGTGATTTTGAAGACGACTCTGTATATGGCAATCAGATAGATTCTACAGATAAGTAATACACACCATTTTCCCTCTAAGCATAGACAAATGACTTTATGTATAATTTTAAATGGTCATGTTTTATTGACTCCAGGCACACCAATTTGTTGTGGACTGCTTGGAACCTGCATTCCATATATTAGTGGTTTCAAATATTCCAGCTGCCTGCTTTCCACAAAGCATACCTAATTGCCTACATATGGCAGAATGGGCCTTCACTGCATGGTCAAACTACACATTCTCCCAGATTTAAATAAATGAATTCTAAGAAACCATCACTTTATTGCTCTGCATGTCTACAAAATTTGGAAATGTGATTTTTTTTTTTTTAAATGGCACAGTACAGGAGTTTTTTTAAAGACTCCTGAATCTAAAAGAGTTAGGAACCAGCTATGTGAAAAAACTTAAGTTGATTATTCACACATAAGGGGATTATATGCTTGCACATATATATAAATTTGTATTGTCATGGCTTCTTGATATTTTCAGTTTTATATGAGATACTTGATTCAAAACCAAAGAAAGGATAAAAATTACTTTTAACATGTGTTCTGAGATAAAGGAAACTCTTTTTATTGTAATATACTTTAAAAAAAATTGAGTTCTAAGGAATATGTTATTACTTGATTTGATAACATTATAAAAAGTGATATTGCGTAGTAAAGATTGACTACATTGTTAATTTAGTATTTTTATTCTACTGAATGAAATTGAGATAATGAATAGTTAATGCCAAGGTAATCATATATTCCAATTAAAATGCATTTTTTATTCTTTATCCTTACCCCCCATTGTTTATTTATTTATTTAGTTTTAGTTTAAAAAAAATTTTTTTTTCAGTGCAGAGGTAATTAGGTTTATTTATGTTTTTAGTGGAGGTACTGGGGATTGAACCTAGGACCTAATGGATGCTAGGCATGCGCTCTACCACTGAGCTATACCCTCCCCTCACGTTGTTTATTTTTATGTATCTGATTTTAAGCAAACTTCACATTAATTGCTTGGCATTAGATGATGTAAAAATATTTTATATATTTATACATTTTAGAAACTAAAATAAAAACTGTATATGATGGGATTAGAATGTTATTTTAAAAATTGTTACACATTTAGTTCCAGTTAGCTAGATTCTATTAGAATCTTCAGAGATAGAGCCATTATAGAGTAGAATAAAATATAGAACTGAATTTTTTTGTTTCTCAATACATCATTCTCATTCATTTTCAAATTTATTACCAATATAGACTATGCTGTGTTGTTTATGTTGATGATCATTGTACACTCCGAATTTTAACTTTTTTGAAGTCTTCTAGGCATGTTTCACAGCCATGAGAAGAACAAATTCCCAGATATTCATTAAACAAGGAAATAAATGGTACTCCTTATTTTTGATCACATAAAGAATTTTTAATTTGCCAGGCTAGTTTCCCAGGCATTCTAATTTTAATAACCTTATAGGAATAGAAGAAGAAAATATAATGGGGCCCACTGAATACTACAATTGAGTGCTGAACTACAAATGCTAAACCAAACAGACAATATCCTTAGACTCTGAGATGACATGCAGATAAGAAAGCCTTTTCTTGAGGTAAGAAAGAGCCAAAAATAAAGAGCTCAATATTGAAAGAGTAAAGTGTCACCAGCCAGGGTTGTATGTCATGTGTGAGGCTCCAGACTCTTGAGAGACAGGAATAGAGCTAAATATATAATGAATAATAAGTGAGAACTCCAAGTAAGGCAATTTTCAAATTCAGTTCCAACTTTCACTCTTGTCTCTAATTATACTTCTCTTGGCTAATAGATTTTGGAAAATTAGAATCATGTTAGATTACTTGCAATCTACTGATCACTCTGGGGTGTTTGTTAAACTAAAATCCCCATCCACACAGTTGGCATTGATGGCTGGTTGATGTGTATCTTTTTGTTCTACCAAACAAAATGATGATAAAGTTGTTCCTTGATGTGGCTTCAAAGCACATGGTAGATTATCATTTGATTCCATTTCAATTATATTAATGTCAGTATTTGATTTCTGAAATAAGTAGATTTAGTAAAATGGAAACCATAGGAATTTAAGTCAGAGAAAATCACCTAAAAGATCTGGGGAACAAAACCTACAGCCAAATGTGCCAAAACCAGATGCATTTTCATCTGAACTGAACACCAAACTTTTGGTGCAGCCTGCAGAACTTTCCTTTTTCCCATTGACATGTTGAGCTGCAGTTGGATGGCAAGTAGCAGTATTTCTAGAGCCACATTCCAGGATGAATGTGGTGAAGCAGATTTATGTGGAAGTAAAGAGTCCTGGGAGGTACGCAGTGGTGAGCAACCCTAGGTGGAGCTACCCTTTGGAAGTAGAAATAAGGTGTCATTTTGAACCATAAAGAAGTCAGTGTTTTATCAACTATCCAGAAGCTAGCAGAGCCTCAAGAGGATGTTAATGGACTCACTGCCTGTCTGGTCGTTAGTGGCTGTAACCCACTGTAACTTACTTTGTAGAAATAAAAGTAATATGATCCATCTTGATCTGGGGTACTGTGGAGCAGGACGTACGTGATGCTCAACTAAGGTGCTGACGTTATAGCCTAGAAACTGAAAATGACTCTCACTGTGTCTTACAGGTATATTTGCCTGTGATACTCCAGACCCCTTTTGTCTTGGAAAGTGTGTCCATATCATGTAGTGGGTACAGTACTGGGCTGTCATGCTATCTGCGATTTTTGACAATTTATTTCACTTCTTTGAACCTTATTTTTCTAAAAGAAGATAGGCTTTGGAATCTGAAAGGAGACTGGTGACCTCACTTGTCCAATAGTCTTAGACAAGAGCTGTAATATCTTGGGGCACCATTTCCCTCATCTGAGAATAAATGGGACTATAACACCCAGGTTTCAAATATTTCAAATATGCAGATCACAGATACACATGCTTCTCATCAATACGGTGCCCGTGTCCTCCAGTCTAGAGTCCTGGCTGGGCTGACTCTTTTCAGTCTTCTCAGCCCAGCTGGCAGATGCTTCATTGAAGGGTCCGTCTTTAAAGTGGACCCTCTAGTCTCGAGGGTTTCAGCCCTCAGCCATTCAGTTCTCCCTAGGACACTCGTGAACTTCCTGCACAGAGTGACATGGTTGTTTTATTGCAAATAAGATGTCACTAATTCATTCAGTTATTGTGAAAAATACCAAATTTAAGTAAAAGTATTTGACACGTTGCTAAAACACATGACAAATGTGTTATAAAAATAAAATATATGAAATTATATTAATCCACATCATGTAGTGGACAAGTAAATATGTTTAAAATATCTGAATTATGTTCATGAATGTCTGATTGGACCATAAGAGGTTATTTAAAAAGTGGTTTATTTAGACTGTCCCTGTTTTTCTGAGCTTGATATTATATTAGGCACATAACATTCTCTTGTGCCAATTGCTTATTAGTGTCATTGTCAGAAACAAATACTGGACTAACTAGAGAACCAAACAGCATGGACTGTGTGGTAACTGTGAGCTGAATTTCTCTTTTATTCTGCATGTCATTTATGTGTTTACATCTAGTAGGCAGGGGAAGAACTTAGCTTTGGTTTTGAAAGTAGGCCAATATATTGAAAATAAAATCCAAGAAATAATGCTTAGGAACAAATTACATTCCACACTGAAAGTAAGGATGAAGGTATGCCAACAGAGGGCTGAGATGCCTGTTCTTCAGGTGTGCAAAACGACTTCTTCATGAGGATTTTGTAAGAAATGAATACTAAATTGGCCAGACTACAACAGGCAAATTGTATGTTGGATGAGAAGTAGACATTTTAGTTTCATGAGTCATTGGCTTGGAAAACTGTCCTAAAGATACTAAGGAAGGAAAAGAAAAAGAAGAAAAAGCACATAAAAAATAGAGTATCTATCACAAACTATGTCAGCAAGGGTGAAAAAACAGAATGATGCATGGAATCGTAGAAACAGAGAATCCAATTTGTCAGGAGAAACTTCTTGCACTTGGCACTTTTTTGACACAAAAAATTGCAACAACAACATTTCCTCCCTGACTTAAGATCCCAGAACCTGTGAAAGATAACACAGGGATGAAACATTAGATGGGAAAGCATTTTATATGATTAAACTAATATCTTAACGTTGTTAAAACTTTCTCACAAAAAGTTATTTATCAATTATGTGTTTAATTTGTCAACTACAAGGTATCAAAGCAAAATATTTAAATATAAATCATTTTATCAGTAGTGGTCAAAGTAGGTACTCAAACAACTCTACAGTTTGGAATATGATTTTTAAAATTTGGTGCAGTGTTCTGTGACTTCAATATCAAAAATATATTTAAATCACTTACTCTAATTATGTATTGTTTCCACTATATTACAAATACATACCTTATAAAAACCAAATCCGTATTTATATTCATATGAACAGTTATTGTGCTTTTCAAATTATTTTCATTTATTTCCAGCTTAATTGCTATGACTAATAAAAATTGTGTATATTTAAGATGCACAACAAGGTGTTTGATAAAAGTATACCTTGCATGGTGACTGCCTCAGTCAAGCTATTTAACATATCCATAACCTCACATACAGTTAATAATTTTTGTGTATATGGTGAAAACTCAAAATTTACTCTCTTAGCAAATTTTAAGTGTAAATACATTATAGGAACTCATATAACTCAACAACAAAAAAATTAAAAATTTGATAGAAAATGGACCTGAAGAGATACTTTCTCCAAAGAAAATATACAAATGGTCAGAAGATAAGTTATCAGCATCCTAATCATCAGGGACATGCAGATCAAAATCACTGTGAGATATCACCTCACACCTACTAGAAAGGCTAATATCAAAAAAACAATAGGTGAGCTCTGGTGAGAATGTGGGGAAAGCGAACTGTTGGGACACTGTTGGTGGGAATGAAAATTGGTGCATCCATTAGGGAAAAAAGTACAGAGATTCTGCAAATAATTAAGAATACAACTATTATATGATCCACAATCCCTCTCCTGGGTTCATTCAAAGGAAACGCAATCAGTATCTCAAAGAGTTTATTTTGCACTTCCATATTCATTGAAGCATTATTCACAGTAGCCAAGATATGGAAATAACCTAATTTGTCATAATAACTTAATGTCCTAAGTGAATGGATTGAGAAATTGTGAATTACATAAAAATATAAAATTATATATATGCGTGTGTGTGTGTTTGTGTGTGTATATATATATAAAGGTATATTATTCAGCCACTAGAAATAAGGCATTTCTGCTTGTCATGACAATGTGGATGAAACTTGGACGATATTATGTTAATTGAAATAAGCTAGACACAGAAAGAAAAATATTACATGATGTCACACACACGTGAAATCTAACAAAACTGAATTTAAATAAACAGGGAGCAGAGTGGTGGTTGCCAGGAGCTGGTGTGGGGAAACCGGGGAGATGTTGGTTCGAGTACAAACTTTTGGTTACAAGGTAAATAAGTTCTAGAGATCTAATATACAGCATGGTGACTATAGTTATTGATAATATATTATATACTTGAAATTTGCTAAGAGAGTGGACCTTGAGTGTTCAAAACATTTTTAGACACATTAACAGCCAGGAAAAAAAAATAAAAACAAATAAGATTGACTAGTTTTGTGACAAAAGGAAAGCCCTGAGCTATAAATTCAAAGGAAGCACATAAAACGGAGAACAGTGAGTCAGCCTTATTTTTATTGGTATCTCGTACCATATATATTGAGAAAAAAGCAGGAGTGTTTTTGAACCCAGCTCAAAGTCTCAATTTAATGCAATAATGAATTCTGATACAAAAAGCTCTACACTGATGAGATTTTTTTCTTAATGACATAAATTGAAATATAATTTTATATGAAAAGAGGCTAAAGATAATATCAGTGCAATAACTCTGTGTGTGTGAAAAAGATCACATATAACTGTACAAACAAAAATATCTTCAATTAACATAAGTGATTGAAAAATAATTAGGCATTTGAAATTATGCCTTATTTATGTGCTTAAGTATGAAGATATAGTTAAATAAATGTGTAAAGATGCTACTACTATCTTTTTTGTAATGTTATGAACAACCAAATATGCCTCTTGTGCTAAGGGTAAACTTTAGTCCAGTGATCTAATGCAATTCTTAGTGTTATTGTATGCAGTTTAGGAAAGAAGATAAAAAATCAGCTTTCTAGGTTCTACAATTTTCTCTCTGTATCTTATTTGGTGTACGTTAAGATTATAGTCAGCAGTCTCAAACTTTAAAAATCAGATTAGGAAGAGTACCGTATTTCTAATTATTAGAAGATTGCCACCTTCAAAGAATGAACTCAGCAAGGGCCTCAGTATAGACTGTTGGAAACAAAATGCTACATAGTGAGAGGTAGGAAATAAATATGCCACTTAGCACGAATCCTTGAAAATGCGAAGAGGAGAAATGTTAATGTGCTGAAAATCAAAGATGATTTCAGCATTACGCTTAGAAGGGAGAGCACATCATGTAATAAATCAATAATTAAATTTCAATGTGATAAATGTGAAAGATGAAAGAGAATGCTAAAGAAGGCAGACCACTGGCACTAACTCACATCCAGGAAAGAGCGAATGTCTCTTAGAAAATTTCAGATACTTGAACAAAATTTTCCTAGTTGAAAAGTAGCTAGATGAAGAAATTCTAGGACAGGAAGAGTTACTGGCAGAGCAAAGGGCATATTAAGAGAGATAAAACTGTAATGA
The DNA here is from genome assembly GCF_036321535.1 of Camelus dromedarius. Classification (NCBI taxonomy): domain Eukaryota; kingdom Metazoa; phylum Chordata; class Mammalia; order Artiodactyla; family Camelidae; genus Camelus; species Camelus dromedarius. Next base: position 29,554,233 of record NC_087456.1, read on the forward strand.
AACTTTTTGAAGAAACAGCAAATAACTTGGTATGTGGAGAGTTGAGGGATAAATTTCAGATAGGTCAGAGAAAAAAACAGTATGAAAATATTTTTTAAAGTCCTTACACTGACACTATTATTTGCTAAGCTAAAGAGATTAAATGTAGTAGCACTTGTTTAAAAATATGATTTACATGTATATAACTATGTACATATTTCTTATTTTTAAAATGTTATGGATCAGCATATAAAAATATTCATGTGTGATTATATATGTCCTCAAATTCTAAAATTCCAAGGAAAAGGAAAGAAAGGTGTGAAATCAGTACATCTAAGACGCGACACTCCTACATACTTTTGGATTGATCTTCCAATTAATTTTGACCCAATGAGAAATTAAATTTAAGAAAGAGCATTATAAACAATTACCGAACACAGTGATATTATGTGTCATTACATCTGTTGTTCCAGATTCACAACAGTCTTGTTGGCTTTATGCAGAAGAGAAGTGTCCCACACTGGTCATCTTTCAGCAAATACTGTGTGACCGTGGAAACAGTGACTAACAACGTAGCATAAATGCAGTGAGTATTTTCACAAAGGTGCCACTTATGGTTTACTTAACTTCGCTGGGAGACAATGCCCATCCTTTGCCCCTGAGATATTGATTAAATAGGAACATCATAAATCTTTCTCCCTCCCTTGCAGAAATTAAAGGAGGCTCTCTCCCAGTCTAACCTGGCTGAAACTTCAAGGAAAGAAAATCAATACATTTAAAGCCACCTCTAGGGTTTTGTAGATAACAGTGAGTTATTAATTCATGGGATGGTTGTGTTAGAATCCAAATTTCATTCCAGTTTCTTGGATCCTGATATATAGTAGTAGTTCTTTGAGACTGTCAGGCCTCCTCCATTTACTGGCTGAAGAAAAATTACTGAAACTTTCCAGTGAAATTCTTACTGAATTTCAGGTATTTTGTGTTTTTTGGTGCCTTACTTTATTTTGTTTTGTTTTTGTTAGCCTTGTTATTCTCTCCAATTTACTATTTGGTTTATCCAAGTGCGTATGTAATATTGGCCAAGAGAGAAAAAACCTAAAGGACATCAGAAAATTCATTGTGGTCCTTTAGGGTGCAAACACACATCTTTAGTATAAATGTGAAAAATGCATGAACATATTTGTAAAAGTCTATTTATAAAGATGTTTTAATAATAAGAAAACATCAGAAAATAATAAACATATGCAAGAAGACTAGTATTATTTTGGGAAAAATGGTTAAGTCATTGTGCTATTGAGAATAGATTTAATGACATTAAAATGTTTTTCTGCAAGAATGTAGTGTGTAAAATATATATTGCATAAATAATTATTCAGTAAAATTAAAGTATGTATCTTTAGTGTGTATGTATCAATAAACAAATGGGGGAAAGAGTGTTTCTATACATTTATTGATTTGTTTGCAAGTTTTTATCCTTCTTAACCTACTTGGCTTAGACAGGAGTAAATTTTTTGTGTGTGTGAAGGTTTGAAAAAAATGGAAGATATCACACAATTATTGTGTTCCTTTTTTGCCAACATGCACCCATATCGAATTTGTTTTTACTCTCTCCTCAGTTATTAGGGGAGTAATACTGTCTAGGTTGTAAAAAAATAAATGTGTAGATGTGCTTTAGTTGAGAGGAATACATTCTTACACCTGGATGGACTATGTAAAACTTCAATAAAGATTATGCTGCTTCCTCGCCTCATGGAAATTGAAAAAATTCTATAATTTGAATGAGTCAATCCATAAAGCAGTCAAGACACATGAGAAATATTGGATAAAATCAAGGGTTGAAAAGGCAGTATTTGCTTCCATCAAGCTGGTGAATTTCCATCTTTGGTGCAGATATAGTAAAAAATGAAAAAAAAAAAGGAAGTTGACATAAAGAAAATTTGATGAACTGTCAAATTTCAATTTACAGTAAATTGAAAAGCCATTGTGCTGGTGGCAAAAAATTAGTGTATATTTGTTGTATGTATTTATCTAACATCCGTTTTCATTTTTTCTGGAAGCAGTGACTTGATTTTACTCACAATAATGTTGTTCCTACCTCAGTCTCAAAGGACATAATCACCCTTGATCACAGTGATTGGCTTATGTGTAAACCTGACCCAAGCTACCCATTTGGAGCCAAGACTTTTGCTAAAGCCAGAAGTTTTTCCTATAGTTACTGGAGGTCAATATTTCAGAAGTGTCTTCCTGACAATATGATGAAAAATAGAAAGGCAGGAATTGAGAGAGTGAGAGAGAGATGCAGAAAGACACAGAAAGAGGCTGAGTCTAGGTCCTAATTTATTAGTGAGTCAAAAAAAATGTAGCTGGGTCAGTATATGCCTTGATATAACAGATGGTGATAAAATAAATTCATTTCTTTTAAAGCCAGTCTGAATTGAATTTATGTACCTAGCAACCTGGAGAGTCTTAATATAGAAGGGAATGTAATATATCCATTTAAATTCTGAAAGGATTTGAAGAGAAAGCAACACACTTGAGTTAGAGGCAGTGAAGTCTAAAAATGTGAGCAGTCTAGATGAAAGGAGAAAGAAGGTCGTAAAGATACATAATCTGTTCCCCTCCTCTATGCATCTGAATTTAACTGACTTCAAAACGGATTCTGTCTCCAGTGGATAATCAGCTGGCAGGCATGGGTGACAGAAAGGATAAAGTTGCTGCCAATTAGTTTAGCTCTGCTTCGTGTTATTTACTCCTTTTTCATGCCATGATTTTTACTACTCTGGTGTTTTGCTATCTTATGGAAGAGAACTGTCCTCTTTCAAGTGAGAAAACTTGAAATTTTCATTTAACAAAGTAGAAAGAATACCTAAGATGGTGTAAACCACCAAGAGAATATTAGAAAATAGTCATTATTAATAATTAACATTTGTAATTATGCTGGAAATTGGACTAAGTAGTTTCCATAAACTATAACAATCAATCCTCAAAACAAGTATATCTGTTTTCTAAATGAATAGACCTAGTCTCCGAAGAGTCAGCAGTCCTGCCTGGGTTACGAACCGTGAAGGGCAGAACGTGTTTGTAGAGCAGGAGCTCCAGTGACCCTCTGCTGTGCGACAGTCTTTACTGAGTTGGGATTATAGTCGCAAATTCTTCCCATCTCGGGATACGTACCCTTCCGTGATGTGACGGCAGCACACGTCTCAACAGTACGATGTTCTCCAGGCTCTTGAACCTGGACTGGGCTTGTGATTTGCTCTGACCAGTAAGGTGGAGCAGATATAACATTTGCAGGTCTGGGGCCTAAAAAAGACAGGCAGCTTCCAGCTTCACCCTTGGTCACAAGTTTGTATTCTATTTTGGGAGACGGATTATAAACAGCTACGTAAAGTATATATGCATATACATTTATGCAATATAAATATTATGAGGAAAAATAAACCAAGGTGGAAGGACTAGAAGAGAATGACGTGGGTGCTATGTTAGCTCTGTTGGTTAGAGCAGAATCCTGTAAGGAGGCAAAATCTAAACTGAGTTTGAAAATACTGTCTCAGATACAAGTGAAAAGAAGAATGTCACAAGTGGGAATGATCAAATGTCACTGAGAAATTTAGAAAGTTGAAAATTTAGTACCAACTCTGGATTTTTTTTACACTCTCGGGAGGAGCACAGCCTGCTGACCCTTGCGTGGTGGCATAAGGCTGTGCCCCGGGCTTGGAATGTTTCCTTCCACTGAGGTAGCTAGCGAGAGAGCGAGCCCCCACTGCCTGTGCTGCGCGTGCCCCTTTTTTGGCAGGGGGTGGGCGTCTTTCTCTTTTCTGAGTGTCACGTGTACTTCTTTGTCCTACCTAAGGGTGTGTATCCTACCGCACCTGGCCAGACCCAACGTTATGTATGTTCCCTGCCGGGAACGAGTGGGGGTCTTTTGCCTGCAGCTCAAGAGGACACAGGGGACCCGTGATGCTCGCTGTCGAAGCTGGCCTGGCTCTGTCTTCTCTCTGTAAGTAGAGCGTTGTTCCATCCAGTGCCTGTGTGAGTCCTGACTTTCTTGGCAACCCCAGCATCTCTGAACCACATAGCAGGACGACATCTCGTACGGGTGCTCTTGTGCTCTTCGCTCTTCTTCATGCAGTGGGACTCCTCCACCGGAGATGGTAACTGGTGTCACTGGCTCGACAGAGGTAAGTCGTTTGTGACTCTGAAAAGAGTGGTAAAAGCGGGGTGTTAGAGACAATGACCTGACCGGCAAGGGCTCTTGGGAGAAGTGGAGGTGAAACGTGTGGAAGACGGTGAGGTGATGAGCTGAGTCTGGGAGTCCTAATCAATGAGGACATGTCTCGTACACGTGAAGGTAGTTACATGTCATAGGGCATGCCTGTTTACAATGCTCATTCCCAGCACGCCGCTGGCAGCGCGTTGGAGCTGTGCCACTGTGGGCTGTGTTAGGGATATGGGTATTTTTCTTAAGCCACTGCATTTTTGTTTTTGTTTATTTCTTTAAAAGTAACATTTATGATTTAATAACCTTAAGGTATAGAAATTTTATTTTATGAGAAAAAATGGGATGTTGCGGAACTGCTGGGAAACTATTAGACTGGTCAAAGAGAGACGTCAGCTCGGGTTATGGTGATGTGAGCTAGGATTTAAAACTGTAAATAGGACAACAGCCATTTGGAAGCTAAAATGGTTGATAAATGGAAATGAAGGAGTCAGAAAAATAAATAATGCCCCTACGTGGCTGCGCCAGGCTAACACGACTCTTTTAGCAAGACTGTGCACCAGAGAGTGTTATTACTTATTAAGGGGGACCACTTGTTCCACTTTAGACATATTTACTATAAGCGTCCTTTGTAACCTCTAAGTAGAAAAGGAAAATAAGCAGCTGAACGTACAGTTCTAAAATTCAGAAAGATAGTTCTGAACAGAGAGGCAGATTTTGGAATTTCCTATACATCAGTTATTATTACTAATATACTGTTAATAATATTACTAACATTTGGGAAATGAGTTTGCCTTATAAAGACAGTTCAGTGAGAAGATGGTTTGAGAGAGAGACTCCAAAAGTGAGCCTAAGAAGGATCAGCCGGGTATTTTGGAGGGAGACCACAAAGAACAGAGGTCAAGTGGGAGAAGGTGAGAAAGGCAGGAAGAGGGCAGCCATGAAAAGTGAAAAATAACTTTTCAAAGGTCAAGAATAGTCATGCCAAGAGCTGTCCCTGTGACTTAGAAAGATAGAGGTCTTTATTGTCTTTGATGAGAATTTAGAATAAGCTGAGATGTGAATTTAGTCTGTATCTGTCTATCTGTCTATTATCTGTCTGTCTATCTATCTATCTATCTATCTATCTATCTATCTATCTATTTATCGTTTATCTTTCCTGTGTCTCCACTGTCTTCTTTATGCTTAGGTCATTGTTGGAAATGCAGGTAAGAATGACCTTCTCAGGGATCCAAATTGTTAACTTACTAGAAGCACCTACCCATTGATTCCTATCTACCCTTCACCAGTTGGATTAAAATCTGTTTAAGAGTGAATATTGAATCTTTATTGTGTTGATATCTGCCCTCCTCTCCACAGCAACTCCCACACCATTGACATTCACAACCCTGGCCTAGTTTTGCGATGACGTATGGAAAAGTTTAAAAACAGCACAAAGTGAAGCCATGCTATTGGAATTAATAGTTTATTTTATACACTTGATTCAATCATTTATATTAACCACATGATCTTCAGAACACCACATTTACTGATATATGTGTTCAGATAACCTATGCATTGCAGAAGAAAATTAAAATTGTTCATGCAAGATATAAGTATTGCAAATGCAAAATCATTTGGGTTACAAACAAGAAAATCAGTAAGCATTCATTCATTATTTTTTCTTCTCATGTTGATATATTTATGGAATGTTTGCTATGTACTTTTAATGATAACTTAGTTAATTTTGTTTTAAACAGATTATTTAATTAAATTCTCGGGTAAACCCTACGATGTAGCTAAGATTATTGCTACTGCACAACAGAAAATAAAAGAATGTGGAGTCAGATTAAACCAGATGCCAATTACCCAGTCACCCTTGTGTCCTCCACACAAATTATGCTTTAAAAAAGCCATTCATTCATGAAATGCATGAAATGTCATGCATTTTCAGTTCTTATGTTGAAATGCTTATTTTTGAAAAATTGAACTTTTGGCTTGCTACATATGGGCAGACAGTTTGCAAAAATAACATGTCAAGTGTCAGATTGTACCTATAGCCTAAAAAGGTGTGTCCAAACAGAAATTGTATAAGGTTTTGCTAATAACATAGTTACATACATTATATATTATTTAAACAATATTCTATAGGCTATGTGGCTTTAATAATTTTATACATTCCCCTTTATTGTTTAAAGATCATAAAAACATGCTATAACCCTGAAATGGTCAATTTGTCTCAGTTTATTTCTTTGATACTCAGTTGCAGAAGAACAATTCTAAGCCATCTGGCTGCTCAAAGAAAGTGAAAACTTGCATTTTATTTTGTGTTCTCTTTTGATAGCAAGCTTTGCTTTTTGGTTTATGAAGCATATTGGAGAATTTCAAGCAATGGATAATTGCAAATTACTAGTAACAGGTGCACAGACTATTTATTTACCAGTTTTATAATATAAAAATACATTAGGAAAATGGTTAAATTCTTTATCATTCAGTTATTCTCTCAAACAAGCACATTATCATGCTATTTTATGAGAGATAAAGGCATTATCTTCAGGTTATTTATTTAACAAGCCAAAGTATCTATGACGATGTGCAAGAATAAAAGCGATGACATGTATGCATAGTGTCGTGCCTGGTATAAAGTAAGGACTCTGGTGAGTAGAAGCTGCTCTATTTATGGTTATGATTCAAATTAACAAACTATAATGGATACTAAGTAATAAACACATATCCTGTAATGTATGTTAAAACTTGCTTTTTTGTTGGTTTTTATCTCCTCCTGCATCACCCAGACTCATCAGAAAAGAACATATAATTTTGGCTGTAATGTATTATACCTTCAAAAGCATTATTTATTAGGTATAATAGGAACTTATCCTGTACTTTATTGGATATTTTATTTCTTACTTTTTTCTTCTTAGTATATTTGAAAATTACTTTGCCAAGTGCTGCAGAAACGTTTGGGGGCTTTAAATGGAAATATGTTGAGTCTATACATACTGGTAACATAACAGGGCATCATCATTGGTTACTATGATTTTTTCTAACTGACTTAAAACTGATACTTTGTTTCCTGTGTATATTTTTCGCCAATGATTTCTCTTCTGATTCAAAAAAACCGAAACAAAACAAAAATAAAAAAACAAATCCTTGGGATGGTCTAGACTATAAAATGAGCACCCAGTTCTGACCTTATTTCCAGCTCTTCTCTCTCTTGCTCACTCTGTCCCAGCCAGATGGTCTCCTTTGATGTTGCTTAAACTTGTCACGTTTCAAGAATGTTTACACCTCAGTTCCTTTTTCCTGCTGGTATTTCCTTAGATAGTAACACTGAGGTCTTGCCTAATAATTTTATTTAAAAGTGCACTCATCCCTAATAGCATCTTTTCCACTATTCTGTTTTAGTTTCCTCCATGTAACTGATAAAACATGTATTTTATTTCACTCGTTATTGTGCTTATTATTTGTCTTCCCCCATGAGAATAAAAACTACATGAAGGTAACAATTTTTGGTCTTTTTAATTCACTTTAGGATTTCTAGTGCTTATGACTGTATATGACATTTAGTGAGTACTCTATGAATGGCTGGTAAATGAAAGAATATGTAAATGAATGGGTGAAAAAAATTATGAATGCATGGATATTGTCAGATTTTTAAATTACCTAATATTTAATGTGATAGAGAAATACTTTGTTTAAAATAGGACTTGATCTGGTTTTTTTGCATGAGGATCCATAAAGGTGCTTTCAAAATATTATTATTGAAAGTAGTTTTAAAATAATTAATTCCACTCAGCTATTGATTAATTTATCTGCAACATAGCAAATATCAATGGATTTATCAGAAAATTATGTTTTATCAAGATGTAATAACATTTTAAATAGTATATATTAAATGCATAATTATACATTAAATCTAGAACATTAACCAATTTTTCTACATTAATATTGCCCTGAGGTTTTGTGACCAATAGACTAAGCTCTCTTTCTCTGGTATCCATCCTCCAAGATGCCCGCATTGATCCCTGTGTCTTTGATATGTTCAAATCTTTGTGAGGTCCCCTCCCACGTTGTCACATACTTGGTCTGTGTAATCAACAGTGATGATCTGTCTCCCCTGAGATTAGGTTATACAGGGAATGGGAATTCCCTCCCTCCCTCTCTCTCTCTCTATCACTTGCTGAAGTTAATCACCATGTTCTTAGCAGCTCTAAGGAGAGGCTCTCTTGAAACATTCTTCAGTTCCAGTCAAGCCCTCAGATGACTTAAAAATCTTGTGCCAAAACCATCCAGCTACGTCAGTCTACTTAAAGACTACATAGATAAAAAAATTTTAAACCACTATATCGTGAGAATGTGTTATGCAGCAATGGGTGATTAGTATAAATATTGGTATACTATGATTAGTATACTATGGTATTATAGTATACTATAACATACATGCAAAGAATAATATCCCTTTCTGTGATAGGCTAACGTTGAAAATAAAAGCTTTCCAGTATTGCATATAGTTGAAATCTAGAATCATTTACATAGACTTTATTTATAGTTTTTTATAGATATAAAACAATAATGCTTATTTGTCCCATTCATATTTTAGAGGAAACATTTATCAGTGCAATAATACACCTTGTCAGATGATTCTTAAAATACTCTCCATAAACCTGAGAGGGACGGATGATAAAATTAAATCATAAATAGAGTTGATCTTCATTATTCATTGGTTTCATGTTTGTGAATTCACCTACTTGATAACATGTATTTTTAACCTGAAAATCAATACTTGTGTGGTACTTTTGTGGTCAACAGAGGACATGTTTAGAGTGGGGAAATGTTTTAGTCTCCCTGCGCTCAAATGGCCAGCTGAGGTCAAACAAGGAGGCATTCTGTCCTCTTGTTTCAGCTTTCACACTATGTAAAGTCTCTTTTTTCTGGTCTGTTTAGTGCCGCATTTCTCACATTTTGTGCTTTGTGTTGGTGATTTCGCTGTTTAAAATGGCGCTGGATAGTAGTGCTGGAGTCCTGTACGGTGTTTCCAAAAACAAGGCTGTGATGTGCCTTACAGAGAAAATATGTATCTTTAAATCCAGGTACCCTTAAACAGAAACACACAGTACAAGGTTATGTATTAACCAATTATGAAAATGTTGCCCTGTGTTTCCCTAGAGCAAGTGGTTCGGCATTTGTAGCAGTTTCATGCACTATAACTAATGTCAATAATGAGAACTGACTTATCAGTTTTGATTTAATGTAATAGCAAATGTAGACACAGCCTAAATTTTTCACACAATATTCTCACAAAAGCTACTGATTCTTTGCTCATATATAAAATATCTATAGGATATATATTACGATTTTTGAAGAGATAGTATAAAAACTATTATTTGAGATTATTACTTCAAGGAAACAAAAAAGTGTTCATGTTCTATGGTTCTTAACTAAGACTGAAAAGCTTTGAAATGCCTTTTACCTAGATATAATATTTTTGTTAAACTTAGGATATCACAAATTTATTTTAATTAAAATAATTTTAAACCTTGTGTACAGTAAAAATATAGATGAAGAGATTACTCTTAAAACTATTCCCTTGAAATAAATATGAGCTACTTATTTCTAATTATATAAAAATTTGGTTTTATTATTTATGGAGATGTGTTTATATATGACCTTTTACTTCATTATTAATTTAGTGCATTTTAAACATGACTACCCAAAGAACTACCAAGCGTCCAAAGAATAACTACTTTTTGGAATAAACCACAAAAACAGAATAGAGATAGTGGAAATTTTCTGTCAGTGACGTTAAGATGAAAATAGTCATTTAATATTACAAAATGTTAGTAAACTTTTAGCTTTGAATTAGCTGCAATAACCAATACAAAATCTATTTTGAAGTCAGTGATCAGGAGTTTTTTGTTGTTGTGAACTGGCCAACTTTCCTATGACAAATTACCGATGATTTGGAGAAATGGTAATGAGGAAGGAAAAAAAAAAGAAATGGGATGGTTTGATGAAAGTTTGAGATCCTAAAACATTTCAAGATTGTAAAGCTTTAAGAAGTTTAGTAAGAAATGAGTGAGTTTCCATAAGAGGAACATGTGTTCATATTACCTCGTTTTTCCTAAGCACATTTCACTGCTGCTGCTTCCCGCCCCCCTCCCCCCCAATCACCATAATCCCCTAATCCCTCCCTCGGAGAGCAGTACAGAAAGGGCTTTGGCTCTTTTATCTTCTCATCATGACAGATCTTCAGGAAGTGTTGCTTGTCCTTATATTTTAAGTAAAACTTTTTATGCTTGAAGTTTTTTATTTTTTCCCTTCCTGATCACATTTCAAATTTATATTTTAGACCAAAATCTTGGGCTTTTTCCCCCTTAGCCTGCAAGTTTAATGAGTTATCCAAATTGAATGGGTTTTGTAGTACTAGGAAACTCCCATTGGGGCTTTTTGTAGCACCTATTTTAATAATTATAAAAATCCACAAGTGGTCTGTGTTAATTTGTGTGTAAATGTGGAGGAGAATGTGTGTCCTAAAATCATTTAAAAAAAAATTAATTTATTTAGTCAGTCCCTTAGGCACTGAGTCATTGATGTATTCATTTACAAATGGTCACTGCCAGGGGTTTTATTAGACATATGTTCCCAAACTACAAATAAGTATAGTTTAAAAATGTTTTGATTCTATTATTTTGCAAGCCAAGGAACAGAAATGTGTTACTTTATTGTTATGTCTATAATAAATAAGCTTATACAGAATATAGTTAAACATCAGAATGCTTAATTTCAATGTTCTAAGGTTAATATTTCATAATATGACATGTTCCCTCTAATTTGGTATCATTTAGTTATGACCATTATTGCATCCGGGAAACTAAACAAATTATTATTATTTCTTACATTTCTAAGAGTATATATGTAAAGATACCTTTAAAAGGTCTATTGATTTCTGTTTAGTGTAATGGACAGACTCTCAGGCAACCACCCATGGTCTCTGCCTCTCAGTATGCACGCCTTGGAGGGGGAGGACCTGTGACTTGCTGCTAATCAGTACAACACAGCAAGGATGATGGGCTGTCACTTCCGAGATTATGCTGCATTAGATGTGACTCCGTCTTGCTGGTCAACTTGATCTAAGGCTCTCTTTGCTGATGGATAAAGTAAGCTTCCATGGCAAGGCAGCCTCTAATTGCTGAGACAGTCCCCGGGATTCCAGCCTGTAAGAAGCTGGCCTCCTCCGTCATCCAGCTGCATGGAATAAATTCTGCCAACAACCTGAGTGAGCTTCAAAGTGGGTTCTTTCCCAGTGGAGGCTCCAGATGAGAACACAGCCTGGCTGACATCTTGAGTACGACCTTACGAGACACTAAGCAGATGACCCAGTTAAACCACGCCTAGACTTCTTACCACCGAAAGTCTAAGATAATAAAGAGATGCTATTCGAAGCCAGTGAGTCTGTGGTACTTTGTTAGTAATAGAAAACTAATTCAGTTTGAAAAATAAGTAAATACATGGAAGTTTGGAATGAAGAAAAATTATTTCCAAAGCTTCAGTTGTCAAGCTTAATGAAAACCAAAAATAAAATAAAGTAAAATAATAAAATAAAATAAAATGGTGTAGTAGAGTTGATTAGGTTGACATTTTCTCCATCTTTTTGTCTTTACAACTACATAATGGAAAAAGAGCAAATATGACAATTTCTAAAAACTGTTAACAGTGTTGGGTTTAAAAGAAAGGTTTAGAACATACACCAGCACTAACTCATTTATAATTTTCCACTTCAAAAAACAAAAAGCAAAAATATGAAACACAGAAATCAAGAGTTCTGAATTTGTCTTAAAAGTTTAAAACAAGGAAACAATAAATAACTCCAGGTTTGCATACAAACAATGCTCATTACGACATGTTTAGGTTACTTTTTAAGATGCAATTCCTGGGAAGGAGGGGTATAGCTCAGTGGTAAAGTACATGTTTAGCATCATGAAGTCCTGGGTTTAATCCCCAGTACCTCCATCAAAATAAATAAATAAACTTAATTACCTGCCCCTCCTCGATAAAAATCAGTATTTTCTGCATGAACTTTGAGTCATGATATAAATTATTTCAAAACGTCTTTATGACTGGATGATATAGCTATATGATACAAAATTTTAGTGAAAACATACACTTGGGTATCTGCCAGATTTCATTTAATGAATCAATATTAAAGTTGTCCTTTTACAGCTAGTTTCAAGCAAGTTAGTAAATCCATTCTTTGAAGAATATAAAATAGTTTGCCATTATTTTATTGACAACAGACATGGCCATAAGCAAGAATTACAGGGGAAATAATGTCTGTAGAACCAAACGGATGATTAAACTGCACGTTAATCAAATTCTGTAGGAGATAAAAACAGGAGCTTAAATGTTTTGATTTTATTCCAACATAAGACTGCCCTTGTGTTCCTCTGCTAGGAGGCAGTATAATGTAGTCATAAGAGCCAGGGCTGTAAGTGTGACAGCTTAGTTTGGATCTGGGGTTTCCTGATTCTCATGAGAAATCTTGGCTGTCACTTTTCTCAGGGGCTCAGTTTCCTGAGCAGCATGATGGGGTAATAAACGAGAGGATGGATTCCTGGGAATATTACATCATCCTTATACATATGCATATTTGGCATAATTCCTGACCCACAGTTCAATAACTCAGTGCATTATTGTTGTAGCTGTTTATATTACTGTTTTAATCTTCACTAAATGTATGCTCTAAGACTGAGTTACTTCAGATGACAACTAATATGATCAAGTAAATGACTCATTATTTCAATATTTAAAAACAAAAACAAAATAGTCTTCACTCCCCTCCTCAGAAAACGTTTGTGTGACTCTTAGTTTTCAGAACATTCCAAAAATGTACAGCATGATTCTCAGATTGAAGAAAATATAGTGTCAATATTTGAGGGGAAACTAAAAAAGTTTTTATATTCTTATTTACGTAGGTACCTCCCAATCCCCTGATTTTTTATGACTCCCAATCCCCTGAATTTTTTCTACTGTGAAACATATAAAGGTTTCTCGTATAACTGATGTATTGCAGTTGTATGTTCAGTTATTGATACTGCGCAGTGTAAAATTATTTTAACAAAATAAAGAAAATAAGGAAAACTGTATAGAATTATAAATCATGGGTTTGTAGGTTTAAAAGGCAAAACAGAACTTAAGAAATTTAACTGATGAATGAAAATCAGAGGGTAAGTTGGCATTTCTTCAAAGGAGGCCCATCGTCAATGCTAAAGCATCTTAATCTCCCATAGCACATTCAGCCCGAGTTTCATTTAAAGGCATTTCAATTTAATTTAAATTGGCTGAAACAATCAGATAGCCTTTTCTCTCCTAAATGACTTGCTTTTGCAATGGATATAAAAGCTATTAGCTTTTTTTTTTTTTAAAGCAGGTATGGGGTTTGAATATTTGTCTCTTGAGATACACACTGATTATTAATAAAGAGGTTGTGAAAATTGAACATGACTTTCAGCCAACACAGTAACACAGACTCTGCTAAGTGACAAGTGACATTAAGAGCCCTTGAGAGACAGGTCCCTGTCAGAGGAAGGAGATTCATGTTGGTGTAAAGGGAATAAAATATTTCCATTATAGGGAAGTTTAATTTCACTTCTTACCTGTAGATCACTGTAAACCAAAGTGAACTTGTTCAAGAGACTGTTTTGACATCTGATTTTGTTAAACTCTTGCCTGACCTCTCAGTCACCTAAAGAACTCCATGACAGTTTTCCATTTCCTTCAAATTCTTCAAAAGCTTCTTGTCGAGTTTTAAGCTTCAGTCTGTCTCGTAATGATGACATAAATACATCCATGTTGATTATCAGTCTATTTTCTTTATGATAAAACCCTCGAACTCCACAATAAGTTGATTTCACACTCAAATGTCACACTTTGGACCTTGCCATAGTTCAAAATTGCTGCATCTCTCAAATCCCCCATTTAATCATGAATTGCTGTCTTTCAGTCTTTCTTGTAACAGCTCCTTTGTTCTCTTCTTAAATGCTTGGTCTTTCTGCCCTTCACGCCAGTTTCCCTGATTAGATGATCTCCAACTCACTTAAGATAACAAGTTAGACATTTTATAATGCATTTGCCTATTGAATTCTTTAACCCACCACAAATTCCCTGCTATTTTGCATTGTCATCCCTGAAAGACACCAACCAATGTGAGTTGGCTCCTTAAGAATAAAAGCCGACAGATCGACAATGAGGAATTTCAAGCTGTGCAGGTAAATGCCTTCCAGGGTAGAGGGAACACTGATTTTATCATGTGATTTACAAAAGCTGGGGTAACATAAAGAGAAGACCAACAGCCTACTCCAGGCATTGACAGAGCAGATGATTAACCAAAAATACCAACTTCTATACTTGATGTGCAAGAGCAAATAAACAGCACCTCAGGTACAGACAGGGAAGCAAGACAAGTATTTTACAGATCTCAAGTCTCTCTGAAGAACAGTCATTTACTGTCTCTAGTTAAGTTGCTGCTCAATGCCTGAATCAGGATAAAGACTGGCAGATATCTCTGCTTGTCCAGAAGGAAAAGTAGTGGAAATAGCTCTGAAGTAGAACCAAATCACCGCGTTGGTGAACATTCCAATCATGCTCTGGTCTTTCTTCCAGAAATTGATGTCATTTTTTAAATGTCAGGAAATCAAAAAGAAGAGGAAATGCAGCGACAAAGAAGGTCAAAGCTAAGAAGTACAAGTTGATATCATCTGCAAAAATTCTTTTCACCTCACTAGCAATTTTCTTTGAAAATCCGATTTGCTGCAGGGAGTGCGCGGCACCCTGCATGTGAATCCAAGTGGGGAGGGTCTCCCGTGTGAGATCTCGTCCTCGGAGATTGTGAGCTCAATGGTAGCATGATCTGTGATCATCAAGTTCTTCACTTCATTACTCAGCTGATCTAGGAACAGAATGGGAAAGTCACATACATCTTTTTCCCAACTGGATCATCTTAATAAATCCATGCCCATCAGCAAGAAGAGAGGACCCATCAAAAACAAAGTCATCTGCCATCACGTTCAGTGTCATCCTCATCCTCCAATGAAAAACAGGTTCATTCAAGGTATTTCTCTGCTTCTTTTCAGCTTCCATTTGCTGAACAGCATCTTCCCCAAAGAGAAGATTGATTTCTTTGGCTTTTGGGACCACGTAGGTGGTAGGAGAATTTAAGGGGTGCACCTGTTTGCCATCATACCAAGGTAAAATTCCAATATGATGGAGAAAAAGGTAGGCATATCGCATCCTGTTATTTCTTTGTGTGTGTGTGTTTCAGAAATATTAACTGTCCTATCAAACTTGAACTCCACATCAAAGGTCCTGCTGGACTGGGCTCGGGCAGGAGGAAGATCGTCTCCGGGAGGAGTGTGGGGCGCTCTCTTTATATGTAGTAACATTTTTCATTTTTGCACCCACGATGCCTGATATTAATGCAGCCATTCCAGTTTTCTTGTGGTTGATCTTTATAGGTTATAACAATTTTTGTCCTTTTACTTCCAATCTATTTGTGTCTTTGAAACAGAGTGGGTCTCCTGTGGACAAACTATACTTGGCACATATTCCCTCACCCGCTAGTGTAACAATCACTGTCCTTTAATTGGATTGTTTAATCCATTCCAGTTAATGTCATTACTGATACAGCTGGATCTACACCTGCCACTTTCCATTTTGCTTCCTCTATACCCCATATCTATATTTTTCTATTTCTCCTTTACTGCTTTCTTTTGCATTTAGTGACTGTTTTCTAACTTAGTGTTTTAACTTTGTTAATGATTTTTCACATTTTTTAGTTGTGGTAGGGTTTACCATATAAATTTTAATTTATTCAAATTATCTGCATATCAATACTAACTTAATTCTAGCAATGTATACAAATGTTACTCCCATGTAGGTCTATTCTCGTTCCCTCTTCTGTGGTGTTCTTTCTATACCTGTTGTATCAATTAATATTACAACCTAATAATTAATTGTTCTAATTATTACTTTACAATCTGTTGTCATTTCCTTTGCTTTGCTTCCACTCGCTTCTTTTGTGCTTTTATTTTCAAATATAATACACATATATTGCGTTTTATGTGTTAAAGGCCCAATAATACTTCATATGCATATTATTTTATATTATTGCTTTTTGAATCAGTTAAGATTAGAAATGAGAAAACACCCTAAGTGTGCTTTAGTTTCACCAAATAAATTTGGGAAAGCGTTGCTTGTTGTGTTGGAAATCCATTACTAAGAGACAAAAGTTTTATAAACTTTCTCACAACGTTACACGTTCCCCTGACACTTCTTACATACACTACTTCATGTCCAGTGACATTACTGACATTACTGTCCATTACATTACATTATATTCTGTCCCCCATACTTCTTGAATGACTCTTTCTAGTCAATAATCACATTCAGCTCTGTCTATGCGTTTTACTGTTTTTATGTATATATTCTTCACATCTGACAAGATTTTGATCTATTTAAAATGGAAACTGCATCTGCATCTTTTTATGAATGTGTCCGTAGAACATCTAAATTCCTGGCTATGAAGGAAAATGGATTGAATTGAATTGATTTCAATTAATTTGAATTGAAACACGGTCTGAATTTGCAGTGAAAGAAAAGTCAAGTCAGAAAAAAAATGAAAACAACCACTTATTTTCCTATAAAATATTGCCTTGAAAAAAAAATATTGTGCCTTGGGAAAAAATAGGTGCTGAATTCCACAGCAGTGACCATCCCAGATGACACCATTAGCCCAATGCCAGGTCTTCATGGCGTTCAGACACTGCTGTGTTTTGTTTGTTCGTTTCAATGACAAAGGATAAAAAATGAGAAGCTTTGCATTGACTTGAATAATGTTAGTCTTGAAGCAAATGCTTATGTTTACAGTATGCAGTGTGCCAACACAGAACACATCTATATGTGACAAAGGAGCCCGTGTACCTTTTACTAAATATATTTTTATATGTGCTACGTGAATCTAAGGCAGTATTAGCACTTTTTAACCTCAATTTCTCCATCTATAAAGTGGAGATAATACTAGAACCTATTGCATAGGTATGTGTTAAGTATAAAATTCATGTTTAAGGAATTTAGATCAAACTGCTTGGCATTAGGTAAGTTAGTGATAAATATGTTATCATTGTGTCATTACCTAATTGGGTTTTATTAATCACCTCTATGCTTCAGAGATTTCCCAAAAGTTATTGTATAAAATAAAAAATTAAATATTCTTATAAAATATTTTTTAAAAATAAAAAAAAATCTTTTTAATGTGGAGATCAGTGTTCAGAAAACTATAGCCCATGGACCAAATCCAGCCTACCATCTGTTTTGTAAATAAAGTTTTACTGGGACACAGTCATAGGCATTGATTGATGCATTGTCGCTGGCTGTTTTTACACTATAGCAACAGAGTTCAGTAGTTGCAGCAGAGAACATGCAGCCCTTAAAGTGTAATATATTTACTATATAAAACTTAGTATCTTTATAAAGAAAACCTCTGTTGCAGATCATAATATAAGTTCAATATCAACTTGTCAGTCTCCTTCCTCCATCCTAATAAGTTCTTCAATTTGTATTGTATTTTATATGATTAACATGTATGTGTTGAACATTTACAGTGTTCCTATATTGGCAAAAGTATCTCCACTTAAGTTAGAAATACGTTTCAAAGGCTTATTAATATTCCCTAGTGTTATATATCTATACATTATAAGCACTGAAATTCAATTCAGGTTTTGTCTGGTTTTAAAAACAACATTCTAGTGTTCTTTTTAGAGAAGAAATAGTTTTCAAAAATATTCACAGAGAATTTAAATCACTGTTCTCCAGTTAAATTACACTGAGGTAAATAATAATGATAGTATGTCAAGGATGTTATATTAAAATAAAATAATATTTATGAAAATAGTTATATTTTCTTTACTAAAGACAGGACTGAACCAAGGAAAGTAATTTTTTTTTTCAAGAGAACCTACTGTTTTTAAATTTTCATCATCTTAAGGTAGGAGAAAATTAAGAAATTGATGAGAAAATCTGTAAATCTTTGAAATTGTAGAGTTTACCATGCAGATCTTAATTTAAACATTTTGACTGCATATCTTTTATCAATTAGTCTCACTTTGGTCTTACTTTGTAAATCTTTTTTGTTGTTGTTGTTTTGAAGTCCTCACTCTTAAACATTTTTCTAACAGCATTTGAAAAGAGCAAAGCAAATACGTGGATAATTTTATACTAGCATTAGTACTATGAAGTTATTGCCTATAATTCACAATTGTGAGTCAGGTTGTATCAGTTCTATCATGGTTTATGTTTGAAAACCCAGAGCATATGTTTAGAAAATACAGCAAACAGCAAAAGTGCGTTTCCTGGTTTTAGCTATCGCTGTCAATTATGTAAAAATCCATTAAGTAAATGCATTCCTAGCACAACTGAAATCATTTGGGAAATAAAAATGACTTAAAAATTTGCAATATTGGAAACATTTGAGCGTTGCTAACCTAATATAGATTTAAAGATGACCTAAAATGATGTTGTTTTGTTTTATTTTTCTGAAATTGGGGAGATCACTTTTTACTTGTACTTCTGTAAAATAAAATGCTATTGATTTTTTAGAAGCAAGACATCACTAGTTATTGTGTGATAATAACTAATACACGTAAGTAAATACATTATGGAAATTCAGATGTGATATTATCACTTAGTACTCTTAAAAACTGATAGATGTAAATAAATAACTGCATTTAACAGATTTAAAAAGAAGTAGCAGGGGATTTAAGGATTGTGACTGAGGAAGGTAGCAGCCATTTTTAGCTGTATAGTTATTTATACCACTGCATTTAGTGTTAACAATTCTTGCAACAGCCCAGAATTCCAAAAGTTCTCCATTCTTTTCCCCCTCTACAGTAAAGAGAAACTATAGAAGATAAACAAGAAGAGGTTTATGGCATTTGGATCAATAACCAGCACTCTTAAGATAGAAAAAACAACTTTATAAAATAGTCTTTCTAAGAAGATTGCATGTTGCTCCTGAAAACATAGTTTCAATACATTAGGGGTGCAATTAATAATAGCTGAAGGTTTAGTGTTTCAGAAAACCCCTACAGAATAACAACAAAATCCTATAACTTATGTGTGTTAAAGGGAGCAGATGAATTTGAGGGAGGCTATCAGTCGATTGTGATTTTTCTAGGAGCTTTGGGTAATAAAGCTATTTTTACTTAAGGCAGATACCATTGGCCGTGTTTTTTACCCACATACCTGAAAAATCTTCTAAGACTCCAGCAATCACAATAACAGACCTCGGCCAAAACTAAGATTGTTAATAGGTAAAATTTTTCTTGACACTTAAGGATGTTATTTCTCTCATAAATAGTTAAGAAGGCTAATAATTCCTTGGGAAATAGCTAACTTTGCTCGTTTTGAAAGGTCATCAGGTTAGAATGAAATAAGTGATTATTTTGTGCACAATCATTATGAACAGTATGGCTGAATCCATACCAACAAGGACACGATACCAAAGAGTCATTAGGCGAGATGTAGCAGGAAATGACAGACTGTCTGATTAAAGAGTCTGTTAAGATATTTAAAGATATTTAAGAAATGGTACCAACCCAAATTACTCATCCACTGGTGAGCTGATAAACAAAATGCAGTATGCCTACTCAATGGACTATTACACAAAATAAAAAGGAATTCGTACTTATCCAAAATTCACGATAGGTGATAAAATTCAGGCACATACGACTGCATATTGTATGTTTCCATAGGATATATTGAGATGATATGAAATTGTGCATCAAAGAAGAGGAAGGAATGGCGATCTGAACATGGCTGAGAGGATGGAATATTCATATCCGGTAAGATCTTATGCCTGGGGATACAAGGAAGAAGAGTGGTATCTGTGATTCACCTTTGATTTTTTTTAAGGGCACTCACCCCTTGACGGTGTCTCTATTTCAGGTGAAATGTTATTGCACAATTGCTGATGCAAACATAATTATCTGCAGTGTTGCAGCATGTTGGCTCCTCTTGATATTAAGAAATGAGATACAATTTATTCTCAAGCTGGTGCGTTTTGGCTGCCTTCCAACTATTTCCAGAAGATAAGATGTGCATAGCAAATTTGTACTGGTATCAATTCTTGCCCTAAATGCATTAGGGAGTGTGACATCACTTCCTTCTGCCTGATTCAAGGGAGTTCTCATTGTAGCTTTATAAAAAGGTTGGGGGTGGGTTATAGAAATAACTCACTCCATGTGATTTAGAGCTTTTAGACTGAATTGTCTGTGAGCCTGTTGGTTCTTTTAACAGGACAGAACAATACCATTACACTCTTAGGGAGTTAATTTCATGTTAGATGTGAGTCAAATCATGCTGTACACTTTATTTCTCAATAAAACTAGAAGAAAAAAATTGAACTGAGATCATCTATGCATGACTATATTCAATGTTTTAAAAATATTTTGTGGATTAAATTGAAATAAACAATGGTTTTTTAATACTCATTATTAATTTTTGAATAATTATAAATAACACAAGTAAGGATCTTTTTCACATAAAACATGTTCAAAATTCAGAATACATTGAACCAATCTCCAAAATACAGCATGCTCAGAATCTCACCATTTACGTGTGGATATGCAGAAAGGTTTCCTTACAAATTCACCCTATTAAAAAAGAATTATGGCCACCAGGAGAGAAGAGAAAGAGCTCTGTTGAACTATTAGCTCTGAGCATCACTGGGACGCCTAAAGATCTTTGAACTCAGGAACCAGCGGCTCAAAAGAGGAGTCAGCATCCTGACAGGGGTAACTGACCATCAGGAGTCGGGCGTACTGTTATGGAATGGGAGAAGGGGTGACTGCATTTCACTTTCACACTACCACGTGGGTACTTCTTGGTACTCCCTTGTCCAGTTTTGATGGTTAATGGGGAAGTCCAGCAATCCCAGACTAGCAGAGTCAGTCATGGTAGTGAGGTGTTCAGACTCTCACTGAATAAACTACCTGGTAAATTTTGGGCAAATATGTTTCTTAATTTAGCTGAGAAAAAATACTTTAGTATAACACTATGACCACCCACCACATAAGACTGATAAAAATGCCTACATATATTGTTTTTAAACTTTTGCTTGAACAGCACCATATAAAATACAGAAAAATGTCTATGTCTTTGTTTTTATAATTTTGCATTCTAGTATAACTTTTCTATTTTGGCTGCAACTAACAATCAGAATTTCAATTAATTCAGTAACCTCACTTAATATCTATAATCATGGTCCATTTACGTGAAATAACTTTAGCGATGTATTTTCTTTAATTGTTAAAAGCCACTTTATATTCCTATAATAATCTAGTATTTTTGTAAACTTTTCAACTTGTTTTGAGAACAATTAGCTTATGAGATAAAGGTGTGCACAAATATCAGCGGACTAAAGGGTTCATTATCTTAACCCTTATCTTGAAATAGAACAGGTGTGATAGTGAAATTTCAAAGAAAGCAGTTACATCACTCCCGTTACTGCCACTAACATCTAAGAACTTTAACAGGCACCGTGCTCACCTACAGCTTTGCTCGCCACCTCTACAAATCTCAGGATCATCTTTTGTGTGTGTGTACCTAGTATGGGCTTTTAAAATCCAATGCCTCATACTGTTCTCCCGTTATAGTGAAAACTTCTGGAGGTTTAATTCTTTGAGGAGGCTTTCCCAGATTAAGCAAATAAATGTTTCTCCTTTATCCCAATCACTCACTTTAGAAACAGAATTCTTCTAGAAAAAAAAAAAATCACCAAGCCTCCACATCTGTTTTTACCTGACTTTACATATTACCTACAAATAAAAATCAATGACTTACTTTCCATTAATAGTTGTTTAAACTTTCTATTTTGGGTTTTTGGTGTTTTTTTTTTAAAACTTAATTTATTCTTGTTAATTTGTGCTATTTATTATCACTGTAAATAGACGCTCCAAAGTGGCAAAAGTGTATGTATGTAAAATTCCCACAGTAAGGTAGCTGGTATAGTTCCGTATGTGATTATGTATTTAATACACTATTTGAATGACTGAGCAATTAGCTTCTATCAGAGCATGTAAATATTGCATGTTTTATGGCCAAAGCATAAATTGTTACAGCTATTTTAATGGATTGGGTCAATGATGTTAAAAAGAAATTCATCATATTGGACGTCACTTGGAGAGAAAAATGTCCTCAGTTTGCTTCCTGCTTCCTACTGTCTCTGTATTATTGGCAAGTTTTGAGTTAGAATCTCTTGTAAAAGCTATAGTCTATTCATTGTGTCTGAAGAAAAGTTAACTAATAATTTGACTCTACCATAGTAAATGCCACCTGCAATAAAAGAAATAAAGAAAGCATTCCTGCGGTAACTTGCTACAGTTTGTAACTGCGCAGCAAGCTTTGTTTTAATTTTGCCATCCTGCATAAAAGAAACTGCTTGAACATTTAAATCAACATTACTTGTGGGAAAAAAACCAACCAGCATGAGTAGCAAATTGAATGAGTGAAGTGCTTCACCGTGAAAGATGGTTTCTACTTTTTCCAATTTTCTATATAGGTTTCATATTTCTTGT
Organism: Camelus dromedarius; assembly: GCF_036321535.1. NCBI lineage: Eukaryota > Metazoa > Chordata > Mammalia > Artiodactyla > Camelidae > Camelus > Camelus dromedarius. Next base: position 29,577,039 of record NC_087456.1, read on the forward strand.
ATTGTTCGCAGCATGCCTTATAAATCTTTCTGATTCAGTCTTCCATGATTCATGGTCTTTCATGGGTGAGCTCATCTGGATCCATACCATTACTGCTCATGCTTATCAGAATAGCAAGCCTGTTCATCTAATAAAGATAATATGCAATAAAAAAAAAAAGATGTTACCTTTTTTCCGTTAACATAACATAGAAAATGGAATTGTCATGTCTTACGCTATTCTGTTCAGGATGAAAAAAATGTGACAATGAGAAATGATGTCAGAAAGAGAGGAGGCGAGGTGGGTCACGGAGAGCCTTGAATGTCACGCTTTGATTGTATGATCTGGAAAGGCCTTGAAAGGTGTAACCATACAGGTGTCAAGGTGAGATGTGCATTATAACAGGGTTACTCTGGAAGCTGTGTTAACTGCTCACGGCAGGGGGGCAGAGCAGAAGCAAGAAGACAGCGTAGGAGGCTATGGATAGCGCTGAAGGAGATGATAATGCATCTTTACATGACGTAAAGTCTGTGCCAAGTTTAAAGCCTGGGCATATGCCAGAATTGAGTTCTCATTAACCTCCGACAGAGAAATTATATCGTTGGTTTTTTGTTTTTGTTTTTGTATTTTGGGTTTTTGTTGTTGTTGTTGTTTTTGGTATTTTCTTTTCTGGTAAGGGTAAGAGAAGGCTCTTAGGAATTCATATTTGAACACATTAGCTTGGATCTGCCTTTTAAATTCTCAAGTAGACTTCACCACACAGTTGGAAAATTTTGCCTGGATTCGGGGAAGGGCTTTCAGGCTAGATGCAGACTTTGAGAATCATCAGAGTAAGATGGTATTTTTAGTCATGAGACTGAATGAAATCACCTATGGTGTCAGTGTAGATTTAAGAAGTTGTTCAAGGAATAAATCCTGGGGCAGTTTTTAATCAGCTTTACTGAAATATTTTTAATCATATAAAAATTGTATACATTTAAGGTGCATAAGTTGATGTTTTGACATGCATATGGTACACTGTGAAAGCTCACCACCATCAAGTTAATTAGCATCCCCGATGCCTCTGCATAATTCCGACTTTGCCTGGGTGTGGTGAGAAGACTGAATTGTAAGATCTGTCCCCTTCACATCCATGAACATGTGATGTCTTTACATCTGTTTCTTTTTAAATTTCCTTCATCAATATTTTACAATTTTCATTGTATAAGTGTCCCCCGCTTTGGTTAAGTTAATTGATAAGGATTTTATTCTCTTTATTGATGATGTGACTGGGATTGTTAATTCCTAGTTCTCCTTCCAGGTAGTTTGCCAGTGTATCCTGCAACTTCGCCGAATTCATTGATTTCTTTTAACAGGTGTTTTGAGTTTTAGAGTTTTCTGTATATACGACCACGTCATCTATAAAAAGAGATACTTTTACTTCTTCCTTATGATTTGGATGCTTTTTATTTATTTTTTACCTAGTTGCTATAAACATAATTTGAATATTATCTTATTGTGTATACGGTTTGCAAATATTTTATCACACCCCATAGGTTGCCTTTTCATTTGATTGACTGTTTCCTTTGCTGTGCAGAAGGTTTTTAATTTGCTATAATCCCACTTGTCTATTTTTGCTTTTATTGCCTGCGCTTTTGGTGTCATGTCCAAGAAATCATTGCCAAGGCCAACATCCATAAGGTATTTCCCTGTGTTGTCTTCTAGGACTTTTATAGTTTCAGATCTTCCATTTAAGTCTTTAATCCACTAATGACTATAATATTTTATAGTGTTCCTTTTCCCATTCCTGGCATTAATTGAATTGTTGCCAGCTCTGAGTAAAGGCCATTTCAGTTCTTGTATAACATTCTGTAACGTGTTGTACAGCTTATCCCCACAGGCATTTTAAAATCCAGTGATATTCAAAGTGAACATTTTTGTGATAAATAGGGTTGGCATTATGGCAGATTAATTCGTGTTGCAAACGTGTTTACAACACAATTTTACTAACTAAAGTTAGTAAATAGTTCTTATTTTTAAAATCTTAAGAAAACTGCAAAACTCCAGCATTATTTGGTCATTCATCTAGTCCTGTAACTTCAGAGCACATATAGTTTTATGAACATTTAATCTATGATCGTAATCAAACTGTTTGATAGCAAATCCTAACTTTAGTAAAAATAAATGCAAGATCAATAATCTTCAATGTTGAGTCTAACCTTGGACAACATATAGTTTTAGTAGTCTAGATTTCTGTTCAGATATAGATAACATTATGTTGGCAACTTGTAATGATTTGATAGGGCAGCAAATATTAAGAAAACGAATGTTTAGGTTTATTTTATTAAATATTGAAGGAATGTTAATAGATACCTATAAATAAGGAGTGACCAATATTTGCAAAAACTTTCAATTTGATGCTTCAGATTTTAACATAGATTTTTTTTTTAGGATATTCTGTTAAGTGATTGTTGTATATCTGGTAAGCCTTACATGAGAAATGACTTTTATAGGTGCATGTTGATATTCTATAAACAATTAAATAGATTAATTGTTAAATAAATTTCTATATATTAGCAGTCAGACCTTTTGGTAGTGATGCAATGGTATAATAGATATCAGAAATATAAACTATTTCAAATCTCTTTTTATTTGCTCCCTATCATACCTGTATAAAGAATCTCTCAGGGGTTACAAAGAAGTCTCCAGAGAATAGAAACATTTATTATGTAGCTGTGAACCCTTATTTGTTCTACTATCACAGATATCACAAAGCAAAACAAAAATAGCACAAAGCAATGTTCAAAGAACAATGACTCACTTACAGTTTTTTTTCACAGAGTAAAATATGCAGCAGAGTTGTCTCTCCCACAATTTCAAGAACTTAATCTTGATGTCTTCCATTTATTCTGGGAACTAGAAAGCAAAACTGTTTGCTAGAAATGAGGATGCGTGTCATGTATGAAGAAATTTTAGGGTTCTCTGATTAGTTAGTTTATGTCCATTGGGGACAAAAAAAGGTATTAGTGAAAAATATAAAAAGCAAGTTAAGTTTTTTGCAAATTAAAATCTGTTACCCAAAATGCCTTTGCTAATTGTTATCATTGTATATATTTCTGCAAGTATACACAGGATTAGTACTAAAAACAGAAAAGCATATGATAGGATTGATTTAGAGAGGGAATGGGCTGGGTAAGTGACAACAAATACGGATGTGTAAAAGAGATGAGAAGTTAGGGAAAAACTGGGTGGGACTGACTTATCACAGGGGAGAGGCAGAATCCACAGAGGGACAGTAACCCAGCAAAGTCAACTTCAGTTAATCTTGTCTGATTCCAACAAGGGGAAGAAATTGAGGGCTTGAGGCAGTTATAAGACTACATTTAGTATATACAGTATATTTAGTTTATAGTAGGTAGTATATTTAGGATACAACATATATGGCGTGAATATACTCACACTGTACAATGTACATTTTATATGTACACATATTGTATACAGAGATATATGTGGATAATATTACTATATTCTTTCTCTTTTTTTTTTCTAAGAGAAGTTTATTCTTTCTCTACTGGAAATTTTTGCTTTCTTTGGTCATGAGAAATACAGGAGATCCCTATTTCTCCTAAAATATTGAAAAGATGCTTGGTGTTATATACTTATGAAGTGACACACTTTTCAAATGAGTTCTGCATACAGAACTCCTGATAAGGAGTACTAGGTACGTGGGTTGCATCTAGGTCTTTAGCTGAGTAACATCTATCATTAGACCTGTGAGCTTCTGGGTGCCATCCACATGGTAATTCTGACACTTGTTTTCAGCAATTACTTTACTCTCAAACATGTTCTTGTAAGAAATGGCAGACTTGAAATGGAAACATCTGTAAATGAGGCAGAGATGTACTAAATTGCCAAATATATGTTTCAAAAGCAATTTATCAGTTTTGTTGATACCATCTGCAGAATGAAGCACCATCAGAGCCCTGGAAAAGGGCAATTTTCTCTGAGTGGAAAGTTACCAAATGAAGTGATTAAATAAATCAGTAAAGCAAGAAAGAAAATAGGATAAGTGCAGTGGAAACAAGGAGAAAGAAATAAACCTCAAAAACAATTACAAAGATGAAAAACGACTGCCATTTTGGCTTATTCACATTTTTTAAAATTGCATATTCCATGTCCATTTTTTAAATAGAAGCTGTGAAAAGATTCCCATTTAACTAGTTCATCTCAGTTGTATGTGAGAGGATTTAGTTACCTTCTACCTTTTCTTTTATTGCTGCAAAAAATAAACTCGTTTGGATTACGTATTGTTCTTTCAGGATAGAAGGGGAGTATTTGCTTCACAATTTGTGTGATTGGCTTGAAATAGGTAATGTGTCCCCAACACGAGCAGAATGGGAGTGATGAGGGTCTGCTGTCACGGAGCTGTGCTCCTGACAGGACCATCAGACAACAGGGCTTTAGTGAAACAACTTGTCCCGCAAAGCTGTGACAATGTGACAGCTGCATTGCATTCAGCCAGCTGAAAAATCCTTATGAAACGCCTGCTACCTCTGTGGGTATCTCCATGAGCAAGTAAGACTTGGTTTTGCATGGTCCTTGTATTCTAGTGGTGACAACAAAGCTTTTTAAAGTTAATCTTGGAGTAAGTTAAAAGGCAATATGTATAATAGAGAACAACACACAGAGGAATAAGATAGATTTCAGTAAAAGGGATGTAGTTTTAAAATAAGAGTGGTTGGGGGCAGCTCCTTGGAGAAAGCGACCATGAAGCAAAGATGGGAAGAGGCCGAGAAGCAAGTGGTGCGGATTCCTGTGGGGAGGGGCTCTCCACTCAGAACAGGGACTGCCCAGGCTCTGAGGCAGGTGATTGGTATGGATACACCCTCAGTATCTGTTCATCAGCAAACAGGATGGACAAGACGGGTAGCCTGTGAGAAACAGTCATTGATCGTGCATTTGCATTTCCCCGGATCAGGTGGAAGAGATACAGACGGTAGATCCATGACTTCACTGATAACAGGAATGTAGTGATTTGTATAAAAGGTTCTCTCACCATAACCAGAGTCCACCTTGGTCAACAGAGATCATGGACATGTTTTTGCCTACCTAATAAGAAGGCTTTTGGGTTGACATAAATGTATTAATCAAGTGAAATAATCTCCTGGATTAGAGCAAATGGTGATTTTTTTATGATACAAATATTTTTTCTTTTTAAAGGTATTTTTCCAAGGCCATACCCTATGAAAGTATTTCTCTGTGTGTGTGCATGTGTGAGTGTTTACAATCATTTAGAAACTGTGTTCTATTAAAATGGGAGCATTACCTGCTCGATTCCTAGTGAGGGAGGAGTCATCAACACAACCTGCTGTGCCCTTAGAGACCGCACTGAAGGACAAATCCAGGTCTCCTTCCTAGGTGACCAGTTTACAGAAAAGCTGTGTCCCAGGAAAGTGTGGGGACCAGAGTTGTGACTGTCACGTCTCTTCAGTGGAGACACATTCAGTTGAAAATGAAATTGTATTTCATTCAGTTTCAGGAGTACTTTTGGCTTCTCTTAGGGCTTTTTTTTATTCCATTCCTCAAACTGGGGTTCTTTATGTCACCTTTCTATTTCCAGGATGTAATGTTCTTTTGAACAGGAACCATTCTGCTTATTTGTGTATTTTGCTTAAGGCCCAGCAAAATGTTATACTAAGAGAATCAATCAAATGTGTTTTCTCATTTAAACATCCAATAAATATTATTAATTGGATTAAATAGAATTTGGTTTTAAATGTATTAAAGTCATTACATACTTAAAATATTCTACCTTTTAAAAATAATTTAAATCACTCTGTGTTTCTAGTGTGTCTGTGTGTTTGTCAATTTATTTTTCAGATTTTACATTTCTTAAAAGAAAAAAAAAAACCCTTGCACTTACGTTTAGTAGTTTTTCTGACAATGTTGACGTGAAAGGAAAGACCTTCTCTTTCTTGGTATCTCAGACTCGGGGAAGACACCCAGGTTTGCACATTACTACGTCTGTTTCTCTGTAGACAATGTAATGTGAATCACTACAAAACCCGGAGAAAGTATTACACTACGTTACATCATGGAAGGGGGTTTTTGAAATTGCCTAACACACACACACACAAAGAAACTGCCTAACACAGAGCAGGTTTCAGGTCTTAAGATATTGCAGCTACCAGGAAGAGGAGAGAAATTAATGACAAAACCCACTAATTCTAATTTCTGAGTAAGACTGTGTGCATGTTGGAAAGACATTAGATGCCTGCTGCTTTGCTTCCAGGCTCAACGATGACCCGTAAAGCTGTAAGAGCAGTTTTCCCTCTGATGCTGCTTTCTCTTTAGTCTGTGGCCAAGCATGTGCTTGGCTACGGAAGAAACAATACATGTTTTATATCTAAGCAATAATGAATACCTCCTTATTCTCTCACTGTACAGAAGAATGTACTGGCCATGTCTTTGACACCAGCAATTTAAAAAATACAGGAATATTTTAGGATGCATAATCTATGCTGCAAGTAATCCACGGGCATCAAATATGTGTGTGTATATCACATAGTAATCTAGTAACTAATAAGCATTTTGATAAAAATATCCTACGATATAGTGTTCCTACTATGTGCTAATAATATATATAATGTAATTTCCAATACCACATATACTATACAATATAATCTCATGTGGTAAGCGTTGCAAAAAAATTTTTCAGACGTTCAGAAAGATTACTTGGCTCAACATCATTCCACATGTATTTCTTTAACAAGGGTTTATATCAAGATCTTTTTCCTTGTAAAGACATTTATCATCTATTTTGCATAATGCTATTCATAAACATTTACATCTGGTCCATTAAAGAAATAAAAATGCATGTTGCCCTTGATTCTCCTGGTGGAACAGTGAGTCTTATCTAAGTTGGGCCATATGATAATCAATGAAGAGATTTTTTTCATAAACAACGAATATGACACCCTCTCCTCTTTCCCCCATCTGGATGTTGATATCAGTTCAGTAACTGCTGTGTGCGTTATAAAAAAAAGTTAGGGTTGACAAATGATCTTCCTGCTGTACTTCCTCACTGCCTCCCTGCCATTTGAGAAGCAATGCTACAGATTTCTATTCAGTAATATCAAAACGTAATTATAAGGAAAATTGGAGATGAATCTCCCCTTTCCCCTTGTACCTGCCTTTACTCACACATTATCCTATGCAAAATGGCTGATGCAGAAGCAACCCTCTTGTCATACTGCCTCTGCTCACACGTTGCCAGGCAGTTAGCAACCCCAGACTGAAGCCCCAGGACTTAACTGTCTTAGCAGTTAGGGCCAGCGTAAGCATAACTTTAAGAACTTTTTTCAGGTTAAAACAAGATATGAAGATATAAAGATTCATCTTGAAAGGAGAGCTAGTAGTATTTCGGAGAATAATATGCATCTTATTTTAGAGGACAGCCAAGAAGTCTGAGTAAAGTACGTTCTTACATACAAGCCAGAGCATCTTACCAAATAATATTAGTGTCCAGTCAATATCTCTCATTTCCTTTATCAAATGTGTCACTCTGTGAGCACACGGATCTTGGTTATTACTGATTGATCACATTATTTTAAGGATGTGATAAAACAGTCTCACTTTTGATGATTATGCACAAACACAGATAAAAATCCTTGCATTTGGATAACTTTATATGTGCATGAGTACATGCATCTTTTTTTAAGAAGCAAGGGAGAATGTTTATGTCTAATATTTAAGAAAATAAATAGTTATCTTGTGAAAGGTTTTGGGAGTTCAGAATAAGTGTGGGTTAGCTATTTAATGTTTTCTTAATTATAAATATAGTATATTTAAATTACTTTTCAAATATTTGATGAAATCTTGAAATGAAGTAAGTCCATAGAAGTTTATTAACATACATTGATCTGTGTGAGAATTATTATTATTTTTTTCTTGTGAAGAATAAGTGTATGTGAATGTTTTCATTTCCATCCGCAGGAAAAAAAAAGTTGCTTTTGTTACTGTCCCTCCAAAAACAATTAGAAAAATCAGAGTAGATAATAAAACATACAAATACTTTGATTGCAACAGAGAGCTAGTAATGCATTAGGGTTTGCCTGGCCAAGATGATAAGAAAGGGCAGAGAAGGTAGCTAACCCTATGGTTTGACATTTTTCCCTGAAATCAATTGCTAATTCTTAAAGTCATTCATAAGAGGTCATGTGGTTGAGTAAATACGTTGACAGCAGAGTCAAGAGAGTAAGTGGGGAAAAAAAAAGGAAATCAAGGCATGATAAAGAGAAGTGTCCTGTTAACCAATCCATTTTTTAGTTTAGGACCACAAAGCTTTTTCCTGTGAGAGTAAAGTGAAAAAGGCCAACGCTTACATCTAAAGCCTCGTATAGAAGCATTTTCATTTTTGCTGTAAGGCAAAAATCAGAAACAATGGTCCAGAAGCCAAATTGGACCCACTAACTATTTGTGTACAGTTCACAAGCTAAGAAGAATATTTACATTTTATAATGTGAAAAGTAGAAAAAGCTATTACCCTTTTGGCAAAAATGGTTGTTCAGACTGTTCCAGAAACTGCCCTATGAGGCACAAAGCCTAAAACGGTTTACATTTTGGCTCTTTGCACAAAGTTTGCTGACTCCTGTTTTATGATGACCCAGGAGTGCAAATGCCCTTTGAGGGTTGCAAATGCCCTTCGCCGAGATGCATGCCAGGAGCAAAAATAAATCTTCTGTGGGGGAAGATGATACAATCTGAGGCATCAAACAGTCTCTATCTTTTTCCCCTGTAAACATATTTGCCACTTAATCAAAACTAAAGAGAAAATGTGTAGACAGTGCTGGGTGTAAATCAAAAGAAGGTACAGAAAATACAAACAGATCCAAAGTAGATGCAGATAATTTAATGATCAGATAAGATCTAAATAGCCATGATAAATATAGACAAGATATAAAATGAAAAAGTAGAATATTTGGCAGAAAACTGAAAATAAATCATACAGCAAAAATGTCAAGAATTGAACAGCTCAACAAATACACTTAGAAAAATGTTAGACACAGCTCTATGAGCTGTATCATGACTTTTGATTATAATTTTGGAGGTTCTCTCTTATAAGCTAAGACAGAAATATGAAAAAATAAATTTATTGCTTATATAATGTTTTTTGTATGTCTCTAACATACAGATTCTAGTAAAAATAGTAGAAATCATATGATATTTTTGACTATTTGCTTTGTATAAATATTTTTAAAAATCTGTACTTCCATTTTCATCCTTGTTGGAAATAAACCTCTGAAAATGATGATTTTAGAATTTAACAAATAGTAATAGGAACAAAATTAAAATTAAGTACGTCCCAACCAAGTTACAATAAAGTGAACAGAAGCCATGTAAGACAACAGTGAAATCCTGTTTGAGGTTTAAGAGTGAAAAAAGAACTGTGTTCAGGGGCTGCACATCCATGAAGGACGCTTAACATCCAAAACAAGAAGAGCAGTTACTTTGTGGAGTGGCTCCCCAACAGTGTACAAACAGCTGTCTGTGACATCCCCCTCCGGGGGCTAAAAATATCGACCACCTTCACTGGCAAGAGCGCCACCCATCCAGGAGGTGTTCAAGCCATCTGGGACCAGCACATGGTTGTATCCAGGTGCAAGACTTCTGCACTGGTACACGAGTGAGGGCATGGACCAGATGGAGCTCACCGAGGCCAAGGGCAGCGGGAACTACCCGGTGTCAGAGTACCGGCAGTGCCAGGACCCCCTGGCTGAGGAGGAGCCTGAGCTCAAGGAGGTGGGCTGGAGCTGTCGGCTCCCTGGTGAAGCACCGTGTTACTGGAACTCTACTCACTCACAACCTGGTCTCTGATAGCCACGGCTCACCGCCTGTGCACCTGCCCTTCTTCCTGTCTCAACATCACAAGCTGTAGAGACACTACCATTAAAACATTTTCAGTGGGGAAGGTGCAGGGGCTGGGATGTATAGCTCAGTGGTAGAGTGCATGCTTAGCATGCACAAGGTCCTGGGTTTAATCCCCAGTACCTCCGCCAAAATAAAGAAATAAACCTAATTACCACCCCCCTAAAAAAAGACAAAAACATTTTCATAGGGAAAAAAAGATCTTTAAATCATACTTACTTGCGTGCACATTCACATTGTTTTCAAATGCTCATGAAAAAGGAAGTAAAATCAGATGCCGTAGCTCATGTATGCCGGCAGTCTCAGACACATGAGATTGTGAGTTAGAGACAGAAAAAAGAGTAAAGTTCGTCTTTCATAGCATTACTTTTTTGTGCACTATGTATAATAAATATTTTTGCAGTTGTAATATAATGCCTAAAAATTTAGAAGAAAAACAACAAGGAGAAATTACACCAATTTTATATCGTGATTTTATATGAGTGTCTCAGGAGCTAAATATTTCCTTCGGCCTCTTTACTTCAGGTGCTTCACGGTGATGGGAAACCCGCCCCTTTCTATACCAAAGCGTGAATGCAGATTGCCTGAAATAGAAAGGCTGATTGCTTCCTCGAGCTGTTCCTCCCTGGGAGATACGTCCTTTGAAAATATTCTGCATTAGAAGATAGATTTCATCACATGGCATTCAGATTTGTTTTAAAATGAGGACACATGAAAGCCGTTTCATGAAGTAAAGAAAATTTGTGGAAATTATTGTAATCTCCAAGGTATTTTCACATTTTGATTAAAAACACAGCAATTTAATATGAAATTCTTTGAAAATATTGTATCATTTTTGAGAGTAGGAGCAATAGAGTTTAAGTTTTAAGGAATGTCTTTTTTGGGAGACAGTATTTATGTTGAACGCTTAAATGTGCACACCACTGGGAGCTGTCTAAATATTCATGCCTAGCAAGGTTGCAACTTACAGTTCATCATTTTAAGTCCTTTTTCTCTCAGTACCACTCTCTTGCTTTCCTGTGACATTATAGATTGAATTTAACATTCAAATTTTTACTTTTAGCGCAACAGTTACTTAATGTCAGACTCTAACTTCAGAACTTAAAAGCTATGTGACTTGGGCCAATCTATTTAGCCTCCTTTTATGTAAATTTGAAAGAGCAATACTTTCCTTAGAGGATAACAAGGATGTAATGAAAATTTTGCAAAAAGAATTTATATACATTGTGTCTAAAACACAACTGGTGTTTTGTGAGTAGGAATTCTTTTGCCTGCCTTTACCATAACTTGACTACACTTTTCTCCATTTTTGCATGGATATATTTAGTTATGGATTACTCCTTAGAGGTCAAAACTATCCCAAAATTCTATCCAGTGTGTTGTTAAGATACAGGCTCAAAACTTCAGCTTTAATGTATAAATCTTAGGCTTAGGAAATAATACCTCAGGATTGATATAAACATCACCAAAAACCCCTTGTAGGGACTAGGTGGAAGTTTATACTACCAACAAAAACAAAACTTACATACTATACTCACAGCAACAGAGAAGGATTATTAAAATAAAAAGCCAGGGGAAGTTCCCTCTCCATCATTTGTCCCCGGCTCAGAAATGCAAGCCTTTCACAAACTAGAAACCTGGGAATGTGTACCTCTTTGCATAGATGCACCTTCTTGGGCTATTTATTCATTTTTTTCTCTATCCTTATCCATAAATTCACTGCCATATCTCTGACTTTCATAGATACATATTTTTTCCCTTTCCAGCAGGAGACTATAGCTTTCAGAAGTCAACTGGAAATGAAATGACAAAGGACAGAATGAACTGTATTCTTGAGTTTTAGGATTTTATAAAAGAAAAGCCTTCATAAAAGTAATGTCAAAGATTGAATTCTCTCTGCTTAGAAGAATATCAGATGATGAGGAAAGAGAAGACAGTATCATCCCTCACTCCATCAGTAAAACGTTCTGCTGGGAAGCTACCTGACGTAGCAAATTCAGCTAAAACTTGCACAAGAGCCCATCGCCACTGATACACACCTTGTTGGGGTCGCTCAAAGAGCAAGGAGGAAGGAAACAGTCCACAGTCTCACCCTACTTCTGGTACTGATAGCAAGCTTGGGAGGCCCCAAGTCCACCTTGGGTTTCAATAATTTGCAAGAGGGACTCACCGATCTCACTGGAAACTTACGCTCACAGTTATGGTTTATTACAGTGAGTTAGTGAGGGGAAGAGACACATGGGACAGAGTCCAGGAGAGTTCCATATTTGGAGCTTCCAGTTATTCTATCTCTGTGGAATCACAGAAAGTGATACATTTCCTGGCCACAATATGTGACAATGTTCATGGCAACCAGGGAGGCTCACCTGAACTTCAGGGTCCAGAGTCGTGACTAAGGCTGCGTCACGTAGACATGGATGACTGCCCGTGTGGCCAGCCTAAACCTCTGGCCCTTCCAGGTGTTGAGCTGTTACCACATGACCCAACGATATCATTGTTAGACTGACTGTATTGGCCCAAGGCCTTCAGGTCAGCAAAGATCATTTTATCAAGTAGAAAACTCCAAGGACCTAGAGATTGTCTCACAGTAGCTGAGGGCAAAGTCCTCAGTTTGGGCATGCTTAAATTCTTTACTACACAAAATGACAGAATCTGAAGTCTGTAAGTTTCCTCAGTTTCAGTAAATCTGCCACCATCAGAAACATAAAAAGTGACTGATAGCATTTATTGAATAAGTGGATGCTTTCTGTGTTTGTCTACATATAGGTCCTAGAAAACCTATGTGGATATGAAAATCTACTACATTATCTGTGATGTAAGATGCCCTACTTCCTTGTAGTTGTGGTTGCAAAGTAGAGCAGAATCTTCACTGAGGTCGCAAATTTTGCCTTTTTGAATTGATCTCTCATACCTTAATACACACAGACCTTAAAGTAAACCCATAGTATCTACTCCTTCCTGTTGTGAAAGTCTTATCAGCACAGTGTAATCAACTCAAGGATTGAGAATGTTTTGTGGGATGGGGGACTCACTAAGATTTTCACAACTTAGGTGAATCACAGAACAAACACAAGTTTGTGGTTAGGCTCTCAAGATGAACTGAGATCCCTAAAATGTGGAAGCAAACTCAGTTTAATTCTCTGCTGTTGGGATAGAAGAGGTAAGGTGTGGACACTTTTGAATTCAGTAGTTGCGTGCCAGATGCGTATGTTCTGCATGAGCCAGTCATGCAAGGTTACAGGGCAGGTGCTGGAGTCACCATTCCTGCATCTCTCAAGCTGTCCAGCAAAAGGAAGAGAGGAGATGCGCACTAACCCATAACAAGATTAGAACCAAGTTTAGGTTTTAATAGGTATATTTAAATCATTAAAGAAAAATGTATGTTAAAACTATGAGACAGTTATAAATTACTGTGGAAGAAAATGAGGTTTGAAAAAGAAGATAACAGACCTTATAAAGACACAGTATTTAAAAGGCACCAGAAAAATAAGAGAAGGCTTATTAAAGCTGAAAAAAACTTAGTGTATCAGAAGAGAGAATTGAGAAAAGAAATCAAAATGAAATATAGAGAAAATGGAGATAAAAACATGAAAAATGAGTTAAAAGGAATAGAATGATGAATAGAAAAAGAGAGGACGTTTCAGAGAAACAGCGTCTGAGAACTTCCTGGAACAGACTGAGTGCGTAAAGGTACAGCCTAAACACGGAAAAAAAATAAAACCACTCTTGCTAATAACTTGTGAACTGCTGAAAAGACTCAACGATGCCCTAAGAAACTGTAAAGAAAAGGAGAGCACTCCTAACGATGGCAATGGATGTGTAAGAGCTCTTCTCAGAAGCAAAACAGAGCTCAAAAAGAACGGACGCTTATTTTCAAATCCTGAAAAAACTTTCATTTTCAATCACATACCCAACCACACTAGCTTTTTAAAATAACGAAAAATTCAACTTAAAAAAGCAGCACATATAACAAGAGTAGTAGAGTAAACCACAGGAAGGCAAGAAAAACTCCATACAAGAAGCAAATACATAGCTATATATCAAGAAATCCTCAATTTAGAAGAATACTCTAGGAAATATAACCATGTGTCATGTAAACACTGTGAAGTGTGCTGTATCATTCATAAAATAACAGACTGATATAAAAATGGGCCAGAAAATAGAACATCTGAAAAATGGTTTTTTTCCAATCCTTAAATGTAAAAAGCTTTTCCTAGCCTCTAAGCAAAGCACAAAACTGAGCAACATGGTCCCTGCCCTGAGGAAGTGAGGCGTCCTACAGGAAGGGAGAAAGAAGACATGCACATTGCTAATTAGAAAAAGGAATAAAAGATGTCATCAGTGGTCCCAGAGTCTTGTAGTAACGGGTAACGCTATGTGTGTGGACAGACATTCTCACTGAGAAGATTTGTTTGATAGTAATAGTCAAAGATGATTATTTCCAAATCTGATTCATACACAATTTTCATGGAAACAGCTCCACTGTAATGTTTTTCTATAGAAACTACGTTGCTTTGTCCATGAGCACATTTAATTAGTGCACTGCATGTGCTAGGAATGGACTTTACCCATGGCCCTTTTAGGAAGAAAGAGCTTTAAATCTTACTAAAAATTCCAAATAAATAAATAAAATTCCTAATAAATTATTTATTATATGTAATATGACATCTGCACATATCAGTTAGTCACAGAAAATAAGAGAAACTCACATAATGCATGGTTGGTTTCAAAAATCAGAAGAGTTGAAAGATTTAATAATTTAAATGAAAGCATACATATACTTGTATTTTAAAAGAAATCCCATATTTTAATGATAATAGATGATCTTGGCTACATTATGCCTGAAGATTTTTTTTTAATATGAAAAGGTGATTCGTTTATAGAGTATGATTCATTTAACATATTCTCCAAAGTGCTCAAGATAAGCTGCATGTTTCATGACCTATTCTAGAACATCTATGAAAGATAATTTGAAATATTGTCTTTATTAATATTCTGTAAGATTTTGAGAGCTTCTGTAGACACTTAAGAATTGGAGTTGGTTACCCTCAAGAAGAACAGATGTTTTGACATGTGTCCAGATAAGTACTCTGAACTAGAAATTCAAATCTCCTTCTGGAAAACTTTTTGTGCTAACATATGGTAGACAATGAATCTTAAAAACCATTGGCTATGGACTTGACAGAAAAATGGGATTAGATAAGATTTATTTGCAGAGATTAACCAAATTGAGCATAGAAATGGGTGGAATTGGCTATATTCCTCTGATTTTCAAATGATTGGCAAAAATTCCTTCAATCTTTCCAAAAAATTCTCTAAACTGTCTGAAATTCACATGCAATATAATATTTCTAAACACATTTCCTATTTGTCTTTGTTAAATCATGTGGAACAGTGATTCACAGTTCTAAGACAAATATAAATTTGTTGCCCCAAATTGTGGCAAGAAATGCTCAGATTTGAATAAATTTACTCTCTTCTCTATTATCGTGAAAAATGATGGATTCAAACGATAACAATATCCACATTTAAATGGCATCAAGCAAAATCATATCCTTTCTCTATTGCTGATGATAATTACATATGAAAATACCTCTCCATTTTTGTAGATTTACATTTATGTAATTTAAAAGTTTAAAATAAGAAGTGCCTATTTGTCAGATTTTTTTAAAAAAACAAGCCCAAACTTATATAGAACACGTATGCATTTAAACAAGATGTAAGGCATGGTTTCCATTTTCTCCTCTTGGAGTTGTGTCATGTGTTCATGGTAAAAACAGTGATCACTAATTGTTCTTCCTTTTGTTTGAATGTCATTTCTCTTGCGTGCTCCTTTTTTGTATGTTGTCACTGGACATTAAACACGTTTTGAGATGCACCAGAAACCCAGAATAGATTTTCAACACCCTCTATAGAAATATTTCAAATTTAACTCAGAACAGTTTCAACATGGATGATATATAATAGTTAGGTCTCTCATACACTTAGGAATTGATATTAGAAATTAAGTGTGGATAATCAGCACTGTTTGGCTCATGCACTTAACTGAGAAAGAATATCCTGTAATGACCACTAATCTGGTAAGAACAATAACGTGATTAAATTATTCAAATTCCCACATGGCCCCAGAATTAATATTTTGGGGTACAGTCAACACTTTAATTCTATTCTTCTCTACAAATCATTGAAAATGTCCACCTTGTTTTGAACAAAGTACTAGGGAAACGTGTATGTAACTATTTTAACTAGATCTCGGGCCACCTATACAACAAAGAATACTGTAGTTTTTACTGTTCTGTATTGTTTAACTCAGATACTTTTCCTTATAGACATACTGTCTCTAGCCCAGGATTCTCAAGTTCAAAATATATGCACATCCAATGTTTCCTGGTGCAAAAAATCAGAATTGCTTTGAAAGATGCTTTTATCTAACTATGACCATTGTTGTGACCACAACTGTAGGCAAAGGTTTGTTTCTTTTTTATAAACCCATCCACTAATCTCTATGCCTAATCTCCATAGGCTGGCAAGGCGTATTTATTTTGAATAAATATGCTGAAGTGATCTTCAAGTCTCTGATGTCTCCTTGGGAATCACTTTTGTAAACAGACTCCATCAGTTCCTAATATCCTTCTCCTGCTTCTCAGCTGGTTAATAATCTATGACTGATCTTTGGTCAAGCAGTAAACATGGAAAGGTGTTTACATTTGTTCTCCTAATTATCAGCTTGCTTTTCCAGGTGTTACAGGACACTTTAAAGTTTCAAAGACTTTAAATACGCTTGTTAAAT
Source organism: Camelus dromedarius (assembly GCF_036321535.1). Lineage (NCBI taxonomy): Eukaryota > Metazoa > Chordata > Mammalia > Artiodactyla > Camelidae > Camelus > Camelus dromedarius. Next base: position 29,593,714 of record NC_087456.1, read on the forward strand.
GTAATTTTCAAACTCTTTAAAATTTGTTTGGAAATAGTGAAAATATTATATTTAAGAAAAACATCTAGACTGGACTGCAAAACCTGCCACTTAGTATCTGTGTGATTTAAGTGACTTAACCTCTCTGAGACTCAGTTTACTCATCCACTGAAAGGAAGTAACAACATCAACTCTTCAGAGTTGTGGTATAGGTAAAATATCCCAGCACTCAACATTGTTTAGTTTTCTCTTTCTGCTTCCAAGACAGTATCTCCCTTAAAAAAAAAAAAATTAACTCTCTGACATTCCAGTCTGGGAAAAAAAAACATCTCTGCAACATGCTGAAATAAGAATCCATTCACATTGTCTTTTATTTTAATTATATATCTTGGATCACAGAGTTTTGGGATACTGTTAATGAGTTTTCACACATGATAAATGATGCACAAGACAGCTATTTACTATCCAAATCAGACTACTTGATGTTCTGTAAAGCTGCTTTAAGGATCTGAGTGAAAGATATCAGAAACATTACAAGAATGCAATGTTTTCATTACCTCAATACGTATGTAAAAATACTAAATAAAAACCTACAATCTATATAGCCTGATTATAGTACTGTTACTTCGATTATTTCTGGGCTAACAAAGTTAAATTTCAAATTGGTTGAACTTTATGGAAAATGAGGAAGTTTGGGGTATAGTTATGCAGAAGAATCATATTTTCAATTATACCACACAATCAAGATGCAGCATATTCAAACAGCTGAAGACCAATGATAAAAAGAAAATCTTGGAGGCCACAAAATATTACATATAAAGAAAAAAGGAAAAAAGAGACTTTCATCAAACAAACATAAGCTGAGAGAAATCACTGCCAGTTGATCTGATTTAAAATATTAAAGAATCCTTTTTATATCAAGCCAATATGATAATAGAGAGAAATCTAAATTTGCTTAATAAATAAAGATCTCTGGAAATTATAAAAATTACAATAAGTACATGTATTTTTTTCTTATTTAGATTTGCTTGAATAGAAATTTGACTCTCTAAAAGAAAAATAGTAAAAAAAAAAAAACTTAAGTAGCTAATAATATAAATACAATTAAAATATATATTTAAAAAAAGACAGAGGAAATGAAGAATTAATTATATTTATCCTGTTGTAAGTTTACCACTATTTTTCAGAGCTAAAAACAATAAACAGTGGAGCATAAATGGGCTAAAAAAAAAACACACTCAACCCCAAATCTGGCATACAAAAAAAGAAAAGGGGGAACAAAGAGCAAACATAAGAAATAAAAGAAAAATTAGAGGGTATAATTATATTCAAATATATCGATAATTGCATTATATAAAACTATAGACCAATTTTAATGACAGAGATATTCAAACCAGATTTAAAAAAAAAAGACACATCTATACACTGTCTGTTGAAACCCAATTCAAATTAAAGGTTAAGTGTAATAATACAGAAAAGCATAATGTGTAAATATGAAGCAAAGGAAAGCTGGAGTAGCTGCATTAATATCAGAAAAAATCGAATTCAGAACAAGGAATGTGACCAGAAATAAAGCAGTCAGTTGAGGGAAAAGATAACCATCTCAACAAAGCTTCAAAATGCATGAAGCAAAACCTGATAGAACTGAAAAGTAAACAGAAAAATCCATAATTGTAACTGGGCACATTAACACTCCTCTCTCTGAAATGCACAGAACAAGCAGACAGACATACAGTGATCGCAAACAAGACCTGGGAAACAGAAGTTGACCTAGTTGGCATCTATGAATCCCTCCAACAAACAAAAGCAAATGTACAAATTTCAAAAAGCTTTGGGAATATTTACCAAAATAGAACATTTTCCAGGCTACTAAATAAAATTAATAAATTTGAGAAAACCTGAAGATAGTCAAAGTGTATTTTCTGACCGCAGTGCAATTATTGAAAATATGGAATTCAAGAGTAGAAAGATACCTGGAAAATGCCACATATTTGGAAATCAGACAAATACTTGTAAATAACTCATGAGTTAAGTGGAGATTCTTAAGGGGAATTAGAAAATATTTTTAGCTGAATGAAAATAAAAACACAGCATATTATAATTTGTGGAACATAAAAAAAGCAGTGCTTAAGGGTATTTTGTAGCATTAAATGCCTGCTATTAGAAAGAAGAATGGTCTCAAATAAATTATCTAATTATCCAAGTTAAGCAATAATAAAAAAGGGGGAAAAATTAAACCCAAAGTAAGCAGAAGAGAGGAAATAATAATAAAAACAGAAAAAATGAAATTAAAAAACAAACAATAGAAAAATTAATTTAAAAATAACTGGTTATTTTAAAAGATCAATGAAATTGATAAATCTGTAGCCAAAGTGATCAACTAACTCAAACCTACAAGAAGAAATAAAAAGCACTGGAATGGTAGAGCTGTCAGTAAATGCAGACTATATATATAATGTTTCTCTTCAATTTTATTAAAAGACAGAAGATTACATAAAGCGATAATTACAATACTCTTTTAAATTTGTTTGATTTAATTTGCTTGATTCAATTTGTTTGAATTAAAGCAAAAATAAAAACAATTCACTCATTTACCGCACCTCCTACCCTCCACCTCTGGCAACCACATGTGTGTGTGTGTGTGTGTGTGTGTGTGGGTGTGTGTGTGTGTGTACACACACATGTATATTTAGATTTCACATATAACAGGGATCATAAGGCATATGTCTTTCCATGACTTTTTTCACTTGGTATAATAATTTGAAAATTATATGGCAAAATAGAGCAAAAGAGGAGAATGGATATACAGTAATAACGGCATATCTGCAATATTTTATTGTACTTAAGTCAGTATCGATGCAAAGTAGATCATAATATATTTAGATTCATACTGTAAACCCCAGAGCAAATAGAAAATCAGAGGAATTGAAATGAATACTACAAAATATTTATTTTACATAAAAGGAGTTAATAAAGGAAGACTAAAGGACTGAGAAAGACAACAGACATAAAAAAACCAACGGCAGTTGTAAAGTACTGATATTAATAATGGTATCAAATATAAATGAACTCATCACTCCAACCAAAAGTTGGAGATTTTATTTTATTTTATGTTTTAGAAACTATTTTCCATCAAACTGTTTCCTTTTTAAAAGTCTGTGGAAGGAAGGGTGTGTACAGCTCAGCAGTGGAGCGCGTGCTTAGCGTGCCAAAGGGCCTGGGTTCAATTCCCAGCATCCCCGTTAGGGAAAAACAGCAACAGCAACAACAGTTTAAAAAACCCACAGGAGAGTCTGCCAAAGAACAGCTTAAGACCAGTCTCTCACCTCGGGTTGAGGTCTGGAGCAGTCCATCCCCCCTGAAATCCTCCCTGGTCACAGCCCCGGCCTGCTCCTCCTTCCCGCTCTGCTCAGGACCTTTGCAGCCGCAGAGATCAGGCAGGACCTCTCGCGGGTGCTCATGGGAAAGGGAACCACGCATGCCCAGAACTTCCGGGTGGCGTCCACTACGTCAGACGCATGGAGGGAGCTCCCTTATTGCGAGGATGGTCATGTCCGCACGGCAAGGAGAAATAGTTCGTGTCACCCGGAGCAGTGGTAGGCAGATAAGAGGCCTCGGGGAGAGGCTGGAAGCAGTCACCACCGCGGGTCGCGGCTCCCGGAGGGTCTCCTGGATCTGGTTAGAGAAGGTTCCTGCAGTGAGGGGACCAGCAGGAGTGGCTCCCATGGCAGCAGCCACCTTCAGCACAGCTCTCTGGCCCGTCTTCCTGGAGGATGTGGCACTGACATCAGCTGGGTTTTCAGTGGCAGCAATGGCAGGAGCGGCCAGCAGAAGCTTTTCCCAGGGTCTCTTCAGATTTATAAGGTAAGGCCATCACTTTTCCTTTTGTAAATGTTCTGTTCCATTTGCAAGTCAAGGCTGATGCCACCTAAGGGGGGTTCCTGCTGCAAGGAATGTGAGGACAGCCTTCTTCATTTGCTGGGCTCTGGGCATTGTGAAAGTGTCCCTTTAAGTTATGGTGGGAACCCAGAACAATGTCTCACGGACCCTGTCTGGATAGTACAGAAAGGGAAAAGTCAGAGATTCTAGAATTGTAAATTGGAATAAAGAGCATGATTCGATTATATTGAATAGAAAGGAGATTTTTAGATTCAAAGATCAAACTGAGGCTTATCCATATATTACCATTTTCTCTATCAATGTTTAATCTATCAGTCGTCTCATTTTTAAAAGATTTTGTTTTTAGGGGCTAATACATTTCATGAGGCTTTGCATATGAAATCTAGGTTATTAGAAAATTATTAGAAATGAAAGCCAATCAAATAATAATATACTTAAAAGGTCATCAATGTAGGAAAAGAAATAATTTTTAAGAAGTACATGAAATTTCAAAGTTCAGACATTTCATATTGTAAAAATATCAAACACTGTAAAAAGGCATTTGTACTCAGAATTAACTTTGTACCTGAGCCTCATGGTACAGATAGAAGTCTTGGCAACTTTCCACCTTCAAAAGAGGTGTGGAAGAATGTGAGGCTCCCACGTACAGCACAGGAAGGCTGCTGAAGGAAGGAATAAGGGCTTTGATGAAGGCTCCTGAGCTTTCCATAATAATATTAAAATACTTTATACAGAATGTTGCATAAAATATAAATCCTTTGAAATGTTCTGTAATGAAAATGCTGTATAGTCAGTAAGTTTGGATATGCTGCATAGATTGTATCCTTTGCAAGAGGCATCAATCATTCATCATTGCAAGAGTCAGTGAGTTTGGATATGCTGCATAGATCGTATCCTTTGCAAGAGGCATCATTCAATGCTCATCGTTCATTGAGCACAATGGAGTAGTCTTGTAGGAAAAGAACTGCGTTTAGTGTGCTATTCCTGTCGTGTTTGGCCATGAAATGTATCTATTTATGTTCTATGTAAGAGTTGTCCTTAGATATATTTACTAATGCCCCATCTACTTACTTTTCTTTGCTGTCTTCTCATACACTGATGTTAACAAAAGCATACAGATCCTTTTAATTTAGTGTTCACTACAATATGATCTCGAAGAGGGCCTTTTAACCCCAGCACTTAGTAGGGCGCCTGGTATAGATATGTTTGGTTTGGTTGTGTTAACAGTTTCTATCTACCTGTACACCTGTTGACCTATAAAGAGTGAGATAAATTGTTGAATGAATAAGTTACTTCATTCCATTTATGAAACAGACGCAACTTATTAGCTTAATAGGTATCTGAAGGAAAATCAATACTAATCTGCATAAGAAGATCAAAACCGTTGCTCACCACAGGAAGGCAGCTTATTTTGCTTTTTCCTCTTTGTGGATCATGACTTTGAAGTGAATGATCTAAAATGAATACACCTGAAACAATATAGAAGGCGTAATGAAGTATCTTTTGCTGTAACTGTAGAGGTTGGCATTAATAAAATTTCCTAAAGAGAATCAGCATTATACAGGGTAATACAGTAGCTTCCCAGGCGAGTAGTAGTGGTAGTACAATTTATTGAGATATGAACCAACTGAATTAACTTATTAATTTTTTTAAATGGATTGTCTCCCTTCTGTTTTAGTGGGTAGGCAGACTTTGTTCTGTCTTGTCTCAGGAAAACTGTGGCACAGTAAAGACTACGTAAATTCCAAGGGTATTTTCAAGAACAGATGGTCTTGGGTGTCTAGGAAGAAAAGGAAAAGGCAGATGGGCCCCTTCCTTTGAGGGCAGCAGAGAGGGATGGACAAGATCTCTGACGTTGTGACTCCTGGGTGGGTCTGGGAAGGATCACTTCTAGGCACAGGGCTTTCATGTTTTATAAAACTTCGCACGCGCTATGTGTGACAAAGAACTGAGTGATCCAGATAACCGAGGAATCGTGTAGTCTTTAACAATGACATTATCAAAGGCCACTATGATGGAAAGATAACTGAAGTTCTCTTACATTTTCAGGGACTCAGAGCGCCCCTAAAATCTTAAGAAACGTTAAGGAGGCCGAAGGAAAACAAGTGATGCTGACACTGATTATCCTGACAAACTAGTCGTTTAGGGCTCAGAGACGAATTAGAAATTAATTAACAAAACCCTGGAAACTTGATATTCTGTGCTTTTAGAAACTGACCTTATACAGTATTTTGTTAAGAATAGAAAACGTTTTAGATATGTCGGCAATTTACAAACTATACTAAGGCAGTGAAAATGTTCCATAGGATACAAAATGATGGTGACGTGTCATTGCACATTTGTCCAAAACCATAGGATGTACAACACCAAGAGTGAACCCTAATGTAAACCAAGAATTTTGACTGATTCTGATGTGTCAGTGTAGGTTTATCAATTGTAACAAGTGTATCCCTCTGGTGGGGGATGTTGATCATGAGGGAGGCTATGCATGTGTGAGGGGTGGGGGGTACATGGGGACTATCAGCATCTCCCGCTCAATTTTTGCTGTGAAACTGAAACTACTCTTAAAATAATATATATACTCTAAATAAAACTGCATGTATGTATATATATATATATTTTTTTTTTTCTGTGTAGACAAAAAGTTGTCTGGTGGGTGGGTAAATCATACTGGGTAAGAATAAAGTTGGGCCCAGCAGCATCCATAAGGACAATTTTGCTTTCAGATGTGTGTGGTTTTCATACACATACAAATTCTAGATGCTTCAAAGAGAGCCAAGCACTGACAATATCAATGAAGCATAAGAATAAAACTGTCTGATGATGCAGGAAAAGCCAGACAGTGTCATCTTCACACAAATTTTGTACTGGGAAGACCGAAGACTGGAGGCAGTTTTCATTGCAATTGTTAATGTAAAACAGCAGCCAAGTAAACTGAAGTCGTTTCGGGGAAAGAAAAAAAAAAAAAAACGCAATTAACAGAATTGTGTGCCGTAAAAGTTTACATATGGATGAAACCAGATTGCTTGAGCAAAGTGCCTGTTAGAGCCTCATTTTTAAAAAGAAAATAGCCTAACTAGGATTAAAGTCTGTGGAAATTAGGCTTATGGCTTTTACTTGGGGTAAGTAGGAGACTGCACGTCGCAAGCACAGCTTGTTTATTACACGCACACAAAGAAACACATGTTGAGAGGCCTTTTTATTTGGTTTTGCTTCATATAAAATCAAGTTGTGCAAGATTATCTTAAATGGAACAATTGTTAAAGAAAGGATTCATCTCTAACTAGTTACTTCCTAAGAGAGGAATATTGAATCGTTCCTGGAAATGTTTCAATTTGTCATTGTTAATTTAATTTTGAATATTTTCCTCTTTCTTGTTTTTATTCAATGATGTTTTATGGCAAAAGCATTTGGAATTAGAATAGATTTAATTAATACACTTTATTTGACATGGTTAAAAAGTTCAAGATTCCTAATAGGGGAAATAAAAACACCCTGAAATAACAGACCAGGTGAGGGCAAGAATGTTTGGGAATGAAACACATTCACATAGGTGTCCCTTCTTAGGCTGCAATTCTGTGTACTCAAGATATTAAGTAAAATGTTTACCTAACATTTGGTAAGTGCTTATAGCAGATATCACAATTATTTCAGATGGAAAAATGATTTATTGTATTGATGGTTCTTGAATAGAATATGAGTCTGTTAATTCATAAACTGTTGGTGTCACCCAGAGAGCAGCAGGATAATGTTGGTGAATTAATACTTGGCATTATCTGATCCACAGCACTGGGAAATTTTGTTCTACACGAAAATAAGACTACCATGAGTTTCAGCAGCTTTGCTAGTTGCTTGTAGAACTACAGATTCGTATAATTTTATAGTTAAAGTTACCTCCCTAATTTATTCGTTAAAAATAGTAAGGCCCACTTAATTTAAAGTCAGACAAAAATCTCAAAGTCATATAGCAACAGGGGAGAAAGGGCACACATATCTGCTGACCCCTGGCCCAGGGCAATAAGCTAACGGTTTGCTTTAAGTGATTTAGGAAATCACTTATTTTAATCTCTTCAGATGGTACACAGTTTCTAATAAGGAAGCCCGCTAATAGAGACAAAAGAAAGATAGTTAAAATACTAGCAGATAATTGCCAATCACCTATACAACAAGAGCATTTCCTTGCAGTCATCTCGTAATTCAAGCAAATAACTTAACAAAGGAAACTGCCACTGCAGTGATGCAGAAACTGTGGGAGGCTTCTGCATGCGAGTCCTAATCGGTGTCCCATTCTGTTTGTTTAATTTGGCAATGAACTCTTGCTTGCAAGTGTACTTCTTAAATGAAAGCTCTTGTCCACTTGGAATGTTCCTTATAATGGCCATTGTGATTCTTAGCTGACTTCAGTAACAATGGTCCAAGTGCATGAGGAGAGACCATACATTTTTTAAATGTAAAACTGCCTTGAGTTCTTAAAGCAGCGAAGGGGATACCTTTAGAACATTTAGATGACTGAGATCCCATGGAGTTTTCTCAAGAGCAACATTTGTTACCTTTTGTCCTTTTGATAATAGATATACTGAAAGCTGTGAGGTAATATCTCATGGTGGTTTTGATTTGCATGTTCCTGGTGATTAGTGGTGTTGAGCAACTTAACATGTAACAGTTGAGCATTTGTATTCAGGTTCTTTTTTAATTAATAATAATATCTAGCACTTACAAAGTGCCATATGCCAGGTATCTTTTAAGATTATGATTGTGTGTTTATGTATTTATATTTATATATATTCAGTTCTATTTAAAAAACACTGAACTAAGGATAGCAAATCATTAAGGTTCCAAGTGCATTTGCTATTGAAATGTCTACATTCTCGATACCTCTAGATTATTTTGTTATTAAAGAAAAGAAAATTTATTAACCCACACTTTTCTAAGAAGGAAAAGCAAAATAAGTTAATTAATTTTTCATGTGGCCATGAGTTAATGATCTAGGCTACACGCCTTATATGTTTTTGTTTTGTTTTGTTTGTTTTTTAACTGGTACTCTTACACAGAACTATAAACATAGTGAAAACCACAAATCTCTAGGTCACAGAAACAAAAATATAATTTAGAATAAAATACATAAAATCCACAAATTAGGTAATAATATACATTGTAACACTGTTAATTAATTCCATCAAAATAAGTCATTCTAGTTTCAATTTCTCCATTTCTTTATAAACATTCTGTTAGATGTTTCTTCTGGTTTGTTCCCCCAGCTACATGAATTTCAGCTCATCAGTATGCTCACCATTACGACCGAATTCTCTTTCTTTTTTAGTAGATTAAAATATCAGAGATTGAAATGATCTGTTTATATGTCCACTTCCCATAGTATACCATAATCTCCTCAAAATCATGTTTTTCCTTTTTTTACATAATTTCCATAGCTCAAGGAGCTTCTGTCAAACAGAATTGAATGGAATTATTCTAGATAGGTTATAAAAAAATGTGTAAGTGCTATATGCCTGAAGTATAACATGGTAGTTCTAAAAAACAAAAACAACACATTAAAGGATGAAAAGCAGTCACCTTATTCAAAACCCTATGAATGTAGTATAAAGATATGGATTTCAGTAAAATAGATTAGGTAGCCTGATAGATTATGAAATGGGAGCAAGTCACATTAGTAGTATTTAAGCAACTAATCTAATAATAGTCATATACTAAATGCAAAGTAGAGAGAAACATACATGTATAATAACAACACAATTGTAATTATAATAATAAATATATAATTGTAATATTATTTAACACTCACTAAGTGACATATGGCAGGATATCTTTTAAGATCATAATTATATATATAATATATGTATATATTTTCTTCTAGTTTTATTGAGATATAATTGACATACAGCACTGTATAAATTTAAGATATACACAAAAGTTTAAGGAACTTATATCTGTATATAAATGCTCTGAATAGTATAGATTGTCTGTATATGTATAATATTAGATTATATAATTATATGTGTGTGTGTGTGTGTATATACATACACACAAACATTACTGCTTTACCAAAAGTCTTTAGTATCATTACTATGAGGAAGAAGAGGGAGCCACAGATAAGTTAAATGACTTACTCAATGCCTAGATTCCAAGAAAGTTAAGCCAGTATTTAAATACACAGTGTCAAGTTGTAGAGCCTGATTCTTTTTTTTAATACACTCAGATCCATCACAGATCAACCTGTGTAATAAAAAATTAAATTAGATATAACGTTGGCAGCAAACATGTGCCAGAGTAATACAAAATAATTTGGATTACATTATTTTTGTTTTGAACATACAATGGCCTATTTAGCTTCCCATAACTGCTACTGATTTTCCATTTCAAATTTCTGTACCAGTAAAAATACAGGAAAAGCGTTCCTTGTCATGCAAGAATTCTGTATGAAACTTATGATATACATAATTACCCACAGGTATATAAAGTATATTTAAATTCCAAGCTCATTTACAAGGCCCTGCAAAAGACTCCAGAGTATCTTTCTTGTCACTTATTTTGATACAACTATCACATCCATGCTCCAATCACACTGAATTTACACTTTATCAAATGTGGCATCTTGTTCTATCTGTTTTGAGTCTGTGAAGGTTGTGTTCTATTTACATAAAACTCACTTTCCGTATATTTGACCTGTGTAACTTTTTTTCTTTTTCTTTATTTTTTTTTTTCTTCTTAGCTTAGATGTATATTCCTCCAGGAAGCCAATCTTGATACCCAGGTTAACTGTCCATGCATTTCATTCTCCTAGCACTTAGCATGTTCCTTAAGATATTACTGATCACACTATAAAGAGATTATGGGTAAAGTTATCTGTATCAGTCCTCACTAAAATGTAATTACTAAGGAAGCAAGGACTGAGTTTATATATTCAGAACTTAGCAAAGTCCTCATATAAAGACCTCAAGAGTGGGTAGATTAAGGGTTAATATCAAAATTGCTTTGCTGTTCTTATCATAATATTAAGAAGGCATTAAAAGAGAAAGCACTATCTTTTTTTAGTAAATAAAAAAGAATTTATGTAAGATGATGTATTTGTAATATTTGGAAGGTTAGTTAGACTCTTAACAAGCGAGAAAGTCTGAAAGGCATTCAAGGTTAAATCAGTGGCATCAGCAAAGGCGGAGGGGCAGAGGTGAATGTATCTGGGAAATCAAGTTCTCCCTAATGCCTTTGAAATTACTCTTACATGATTGAATGAGTGTCCTCAAGCCACATACAAGGCTGTATATATTGAGTAGATATAATTTTACAACCTTATTTGCCAGAGACGTGAAAGGTTATTCTCATGCAACAACCTGTTTTTACCTCCTTCACTTTCAGTGAAAGAAGTGAGGTTCAAAATAGAAGGGGCTTCTCTGGTTACATATACTATTAGTTAAAGATGATTAACCATGAAGGCTGCATTCATTTGGTTGCTGTCCATGGATGTTATTAAGTACTGTCCTTTAGAATTAGTATATTGTATGCATTTTATAAAATATGTTTGCACAAAAATGCATCAACAGCATTTCTATTAATACTGTTTCTTCTAGAGGATAGTGGTTTGCTGTTCCACTGCATTCCTTTATAATGATGCTTCATTTGATCCTTATACAATTAGGGAAAGTTATGTTTTCCTCTAGGGGAAGTAAAAGATAAAATGGCATATATGTGGTACAAAATCATGTTAAAAATAAATGTCTATATCGATGTGTGCACTGTTTTGATATTGGTGATGATTTCATGGGTTTAATACATATGTCAAAACTTATTATACATGTCAATTATGTACTAATTATGTATCAAATGTCAATCAGTGAACCTTACAAATACTTCATATTTTTCACTTACTAAAATTTTAGTCAAATAATAACAAAACCTAAGATATAATTGTATAGTTATTAAAATGCACATTAAAGATATGCTTTAATATTTATGGCTGTGATACTTTGAAGTAATCAATCTAACTGGCAGCATATTCTTAGCCTTCTGATTAAATCTATCACAATACACTTTTACATTTATATAAATTAATTCCATTTCAAATAAATTTATTTTTCTTAACTATTTATCTTTCCCTTTACTGGGACCTGTCTTTTCTTTTCATATGTGTTCTTTTTGCTTTTATGGTTCCTATAAATTTCACTCCCTTCTGAGTCATCAGTCTCCTCTTCGTGTCTCTTCCAATATTTCTGTTTCCTTTGTTACCTTCATTAGATATAGTGGCTTCTGAAGTAATGTTGCCTGACTAATTAGATTCCCAGGCGTTTGGCTGAATAGCCAAGATAAGTTCCATTCTCCGTACTTTGTTTACTGTCTCCATGCCTAGTCAAATACAGAATTTTAACTTTCTGGACTTAAAGAATCAGCTACCATTTTAGCTGGAAAAAAAAACCTAGTTCTAGAAATGTTGAAACTAGGGGTTCTGTGATAGTGATTGGTGCTAGAGAGCAGAATAAATGCTCTCTCAAAGGACAAAACTCAATGCATATCGTGAACTGCTTGTAATCGAGAACTATGCTTGGAAGTATTTCTCTCACCATCAGATTATAGATCTTGACAGATTTAATTCTGTCATTTACTGTTTTTGATCAAGATGAATATGATGTATGTATGAATTAAAATTGTTTATATTACATGTAAGTTTGAATATTTCTTTAATGCTTAGCCCACCTTTGAAAGCCTAGCCTATTTTTCATTTCTGGCAAGTAGTGATGATAAATGCCAACTACTATGCTAAGCAGTGGTAGCAGAGAATTGCGCAAAATATGCATCTAGCCAGGAGAATGTCACAGTGCGTTGTAGGATATGGATTAACAATTATAATCCGGTGCTTTATTTCTCAATTAAAGGTATAAATGCACAGCTGGTAGACTTGTCTAAACAGGGTACTTAACTCTATTTATAACTTGCGTATGTATACTAAAAATTATGTAAAAGAATGCTATTTTACATAAAAGCCAAAAGCTTGAAACAACTCAAATAGCCACCCACTGCAAAATTAGTATATTGTGGTATATGCGTGCAAAGGGACATGTTACAATGGGAACACATAAACTCTATCTGCATACAACAATACGATTGAATCTTAGCGACATAATATTAATCAAAAGAAGCCTCAAAGAATATTCATTATGATATTCCAGTTATATAAAATTTATAAATAGAAGACACTGAGTTTTAGAAGTCAGGATAATGGTTACATTTGGGCAGTGAGGAGAAGGAAGTAATTAAAATGGGAAAGAACAGTGTTTTCTGGAGCATTGTGAATGGTCTTTATATTAATTTTCTATGGCTGTATAACAAATGACCACAAGCTTGGAAGCTTAAAATATCACACATTTATTGGTTTACAATTTCTCTGGGTCAGGAGTCTGCACAGTTTAGCTGGATTCTCTGCAGGCTGGAATCAAATGGTTGCCCAGGAGCTGGTTGTCATTTGCACGCTGGTTTGGGAAGAGGCCTGGCTCCAGATCACTTACGTTGGCTAATTTCCTTACTGCTCTGAGTCATGCAGCTTGCTTCATGGAAGTCTCTACAGCAAGTTTGCTAGCAAGACAGCATAACCATGGGAGTGACAGTCCATCATGTTTTCCACAGTCCATTCCTTAGAAATAAGTCCCATATCCTGTACCCACTCCAAAGGAAGGGAATGTAAAAACACACATATCAAAAGGCAGTAGCCATTTGGTGGTTACTTTAAGTTTTGAATGCCACATCCTATTTTTTTGAAGTGGGTGGTGACTAGAGCAGTCAGGTCACATTATGTAACTCATTCTTTCGAAAACCATTTTATGTACTGATTAGACTTTGGTTGAAAAGTTCTTTTTCCCAAGGGCTTGAATGGTGTAGGTCATGGAAACGGGTATTTTAAGTCTCCCAGTGGTACCATGCCAACACAAGGCTCTGAGTCCTACTGACAGTGGTGCCCACATCATGTTGTGTGTGTGTGTATGTGCGCACGCATGTGCTGTGGTGTGCAGGGTAATTTGTAGGATGGTGCCTCCAAAGCACAGCACCCAGGCAGTAGACTTCTTCCTGGACCTAAGTGGCTACTGAGTGTGACACTCTGATTATCTTATTTTTCTCATTTCTTGATGCAGCTTCTGAGTAACAGACATATGTCTGTCATTTCTTAATTATTACTTACTATCTTATTTGGAGCCTGGTTACATACTATAATAGTGGTCTCAAAAATCACTTTTTTGTTTCTTTTGCTTCTCACCTGTCTTTAATACATTTCCGATATACAAATACTCTGAGGACTTCAGGTTTTCCTTCTGACCACAGGTTCATTATCACAGTGGTTGCATTTCTAGTTTTCTAAATACACATAGTGCTGATGCTATTGGCCCAGTTTCTATTTTTCAAGACTTTTTTTCATCCTTTAAACTGTCTGGTTGCATAGAGCATCCTGGCTACATTAGCTCTGCCAAGCTATCCATCAAAACCAATCTGCCCTCAAGTTCAACACTAGTAAGGTGGCTATAAATTCTCATTTGCCCAGAACAGTCAGGTTTATGCTTGTCTGGAATAATTATTAATGGGGACCCTTTCGGTCTCAAGTCTCCTAGTTCGATGATGGTGTGTGACCCCCCTTCAGATGGTCTTCGGTGCTGTCTAAAACTCCCCGGGTTCTGTATTTTCAACGAGCGCCTCATCAAGTCAGGTTTATGTTTTCATCTTGTTCCTCTCATTCTGAGCTGCCTGGAAGTGCTTCTCAACAGCGTAGAACCAATGGCATTCATCCTTTCAAAACTGGACCCTCTTCCCTTATTGGTCCTTCAAAGCTTTTCCCATCTGCTAGTTCACAGTTGTTCCAGCAAGCTAATTCTGCCATTTAGTAATATTTGACTGTTTCTGACCCAGTATGCATTTTTAACCTCTTTATACATATTGATTTTTTCACAAAAGTTCATTTATTATACAAAAGCATTAAAAAGCATACTTTGTTTCATGCACCCTCCCCTAAGCTCAACATTTAATTTTTTAAATTAAATATTTTACTTGTCAATTGAACTGAAAAATAATTTTTACCTTCTCATCACCATATTTACGAGTGACCTACTAGTTCTTCCAAGTTAAATTTCAATCAGCCGAGAAATTTTAGTGAGACCGAGATTTCACTTAATTATTATTCTTTATTCTCTATCATTTTTTAGGAATAGTTTCTTACTATGATTATATCATCAAATAGGACAGTATGATTATCTAATATAAATATCTGTATATGTAATTTTAATGACATTTTTATTCTTAGGTATATGGAGACCACCAAATGTAACCAATCTTTAAATTATTTCTATAAATAGAAAGCTACATGTTATCCTATTGTTTTCTTCTAACTTACATGTAGGATCCACAGCTACATTTTTTTAAACATGGTAAAAGTATTTTTTCAGTCAAATTCAATTAAAAAATCAAGATGATTCTAACGCACCTTTTTCTGCCTTTTAAGCTTTGTGCACCCACATTTTGAACGCCATTTACAGAGAGGACTAGCTAGTTCAGACAAAAGACCAACCCAGTTCATATGGCCATTTTCTAAGATTTGTGAACATGCCATGGCCTGCTTGTATGTTCTTCTTATGATTATAAGAACAAAACAGTAACTTTAGGTCAAATTGTAGCTTAGGACACTTTTCTTCCAGAGAAATGCACTTTGTAAAAGTCTTTATTCATATTCTCTTTCAAAAAGCCCTTTCATTTTCATTTGTGAGGAAAGTGAAATATTTGTGGTTTAAATGTAACTGTTGTAGCACAAATTTAAACACTGTGACTATTTTGCAGTGGATAGCAAAACAAAGACAAAGTAGAACAGAACAAAACACACACATTAGTTAATGCTTATAAATTATTTCCATTCTAAGGCACTTCTGAATTGAAGTAAGTTCTCTGAAGGTGTCCATTTACGCGTAAGTAAACTTCATATTTAATATTCGCTAAATTGAACGTGACCATAAAATTCTAATCTTTCTAACTGTCCTATTGCTATGTATGCCATCACCATTTATTTTAGTTTTCTATGATTAAATGAACACAAACGAAAAGAAATTAAAAGTTACAATTTTTTTAATCTTCTCTTCCCTTCATCTCTCTCCTGATGATTTTTTAATTAAATTTGTTGTTGCTAAGCTGAGCATAAATGGAAGTGTAAAAAGCATAAATGACCGCGAGGGTAACTTCGTGATAACTAAGACATCAAGGAAAGAACTCTCCCCGTGAAGGGACTCCGGAAGGGTCCTCAGTCCGTTTCCCTCCTCCACGAAGGCAACCACGACACCGGTTTCTAAAAAAGAGTTTTGTTGGTTTTTGAACTTTTATGAATGTCATTATTCAGTATGTATTCTTCTCTGCTTGGCTTCTTTCTCTTTGTGTTATGTTTGTGAGCATAATCCATGTTGGATAAGCGTTGCCTGATTTATTTCACTCTGTGTAGTATTTGATTATACAAATATTCCACAATTTACGTGTCTTTCTACTGATGAAGGACATGATTACTTTAGAGTTTTGCTGTATTACGAACAACTCTCTTCATAGAAGATTAGCTAATTCAGAAAAGATAAAGCCAATTCTGGCACAGTGTGACTTGGAGAGTAGATGCTGGTAATTCTTTTGACTGAATGCCCAGGCAGGGAATTGCAGGGTTGCGGGGTATGCGCTCCGTTAGCCTTAGGAGACAGTACAAAGCAGCGTCTCAAAGCGGACACGCAGAGTCTCACCCAACAGCAGGTGTGCTAGCTCTGGTCACTCTGCATCCTGATGAAAACGTGCTAATGTCTGTCTTCTCCAGGTTCCTGTTTCTGGGGTTGGTGCAGACAGAGAGCACTGTGCTTCAGATTGTCTTTCTCTGATGATTCATTAAATTGGTATCATTTAAATATTTATCGGCCATTTTTGGTTTCTTTCTTTCTTTCTTTCTTTCTTTCTTTCTTTCTTTCTTTCTTTCTTTCTTTCTTTCTTTCCTTCCTTCCTTCCTTCCTTCCTTCTTTCTTTCTTTCTTTCTTTCTTTCTTTCTTTCTTTCTTTCTTTCTTTCTTTCTTTCTTTCTTTCTTTTTTGATAAATATATTCAGGTACAATTGATGACAATGAACTTACATGTGTGGGAGTGGGTGGGTGTACAATTTGATAAGGTTTGACACACACATGTGCTCATGAAACCAGTAGCAAAGTCAAGATAACAAACATTTCTGCCAACCCCAAAAGTTTCCTCCTGCCCCTTTTTAATTTGTGCCTCCTTCTACCTCCTTTCTCAGGTCACTTTTGTTTTTTGTCACTATAGATTTGTTTGTATTTTCTACAGTTTTATATAAATGGAATGATTTCCATTTTTTCCCTTTTTAATTCTTTTTCCTGAGGTACAGTTGACATACAATATCATATTAGTTTCATGTGTACAACGTAGTGAGTGGTTAACATTTATATATGTTATGAACTGATCACCATGATAAGGCTAGTAATTTGGTTACTTCTTCTGTGAAATATCATTTTCCTACTGTTATCTGCCTTTTTTCTCGTTTCTTTGTAAAGATTCTTTATGTTTTTAATATTTGCCTCTTGTCAGACATGTGTTACAAACAATTCCCTACCAAGGTAATATCTGCTTTTTAAATTTGTCTTATTTTTATATCTGTTGTGGTTGTTCTCTCCCTTCCAGGGTATATATTGATATGACTTTGGGTTTATTATTAGCCACAACATTACGTTCAAGGTATTAAGGATGAAATGTTTTAATTTTTGGTAAACATCCTGTAAGCCAACTTGATAACACAAAAATCAAAGGACAGGGCTACACCACATTCTAGCCACAAGCTTTATTAAGAGATAATAAAGAAAAAAAGAAGAGGTCACTAGTTCATCTACCTTTTCTAGTATGCCATGTTATAAAGATTTTTCCTTCACTGAAATTGAATTCACCCTTTAAATGTCACAGTGATTATTATATTTTTTTAAAGGCAGATTTATCATGATGCATGCATTTTAGGCCCTCACACTTAGATGGGCCCTTTCCAAGGTCCTAATTTTTATCTACATCTTTATAAATACACTTAAAGTTTTATTTCTCTTAAAAAGCACCTCCAAAAATGTAAGTTGCAGGCCTGAGACTTGGATGTGATGCAGATGATCTTTATTACATTTTCAGTTGCTTTTCCCCAACAAATAGTAGTAACCAGAACTATCTACATGCTTAAACCCTTCAACTACTCATGATGTTAATATAACACCGCAGAAAAGCGAGTGGGAGCTAGGAGTCATTAACTGTCTGAGGACGTACACTAGAGCTTTCTAATGAGGGAAATAGTAAGTGGAAATGGTCATAATTAGTTCCAGTAATGAAAATTAATAAATGTCAAGTCAGCTAAATCACAACACTATTGCATTCCACCAAATGTATAAACTTCCAGAATGTGGGGAAGTATAATATGTCTCCACACTGAACAATTTTGACAAATCATGTCTTGTATGGGAAAGTGTATCTTTCTGACTTCTGCAACATTTTAGACTGTAGATATTAGGAGAAATTAAATTAATTAAACTGTTCATAATTAAATACTCAACCCACATGGATTTTCCAATTGGTTCCATATATCTTAAGAACCGACCGCCCATTGGAAATAATTGTTACCTGAATTGATAGCCAGTATTAAATAACCCCTTACACATGAAAGTAAAAGCCTTGAGAAGCAATATTTTAACTACATTTGCACTATTCAAGACTTGAAAAAAATCAATCCAGCTTTCTGAGTGGAACATAAGAATTCTCTCCCAGAGCTGCTTAATGTGACACATTCATATAATTAATGTTTTATAAAGGAAATTTCACAGCAGACACTTGCGGCTATGCAGTTTTATTATCTCTGGATATAATACACCACATTCTCTGCTTATTATTTTAAATTTCAGGTCTTCTTGTGGTGCAGAGCATCTCCCGGAAGCAATAGATGATTGTGCACTGATTGCCTAGATCCTAAGTCCCCATGATTCACCACTTTCTGTTTTGGGGTTTTTGTTGTTGTTTTTTCCTATTTTATTTTCTAAAGCTTTGGTTCACCTGATGGTTTTCTATCCCTCCGGAGGGTCCGTTGATTCCTTCGTCATGACTTTTCTCACTTCTGGCTCCTTTCTTTCTGTCCCCCTCACACTTAAATAATAGGAACTGGTCCCTAACTTGTGACTCTGTCCAAGTCTCTTATCTGTGTTTCATAACAGTCGCTGATGTTTCCCTGATGTATCAGCTTCCTCTGTTCCCGAGAACAAAGCAACAGCAATGGCGTCATGTGCTGAGCTCTTTGCTTCCTAAAGGAGAGGCCCTTTTGTTTTTAAAACCTAACCCCCCCACAACTGGAATTCAGCTTGCCTTTCAAAAATTATTTTCCAATGTTGCTACCCATAAACCTTCAGTCACTAAGTGTCTCTGGCATGTTCTGTGAATTCTTAGGTGTTCACTTATACAAACATTTAGTAATTCACTCCTAGGATTACTGAAATCCTCTACGGTCCAGTTTATACCCCACCTTTTTCTTGACCTCTGCCCTAGTTACCTAGCTCTGAGAGGCTTCCCCTATAACTCCTACAGTACTTTTAAAGATACAAATGAGTCCAGTTTCTTTCTTAAAGCCTGCTTCTGATTCAAATAATTTAAAATAATTCATTAAAATAATAAAATAAAGATTCTTTAAAAATTGTTTTGGTGTATAACAATTTGCAATGTATGGAAAAGTGTTATTTAGCTCAGGCAGTTGGCAAAGGGATGAGTTTAATTTTTTAACTTCCTCTCACGGCAGGTTAGGAGAAGCTGGAATTAATATCAAATCTCATAAATAGGCAAAAGAAAGAAAAGCCAAAAAGATAAATCTCAGTGGCATATTTAATAAGTTCCAAGTGCAAAGCAGAAAAACCTAAATCAGTACACAAATCTAAAAGGCAGAGTAAGATCGCAGGCAACACTAGTGATCAGGAAAAGACAGGTTGATTAAACGTGATCAAAAGTAGGGATGAGCCTGGGAGGAGACTGGCGCCCTTGTGATATTAACCGGCTTGTTGCTCTCACCTACATAGTTCTCTGACAGCTCAATAGGATCAGAAGTACTGTGTGGGTACATTTCTCCAGGCATGAACCACAGATGTTAGAAGAACATACATATGTGAACATTAGCATAAAATGATTATTGATATAAAAAACATATACAACTAAACCTAGTTCAGACTATTGCAAATTAAATATGAGATATTATAATTTCCAGAAAATTTCCCTAACAACATCTGTTCTCTTTTGGCAAGACAAAAAACTGAAGTAGCCCTCTCAGGCCTCTACGTTGAAGGCAGGATGAATTCCAGACAATTATAATAATAAAATATCCCTTCCATATATTCAGAAAGAGGAGTAATTTATAAACAATCACTTATACACCAACTCTTAGGCTAGATAACTTCATATGTATTTCATCATTTAGTATACAGAAAACATCATGGTATGCTATTTAACAGTTGCTCGTTCCTCAAAATGTTTTTCATATGTAATTATTCAAGTGCAATAATAAAAATTTTATTTCTTGTGGTAGTTTATTTTGGGGGAAAAAATTGTCTTTAATGACATCTGGAATGGCAGAGGATATTTTCCCAAGGGAAACAACCATAATCGGTGAAAATTATTTTAAAAAAAAATTTAAAGCTTCTGAGTATTGTTCTAAACACATAAAAGTAAAGAAAAATGTATTGAAGGAAAAAGGGAAATCTACTAAACACTGGCAAAAATATCAAGAGGCTGTGGCATTTGAGCTACAACACTGTTCAAACCATGTCAGCTCAATGTGACAGCCTCGCTACACGTGGGTTTGGCCGAGATCACAGGGTTCTCTCTCCCTCTGGACCGCAGCATAGAGCTACAGTGTCTGTCCGGGAGATAAGGACATCAGAGCTCCCTGTCCTTCCCAGCTCTGTGCTGCAGAAGCTCCATTACAGGCAATAGACAGAGTCCATCCCCGATTCCTAAAGAGGAGGCAGTCTTCCAGGTACAGCAGCCCCCAAATACTGAGTCCTAACATCCTTGCTTAACATTATTCATAGGGTAGAGGTTTTATCAGTAGAGGCAAGCCGAGAAGATCCCAGAATACTGCCCTTGCCCAGAGCCCTGCTTGTAAAGCAGAGATTTCATTCTGAGAGAATGGGGCCAGTCTCTGCCCGCATCGCAGCTCCACAGCAGTGGTGCATGAGATTTACGTGGTGGGAGAGGAAGGCAGTAAGAACAAGGAACTATGAGACTTTCCCCCGGTGGAGAGGCTGTATCTGGAACAGCATGGGAGTGAAATGCTCAGTGAGTTAGGAGTGGCTGGACACTTAATCAACATGACAAAGAATGTCTATGAAAATACCACAGCTAACATTATACTTAAAGGCGTAAAACTGAATGATTTCCAACTAAAATTAGGAACAATATAAAGATGTCCTCTCTCACCACATCTGCTGAACAACTTTCAGAGATTCTATCCAGTGTAGTTAGGCAATAAAATGCAATAAAAGACTTCCAAATGGGAAAGAAAAATTGAAACTGCCTTTATTTGGTAGTTTTAAAAGTAAATGAAGATAATGTGTAACTGGCATAAGGATAAACATATAGAAAATGAACATAATTAAGAATTTGGATATAAACCCTTATAATTTTGGTCAATTGATTTTTAACATGGGTAACAAGACAAGTCAATGAGGAAAGAACAGTCTTTTCAAAAACAGTATGTACTTACATAAAGGAATAAAGTTGAACTCATATATATCACACTATAAAAAAAATAACTTAAAATGGATCTCCTAGACCTAAATGTAAGAGGTAAAATAAACTCTTATAAGAAAACAGAAGTAAATCTTCTAGACTTTGGATTAAGCAAAGCCCTGTTAGATATGACACCAAAAGTATAAGTGACAAAAGAAAAAAGTAGATAAGTTGGATTCCTTCCAAGTAAAAACCTTTTTTTTGGCTGTAAGGACACCATCAAAAAGTGAAAAGGCAACCCACAGAGAGTAAGAAAAAATTTTCAAATCAAACATCTGATCAGAGACTTGTTTCTGAATATAGAAATAATATTTATAGCTGAATAACAAAAAGACAAATAGCTCAACTAAAAAGCTGAGCGAAGTACTGTAATAAGTATTTCTTTCAAAAGATATATGAACAGCCAATAAGTACATGAAAAAGTCAGCAACATCATTAGCCATTGGGAAGGTGAAAATAAAAACCACAATGAGGTAACATTTCACACTCAATAAGATGGCTTAATTTTTAAAAAATACTACAGCTAGGAATAAGTGTTAGTGAGGATGTGGAGAAATCTGAATATTTATATATTGCTGGTAGGGATGTAAAATGGTGCAGCCACTGTGGAAAACAGTTTGGTAGTTCCTTAAAATGTTTTATAGAGTTCCTCTATGACCCAATAACTTCAGTATGTATATACCCAAGAGAAATTAAAACATACGTCTACACAAAAACCAGTACATAGATATTCATAGCAACATCATTCGTAATATCCAAAAGTGAGGATGACCCTAAATGCGCATTAATTGACAAATGGATAAATAAAATGTGGTGCCTTCCTCTAAAAAGGACTGAAAAACTATATATGCTGTAATATAGATGAACCTTGAAAACATTATGCTAAGTGAAATAACCTAGTCACAAAAGACCATATATTCTGTGATTCCATCTATTTAAAATGTACAGAACAGGCAGATTTATTCAGAGAGACCATAGATTTTTCTTCCTAGGGCCTTCAGGCCGAGCATGAGATTTATGAACTAATAATTCATAATAATTAAATAGCTCCTCCCAGCTCTTCTCTCAGGTCTTCCTTTTACCTAAAGGTGGACTTAAGAAACTGTCTGTTCCCTCCCCACATCAAATTTAAAGACATTGAATGAAAAGGCATCTTGCCCCCTCGCAGCCTTGAAGACCACTTATGGTTGGCAATCTTTGAGTTGCTGCAATGACATTCAGTTCGAATGGAACAAATGGGTAATTTCTAGAGCTACAATCCACTAATAATTTAAACAAAAATAGAATTTCATGTGATAGTTTATTTAGAAAAGGCAAAATAATAATCACTAAATCATAATCACTCCGTGAAGAGGGAACTGTTTAGATAGTAGATATGCAGAAAGAAATCTTCCTATTCTATTATTAATACATAATATCTACTGTAATTCTTTATCACGTAAAGAATGTAAAACCTTCATGGATTGAATTACATGATGAGTGTCAGTAAGTAAAACCAGTATTTTTGTCTTCTCAACCAAAAAATAAAAGACCTCTTTCAGCACAATCATGTCAAAAGATTTTCATTGACACTTTACGTTCTATTATATTCATGGAAATTATACTCACCGTTCTTTCCTTGTTGTTACTGATTTTGTAGAGAGCCCTGTGAAAAATTCTGTATATTTAATTTCAGTTTCTCTGTCAAGAATGTCTTATTGGAAATTCTGGATTGCTTACACTTGCTGAGAAGGATATCACTTCAGGTGATCCCAAGACATAAGAGAAGACAACACTCAAAGTATATTATAAGTACTACTTACTTTATATATTATAGGCAGTAATGACTAGTAGTAATGGTATAACATTCAAGATGACATAAAAGATTCTCCTAAGAAAATTTGCAAATACCAAAGTGTGAAAGAAATATTAGTAATGTATTATTAACATTTAAGAAACTTACATATAGATCATATGATTATAAATATCTATGTTGATTCTGTTCTTGGGGAAATTATCACTGTTCTCCTTAAGAAATGTGAATATATTGCTAGATTCTTTTCTAGGAAGAAAAGGAGAATGATTGCTAATAGGTTTGGGGGGTAATTTTTTCCATGTTATTTATTAATAAAGTTTTTCTCAAAAGTAATGAATTAAAAATCTGAGACTGTTTTATAGTAAACCCCTCTGTTACTAGCTTCGAAGCAAACTGTGTATGGTAGTCCAACTGAAAGATTTTTCTAATTCTGTATATGTGGCTTTTACACCTCTAGTTTCCCCCTAAATTTATTTTTGTTTGAGAATTAAGCTTCTTGAATCTTCTACTGCTGAGAATATTTCTTAGTAAAGTAATTAGAAATAATACTAATTTGATAAAAAAAAAACTATACATGTTTCAGGATACTAAGTTAAGACTTATTATACAATGTCAGCTTATTCAATATAATTAATTATATTTACATAAATACAAAAAAGTAAAAATGAGAAAAATATAATTGGAAAGCATTAAGTGCAGCTGTGTATTTAATGCAAGTTTTTTATGTCTGTTTCTAGTTTAAGTGGGAAATATTAAATAAAAAATACCCCTGTGCATAGAAAAGAATTTTAATAATTAAAATAAATGACTTTTCCCATATATTTGGATTTGCAAATGATTTTTTTTCTGTTTTTTTTCTGGCCAAATATTATGAAAATATAATCCCAACTCTATAGCCCATGTTAAGAGCATGTTATGTTTTTTAAGGGAAACATGAATAACTTTTTTTTTTAGTTTATGCTCTGGTCTATGCTCCAGTTATAACATTTGAATCCTATTAACTATAGGTTTGCTAGATCTAATTTTACAACAAAAAGTGTAATTAAAGTCAATATTTTCTTCCAATGTTCTTACATTGTTTTTAATGTATAGAATAGGGGACTGTTATGGACTGAAAGTTTGTCCCCCTGAAAATCAATATGTTGAAATTCTTTATCCCCTCCATGTGATGGAACTAGGAGGTGGGACTTCGGGGACATAAGTAGGATGAAATGAGGCAGTGAGGGTGGAGCATTCATGAAAGTGATCAGTGCCCGTATATAAGAGAGCTTGCTTCTTCTCTCTACTCTCTACCATGTGAGGATACAGGAAGTCAGCAATCTGAACCTGGAAGAGAGTCCTCACCACAATCTGATCTTGCTGGCATCTTGATATCCAATTTCCAGCCTGAAAAAGTATAAGATATAAATTACTGTTATTTGTAAACCACTCAATCTACGTATTTTTTATAGCAGCCTGAACTGACTAAAATAGGGCTTTTCAAAAACAGTATCTTGCAAAGTTCTCAAATAAAGGCTTAATAATTCAGTTTTAAGCATTTCCTGTCTTCAAACTGTATTTATCTTTAAATTGCATTTTTGGGTTCCACTACTTAGTTGTTGTGTCACCGTGGACAGATTTATGTTTCCTGTTCCTCAATCACCTCATTTAGACAGTGTTTTGGACCAACATCATAGTTTAAGAGCTTGCATTATGGGGCCTGACTGCTGCACAGGTAGACTGTGAACTCATAGAAAACTTGAGTAATTTAAGTGTGTGCATGTGTGTGGGAGTATGTGGGTCACTCGTTAGCTTGGCAGTTTGTGGGGGCTTGCCTAACACACACTTAGATGATTACATTAATGACTCATGTTTTTGGTGTGTTGGTTTTAAGCTCCTTGAAATGCTCTTGTGATCTGTGCTGACATTTTTTTTGCTACTGCTAGAATTAAATGGTTAGAAAAACTATGTGACAGAATAAACTCATGCTCCAGTGACCAAAACTTACCAATTTGCTGAAATGGAAATTTAAAAACCTGTAAGAATTTAAGTAGCAATTTTGTGAAAAGACAGCTTTTATTGGAGCACATTTAACTGCTTGCATTTTTTAAGCAGGTTTAAGTTCTGGAGGACTTTTATTTATCTACATGCAACAAATACCTTGTGTGTTTAGTATCAGTAAAGTTTTCATCAAACACAATGTCAGATGATGTGAATTTCAAGGGAAACTCAGCTTTCAATACGTCAATCATTGTAACACAGAAAAGCAAAATTCTTCAAAATTGTAAAGTATCACAGTGGTATGTTCAAAGTTTGAACACCAAGAATAGATTTGTTATCATATCCCATTTATTACTTTTGTCATTACTTACCTAACCATTGGGACCCAATATAAAAGTTTTTTTCAAATTTATAGTTGATAGATAATTGGATCATCTATGACAGTAGCTGATAGGCAAAGAAGTAAAATGGTAAAAAAACACTCATTTTCAGAAATTGTAGCATAATGATGTTGTGGTATCCCAAAGTGTGAGAAAACTACTGCCATAATTAGCATTCTGTATCATATTAAATGAATGATGACACAAGTTTTTCAGCATATGCTTGGCAAGGAGAATTCCAGAGCACTTTCTGATTTTTAACTCAACTTTTACAAGTTGAATAAAGGCTTTAAAAATAACCCTAAATAATTTTATCTGATGATATAGTATTGTCTGATGTCTTCAGGCAAATTTGATTAGCAGTTGCTTCATGATGATCTTGGTAAATCATCACATTCAAAGCAGATGTGCTTTTCAATAATCCTAAATTTAAATTTCTTTCAATCCTTTTGTTCC
The DNA here is from genome assembly GCF_036321535.1 of Camelus dromedarius. Lineage (NCBI taxonomy): Eukaryota > Metazoa > Chordata > Mammalia > Artiodactyla > Camelidae > Camelus > Camelus dromedarius. The sequence goes on from NC_087456.1 coordinate 29,620,002, forward strand.
TCCTAAAGTGTGTGTGTTATGTCTTCAAAAGCATTCAATTTCATATCAGTAAAAATATTTAAATGCATAAGTTAGAGTGTTCCTTTTAAATAAGCATTCTAAACTACTGTGAGCCTAAATCTGAATGTGAATTGCTACACCTCTGAAGAATAGCTATATCATTAATCTGTAATCAGCCATTGACATATTCATTTGTTCAAGAGACCAGCTGTTGGTAGGGCAATTTTCATAAAATTAGAAAATCAATGTTGTAACCATATGCAGTGTTTGATTTGATGAAAAGGGGAATTACTAATAAAACTAGAGTGTATTACTTCATAAAGAAATGACATTCACATAACCTTAACCCTTAACACAAATAACTGTGAAATTAAAAATGTTTTACACTTAGAAAGTTTTATCACCTTCCAACATACGTTCTGAAAGTTCTTTATGTTTCGTAGAAAAGTGATAAAAGAAAAATGTAACTGCAAAGCCAAAAAAAAGGGCAAAAAATATCATATCCTTAATATGAGTATCTGTGACTAGATTAAAATAAATCCAGAAATAGTGGATACATAAAATTCTGTAGCCTGGGTCATTTTGAGATAAGAAGATAATGTAATTCCCATAATAAAAAGTAAGTTTTGATATAAAATACTAAATAATGATTTGAGTATGTATAAAATATAATTCTATTCATATAACTTAATTTATGCAAATTAAATGTAAATTGTTTAAATCAAAAGAAAAATCATTTAAAAATAGACATTATTTTGGTAATCAAGTCAACACAGGGCAATAAATTATTTATGATCTGTTCTTACAGAAGATGAACACAAATAATACAGGAATCACTTTTATTGTTTAGTTTTAATACCTGCCTTGAAGAAATCACAGGACTTCTAAAAGTAATAACCAGTGTATATATACACAATTTAATAAGAAGTAGGAATACATGTGCACACATATATATCAAAAGATTTGAAATTAGATTCTTTAATTCAAACAGGTAGGAAAAATGTGATCACAGAATTATGATGGAATTAGAATAATGGAGTTACTTTGCTAGCTTAGAAAAAAAGCTCAACAAATGCTGAGTATTTGATTAAAAATCAATTCTTTATGGAAAGAAAGCCTGTTCTAATAGGTTACATGTTGAATAACAAAGGAAACACTTTCAATTTAAGTTTCTAAATTGATTTTTACAGTTCTCCACTGAAATAATTGACTGAAGCACTTTAACACTTTGAGGTTATAAAGATGCACAAAATATCAAAGTTTTAAAATGACCATGAGCTGCCTTGTGCCTGTCCACAGCCTCTATCCCTGCCAAATGCAACTCCATTAGTGAGACCACTAGCTGAGGTAAGAAAAAATCAAGACTCACATAGGGTATCTTCCTTTTCCAGGTTTTTTCAGTTTCTTCTGCAGTGAGAAAAACTTGAGGCAAACAATCACAATGGAAAAAAATCTCAGATTCAGTGCCTCATGACAAATATACTTTGCTAAATCCCCTAAAACCTTAGCTTCAACCTTGTAATATTGCAACTTCAATTTCCTTAATGATGCTGTGATGGTAAAATAAAACAAATGAGCAAACAAAAACATAGCAGCAAATTATTTTACCTTTTTCTCATGGAGATAAGGGGTCTGTTTCCTGCCCTTGAATTTGAGCAGGATTGCTACTGCTTTGATCAATAGAAGATGTTTTTTGAGTTCCAGCTGTCCTCTACACTTTGCTTATCCTGTGGGATAAGAGAGATTTTCTGTCTTGCCTCACAGCCATGTATCTGGTAATAAGAATCGAAACTAAAAATTTTTATACTGAGTATCAGTTTCTCAAATCAATAAATAAGAAAATGTATGAGGACTATAGATGGGGCTCTTTATAAGAAATATGATTCTTATAAAAAAATTCAAATGAGCATAATAAATTTTAGCCAGAATGAATGCTTATTATAACATTGTAATTTTTAAATAATTGTTGTTTAAAATCTATAAAAGTTATTAAAATGAAATTAAAAATCTGTAGTATTTAGAATGATGCTCTTTATAAAATTATTCATGAAGTAAGATGCATTTTTAGTTTTACATTTTGTTGAAAGTCATTTTATTAAAATAAAAGAATTAAAAACTCTATACCTCTGGCTTTGATTTTATTTTAATAGGTATGGAAGGCACCTCTTTTGCCTCTTTCCTGTTTGCCCATTTCTGTCCCCCTAACCTCAAAAGAATCTTTTTATAGGAATGAGATCACTAAGCAATAGAAATAAACTCCTGAATTATGCTCTCCTGAATGCCTTGCTGAACATGTTGATTCTTTTCCCAGAAAAAAGGAAGTAAGAATAAAGAATTAAGTAATTAAAGAATGACTAGCTATCCACTCCCGACAGCCCTCTTAGCAATTCTGCAGGCAGATCATGCGGGCAAGATGACATCTGAAGAGAGAATCAAAATCTGCACTCAGTGGAGAATAATGCAGAACCCAACCTCCTGCCTTGATGATTCACTCAGATTCTTCCCTCTTTTTCCCTTTAATAACTGTCATGACTGAGCAGAATCTTTGGAGTTGGTCTCTGGACGTGAGTCTGCCTTCTCCCCAGATTGCCAGCTTTTCTGATTACAGCACCTTTCCTTTCTATTGACCCTTTCCTCTTGATTATTGGCTTTGGAGTGGTGAGCAGCTCATCTTGAGTTCAGTAACAGTGTCAGGAGCTCAACTGAGCAGGGAGATAGCAGAGCTGCCAGATGTCAGGGTGTCCAGTTAAAGCAAAAAGGCAGAAATGAAAGAGTTAAGACTTTAATCACTTACTGCAATGGAATATGCAAGAGCTAAAAGCAGAGAAAGACCAGACAACGCCATTGTATTTTACCCCATGAAATGGAGTACAGAGCATTGAGTAGATCAGTGCACTTTGTCCTGATTTTGAGGGAGGCCCCCCCAAAAGGCTCCAGCAGTTTTATGAACTGTAAGATGGGTGGGAGGTGAGGATGGGGGTATAGAATAACCTAGGAAGGCCAAGAGTGGACAAGTAACGAGTATTGAGTCAGAATGGGGAAAAGTTACCTTCCAGGTTTCCTCCTCCCTCCACATAAGGTGGCCTCTCTGTCCAGGGCCTCAGATAGAGACCTAGGAATGAAGGTGACTAGGCTAGGAACTGAAATACACCAAGAGCAGATCCACCAGAATGTCTGGAGGCACTTGCCTGATAGGTACAGAGCCAGAAGGAAATAAATAATTGCATCATTCTTAATATTGAAAAGTCAACAGACATGTATTGAGCAAATGCTGTTACTAGGTTTCACAAATATTAGTTCCTGTTTTCACTTAATTGAATCTTTATTACAACCATGCAAGGTTGGTCATATATCAGTCCTAATCCTGAGACTACAAAAGTACAGCTCAGAACGGTCAAGATACTCGCCCTAGGTTAGACACTGCTAAAGGGTTGAAGCTTCTTTTATCTCATTTCTATCCTATTCAGTAATGTTTTATCACTACATATCTGCTCAGGGCACAAAACACTCAAAATGATAGATAATCCTTGACAATGTAAATAGCTACTGTGTACATATTTCTCTCACTTTTTTAGTTTTTTTCTGCTGTCAAGAGACCTCTTTTGAACTGACAGGAAATAGCAGGCACACAGTCCAGAGGGATACACTTTGTCATGATAAGAAAATGATATATCTGAGATTTTATTGTTGATACCAGTTCAGTCATTTTCTGCTGCAATTTTAATACAGATTTTTGGTTGAGCATAGAATCTTTATTTCCATTAGAGGGAAATAACTCTCTTCTATAGTTAAGTATATTTTGAAATTGCATTTATTATTAGGGGATAAGATCCTAAAAATGAAAATTTCACTCCTTTAAGTATTTTGATAACTGGTGACATTATCTTGTGTTTTCTTTCTTGTATCTTTATATTGATGAAATTTGGAGCTGGATGTAGAAAAAAAAAATGAGCAATATGCTGTTTCTGTTCTGAAGTAGCTAATCACGTGATGGCATAAAGACAACTATCTAAGCAATTATGAAAACGAGTAAATAATAAATTAATGGTGGGATGCTATTGAAATGCATAGGGTAGAAATCAACCTATATACAGGAGATCATGGAATTGTTAGTATGAGGCAGGTATAAAGGTAGTTGTTTGAAAAATGGTATTCTAATAAAATGGAATACCATGCGTACACTACTGAAGGGAAAAAAAGATCAAGGATAGTTGAATAGAATAGAGAAAATACAAATTATAAGTATTTTTAATTTTCAATGTTGATTCATCTTTTAGATCTTAATATATAAGCATTTATTTAGTTTGTTTTTGAAAGACTGGGTTTACCATTTTTATTTCATTTGGAAAAGCTTGGCTATTATTTTCTCAATTATTCTTATTGTTTTTCCTCTTCTCTCTTTCTGGAATGCCAATTGTGTATGAATTAGATCATTTACTCTTGTTCCAAATTCCACTTAGGATCTGTCCCCCTCACTCCCCACCCACGTGAATGTATGTATGCATGTATGTATGTATGTATGTATTTTAGTTTTATTTCTTTCTGTGATTTTATTTCACAGCATCAATTTCTATATCTCCAATTTCATTAATTATGAATTCTTCAGTGAAATATCCATTTCAGGTACTGTATTTTTACCTTTAGAAAACTCTTTTGGCAACTTTTAAACTTTTCATTGCAGACAGATTTTCATGCAAATCTTGGAGCATGTTTAGGATAACTTTTTAAGCTTTCTTTTCTATCAGTCCCATCATTTCTGTTCCTATTATCTGATTTATCACCTTTTTATGGACCGTATTTTTCTACTTCCTATCTGTCAAATACATTTATTTGATGTCAAAATGATAAATTTTAGATTGCCAACTACTTGATTTTGTTATATTCTTTTAAAGAAAGCTGCAGTTTTTCAGATAGGTAGCTAAGTTGTCTGAACATGAATTTTCACAGCTTGAGATTCATGGTTTATTTTGGACAGATCATGGTAGTCTTTACTTCGTGGCTAGCTCAGCCCCATGACTATGCTGAGACACTTTGGGGATTTTTACTGAATTTGTCCATATTAACGATCTCTACACTTGGCCATTGGCATCTCCAGCAATTTCTCACCCTTTTTGACTTATGGTAATTCTTTCAACTTACAGCTCCTGGGTAGATGTCTTTTAACCTGGAAGTTAATTTTTGTCTGGCATTTTGGAAATTTCATCCTACAAATTCTTAGATTATGATCTAGGCAGATACTTAAGAGACTTAAGTGGATCCCTATGTAGAGTTTTTCTAAAGCTCCTTTGCTGAACTGCTCCCTATTTTTGTGGTCCTCTACCTCACATATTCCAGGCTTCCTAGTTTCCCCGAACTCCTTATCCTTGTCTTCAATGCAAGGGAACCGGCTGTATGGCCCCTCCCTCCCGGGAAGTGCCGGGCAATGATACCCTTCTCTCAGCATTCATGAATGTATGCTGACTTTTGCAAAGCCGAAAACTGCTGTTTCATGTGGTTTTGTCCAACTTTTTAGTTATTTACAGTGAGAGCGTAAGTTCTGTTACTACCTCATGACTAGAAGTGAATTCTCAGTATCTTTTTATATGGAAAGTGAGTAATTAAAAAATGAAGTTATTTGTGAAGAAATCACATTTTTAGTTCAGCAAGTTCTGCAAAGAGAGAGAGAGAAAGGAAGTTAGAAGACATAGTTATTTTAATTATTTCTGTCTTACCCATATGTGATAAAGCAAGTCTAATTGACATACAAGTGGACAATATGAGTAATTATTTCTGAATTCCAGATCACTAGGGACCTGCAATGCCTACATTTTTGCTGGATCCCCAAGAGAATTTCCCCTCAGTTAATTGGTAAAAAGGTGCCTATATTGTGGTAAAAAGGTGCCATATTATCATTTCATCTGCTTGGACAACAACATGTGTGAGTGTCCAGTCCGCATCGCTCTATCAGTGTCCTACACACTTCTTTTTTCAACCCTGTCTTCCTCCTTCCACAGTATAAAGAACCATACGGAGAATCATTTAAAGGTATGATCGGGGAGAAAAATGAGTGGATTCTGCCTCTGGTCGGTGCAGAACTCCATTATTCTCTAAGTTATTCCGTATGTTTTATCCAGCACTCAATGAAAAAAATGTTAATCTTAGCGAAAAATGACAAACAAAATGTTTTATAATATTTGACTATAGAGTTGATTTAAAATCCTTTTAAATCCTCTGAAGCCTGTTTGCTGTATTCATCGGATACTGTCATTTAATACCATTCAAATGCAGAGTATAAGAAAAGAGTGTCTGGGTTTTCAGTAATATGATACTATTACTCATTTATAAAAAAAAATGCAATCACCTTTTAAAGAAAGATTGATATGATATTCCAGTTATATATGCAGGAGGGAGGTGGTTATGTAACTAACTCAATATTAGAAAAGACTACACTTTTAACCCCTTAGTGTGTATCCTAAGTCACATAAATTATACTTTTCAGAGTTCAAATTAGAAATCCAGTTAAATAATATTCTAATGACTGAAAATATATTTAAACAAAATGTACCAGTATTCTGTTTTCTTTTCTCTTTTTTTCACTTGAAAAGTATGGAAAAGAAAAACACCTTTTATGGAAAAGAAAACTTTTTTTTGCAACATTGTAGAAATCATAGCTGAGTCTAACTGCATGTAAGCAATCTGATATTTGTAGTTTAATATTTATTGGGCATGTTAAGTACATACTTTATTACATAATTTAAATATTAATTTCTTTAGATTTTCTCCCAATTATTAAATATTTAAAATAAGGTATATTGCAACAACTTTAATGGGCTTCTATCATTGGAAATGTATCATTAATATATCATGTTTTTATTTGTCACTTTTCTTTTTACTTTCAGTTAATCTTCATTTATTACTATTAACCAGCATTTTTTTTATTTAATAAGTTGACAAACATTATTAGAAGATTTTTAAGATCTCATTAATACTCTGTCAAAAACAACAGATGCAAAAATAATCACATTGTGGTAGTTACTTCCCTGAAGCAAGATTCTTTGTAAAAACTTAATTTTCTTTATTGTTTCTTTAAAGTTTTGTAATGTAAACTGTAGTGATACATGCATACCAATTTGGAAGCATCAGTGGCTCCTGGCAACCTTGAAAATGAATTATGATTTACTTTTCTTCTCCATAATCTAGAGAAAACTGAACACTGTAGTAAAAGAGTCGAATCTGATGCCTTTCCAACTATGTACAGAACTGACCTATTTTTCATCTTCTCTGTAACAATAATTTATCATTAAAAGAGCTATTGTAGGCATTATATCATTCTTCACAGAATCTGAGAACTTAAAGGAATTCATGCTCTGCCACCATTGTCATTATAAGATAATTTTACCTCATGTGAATTGAGGGTAAGCATGTTTTCTTTGGAGGATACTTCAATTTAAATTTAGAAAACTTTGTGTAAAGATGATCAATTTAATAAAGCAATTATATAAATCAGAATTTTGTCAATGAGAAAAAAAATTCCAGTAAATTGAATTATGGCAATCCAAGAAAGAGAAGTTGAAAGGGATGGCGATCACATAGTAAATGTAGTTTCACTTTTTGCTTTTACTGATGATGAGTGAAGTTGTGCTGAATTATACACTCATGTCTTTTTTTTAAAATAAATATCCTGCAAAGAAATTATGACATAAACATCCAGTTTATAATTGTTTGACACCACTGTTTTTTCCCTGCGTATAGGTCCTTTTGTTTTCAAAATCAGTATGTAAGACATAGATATTCATTAAGAAACATTTCTGTCTTACTACACTTAGGTATATATCTCCATTTTTGATTTTTTATCATCTGAGTTTAAGGTATTATGTATTTTAATTGATATTGAATTCTAATTAGGTGATGGGTTTATAACACTTTCTTTAAACACTTATAGGACCTTCTTAACCCATAGGAGCCACAATAGAGAATTTTAATTCAAAGTAAGTGGATTGGTAAAATTTGATACAAAGAAAATTTCTCCATGTCAGATAAAGTATATGTTGTCTATTTGAAACTTTACAAGACTTTATTTGTTGAGTAAGATACAATTTGCTGCCCTCCAAAAAGGAGAGAGACCATCTCTCATGCTTTGATTCACGATCAGAAATTTACTCAGGTTCTTTTCTTGACTCATTGTCAATTTTAAGGATTCAACAGCCATGTGCTCCAGCAATTTCATCTCAGGGTATTTATCTAAAGGAAATTAAATCACTACCTCAAAACAAATCTGCAGTCCCATGTTCATTACAGCATTACTTAACAATAGTTAAGCCATGAAAAAATACAAGTATTCATTGACAGATAAATGGATAAAGAAAGTGTAGTGCGTACATACAATGGAATATTATTCAGCTTTGAAAAAGAAGTAAATCCAGCCATTTATAACAACATGGATGAAACTTGAGATCATTATACCAAGCAAAATATGTTAAACAGAAAAAAGGCAAATAATAAGCTTATTGTGGTATAAAAAATTGTAATTTTGTAATTATGTGAGGTGATGGATGTTAGCTAATCATTTTGCAACATGGACATACATCAAATTATTGTGTTGTACATCTAAAACTGATACAATGGTGTATGTAAACTATGTCTCCATAAAAAAAGGGATTGGAGACTCTGGTTAAAGATGACCAGGTAGGAATATTCTGAACTCACCTCCTTTTACAGACACACTGAATCTACAGCTACATATATGGAACAAATTCCTCTGAAAAACCATCTAAAAACTGGTGGAGTGACATTTTCACCCCCCAGGCAAACGAGAGAGAAACCACATCAAATCAGGTAAGAAAGGTTGAGACAGTTTTGCCATAAGCCCCACCTCAGTGCCAGGACCTGCAGTCAGGAGGGAAATCAAGCCCTGAGCTTCTCCCAGAGGAGCAAAGGGCTCATACCCCACACCCCACACATCAGGGCCCCCAACTTTTAAGACCAGCACCTGCGAGACAGGCCCTCAAATCATCTGGCTTTGAACATTGGGCTTCCTGCCCATGAGACCCCTAGGCAGTCACAATATTGTGTTAGTTTCAGGTATATGAGTGACTTAAAAGGGCTCAGGCACAGACTCGCCTGCCCCAGGGAGCAGCACAGGAGCCGCCCTTTGAAAAGAGCCCAGACTTTATGTGAAAGAGACTCATTTCCTAATTTGAAAGTGCTAGTCTGAGGGGCAGGATCTGCTAAGATGCTCTGCAGGGACAGAGGCTGGTGGCCTCCATCTCCCTACTCTGTCTCTCTCTCTCTCTGCCTCCCAGAAGCCACCAGATGCCATATTTGTCTTTTTTCCTCTCCTTTCTGGTAGGTGCCATCTTGCTCCAGCCAGTGAGAGCCATCTCTTCTGTGTTCTCCCTCAGGCTTGCTGAGGCTGGTGAATGCCATTATTTTTTTTTTCTCTTTTTCTTTTCCTTTTTCCTTTTTTCAAAGGTTGCCGTCTTTGTGCTCCTTCTCTGCCTCACTTCACCTGGTGGGTCCCCATCTGCCATGCTCCTGAGTGCCAGTGTCTCCCAGAGGGGAGGTTCTACACAACTGGTGACCCAGTTTTTGTGTCTGATAATCCAGTGTTTGCAACTGCCACCCAGAGGACACTCCCTTGAAATTTCTGCTTCCCATAAATATAGAGTAAAGTGGCCAGGTTGACCTGCTATCAGAAAAAAACAAAAACAAAAACAAAAAATAAGACAAATGCATGAAACAACCATTTTCAAGACACTGGACATCAGGTAGCACGATATAGATTTCTTAATTTATTTATTAAGAAAAAAGTTCCTTATTGATGCAGTTTGGAAATTTAAAAAAATACAGCTAAGAAAAATATTTGCTAAAGATTGCTATGTGTTTTGAACATGAAGGATTTTTATAATTGCCTGAACTATGTGTACTGAATATAAACTTTCTTCTAGAAAACATCTCATTGAAACATTTTCCTGGATGATACTCCATTGTGCACAAACAGGTTACTGGTATTACTAAATGGGCCATTTGAAAGGAAGTGTAAATTAAATTGTAATTTTGTGGAATAATGATTGCAATCAAAGCAGCACTCAAGGCTAAATTATTTTTCTGCACTAAAATGTCAACTTTTAATATTTGATAAAATATTAAATAATATCATTTTCATTTTAGGTAAAATTTTACTTAGAGTGTGATATTCCTATTAAAATGGACATAAAGACCAATGAGACAGATTATGGATTTCAGAAATAAACCCACTTCTATATAGGACATGGAATTATAACAAAGTGCAAGGGCAAATCACTGGATAAGGAGAGTCTTTGCAATAAACTGAACTGGGACAACTGGACACCTGTGTGCAAACAGGGTAACCCTACACCTTCTCTTATACAATAGACAAAAAATATCTTGACATTAACCAGATATCTAATTATAAAGCTAAAATTTTTAAACTTGTAAAGTAAATTATAAAAGAAAAACTTGGAGAAGTGAGGTGTAGCAGTAACTTTCCTAGGGGAGATAAAATATGCCAACCAAAAAAAAAATAAATAAAATGAAATAAATTGTACTTCACAAAAGTTAAAAACTTCAGTGCTTTGAAAAGCTCCATTAAGGAAATAAAAAGACACATCAGTCTGGCAGAAAATACTTGCACAACAAATTCTGATAAAGATCTTGCACATAAAATACACAAAGCAATTTTACAACACAGTATTTAAAAACCAGGTTTTTTGTTTTCAATCACTAACTTGTTTAAACAGTCTTTTACAAAAGAAATACAGATAGAAAGTTAATCACATGAAAAGATGCTATAATGACAGTATTACGGAAATGCAAATGAAAACAATAATGAAATACTATAACACACCCATTAGGATTGTTCCCCTTAAGGAGACTGACAGTAGCAGTTACTGCCGGGGATGCTGAGCTGGAGAGCCCGTCTGTTCCAGCGGGCATGCGGAATGGCTCACTTCTTTGGGAAGCAGTTTGCCAGTTTTTTTTGTAAAATTAAACATACAGTTACCATGCATCTCAGCAATTCCACTCTCAGGTATTTACGCAAGAGAAATGAAAACATATGTCTAAACAATGTTTTTTATGTAAATGTTCATAGCAGCTTTGTTCAAAGTGGTCCAAATTGAAAACAATCCAAATATCCTTCAGTTAGAAAAAAACGGAGTGGAAGAGTCCTACTATGAAATATGTTTAAAAAGGGAAAGGCATCAAAGGATTGATATCATGACACAGCAGAGGTGAATCCCTAAAGAATTAATGCGAAGTGACCAAAGCCAGATGCAAGAGGCTACGGAGTGAAGGATCCTATTTACATGGCATCCTGCGGAAACAGGGGGGGGTCCTGGAGTGGGAGGAGACGAGTGATTAAAGGGGGCAAAAGGTAACTTTCAGGGGTAATAAATGTCCATACATTTTGAATTTGGTGGTGGTTAAAGCACTATATAAAGTTGTCAGACTCATCAAACTATATTTTGGGGGAGGGGGAACATTGCAATGTAAATGTGGAGAGGTATGCACTCATACAGGATTGCAATTTCTCAGGTAGCATTCTGTTGAGATGCTGTTTGCAATGCTCTGTGATTTCTAAATATCCGATTCTAGTCTTCACCTTTTAGTAGGAACCCTCAGGTAATAAGATCATCCTGTAACATTAGAAATGATCTCTCTATCATAATGTTATTAGGGAAAATAAAGTTTTATATGATAATCAGACTCATGCTCTAGCCTGAATACATATAAAAATTATCACATTGATAAATTAAATGTAGTTTTTATATATGCAAACTCATGGAACTATGAATATACAGTATTGATTGGCAGTCTCTTTTTAGGAAATGAAAAAAAAAGATAATTTAAACAATTGCAATAAAAGTTGTTGTTGTTGTTATTTTTATTATATCCTGCTTCTGTGCAGTCAGCTGGTGTGCTGGCATGTGTCTCACACTGCCCACACGAGAATGAAACATTTTTTCATATAAATATTTAGAGTCTGTATTTTAAAACCAGACTTCATGATTTTTCTTAAAAAGTTTTAGTAACTTTAATAACTTCTCTTGAATGACACCGGCTGTTTATCCTCGGAAGGGAAAAAAGCACTTGTTTATTTGCACTTTGCTTCGTATCTAAGCCACAGCTCCTCCCTGGGAGACTGTGGGTCTGAGGCATGGTGCGGTATTGTGATGAGATCGTCTTAACTGGAAATTCAGTCATGTGTATTAACTACCAGGGCTTTTAGTATTTTTTTCAAAAATAAATTTCCCATTGCTACCTGAATTATATTAACCATTATGTGTCCATTTCACAGCATTACTGTATAGACACTTTAACACATGAAAAGCTTGAAAATTCTTGAAGTTCTTTTAAAATTTGAAATCCAAATTATTTTTCCTAAATGCAGCATGTGGCTATACATGGCTATTAGATCATAAAAATGTATTTTCTAAGACTACTTCCATTTAAATTAAGCTAATCAAAGAGACTATTTTTTTCTACATTTTTAAGTTGTAATTCAAAAAGCTTCTTAAAAGTTTAAAGAGTACATTAGCAAACAATTCCTTAAGGCAATCCAACCGTAGATACATAAATAAATTTAGTGTATCTACTCCTATAACTCTTCTTATAAGATCTGATATATTGTTGTGTTTAGATATATACCAGTCACCGCCTGTCAGACATCCCCATCTATTTCTTGCCCTTCTCTTGCAAAATATTTCCCTGGTACCCTCTGATTAAGCCTTCCATGTAAATTTGGCCAAGAGGAATTCCTGCTGATAACCTGTGGAACAGAAGGGGAGAGCCAGGTATTTTTGTCTTTTGTAGAGTGTATCTCTGGACGATTCCAGTTGTGGCTGCTTCTCCTCCGTGGTGTCTGCTCTTCGTAAGACAATCCCTCCTTCTGTAACCCCAGGTCTCCACGGCCTTTGGAAGAATTTTACATCCTACAAGCTGGCCTCATTCTGTAGGCGCTATTAATATTACCTCCTTCAATTCCAAACGCTGGTCAGTGACCTCTAGTTCTAGTCAATGTCTAAGGTGCTCTAACACTTTCTGTTTGGCTCTGCATCTCCTTCCTAACAGGTCTGATAAGTTCCCTGAATTACAGGTTTGACAGAACGCCTACCTCAAAAGCATGTATTTAAACAGGCATAAATGACAGCATAGCAATCAAATTTCATTTTTTTCCCTTGTAGCAAGTGCAGATATACATACACATCTCCCAAACACTTACTATTTAAACTGATTTTGGTCCCCAAGATCTCTTTCAACATTGCAGATATGAATGACCCCACCACATTTTTAACAAATACACAATAGTAGCATTTCATTAAACACATTAAAGGCCATGAATTAGGGGTTAAAGTAAAGTAAGTGGTGCTAACATCTGATCAACAGGACATATCCTCATAAAATAAGTTTAGGAAAAGACATCTGTTATATAGTCATTGCTATCCACCTACTAACGTGCAGATAAAACAAGATGGAAGGAGCTTAGAAAAGGGATTTCCTAGGATAATTTAGAGAAGTCAGAGTAGAAAATTTGGGGGAAACTATTGGAAGCACATATATTACAATCTAGTCAAATGATTATCAAGCAACAACCAAGAGATTGTAATATTAGAAATATGTAATGGTTTTACTGCTATTTTGCTCTGAAATAGAGCAAGACAGAGTATCACAACATAAAATAAACATAACAAAGTTATTAAAAGCAAGTATGTATACAAAGCGTACAACTTTTTGCTTGCTCTAGTATTGTGTTATATACAGCCTTAGCTACGGGAGTGGGTTGAATGGTAGATTCCCCAAAGATATGCATATCTAGAACCTGTAAAGGTGACCTTCTGTGGAAAACTTGAAGGTGTTAATTCAAGAAGTTGAAATGAGATCATCCCGGATTGGGGCTGATCTATGGTTTCCTTTCAAAGGTTAATTTTGACAACATTCATAAATGTCTTGCTTCTGTTCTACTTCATACTTGTTGCTCTGGGTGTTTCTTTCTCTTCTACGAAGACATTTCTATTGCCTCCTATTTACTAATTTAGTAACATTACAGATACTTTAATCAAGCTGTACAGCCATGTAGTGCTACAGTATGTAACTAAATCCGGAAGAAACTCTATCCAACACTTCTTCAATCAGTAAGAGTTTCAAGGTCAGTACACACAACACAGAACCTCATGAGCAGCAGACCTCTTTAAACAGTTAATGAATGACCATGAAATGTTCTCTACTTAACTTTTGTACAAGTCTTCCAAGGGATAGGCAGCCGATTGTGGAAATAAAGTGTCTGTGAGCGGTGGATTTAAATTATGTGAAATAAAGTATAGTTAAAAGCAGAGAGGCTTTATATCGATTTATATGAATTATATCGATAGTTTGGGTACTTTGTAATAGTGATATAAGTAGAGAGATAGTACTAGATCAATTAGTTAAGTGAATTTAATGTAATTGTTTTAGACCTATTCCTTGCAGTGGAGACAGATAGGAAACCAGAATCTTGAGCGTCTTTATCTCAGCAAGGCTCGAGCTTTAAAAAAGATGGAACTCCTGGCTCACTATCATTCCGTCCACAGTGTGATCCTTCTTACTTGCCCGTGTACTGTTTATGTATTTTTCTTAGAGCTCTTATATGATAGGAACCTTTTATGAGAATGTGAGGGATGTGATGAGATGCTTGAGAGCATGAGTCACTTCTTACTGAGCTCGGTGCCTGGAGCAGCGCATGCAGATCTGATACCCAGTAGGATGCAGTTAACTTGTGCTCCCTGAATGGACACAGGTGGAAAGGAAAGAAAAACACATGAAAGTGATGACTAGGGAATGTTTCTTTCTGAAGAAAATAAGACATCTACTTTTTATATCGTAATGTCAAATGCTTGTCGCGGAGATAATGTGTACATAAGTTACTGACTGAGGAATGGAGCTGGGAGGCACTTGCCTAGTCTCATCGCTTAGGCTTTATGGTTTTACACGCACGTACAGGTATGATTTGACCAAGTTCCATCATTTAATTCAAATGCATTTTGTCATTTCTAGTTTTTTGTTAGCTAGGACTGTAAGTTTTTGTGTCGGATATGCTGAAAGCTAAATTATGTTCATACATATGCCATCAGAACGTATTTCACCTACTTCGTACACAAATACATAACAGAGAAATTTAAAGCCACATATTAGATATATAAAGTTCAGATTTTTATATTTTCTCTTTTATAATCATGCACTAGTTTTACATTTCCTATTTACACATGTTTTGCCTGAATTTCAATTCTCTTTTATGTTAAATATTGCTTTCCCAGGTTTAGTTGGTGAAATTTGTTTATTTTGTATTTTACATGATTTTTCATCTTACTAAATTTTTTGATTGCAGTTGCTGTAGGTCTTGTGTGTAGATAAATTTTCATTTTCCTAATTTTGTTCTTTTTCTCATGCTTTTATAGTTTTTCTTTCAAAAAATTAAGCACAGGGCAGATTGACCGTGCTTTTTAAGCAGTCTTTTGTTGATTTTTTAATCATTATACAGTAAATTATATTATGCAACATGAAGACAAAATACGGAAATTTCAAAGACGTGGACTAACCCCTCTGTATTCAGGAAGTAGAACAGACCAGTTCGTCAGAAACCCACACAATGTGCTTTTCACAATGTGCACAGCACAACTGCATCCTCCAGAAGCCAACTGCCATTACAGATTTTTATTTTTGAAATGTCTTGTCTTTACTGTTTTAGCACATAGGTACCTATTTCTTAAAAACATTTTTAGCTTTACCTGTGTTTGAACATTATACGATGGCTAAATAGTCTATGATTTTTCCTGTAGCTTGCTCTTTCTTAAAACAAATTTTTTGCTCACAATGCATGTCCAAATAGGATTCGGGATGGGAGATTGGGGTGTACTGTAAATAAGCATTCACCCTCTGGGACCCTGGCTACGGAGCTTCCAGCATCTGGCGCATCATGACAGCAGAAGAGGAGGATGCCGTCTCACCTGTGTGCTTAAAGGAGTTTCTGACTGAAAGTGGCAATTAACTGGCCAAAAAAAGCCACATAAATTCAAAGGAATGGGGACAAACATTCTTATCATGTGACTAGAAAAATCTTATCATAGATGAAATATAATTTATGAAAGTATTATATTGGGCTTGACTTATACCATTTGTTGTTGTTAGCTTAGGTTTAGATGAAACTATTTAACAGATACTAAAAATAAAATATTTATTATCTTCCTTGTTTACATCAAGGCTTGTACACTGAGAACAGCTGATGGACCAAAGAAGTCTAAATATCTAAATAATAAAAAATACATAAAAGTTTTATATTAAAATGTTTGCATAATACAAAATTTAAAGTGTTACATAATTAATTAAAAATGAGACAAAGGAAGTATTTTAATTATATCCAAAGAAAATCTTACTGCTTCTTCAGAGTACAAGAAAATAATATAATTCAAAACTGGAAATGAGTAATTTGAAACTTATCTCAAAACTGAAAAGCATTTAGACTTCCCTATAGAAAAATTAGCATGCTTTTTTTTGTTTTTATATCTGGAGGGGAAATATAATTTAGAATAGACGTTTGGATTCTAAACCCATTCTCTAAGAGAAAAGAATAGTTTGCCCTTGTTATTAATAATTTAGAGAGTGACCTTTTACTACTCATTGCAAAGGCATTTGAATTTAAAATTACTGTTCTAATATTTTTATTCAAGCAAATTCAAGTCAAAGAATTATTGGGTAAGAATAACGTTTGCTATGGAAAAGTTTCTGAGTTCAAAATTATACTTGACTTAAAAAAATCTTTTAATGGATAGACAATGATAAACGAACCAGAAATGTCCTTGAGATACATCTACGGTTCCTCCTCCTTGGCTGTTAGTTGGTAGACAAAAATTAGTGTGCGTGATGACTGCAGACAGCTGGCCAGTAAAAGGGATGATGGGCTCCAGCTGTGCTGAGAGGAAAGGGAATTAAAAAATAGTAAATGGAAATTCACTCACTCCTGTGTTGAACTCTTTTAGAACCAATGGTATTATGATCTGTTCTCATATGCATCAGTGGCTCTGTGAACATGCATACTGGGCATCAGTCAGGGATATTCGGATCTACTCAAGGTACCGCATGCACACACACAGAAAGCGGATACTTATAAAACTCACCAAAACATAAATCTAATCAGGTTAACCATATTTGGAACCTATTAATGACTGTCTTAATCTACTTGGATTGCTATAACAAAATACCATAAACTGGGCTGCTTATAAACAACAGAGCTTTATTTCTTATAGTTCTGGGAGCTGAGAATTTCAAGATCTTGACACAGGGACTGGGGGAAAGGATACCTCAGTGGTTGAGTGCATGCCTAGCATGTATGAGGTCCTGGGCTCAATCCCAGTAATTCCATTAAAAAGTAAATGAATAAATAAATCTAATTACCTCCACCCCAACAAAAAATTTTCAAAAGATAAATTTTTTAAAAAGCAATTATTAAAAAAGGACACAGGGAGATTCAGTATCTAATGTGGGTAATCTTCCTCTTTCACAGATCACTGTCTTTTCACTGTGACCTCATACAGCAAAGAGGGCAGCAGATCTGTTTAATTTCTCTTCTTCCTAGGGTACCAGTCCCATCCATGAGGGCGCTACCCTCACGACCTAACCCTCCCTCCAAGGCCCCACCTTCAAACACTATCACACTGGGGATTTGTTTTCAACATACAAATTTTGGGGAGACACAAACATCCATAGCAATTCTCAAATATAAAATGATGGAAAAATTAAATTTGAAATATTTTTGATCCCAGATACCATCAAGAAAAAAACTGTATGGGTATATTGAACAAAGAAACGAGCAGAATTCTTACTCTCAAAAAAATATTCATATCCTTTCCTATAAAGATTCTGGGAGAATCTTTATTGTTGGTCCTTTCTATTATATTAGAGACATGATATTATTATTATTAGAGACATTTCAATGACTTCCATCTCCTTAAAGTGTGAAATCTAATCTTATTATAACACTCAAGTCCCTTTATACCTGAGTCCTCGGGTAACAACTACTTAAACCCTATCTCCTGTGAAGGTGCATGTGGTGGGTTGTCCCTAATAATAATTGTCCCTAATAATTCATGCCTTCATGTATTTATGTCGATCTGTAGTTCTCTTCAAGGATTTTGGTTTTCCAACATCAGCAAACGTGACAACAGCAATGGCTAGAAAAGTTCTTGTGTATCAGAACTTGCTTATTCTTTTTCCTGGGGATTGTTTTGTTTCCCTGTGCCAAATCCTGGGAGAGACTGAATAGAGGCCCCCATTGTACCAGCCATTCCAGACCATTTGCAAACAGGCAAGGGAGCCCAGCTGTTACCATATGGGACAGAGGTAAACTAATCCAGTGGAACCCATACCCACTGCAAATTGAACACAGAATTGTGAGCAAATAAATCAATTTTTTAATTAAAAACTTTTTTTAATCAAAAATTTTTGATTAAAAAAAATCAGGGGTGATTTGTTATGCACCAGTAGCTGGTTAAACATTATAAAAATTGTGATGCTCATTTCATATGTAAATTTATTATCTGAAATAGATTTTGTTTTTTCTTATTAGCTCTTAGTCTTCGTTCAGAACCCAAACTGAGCATTATTGCTTCAGAAAGACTTTCTTGAATTCCCCCGTTAGGTCTAATTCCCCCCTTCCATTCTCCCAAAGAATACGCAGTGTATAGTTATCTAATAGGTTCTTACGTTATAGTAAACACATTAATAAGTGATAAGGGTGATGAAATTGATTGCTATCAGCTATAATATTAAACTTATGAAGATTTTATGTTTTAGAAACTTTGGAATGAAAAGAACCAAAAAACTGTAATTCTAACACTCATTGTATTCAAATGAAATGTATGATCTGAATGAATGAGTGAGTAGATATTTGCATAATTTTTATGTGTACTCTGTCATTGAGATCACTGCAATGTCCCATTTCTGCTTTATACTGCAGAGTGCTACTTGGTGGTCCAATATGAAACCAATTTTCCTGGCTTTTAACATTTTGTTAATATGACATCATCAGTATATAAGGCTAAATTTAATTATGGTAGATCTTAGGATGTTTTTGAAAGTTGGAGAATTCCAGAATTCAAAAAACTTCACTAATAATGCTTCAAGGAATTTAGGTTTATTAGATAAATTTAGTTTATTTCAATCAATACTTCCAAAAAAGAAAAATGAATGAGGAAATAAAAGGAAGGTAAGAGAAGAAAACCCCCTGGGGCTGCTGTACTTTTATTAAAGAAATGATTTTTTGTGGCTCAGTTAAGTTTTTCTATTATAAAATATTTTGAGACCAGCATTCCTTTCTCCATGTGCCCTGCTGATGCCAGCAGAGAACCTCGTTTTCCAAGTTT
Source organism: Camelus dromedarius (assembly GCF_036321535.1). Lineage (NCBI taxonomy): Eukaryota > Metazoa > Chordata > Mammalia > Artiodactyla > Camelidae > Camelus > Camelus dromedarius. Next base: position 29,639,393 of record NC_087456.1, read on the forward strand.
CTGAATGAGAATTGTTTTATCTTGTTTCATAATTCTTTGGGACTTTCTTTGTAAGTTATTTGTTTACATTTTTCTTTTTCATTAAACAATATATTGCTGAGGGAACAGTTTATCGTTCCTGTAAACTTTGTGCCTCGCCATGTAGCACTGACCGCTGAGTCCAAGTGAAGGGAGTGATCCTTTCTACTATTTCTGAGTCTCGCTTGAAGTCTGGTATGTTCCTTGAGGTCATTCCACTCTTTGGGGTCAGAATTCTCACTTCTCCCAGCTGTATTCATCCTCCTGAATCTCCGTTTATTCACAGGCCACCAGTAGCTGTTTTCCAGCAGAACACACAGGTCTGTGCGTCTGCACCTTGACAGTTAGCCAAGGGCTGGAGGAGATCTCCATGCGGATTTCCTGAACTCTTCCTTTGTGGAGTTCCCTTCTTCAGTACCCTGTCCACAAATCCCACCTGCTTCATCAGCTCTGAATTCCTGTCTCTGTTTCTTCTACTAAGCAATGCTACTGCTCTCTGACTGGGCCGGATTTACTTGCTTGTGGTTTAGAAATTGACTCAGACAGAAGTCTGGGGTGAATGTGGGACTCACCTCACATATTTTCCTTCTCTCAAGGACCGTATTCCTGAAAAAGAATGTGAAAGTGAATATATGAATGTATATGCGTGACTGGGACACTGTGCTGTATACCAGAAATTGACACATTATAACTGACAGTACTTCAATAAAAAATAAATAAGGAAGGAAGGAAAGAAAGGAAAGAAGGAAAGGAAAGAAAAGAAAAGGAAAGGAAAGAAAAAAAAGAAGAATCATATTCCTGTGCTGAAAGTCATGTGGCATTTGAGCATGGCCACCATGTTCTTGGGTTTTATAGCTGCTTACATCAGAAAAGTAAGGTTGACGCACATTATTTCATCATGGTGGGAAACAACTATATATATTTACACATTTATTTTCAATATAAACCGGAAAACACTACAAAAGTGCACTATTTACTCTTGTCTCTCCTACCATCCCCTTTCTCCAGCCAAACTTCATACTGTCCAAAAAACAAATAGACCAAAGTCAAAATCAAAACCTTATTTAAAATGTTTTAAATTAGCTTTTTAGTTTTTATTCAGCTATTAGTTTCTTAAAAACAATAAATCATCTTTGGTAAGGAACACATGAATTACTCTTTACAAGATTCTTACACACATACTACTTTATTGGATGTGATAGTCATGTCAGCTATGAATCACAGCCACGCGTTAAATATAAGGTTGTGATCACTGTCACATGCACCTCGTTCACCATAATTCATATTGTGAAGGAGGAAGTCAAGACTTAAAATGATTGTTACCTGGTTAAGTAACAGACCCAAGGCTTAGTCCCTGCCCCCTCTGTTGAATATACACAGTTCTTTATGTTAATTATACACTGTAATCGGCCTTTCTGCCGTCGAAGGTGCTGTAATAGTATATCCCTCATAATTCATAGCAGAGCAGAAGCGCCTAATATTTTGATTGAAGATACACAGGATTGTTTCAAATTGTGAAAGAAATTGAATACCACAGTGTATCACTCCCACATCTCATGCAAAGATAGCCATCTTCCCCTTACCTCACAGCATCCTCTTCAGTCCTAGAGTGGTGTAAATATTATAAAATGAAACAAGCTCAGAAAGAAAGAGACACTTTGGAGGAATTTCTGGAGACTTTCTTTTTCTTTTTCGTTTTACTCAAGAATTAAATGAAATGAGACTTCTCTAGAATATATTAAAATGGAGTTTCTCTTCATTCTTAACAAGCCACAGTGACTACAGAGGGTGCAGATGCAGGAATACGCAATTTAGGATTGCTTGCTATTTGGAAGATGGTGGACTAAACATCTTCCATATGTTAATTGACTTCACCATAGGTCCTAGGAGGCGGTTTTATAAGAGAAGAACAAGATTTTGGCTGTTCTGTTTAATACACTACATCTTTGCACTTATTTTATCGAAATTATGTTGTGTAAATAGATGAGGGTTATCATGAAATTAAACGTTATGTTGTAACTAATTCGTTTTGAAATAATTTAACAGTCATTGGATTTTACACTAATTGCTTTATGAGATTAATGAATTTACATAGTTATTTGAGTCTCATTACTTGGCAGGATATAGGGGAAAAAAAAGCTAATAAACTGCTCCGAGAACGCCAATTGGCATGAAGCAGTGGGAAATAAACCTCTGCTTCAAAGCAGCAGCGGTCTTCCTTTGTACAAAAGAACTGGTGATAAAATCCACTTCTATTTCAGGCCTGTGAGAGAGATCCAGGCTGGAATGAAAGAAATCCTGTGTAGAAAGGATTTTCCTATGTACATATCACTCATCTGTGTTAACTGGGCAGAATATCCTCTATCCCGGGCAAAAGTTCCAGGCAGAGAAAACAAGTACATAGGACCTCTGCCAAGCTACTCCAAGTTACAAATGCCGAAGGCCTGTGATAGTGGCTGGTGGAGACAAGGTGAACTTAAGATACACTTTGAAGGTCCTACCACTTTGCTGATGGCAGCATCATTCCACAGGTGTCTGGACCACTCTGTTCAATCAAAGGACACTTTACAAGGATTCAAGCAGAGTGCAGTGAAAGCACCTAAGGGATGATGTAGTGTGTGGTCCAGTCACATCAAGGACCTGAGGGGGAAAGGAGAGGGGAGGGATGGTAAGCAGAAGCCAAAGAGCTCTGACAAGCAGGCCGCTTAAGCCTTCGTCTTCAGTGGAAGAACACAGCGCACAGGCAGTGAACTGACCAGAGGCAGCTGGCTGGAATAACCACTTCAGATTCACTCTCGCCTCCTGCTCAGAAGCTCCTGTTAGCAGTCTCCAGTGTGCTGATCCGAACAGAGCTGAAGAGCAGGTGAGATGATGGCTGGCGCAGCTCTGCAAGGCAAGGGGGGTGTTGGTGAAGAGAGAAGAGAGCACGTGGAAAATGCGCATGGATGAGATTCCGTCACCCATGTATTGGCTTTCTGTTGTTTCTGGAACAAATGACCACAAACACAGGAGCTTAAAACAATACAGGAGTCTAAATGGCTTTCACTGTGCTAAAGTCAAGATCTCAGTGTGACTGCATTCCTGGGGGAGGCTCTAAAGAAGAATGTTTCCTTGCCTTTTTCAGTCTCTGGAGGGCACCGCGATGGGTTGGTCCATGGCTCCGTCCCCTGTGTTTTCAAAGCTCTCCCTCTGACTCTGACTTCTGCTTCCACCGTCACACTGGCTTCTCTGACTCTAATATTCTATGGCCCTCTTTTCCTTATAAGAACTCTTGTGATTTCATTGGGCCCACCTGGATAATCCCGAATAATCTTGCCATTGTGAAATTCTTACTTTATTAATGTCTGCAAAGTAGCCTGTGACATATATCTACAGGTTCTAGGAATTAGGATTTAGGGGGGGCATTATTCTGCCTACCAAACTATATTTAAAATTATAGATCCATGCAACTATAATAGGAAAAGAGGAAAAATTGTATACTCTGGAGTCAAGGAAATATGTAACCTAATTCTCATTCTAAAATATTATATTTGCTTTATAATTTGGAAACACATTATTTTACTTTTGAAATCTCTCTCTCCATATATTTATACGTATATAAGGATATATTTAGTCATAAGCAAGAATAATAATGATATAATGACGTTCAGAAAATAATTTATGTCAGGTTACATAAAATCATCACATATATTCTTGTGTAGGTAAAATACATACATGAATCATGTATGCAATCACACACATAGCCTTCAACAATACATACTTTCACTATCTATCCATATATGTGACTTTTCATATAAATCTAACATAAATTATGTGCTAAGTATTAATATAATTATGAAGATCACTGTTTTTATTATCCCTCTGGTTACACATGAGTTTACTAATACATGACACCTTAGATTTTTGTAATTTTATCTGGACTGTATACTTTAGCCTTTTATGTAACTACTGTGCCCTTAGTATACATGCAGTGAGTACAAGACCATTGACATTAAAAGGAAATAACTTTCCTACTTACAAGTCATGTACATTGCAACTTCATTTTCAAAATCATTAGCTCCTGCCTCCTAGACAAATCTCATGTATGTGTGTATATATATATAATATATATGTGTGTATATATAGAGACATACATACAACACATACACATATATACTGTTTCAACTGTCATTCTGTTGGGAAAAATTTTTTTAAATAAATTGTTCTGCCATTCCAGAAAAATCTCTTCACAAATGCAGAAAAGAAAGAAACCATTTGTATTACTGAATAAGCCTTGAGCCAGAATGCTACGTGCATCATGAGCAATCTGCTGACAAGGCTGCAAAGGCAGAATAAACTCACCCCGCAATACAGCCAGGCAGATACAATCCATTACATGCACGTCCTCAAGATAAAAGATAACTTGTCCTCATGTGAGACGACGTAAGGACATCATTTGCTATGTTTAGTTCATATGAATTTCACCTGATAATGGGATGGCCATCTGTGTTAGTTAATTGCCTTTATTTAAAGCAAAAACAAAAACAAAACCCTCTCCCATCTTTATGACAAACAGATAATAGTTCCAGTGTGGGGATGCAATCTATTTTCCTTAACGTTTACATTTCAGAGATGGCTTCTGAGTTGTAAAACTAGTAAGAGGTTTGTTTTGCCTTTAAAAAGTATTACTTACATACCAAGGAAACAGAAAAAGAATGTACAATTGTAAGTTTTCTCAAGGAAATGCTCCAAGAAAAGGAAGAGAGGAAAAGATCTCTTTCATTTTTGGCAGCAGGAAATATTCAATCTTTTTTTTTTTTTTAATATCTCTTTAGAATATTAATACTAATGTCATGGATTAACTTTTCTACTTATATAAGGAAGCGCAGAGTAGCCAAATTCATAGGGACAGAAAGAAGAAGGGTGGTTGCCAGAGACTCGCAGAGAGTTGTTGTTTAATGGGCACAGAGTTCTGACTTTGGAAGCTGAAAACAGCTCTGGAGATGGGTTGCACAACAGTCAATGAGCATAAATGTTCTCACGAACAGAACATTTAAAACTGGTTAAGACTGTAAAGTTCATAAGTATATTTACCACTATTAAAAATAAGTTCTAAAGTACTTGTAAGAAATCTTCCCAATGGTTCTCATGAAAATTCCTCTCCAAAACTCTTATGACCTGGATAAAGTTATTCCTGTCAAGTTGTGATTTTTTGTGACAAAGAATTATGAGAAGCATTTTAACTAGTAAAATATGCCTTGGAAAATACATTTAATATCCCTTTATTTTTGTTGGTATACTTAACCTCTATAAATCCTCCCTCATAATTACTTTTTTTTAATTTGTTGTATGAGCAGAAAAAATTCTGATTGATTATTTATTGCTTAGATAGAGCATTTAAAAGCTTGCTGGAAACTTCAAAAATTTGCTTTTAATTAAAATATCACTTTCTTCAAAAATACTTTTCCTGTAAAGATGGATTCAGTCCTTTTCCTATTCCTATAGCTACACATTCTGGTCCTTTCACCCAGGCAGGCAACTTTGCTGCATGCAGTCACGGGTTCTAAATTATCCGCTCATCCCCTAAGAACTTATATAGGAGGATGATGTCAGTGCGTGCTGGACAATGACCCAGCACTTAGACGGAAGGGATACTTACACTGCAAGAATGATTCTTCAGTACTGGCCATACGGAGGACGGTGCAGAGCTCTGCTAGATTCACCCATCCTGAAATCTGTTTAGCTAAGATGTGTGTAGTGTAGCTGACAGAAGCTTTATACAGTTGTGTCCACAGCAAAAAAAAAAAAAAAAAAAAAAGGAATGGCATTTATGTTATGTTATGGTTTCAATATTCAGGACATAGTGCCTTATCTGTGTCAGCACACAGGTAAACAGTCTGTAAGGTCACTTAATGAAACTGTACCTACCTACTAGTCCCATAAAATTCCACCGTGTCCTTCCCACTGCAAAAGTGAAATCTTGCTGAATATGGCCCAGTCTTATTAATGTTCCCTCTCTCCTGCGTTTGAGGAATTATGTTTTGTATAGGGAAAATAAAAGACTTTAAAGCTCTTTCTATTCCTCTAATTTCTTAGGATTTCAATTTTTAAGTACTCAATTTTAAACTGGATAATCCACTAGAATAATTCAATAAAAAGACCATGAAGCCAGTTAGCGGTCTGATGTTTGTTTTCTGACTTTTTTTTCCTTCCTGAATAATTCCTTGTTTTCCTTCTTTGAATAGCTTTTGTTATGGTTATTGTCCTTTTGAAGACATGCTTATGTATTCTTCTTTTATTTTTAGGGTATAAGTAGACACTGGCATTCTTAGTTTCCCGGCTTGAAATGTTGAGCTGCTGGAGTTAAACCTGGCTCTTTTCTAATGATGCCTGCCAACAGAAGAACACAAATGCCCTCTAAGCATTGGGTGCCATGATTTTGGAGTATACATCCATTGGGAACCATCCAATGCCAATGGCTGGAGCTATACACTATGACTCCCAGAGTCTACAGGAAGGTGAAATATTTAATATAAATGTTTCTTAACAGAAAGCAAAAATCCTAATTCAGTCCCCTCACCCATCATTTCCTAGAAAACTCACCATTGCTTATTAAGAGATGTGGGCTTTTCAAGTTACAGCAGAGGCAAAAGCTAGAAGGATTCAACAAAACAATTTTAATATAAAAAAGAGGCAGAAACGAAATGTGTTTAAATTTTGTCAAAATTTATTCTGAGCATGTCTTGAAATTTTGCAGGATGCCAGCAATTTGGGGGCTGCAGGATACAGCTTTGTTTTGTTTGTTGTTTTTTTAAGTTCTTACGATGTAAGCTGCCATCTGTTCTTAATTCATTAACCTTAGACTCCAAGGAAGTTACAGCTAAAGGGGAGTCATGGGGTGAGGGATGAGGAAGGGAAGATGTTCCAGAAGCAGGAACTCTACTTAGCTCTAAGATTATCTTCTTTGTGCTCCTGACCCCCGATCTGTCTGTGTTACGACAAAGAGAATTCTTGTAAGTTGATTTTATAGGCAGAGAAGAAACAAAGGCATGTATCCAAGTGATACTATGTAGTATCTGCTGTAGCACAAATATCAGGTCTTCTCTTTGTCTTCTTTTTCTCCACTGGTGTAAGATTTAATTGCATCTGTATCAGAGAGGATGTGATTTCCCCATCTTCCACAGTAACTGCTAACTTTCATTAACTTTTAATTACTGCCTTTTTTGACCTACGGGTGAAAATTTGCCTCAAGTTAACAGTGTTTTGAGTCACTTCAAACCACTCAAAGATCTTTCTGCACAAGTACTTATGTTGCCAAACCCCTTATGCTCAAGGTCAGTGGATTTCCATTTGAAAGGCTCCAGTGGTCACTAAAAATTGCCTTGTGACAGGAACCATATGTGTTGGCTGTCTCGAAGCAAAGATGGAGAGTGCCTGGCTGTTTCTGTAATCCTTTGGCTCCTGACGATACTCAGAACCTCACATCCTCACAACCTTGGACTACAGGACCCTGGGGGACTGAGTGCCTGGCTTTTGACAAGATGAATTATATGGTTCAAGTTTGCAAATTGCTCAGTGACTTACTTCAAGGAGTTACTTTTAAAAAAAAGTTTGTATTCACATGGTAGACTAATGTGTCTACCTTGAAATGTTTGTAAAAATAAATATTTTTAATGATGGATATTGTTTAAACATTCATGTTTTCCAGAAAACCAAAGAATTAAACAAACAAAAGCAATATAAAAATCCGAAATATTTAAAGTTCATAAAGTGGCATCAATTTAAGGTCACAATATTTGTGGGATTCATAAAGGATTTGATTTACCTTTCAGAGGAAAAATGACCTGCCATTCCATTATTTACTGCAACCTCTGTGTTCCCTGGGTGTGTATGCATGCGTGTGTGTGCGTATCAGCTTATGTAAAATTTGTAATATAAAGTGAACAGTTTTATGTTGTTTTCTTTAGGTTCTTTTCTTTGAATCATGAGCATATAGTTTAATCCTTACAGAAAGAATGGGTTAAACTTAAGTTTGTAATACTTTATGTTTACTACCAAGAACTATATTAAAATATTAATCTTATAAAAGTATTCACACACTCAAACATTTAATTTTCCTCCTCTGAATAACACCTCTGTTAGGTGTGTTCACATATACGTTTTCTTTAACTCCTAAACAACTTTTGAAATTTGAATTATAACTCATCATAGCAGAAATATGAAAACTGAGGTTTAGAAGACTGAAGTAATTTGCCCAAACCCATACTAGTAGTAAGTGGCAGTGTTTTCTATCTCCAAACTTCATGACTTTCTCACCATTCCATGTATTAGATTGGTATATGTTTTTTAACCTATGGGTATAATTAAAGGTTACAAATCTCTTGACTACTAAGTCAAGGACAAGAAAATGCTTATCTAAAAATCAATACATGGGTCTGAGAGGTAGAATTAACTCAATATTTCTTTTCGTTAATTAAAGTAAAATATAGGACAATGAAATTGAACACTCAGTGGTGCTAATTCTTACTTAGCTTTAATACTTGGAAGCCGATGGGCCAGTTGTGACTTCTGTGTTGATGTAATTATAAATGATGGCACATTTGTTCTCACTGATTGACATGTTTTATCCTTGACAGTTGAACAATTTAAGGACAAAGTCAATCATCGATTATCTGTCATCTCATCTCCTTGTCCCATGAAAGACTAAATCATGTTTGCATTTCAAATGAGTTAATGTTGGCTAAAGGAATCGCATAATAAAAGGGCTTTTAACAAATATACTAAATGAAAAAGCATTAATAATTAAGTATATTGATCCATTAATAACGAGAAGAAAAATCTTAATGAAATCATTACAAGTTAACAAGCAACTTCAAGAGAACAAATCATGAATGTATTTGGGTTCAGGGAAATTCAAGGATATCTGGGTAAATTACATTATGATCCTTATCAAATTTCAGCACAAATGACTGACAAATGGAAATAAAGACTTTCCCATAGATTTAATACTTGATGAAGACACGAATTCTATATTTGCAGATGAAAAGTACATTTTGCATCTTATAAGAATAAGATTAGAAAATAAATGTAAGCTGTAATTATATAATACTTAAATTGGCATGCATTTTGCATATTCATTCACTAAATAAATTGATTTTGGATCCAAAGGCATTAATTGTCCTTGTCAATATTTTAAAGCATAGTGATATGGTTTCATTAACTAATGTATTATTGTGAAGCAATATTATTTTTTAAAATGTCATTGACTTCTTAAAAATAATTTTCTGGTTATATTTCATTTAGTTGTTCAAGTAGACACTTTACAAGCATTTTCCAGAAACAAATAAATAAACACGTTTTGCTTGCCAGAATTCTTGTATATGTTAAACTGAGAAAATTCCATTAAACTTGGTTTAGGTCACATTTGTTACAATGGTCTGTTTTCATGCCTTCATATTTAAGAATAGCACCAATCTTTATTTGTACATTCCATGATATCTTAAGCTGGATGCACCAAAATCTGATCCTGGAATGAGGATTCAAGAACAAGTCAGTAATGAGACTAGTAAGGCAGTGCGGGAAACAGGACCGAGAAGAATTCCAACAAGGATGCGAAATCAGGCCAAGTCCCATCCACAACCTGATGTCGTGAGAAGATAAGGATGCAGCTCTGGAGCATAAATCATATCTCAGAATTTGCCTGTCTTGAGAGGAGGCAGCTGGGTTTTATAGCTAACCCATCTTGGGTTTGAGTAAATACAGTGAAGTGTAAACTTGCAGGGTAATTCATTCACTGTGCATATAAGTTCCAATAGCCAAAAGGCCTTCAGAAAAATGTTGTGGATATTAGATGAAAAACACAGCAAAGACTTATTTTAGCAAATTAAAATTAAATAACAAATTAAGGAAAATACATGTAAATGTAGATATTTTATCTGTTACATTATGATACCACAGGCACTATCGCTGAACTTTCATAAAGTGCACTTAAGGTTTTAAAGAATTAGAAATAAAACAAAAATGGTCTTAGTTTTCTGTTGCACTAATACATGCAAAGAGCATTATAATAAAGCAGTAATTTTGCTGAATGCACGTGTTTTCAAGGAAAGCAAGTTTTAATCTTAGTTCTCGAGCATCACATAGATATTCAAAACTGCTTATTGAAACTTATGAAACAGGGAACCTCTAAGGCCTCAGGATTTCTTTCTAACTGGTATGTTGATTCTATTAGAAAGGCTTCATATTTCTGCCCGTATTTATGGACAGAATTTCAGTATACAATGAAAGGAGCTTTTAGTGGATAATTAAAATATTCATTTTTAAAAATGTTTATAAACCTGCAAAACTTACGCTATATGTCTGTTGTATATAATTAAAACATGAGTAATTTTTTTTTTCAAAATCTGATGCAATGGATAAAATGCTGTGTTAATTGCCTATCAGACCTTGTGGTTTTCCTGATGTAGCTGAGTTAGCAGAAAACAATACGTCACTCAGACGTATTGGGTAGCTAAATTGTACCTGGAAAATCTGTAGCAATAATGATAAATATTGAATAGAGATAATATGCTTTTATATATATTTACATACATAGTTGCAAAAAATATACACGATATTCTTAAGGGTTTCAAAGAGTTTCTAGTTTAGAGGAACCTGTTTAGAGATGCTTGATATAATGTATGATGCAATACAGACACTTTCAAAGGCTTTTTCATGCAAGTTTAAACAAGAGAGGGGGCTGGCTCTTCATTGTGGATTAATGGAGACAGTGAAGGAAACAGGGGTGAATACATTTTCAGTTAGGGTAAATGTGAGATGGAACATTTCCTGTAAGTTAAAACAAAATTAATCATCTCTCTCAATATTTTAAAACCTAATGTATTTTTCTAGAACACTGTGTACTCAGTATCAAATAATCCTTTTTACGTTTGCAATAGCTCAAAATACAACACCAAGTTATCATCATCATTTGTGACCCGGTCAAGACCTAGCTGCCTGCTTATGAGCTAATCCATTAAATTACTGTGACTCAGATTTTTCTGCTGTAAAACAAGCATATTGGTTCTGATGAGGCCAACTGTCCATAATCTATGCCACGTTTTATACAGCAGTTTCTAGAAGGAGAAACACAGGTTTTTGGTGATTCTGAAATATTGCTGAACTTGGCAAGTAATTCAAATTTCTATGAGACTTGATTCATGAACCCTGAAATGGGAATAACAAAGGAGGTAATGAAATAACAAACAGATGTTGAGTTTATTTTTAACAAATTATCATTTAGTCCTTACAGAAACCTTAAAATGGAAATACAATTAGCACAGTTTTGAAATTGAGATGTGAAAAGAGTATCTAATTTCCAAATTATTAATGTCTTAGTGATAAACTAACCTTTTCTCTGGCTCAAGGAATTCTTTTATGAAGACGCAAAGATCCCTTACTTAACCCAAAAGGATCAAATCAAGTGAAAGTACTTTAAAATTGTAATTCATTTTTCAAACATTAAAAATAATGATTTATTAGTAGAATAGTTGAATCCACAGTACTTAAGACCATATCTAATGATACAATATTTTCAACTTACAGTATTCTGATAAAATAACATCAGAATCCCTAAATAATTAAAATATAACCCAATTTATCAAGATTTGCCATGTCAACAATGTATTCTGTATATTAACGTAATACACTAAAAAAATAATAGACCACTTGCTAGTTTCCAAACACCTTTCTATTTATAAAGTTCTTTTAAGATTGTACTTCACAAGTAAATTATAAATTATAAGTAATTTAAAAGTCAAAAGTAAGATCATATAAAGGCTTGTATTAAGACTTCCAAGTGCTTCAACAAGGAATTATAGTTTGGGAATTTTAAACTGTGTTCCAATGATATGCTTTGTAAATGTCACATACTGTTAGAGATGTGACAGTAAATAAAATGATCAAGTAATATAAATGAAAAATATCAGCCTCAAATCAGCAGTAGTAAGCAACCAATCTGGAACACCAGATGGAGAATTAACTGCAATTCAATTATCTATATTAAAATGACTCCTAGGTGCAATTGAAAAAGATACAACATAAAAAAAGAGAAATTGACCATATGTAGCTGGTAAAAAAAAGATTTGTCAATGCAAAATGAATGATTGTTGTACATAAGGCATTTGTTTTGTCATGGGAGATATTTATGAGTGTGATTCTAGACACATTGTATTGCTACTGTGCAAAAGATGTTGTATTGTCTTGGTAAGTCTGTGATTTGTTCTTTCCTAATTCAAACAGTTAGACAAGGAGAAGACATTTTTATATAAAACAAATTTTGTTTCCTTCCATACTCCATTTGAATTTTGCAAGGGTTAAATGAGATTGGAAGTAGCGTTCACAGAAAAAAGTAAATAGAAACTATATAAATGTAAGAGGGAACATTTGGAATTATAGTCATCAGAAAATTCAGGTTGAAGCAGGAGTGAGATGCTTTCACTGCCTGTCAGATAGATAAGGATTAACTGACTTGATGGCATGCAATCTTAGTGTGGGTGTGGGCGAACTGGGATTGGTTCTATTATATAAAATTAACGGAACTATGAATTTAACAGCGTATCTGAGGACAATTTGGATGTAATGATCATATTTTAACATGTTCATTTACTTTGGATCAGCAATTTCATTTCTGGGAAGCTTTCAGCAGTATGCTTAATTACCCATAGTGATATATGTACAGAGGTGTTCATTGTAATGTTATTTATAGTGGGTAAAGATTAGAAAAATCTGGGCTATCTTGTGGTAGTGGTGGAAGTTTTAAAATAAAAACTAACAGAAAATAGCACTTAAGAAGGAAAAAAATACATGTACATAGCAGAGACATTATATGTCACTATAGGTATATAGTAAAGCTGCTGTGGCCTAAAATTTGTAACATTTCTCATGTTTCCAAAATGTGTTGAGGATACTTAATAAGCAGTTTCTTTCTGAGTTCATTTAATAACCTATATAATTATGCATGTAACAAACACTCATTTAAAAATGAAAAGACAAAAGACAATATAAACAAAATATAAGTGATTCACTGTTCTAATTTTCAGTCCACTTATTTAAGTAGGTGAGTTGAAGATTATGGACATGCATTTTCAAAAGATGAATCAAGTCACATGTGTAAATTAATACATACCTAAACGCTTTTCCTTTATATTGTTTAATTTGTATTTTTCAACTTCAATTAACGCAGCACAAAATACTATTTTTAAGAGTTGCACACCAGCAAGATTTGAATACACACCTATTGTTGGGTACTTTCTAATTTAAAGACATGAAGATGACAGTGTATAAATACTATATATTTATATATCTCTGTCCATATTTCAGTTTGTTTTCTCATTTTGGAGTCTTGGAATTGTAACCGAAGCATCAAAGTTTATAAACATACTTTAAAGTTCTTAAAGGTTTATCACCAATGTGTTTCCTAAAAGGGTTGCAACCATTTGTAGTATTTACAGTAATACATACATATGGTACGGTGGCTGGGCTTTGTGTTTTTTTTCTTTTTTTGTGTGTTATTTTGATGGGTTTAGACTAATGTTTATTTAAATTTACATTTATGACTACTGGTGGGAATATGTCAAACTTCGAGGGTTTGCAGACCATCTTTGTGTATTTATTTATGGAATTGTCCATTCATTCATTCATTCATTTGTACATTTAGCTAGTAATGAATCCTTGCCTTTTTGCCAGTTTCTGAGGAACTATTTGTAAGTGAATTTGCATTTTAATCACATGACGTTAAAGAAAAGAAGAATGATATGCAGCCAGTGGGATAAAAGTTTGGAAAGTTTAAAAGAACCAATATTTCGATTGACTCATCGCCGTAACTGGAGGCTTTGCTTAGCTAAATGAGCATAATTACATGTAGTTCGGGGTCTGCAGACAAATCAGTAATACTAAGAGCCGAGCTCTGTACATGGCAGGGATGATACCATAGTGAACAAAATAAGCAAAACTCCTTATTCTCATGAATCTTACATTGTAGCAAGAGAGGGGCAGGACAGAGACAACCACATAGTTCAAATGTATAAAACTTTAGATAGAAAAATGGGTCGTGGAGAAAAATAAGACAAGATATTGGGGATTTTGCATTGTCAGAAAAGGTACCACTAGTATTTGATATTTGAATAAAAGCCTGAAGTAGATGAAGGAGCCATGTGGCTATCTGTGGGAAGATGTTGGAAGAAGGCATCAAGAGGTTGACCCTTGAGTTGGACCTAGGAAATGAGACTCCTCACCCCTTCAGTGTCCTTGAAACACACCCTCTGCTCACCATTCCCACACCAGGAGCTATTCCAAAGACATAGCCTTGAGTGAGGTGTTGAGTCCATCTGGACTGAACATATGACGGAACCCAGTTAAGACGTCTATGCAAACTTTTCACTTTCTGGCAGGTGGGTGTGGGGATCTACTGATCTGCCTGCCCAAGACGGCCTCGTGAGTAAGTGCCCTTGCTTATTAAACCTGCCACCAGCTAGCCTAGGGTAACTGCCTCTTTCTTTGGTTTCTCCCAGCCATGTGTGTGTGGGGACCAGTTTGCAGACAAACAGAAGAGTATTTCAGATACAGAAAACTGTCATCTCAAAGTCCCTCAGTAGGAATGTGTCTGACACTTCCCAGCATCAACAGAGTGAGAGAGGAACTGAGGGCTTATGCAGGCATATCTTGTTTTATCAGGCTTTGCTCTATTGTGTTTCGCAGAAGTGGGTTTTTTTGTTCTGTTTTGTTTTGTTTTACAGATCAAAGATTTGTAGCAGCCCTGTGTCAACCAAGTCCATCGGTACCATTTTTACAACAGCATTTGCTCGCTTCATGTCTCTGTGTCACATTCTGGTAATTGTCACACTATTTCAGACTTTTTTGTTATCATTACATGTGTTATGGTGGTCTGTGATCAGGGCTCTTTGATGTTACTACGAGACTCATTGAAGGCTCAGATGATAGCATTTGTTTTAGTAATAAAGTATTTTTATTTAAGGTATTTACATTGTTTTTCTAGATATAATGCTGTTGCATTATGTAGCATTAGTGTAATCATAACTTTTATATGCACTGGGAAACCAAAAAAAAATGTGTACTCACTTTATTGCGATACTGGTTTACTGAGGTGGTCTGGAAATGAACCCTCAATATCTCGGAAGTATGCCTCCAAAGTGGGACCACGTATGGCCTCATAGGCTGTAGGAGTTCTCATTTATACTCTGATGAGCTAAGATGCCATTGCAGAGTCCCCAGTGTAGGAAGATCATATCTGGCTAGTGCCCTAAAATGATTAATTGGATACCGGGTGACAGAAAATTAGATAGCAACATTCTAGGTGGGAAATGATGGTAACCGGTATAGAACCGTATTTATGGAGACCATGAGAAATGGTTAAGAACATACCTGAAGGCAGAGCTAAAACATTGCTGACTTATTGAATGTGGGAGTTGAGAGCAAGTTAGAATCAAGGATTACTCTACGGATCATGCCCTAAGTAGCTGAAAGAATGAAAATTATTTACTGAACATAGGATGCCTGTGGAAGGAGTACACTTTAGGAGGAATATATTTGAAGTGTGTCTGTCTTAAGAATGTTAATCTTGACATACCTATTAGATATCTATGTACCTGGAGATGTTGATGAAACCGTTGTTTATATGATTCTGAAGTTCGGAGTAGAGGTCTATGTTTGAGATTTAGCTTTTGGAGTTAACATATAGATGGTATTTAAAATCTTAATGAAAAAGAACATGAAAAAGAATATATACATATATATATGAATCACTATGCTGTACACCAGAAATTAACACAACATTGTAAACTGACCATACTTCAAGGGAAAAAAAAGAATGAATGAATTTGCCAAAGGAGTACATAGAGAAACTGTTCTACGAGTGATACCTGGATTCTCTACTGTTTTAAAGATCAGGAAGATAAGGGTTTGGCAGCACAGAAACCTGAGAAGCAACAGCCAATTCAATGACAGGAAATGCAGGACTGAAAAGTGACCCTTAGAGACCATTGAGGAACCTTGGGGATTGTGTTTGTTCTCTTGCATCGCCTCCAGCTCCAAATCCACCCTATTTGTGCTGTGAAAATGGATCTGGATTCTTAACATGGTTTTCCTTTTGCATTTGGCTGTAAACTTTGACCCTGGAGGGTGCTAGAGAGACTTTGCAGGAGGAGAAGTTTCTGCTGTCTGGTTCTGGTTCTGTTTCTTCCTCATGCCTGGTTTTCTCTGGCACCAGGCTCGTGCTGTGTTCACAGCCTTGCCTGGGCCAGCTCCACGGGCACCACTGCCAGAGGGACCCAGAGGCAGGCAGCTACCCTTAGTTCTTACTCTCAGTCACGATCATTTCCCATACGAGCATCAGAGTGTTTCCAGTGAGGCAATTTCCCATGCATGCTTTTCTAAGCACCCTAGAGGAGCCTACTTCTAGCAAATTCCTGAAGATAGAATTTCAGCAACTTCTGTCCATGCAACATTATAGCAACTTCTCTGCCATCCAGTGAGCAAGGTCCTGCCTTTTCCAACAAGGCAAATATCTCAGTCTCAAGAGTACAATGGGGAAGGGTATCTTTGCCCGCCCCCTGGGTCTCAGCCCTAGGGGTATTGGCTGCTCTTATCTCTGCTATTCCTATATTCTTTAGAATTCTCTCACTTCTTAGTAGTCAGATCTTTGTTATTCTAATCCACTGTTATTGTTAATAATTTCTCAATATTAAACTTTCTCTGTTCAAATTACTGTGTGGTTTTTATCTCCTCACTGGAGTCAGATGGATAAGAGAGATTTTGTTTGAGTCTTAGGAGTAAAAGCCTAATTGGAATGACTTGAAGAAAGATTGGGAGATGAGGAATTGGAGAACTGAGTATAAATAACTCTTCTGGGGAAAAGTGTTTTGCTGTAAAGGGGAGGAAAGCAATGTGGAATGAGACACAAGGGAGTAATGGTTCAAATGACAGAATGTTTTTTGAAGATGTGAGAAATGACAGCACTAACCATAGTGCTGCAGTCAAGACTCACAACTGCTTCTTAAAGCATTCAGAGATTTGCATCGGGACATTGATCTAGGAGGCAAAATAAAATTATATATATTGAAATGAATGCATACTCTGACATGAATGTAATTAGAATAGGCATCTATATATGTCAGAAAAAGGCAAAATGTTTGAACAACTCTCTGTACAACTCAAGCAGAAAATATCATGAATACTAAGCAATCTGGATAAATAATTCAACAGTGATGTAAGTTTCATGTGACCAGGGACACTTTGGTTGGTAAATGCTACAGACCTAAGGCTTAACTGAGAAGCCAACTGGCGAATACTTGATCCATAAGTGCGAGGAGGTTTAAGCCTCCCTTATCTGCCCTGTCTTTCCCTTGCCACTTTAAGTTTTCATGTTTTGATAAAAAATCCAAACTGATATAAATATCCACATTAAACTACAGAAGATAAAATCGGTTAGTAATCTGGTATGTTTAAGCATTGCTGTGAAACTTATTTTACTGTAAGAGCCAAAATTCAACATTGGAACTGAATATATATATGTATAATGTATATTATGTATATGCTATTTGACTACATCATATTCTGACATGGAATAATAAAGAATAGAAGAACACCCTTTGTTAGTATAATATAACTCTATTAGTAAAATGAAAACACAAATAGAAAAAACATGTAAACTATGTTTAACAAATATATATACATGTATTCATATATATTTACATATAGAGTAGACACATACAGCATTTAA
This sequence comes from Camelus dromedarius, assembly GCF_036321535.1. Taxonomy (NCBI): domain Eukaryota; kingdom Metazoa; phylum Chordata; class Mammalia; order Artiodactyla; family Camelidae; genus Camelus; species Camelus dromedarius. The sequence goes on from NC_087456.1 coordinate 29,657,166, forward strand.
ATGTAAGTATGTTTACAAATATTTTTATTATAGTCGAACCAGAACCTTTCTAAACTTTGTATCCATAAGTAAGTTTTACAAAGATCGCTATTAGTTTAATAAATGGAAGTTTGTCTGATCAGAGAGACCTTGTTAATAAAAAGAGGAAGAATACACTAAATGTTTTCAGGGCTAAGTGAACAGCATTTGCTAAGAAAAGCCTCAGCCTTCACTATGTCAACAGCAGCAGCAGATAAGCTGCAATTCAAATTGGTTTCCTGAAACATGGGAACCATTAATGTTAGAAGAGGGTTACTAAAACTTACATCACATACATCATCACCTTCTTCTCTAAAGAGGGAGGGAATCACTTGTTCCTTCATTTTAGGCACTTCCTCTGAAGAACAGGTATTTCGGAAAGCACACTTCAGTCAGGCCAAACCATTTGTTAAGCTGTGAATATAGCAACTTCTGGAATAAGAGTACTATTTCTCCCTTTCATTTTTTTTTAAGGGTGAATACAAGCTTTGGAATAATTTCTAACAACATAAATTGTTCTAAGATAAGATTTTAACAAAGTTAATAATCATACATAAAAATTCAAAAGCTGGCCAAAAATTAAAAAGAAAATTGATATAAAATGGAAATAAATTAACCTGCTGTAAAAAGGTGTGATTTCTGGTTAATATAGTTATATTTTACTCTTTAAGGTATCTGCCACAGTTTAGTCACACATAAGACACCCCTGTCAGGTTGCATTAACATCTGTTTTCTGAAAGTTTCCTCACTGTACGTTAGGTCTGACAATTCATAATGCAGTGTAATAAGTATCTCTATGGACGTTTTGCAATGTCTCCAAATATCGTAACTCATGAAGGAAAAGTCTTCATATATATATAGAGAGAGAAGGAATTATGAATACGGAAATATCTTTATACATTTTAGTTATATTTTAAAAGATATTTTCTAAGAGAGTATATATTTCTCTTGAGGCTTCAGAAAAATCTTAGGAACATGAAGCTATCTTGCTTATGTTCCCCTCGTCTGTTCCATTCATTTCTTCTCCACTAGCTTTTTTCCCTCTGACAAAACCACCTTTACAACATGATGGGGAGAGCACACATTTGCTTGACACTCTTGACGCTTTCATTAAAATACCATATTTCCCTTCGTCCTTCTCTTTCTTCCTTCCTTCCTTCCTCCTTCCTCCCTTCCTTCCCTCCTTCCTTCCCAAGTTGTGATTAGAAGTCGACTCAGTTAATGATGGAGCGTGAATTCCAGCTGCCACATTGAGGGGCTTAGTAGATGGGAAGATGTAGGGGGAAGAAGACCAAAGAGCCTGATGTACCCTGGCGGTGGAGGGGTGACGTAGAAGTGTGAGGCGTATTACAGCAACCAACAAGGAAATAAACTAGGGAAAGGGGGCGGACTGAAACAGTCTCAGGTAACTTCTGAGGTGTAGGGTGATGAGGCTATGGATGTTTTGGTCGTGCTGGGAATCTCTTTTGAAACTTGAAAATGCCGGTGTGTAGGATGGTCCCTGCGCAGGGAACTCCTTAACTCAGTCAGCTGAGATGAGGACAGTCCTTGAAACTCTCTTCTGTTCTCTCACTAAAATGCCCTGGCTTTCCTTTCTACTCATTCTACTATTGGCAAATTATCTTTCCCCTTAACAGTGGCTGCTCATTAAGGTTCAGATCTTGACATTCTGGTTTTTTCCTGTTCACTACTCTTTTGAAAAAGTTTGCTATGCTTGATTTTCATTAAATTATATTCTATTGATTCCTTAATTATCAATATCCTATTGATTCCAGATATTGAACCAATCATTAAAGAATCAAGGGTGAAAAAGTTTCAGCACCCAATTTCAAGAACGTCACTGTCTGTAGAAGTTTCCTTCTATTCCTTCTTTGCCGAGAGTTTATAAATCATAAAAGATAGTTGAATTTTTTATCATAGGATTTTTTCTGCATCTACTGATATAATTTTTTTATTCATTTATTCTGTTTATGTGATGAATTGCAGATTGATTTTCATGTTGAAAACAAACTTTCAATCCTGGAATAAATCTAACGTCATGGGTTTAGTTGAAACATATCTTGTTCAGGGTTTTTTCTTCTAAATTCAGACTGAGAGTGATCTAGAATTTTCCTGGTTTCTAATGTCCTCATCATGTTTAAGAATAATTCTATGCTGATCTCTTAAAACTAGTGAAAATATGTTGTTTCTTTTTAACGTTTCTTTACAGTTCTCTGGAAAAGTGTGCCACACTGGTATTATGTATTCCTTAAATATCTGGAGAGTTTCTTTCCTTTCTAATATCCGTTTTTAATGTTATCATTTTTTCTCTTACTTCTCTTTTAGTTATGCTTCACTAATTTCAATATGTTGTGTTTTAGTTTTTATTCCACAAAGTATTTTCTAATTTTCCTTGTGATTTTGACTTATGAGTTACATAGGATCATTTTATTTTCCAAATATTTGGGGATTTTCTGAGGTATCTTTCTGTTGTGAATGTTAGTACAATCCCACTGTACTCAGACAACATACTCTGTATGGTGTCTATTACATTTAATTGAGACTCTTTGTTTCTTTATACTGATTTACACTTTGCTTTCTGTACCTGCCACATTTTTATGTTCTTTTTTCTCTCCTTTCTTTCTTGCTTTAATTTGTATTGCTCATTTTTATTTCCTCTCACCATTGCATCCATATGTCCTCAGGTTTAATTGAAATTATTAATATTATCTTTTCCCCAGATAGCACAACAGACTTAGAATTTTAAAAAAATCTATGTGGTCCCCCACCAACTCTGTGTTAGTTCTCTCTCTTTTTAATAATTTTAAGGTCTTTATATGTTTCACATTTTAGGAAAGATTATCATGTTCTACATTTAATATGTGCATTTGTTTTGTCAATTTTCATTAAGATTTATCCATATATGCACACATTGTTCATTTTCCCTCATCTCAAAGCCTCATTTGGAATCTTTTGTTTTCTGCTTAATTGGTTTTCTGTGTTTCTGTTCATATAGGTCTGTGTGTCTGAAATTAATTCTCTTTGTATTTGTCTGAAAACTTTCCCCCTTGAATGATTCTTTGCCAGATATTTACTTCAAGCTAAATAGCTGTAATATATTATTATATAGCTAGCTATTGAATTCTAGCTCTTATTTAAATTACACTAAAACTAGTATTTCATTCTTCTGGTGTTCACTGTTTCTTTTGAGAAGTTTGCTGTTATTCTAATTTCTCCTCGTTTATGTTAATAATTTCTTATCTCTGATGCTGCTGTTTTATTTTTTAAACTTAGCCTAAATTCTATGCATTTTAATTATTATATTGATTAAACTAATTTATTATTTACCTGTTTTGTTTTTGTTTTCCTTATTTTATGACAAATATTTACTGATAAACGATTTCTTAAAAAATAGTTATACAATACATCTGATGGGCAATATTCTTAAAGAAAAATAAACAATTTTAATGTTTGCCAATATTAATATAGCATCATAAGTACAAGTAGATCAAATTATTCTCAAAGTGTTTCAACTGATCATTTAAATTCACAAAACTATGCAAATTATGTTTATTATGCTCAGAGGTAGGTCAGTCCATATGTCTAAATCTTAATTTTTATAGCAATCCCGTCTGCTCTGACTTGAGCTAGTACAGACAGCATACAATGATGTAAATTTGTTTGGATTTTCCATTGTAAGGTAAACAAATGCCAGTAAGGATTAGCACAGGTCTAAATGACTAATGCATGTTTATATATCTTAAGAATCTATTAAAATTCTCCTCATCGTTTAAATAACTAATCTCAAGAATCCAAGAAAAAAAATTATTAATCAGAATGCCAAAATCTGCATGTTCATATTTAAATTATCATTTATAAGTAAACATAAATGTCAAAAAGTGGGATATTCTTAGAGAGTAAAAGGTTGAATTTATTATCAATAAACATGCATTATTAATGACTTCATTATACAGTCATCAGAATTCTCAAATATGTCACTACAAGAAAGAAATGTTTAAAAATAGACTGTTTTGCAATATATTTCTATCATAACATTAAACAGCACAGAGATTTGAAAGATGCCAAATTCTACAGAATATTTGATACTGACCCTATGACAGTATATTCACAAAATTTTACTGTACATTAATCACAAAAGTTCAGATAAATTAAGAAGACCTATCATTTATGCTGCTTTTTAAAATAATGTTTCTGCTAATATTGATTATACCCTAATCTTACTTTTAATATTATCATGACTATTCAATGCTATTATCCTATATAGTATCTAGAGTAACAGAAAGTAGTCAGTATGTTAAAAAATAATAACCATGTTAGTTTTTCACCATAAATAATTTAACATAAAATATTGTTGATCTCTTTTTATAAAGATTTTCATTTTAAGTAATATAAGAAAACATAATAATTGTCATATGTAATTGCTATTGAGTTCAGGAGAACAAGTTGAGATGACTTCACAAAAGCAGCATCAGTTTTATGTTGAACTATAAATTATTAAAATTGGGTTTTAAATCAAATATATGTCTTTTTATGCTGTGCATCTGCCACTTTCTAATGAATGACTTTGGTCAAGATATTTAATTTCTCTAAATCTTGGTTTCCTCAACTGAAAAATGAGAATAACAAAAACAGCTTCTTCATGGTTTATTAACTAATCCAGCTGTCTTCCCCAGAAATACATTTATAATTGGATATCAAAACATGCATGGGAATATTTACTGCAGCAGTAATTATGATAGTAAAAAGTGTCACTGAGTATATAAATATATCTCCGTTGATAAAGGAATACATATAAATAATTTATTATTAAAAAGAGCTCTGACAAACTAGAAACAATAGTTGCTATCTACAAAATAAAAATAAATTGATGCTAAAATAAAATTGATTTAATTATCTTTTAAAATGAGAGACAAAATAATGCTCACTCATCTTCTTTATACAATCTTACAGAACACTGGAGTTCTTAGCAAATGCAGTAAGACAGAAATAGAGCGATAGATGATGAATTGATAAGTAGATAAATAGATATAAAAATATATAATATCAGAAAAGAATTTTTAAATATATATCTCAAAGATTTGTGGCTGCTTATGTAGAAAACTCCCCAAAAGTGTGTCAACATTTTCTTCTAATTAATAACAGTTAAGTAATTTGCTGCATGCTAAGTACATGTAAAAACATAAATGGCATTTCTCACCATCAATAATGAACAGATGTACAAATAAAATATATTTATGATAGCACAAAAATAATAAATACTTAGTCATAATCCAGTAAAAATTTGTAAGACTTTTATGAAGTAAATGAAACAGTTTGAGGTGGGGATTTCTGCATGAGTTGCTTGAAACCCATGCAAAACAAAGAGAAACACTCTTTTCATAAATAAGCATCCTTAAAATTGTGAAGGTATAATTCTTACTAAATTGAGCTATTAATTAAATGTAATTCCAACGACAATAACTCTTACATTTTTTTGGTCAGTCTTGATTAAATGATTCTAAAACGTATATATCAGAGAAAAGAGTTGACAATGATCAAATCTCTTCCAAGGTACAGTTTCTATCTCTAAACTGAAAACAGTGCATATATGCAACATTTAATCCATGAGACAACTTCCTTTACTATTACACGGAGAATCAGGTTTTCTATGTTTATAATAAAACATTAAATGCTTGCATTAGTTATCCGTTGTTACATAACAATTGCTCCGCCACTTATCAAGAAATATGTATTAGTGGTTTTTTTTATGAAACTACCTTTAGTAAGAGAAAACTTCACACAAGTACGAAGAGAAACATGAGTGAGAATTATTAGTATCCTTTTTTAAACTGCAAAAAAAAATTATTGAAATAAATGAATCCAGTAGATAGGTTTGAGAAAGACTCTGTTGGTCAGGGTGATAAGAACCCCTACCGTTATCACCGTCTTGAGAATGCATTGTAATTGGGCGTTACAATCATTCTGTCTTCCTTCAATGAATTGTCCAGCTTTTGGTATTACACATTAGAACTTTTTTTTTTTTAATTTGAGGCAAGTCAATAAAAATTTCAAAATTTTTGTGACAGCATCTTAAGGGTATATCAAAGCACAGTATTTTTAAAAGCTTTTAAAAATGTTTTTGGCATTTTTTAAAAAAAGAAATAAAGTATGTCATCTATAGTTCTTTGTATGGAAATCTTATAATTGAATATATATTGCCATGAATCAGATTATTCTTAATGCTTAGTTAACATTAAAATCTAACCTGGAAAACCTCAAGATCACGGAGATTATGCGAGAGAACTTTTTAAAGGGTTAACCTAAACCATGTGGAAGACGGTATTATTCATTTAACGTTATAGTTTCAACTTCTATCAAGGGAATTAAAGTGATTCTTTTTAAAACGAATGTTTCCTTTATGGCAGATAAAACCTAATAACGTCGTGTTCATACAGAAGCCTCCTCTTCTTCCTTTCGTTGAGCTGAAGCGTTCTCCAGGTGCCTGGGCACTGATGCAGGTTTTCTGGCTCCACTAAGTAGCTACGTACTTTTCTAAATTTTGTTGTTTTGTGTAGTCTTTTGAGATAATAAAGTTCATTGGGCAGAACACAACCAGGACCTTAGATAGGAGGACTGAGATTTCAAGGGTTTTCTGTGTACAGCTAGACTCTGCTACATACATCATATACTCAGGCATCATCTCTATGGCTTCTGTTCTTTCGATTTAATCTCTTAAATTCCAAACTGTCAAATATTTATCAAATGTTTAAGATGCTCCTAGGATACAAAAATAAATAAGCTACCATCACTGAAGTCAAAAAGTTGACCAACTATTGGTAAAACACATGCAGTAAAATAAAACACATATGAACAAATTCACAATATAATACAGGAGTTGAGATGCCAGGGATTTCTACAAGGCAGTGGTTGACAGCCAAGGTTAAACCTATCTTTGAGATGCAGTTAAGTGAGGTGTTTGGGAATGTTCAGTGATTTCTTTATTGAAGAAAAAAATACGATTTTGTTTTTGAATGTTGAGTAGAAAATCACAAAGCAGAAAATCCAATCATGGCAGAGAGAAATAACAATTTTATTCTCAGGGACATTCAATCTGCTTTATGTGGTTGGAATGGAAAGTTGTTTAGTTTTCATTTTTTAATCTCATATTCTTTAAATATTAGCTTCAATTAATCTCTGCAAATTAGATGCCATTATGATACTATTAAAAATGTGAATCACAGATATGACTAAAAAAGCTGCAGGTGTAAAAGAATCTGCAGTAACAGTGTGAATAAAAATAGCCTCAATTTTACATATACATGCAAAATTTAATTCCCCTTTTCACCTGTTTTTAAAAAAATATTAATATTCTTTAAATATTTAAAAATACTTTTATCTCTAAAAGTTCTAAAAATATAAATAATTAGTGACATGTATTTTTTATTTCCTACTTTATTACACAAATGATTTCAAATGATCCTCCGTAAATTTTACAAGCCTGAGCAGTTTCGTCCAAGCTTATTTAAAACATCTAGTCTTTTCATTTTTCTTTCTTATTCTTTTATTCTGACTACACTGTGCTTTAACCTTATTTTTAAAAATATTGAACTCTTTACTTAAGTCAAATTATTAATCAACTTTCACTCCAGTATCATTCAACAGGGCCCCAATGATTCATAATTGTAATTACTCCCTCATTGTTACCCTCAGATGACTCGCCCCTTGTGCTCCTGGAGATGTGACCATCAACCATCGGGCATTCCTGTCTGCTCTCCTTCCAATTCCAGGAAGGATGCTGAGCACTTCTGAGAATTTACCTGAAGGGCACAAATCAGTGCCACTACAAATTTATGCTCTTGAATGCAAAATTAACTCTGTATGCCTTTCATGTACTTTAGTACTAGCATAGAATAGGATAGTTGGATATTCTAATATAGGGTTTTAGGTAAAAGCGTGCGATTTGGAGTCAGAAGGGCATCTGGTAGACTTCTCTCTTTTATTTAATAATTGGTGCACGTGTGGATCTCAGTTTTCAGCTGGGAGTGAAAAATAAAATGTTAGAATGTGGATTAAATAACATAGTAAAGGTTGTTTTTAACACTTAGCATGCATTATGTGCATATGTATATATATCTCATTATTTCCCAGTCTCTGTTCAAGAACTTTCTCACTGTTCAAACGTCCTTTACACCATCCGTTCCAAGTTTACTCCTGTCACTTGAATATGCCTAATACTTTTATGAGAAAATAGAAGGCATTTTAAGGGGACCCTGGGCTTTTTTCCCTTTTGTGTATCTTACCATTTTTTTTTTTTTCTAACCAAATGGATAAATACACATGGGTTTCTCTGACGACCTCCTCGTTTGTGCTCTCCATCCATGCCTAGCTCATCTTTAGGGAACTGCTCCACGACATCCCTGCTACTTTTCTGGGGGGAGCGGGATGGGGTGGGTTGGATTTCAGTATCTTTTAAACTTGATCAAGTCTATGAAAAGACTATTTTAAAAAATCAACAGTACCAAAACCTGCCTCAAGGCTACATCTCACTAGCTGTCACCTTTACCTCACCTCTTCCTTAACACTCTACCTGGACACCTTTATTTTATTTTCTTTTATACTCTCCTCCTCTACTGCTTTCAACCTTCTGTTCTTACTCCGTCAGAATGGCTTAAACCAATAACACAGGTGACTTTTTTGCTGCTGAACTTGATGGGATTTTTAAATAATACCTACCTTTATTAAAGTTCTCCTCTTCATTTCATGTATACTAAATTTCAGGTGCCTTCGTTTTTAGGGAAACCATGGAGTCCCCAAACAAGAGCAGATTTTTTTCTCTTTTAGACATATTGTTAACTTTGGCAATGCCATCATTTAGCTCACTGTGTATCCATATCAGTCGATTATACAGGTTAAGAAAGGACTCTTTTAAACACTGTTAATACCAGTACCAGAGAACTGAAACTAAGACAGCAAAAGTAGAAAATTGATTCAATAATTAGGGTTCCTGGCGATTATTCTTGTTTTTAAATTTTTATTTTTATTTATTTTATTTCTTTGGGGACTCCTTGATTTTTTATTTATTTTTATTTTCAATACAGGTCCTGAGGATTAAAGCCAGGACCTCGTGCATGCTCAGCATGCGTTTTACCACTGAGCTATACCCACTCCGCCCTCCACCAAAATTCTTAATAGTATAAAAAGTTTAAATTATGTTACAGTCATACTAAAAGGTGATAAACATGTGGAATCACTTTAGGGGAACATACCGTTTTAAAAATTAGTACAGGATTGAGAAGTAATCATCAATTCTCTCTCACCATTGTTGAAACCGGTCTTTTCTTCCTGATCTAGACAATAACTTCATTTAATTGCCATCCCTTACCCTTCTTTGATGTCTTATTTTTAGAAACAGTTTTTCCTGCCTTTAAGTGTTACCTCTAATTGTCAGAAACGTATCTGTCTAATGCAAATTGGAGCAGCCTACAAAGCCGTCTCAAACAGAGTATGTGTCCAATAACCTCGTTTTCTTCTTACTTCTCGCCCACCATCAACATCCTTAGGGCACTCCTGTCTTAAGGCATTTTTGCTTCATCTTTGCTGCTCCAGCTGGTGGAACTCTCTTACCTCTATATCATAGATTGCGTATTTGTTCAAAACATTCCCTCCTGTTTTTTATTGTGCCTGTCGTTTTAGGATTTTACCCTTACTTCTCTGAATATCAGTTCTCTCTCATTGTCCTTTATCTCTGCCTTCTGTACTTGTCATGTGCCGTCAAGTGTTCTCAACAAGTAATAAGGTTAAGAATTCAGACTCTGGAGCGGACTATTAAACTTCTAATCACAGTCCTGCCATTAATTCTATGGCTTTGGAAAAGTTACTTAAAAATCCCTGTGCCTCAGTTTCCAGATCTTAAAATAGTCCCTAAATGTTTGCTGGTATCAATATTGACTCTACTTCCTTAATTTCATTCAATCCACTTCTCTGTCATCTTCACCTTGAATTAGCTAGGTTTCCATCCTTTTTGTTTTAAATAGTCAATAGTTTCTTATTTATGTATTTATTTGTGTTTATTTTGGTAACACTAGTTTATAGCATGATATATTTTATATTTACATTACATTTTTACTTCTGTATACACTACAGAGTGTTCACCACCAGATACACTTACTGATCTTCAATCCATTACTTCACTGTAAAAAAAATCCTTCTAAAACACAATACTGTTTATATTACTTTTTACCTTCGATTATCTGAAGACAGGATCCAAAATCATGAAGTTATATATAGAGAATTTTATATTCTGCTTATACAGAGAGAATTTTCTTTCATCACACAGGTTATGATTGTAGTCAAACTCAGAGTCAGGATGCAAATATAGATAGGACTTCTGAATCACGAGGCAGTGTTTTTTTTGTTTTTAAACCAGTTTGCCTCCATTTATTAAGTCTAATGTGTCTTCAATAGAGCATCTATAATCTCCTCTTTTGAGAAATTTAAGAAAGGTATACTGTATAGCAATAAATTTAACGGGTTTTCTAACCATGTATTTCCCTTTTTTTCCCCTGTAACAAGTTAGTTATTTAAAATAAGTTATTCATAATATAGTTTTAATGCTCAACTACAGTAATCCATGTAGACCTACACAACCAATATGCCCTAAGATTAAACTACAGTTTACTCTAGAACATACAGCATGTCTTTACATACTGATGTTTTATGTTCAAGTTCACTGATTACAATTGGCTTTTATTTTTAAATCAACATGAGGCTTAGTCCGTATGCCTTTTCAAAATAATCCTATTGCAACCTCTTAAAAATCAATTATTTTAATCGTATTGGATTGAAGGTGGAATAAAGCACATGAATTAGTTGATTATTTGAAATAAAATTGAAGTGATTAAATTGGATCTCTTAATCTAAAAATAACTTTTAATTAACTTGAGGACATCCTATATGATTTTTCATTCTATAAACTAAAAATATTATTTGAAAACACCTTTTTGAGTTTCTGTTGGGACACAGCATGAAATTTTTGAGAAGAGAAATATGTAAACCATAAAATTTCATTGGGACTCAATCATAATTGTTTTTATTCTGCTATAATTCATGTAGCTTCCTACTTTTCAAATATTAGGTGGAAAAGAATGTGTGTATGTTATTTATAATTGGAATTGAGATGAATTTACCTCCTACTGTTCATTGTCAGTATCTTATCCAAAAACAGTGGGAAGAAATCTGCCTTCCACTAATATTCAATTTGTGAACATTCATACCCTTACTTCAGCAGGAAGCTCATTCTAGGAACTACAGAAACAGATGCATATCACCAGGCAAAAATAGGTTTACTCATTTTAAGATGCTGTGAGAAGCTGGTATTTTATCAGTTAAGCACATCATCTTCGCTTCAACAGAAAAGTGCATTTCATCACACAAACACCTTCTGGAAATTTTAGTAAATGAATTGTATCAGATTTGAAAATCTATAATCACTGAGTGAGCTTAAAATTAAACAATGGAAAAAACAGAAAACCTTATACCGGAAAAACATGATCTTAGAAAGAACTTCACAAGTGATTTAGGTGGGACTATGATATCCAGCTTGCTTATGGTATTATTCAATATTAGAATTTGGGGAAGTATTGAAGTTAAATATGCTACTGATCTTAATTCTAGCATTAATCACACAAAAATTCTAGTTTGAAGTACTGTATATAGAATGTCTTGAGGAGTAAGTAGTATTATTTTTGCAAACTTTGATATTCCTGATCATAAAAGATGGCAGCTTACACATATGGTTTATGTAGTTTGAAAAGCATGTGCAGGTCTGTTCTAGTTTTTATTGGTGCCTTCTCTTTTTAGAAGCTACCAATATGGAAAGAGAACTGGGTTAGGAAATAAGGCAATTCTGAATTCTAGACCTGTGTTTATCACTGACTCACCCTTGTGGATTTTATTTTTCTCATATTTTGGGTGAATTGTTCAGGCATTAATATCTAAGCTATTTTCCCATTTTCAATTTCCATAAGTGCAGCCATTAATGAATGCTCTGAGTTGGTATTGCATTTTTATTTTTTGATAAAATAGTCACTGAATTTTCAGCACTCAGTAAAGTATAAAATTTCCTGTCAACTTAAAAATTTTGCCAAACTTTTTCTATGTTATATATAACATTATAGAAATCTTTTGTCTTCTAGTATCAACAATAAGTTATTCAAATAATTACAGTATTTTAGTTATAGGCTGAAATTTAAATTTAAGTTGTCCTAGAAGATATTTGATTCCAATCCCATAATGCATGAGCCTATGCTAATTTCCATGAATAAATTAAATATTGTGAGAACTTTCTTACTTTTTTTTCTGTAAAATGTAGCCAGTGATGTGCTATAATGGTCACACTTCATAGTTTTCTTCATGCTAAATGTACTTGTTAATTTATTCATTTAAAACCTTTCCATTTTAATAGATTTGTAAGCAAATTCTAGAGAAATAGTTCTAACTAAATTAATTGGCCATAAAATAAAATTTTAATTAACACTTTAATGGATGACTTCAGTGAAACTCATTTACAAGGATACTGCATGTGTTGAAAACTTTAATGTACTATAAAAACATAAATATTTTGTATGAGGAGTGATGTAAAGTAAGCCAGGTTCTTTACATGGAACAACACACTATGGGAAGGAACACGTATCTTGATTCACTCTGATCTTCACATTTCTGCCAGCAATGCTGGATAATTTCTGCCAGTGTTTGTGGATCTACTCAAGTTTAGTAATAAGACAAAGTTGGGACGAGGGACAAGAGTAAAACACAATATATGTGGTGCAACTATTATTCACATTAATTTCATGATATTGAAACCAGTAAGAAGTGAAGTAAGACGCTGAAGTAAGAAGAAGATGGGAGAATTTTTTTAAAACATATTTAAACACTTACAGGTATCCCCTTCACATTTTTCCTGAATTGTCTTTTATTTAAAACATACTCAGTGATGGTTTATTTAATGCCATATAATACATATATATATATAACATATTATACAATATATATGAGAAAAATGTATCTGTTGTTTTCTCATGTTTGTTCATGGCATTACATATTAATAAAAATATTTTTAGCATGAACTAGACATTTCTCAAAACACTCAATATAACATTCATTATGGCCTCAGTAGAGTAATAAGTGTAAACTGAAGAAATAGCACAAGGCCTCAACTTCATTCTGGAATATTGCAGGGGTCCTCTGTGGTTCTGATGTTTTGTGACAGAGAAACAGCTAAGATCACTTCTTCATAACTGAAAAGTTTTCTAGGAGAAGATAATTCTAATTTTATATGCATTATTCTGGTTTATTGAAGATGTGGGAAAGCACAAAGATTACCATGATGACAAAACCAAAGAAAGTTCTGAAGAAGTCAATTTTAAGGTACTCACAAAAATAATTCAAAAATTCTAAATAAAGTAATAGCAAAGAAAATCCAAAAGTGCATTGAATTTCACTTTACCTAAGCCAATTTGTCTCATGTATGCAATGGTTAATATTAGAAAACATTTATACATAATATGATAATTAAATGTTAAATGTATTATCATATTGATAACATAAAAACAAAGATAGTTAAACATTTACCTGTCACTGCTGAAATAGAATATAATAATAAAGAAACTGAAAAGTGATTTAAGAAACAATCCTATGTGTATATGTAACTTGATATGTAATAGTGTGCCATCCAAAATCAGTGAAGAAAAGAAGAAATAGTCAAACATTGGATGGGACCTATTTTCTCTTCATGTGCTAAATAAAAATATCAGATGACTTCAAGACCAGAACATACAAATAAACCATAAAAAAACTAGAAAACAAAAAAAAATTATAAATTCTAAAAGTAAATGTAGATGAAAGTGTTTAAACCCTTGAAGAAATGGAAGGCCCTTTTAATAACATTTGAAACATAAAAGCCATAAAAGAAATATTGAAAATGTTTTACTTGTAAAAAACAAGTTTATATGACAATAAAACCTCACAATTATAAGCAGATGACAATCCAGGAAACAATATTTGAAACGTGTAACAAAGGCAAATGTTTATTATCTAGAATATGCAATAATTTTGACAAATCAAAAAAGAAAATACAATGTATTGCATATATCATATTGTAAATGCTTTGAACAGAACATTTTAGAAGAGTAAAAACACCTAGTCAATATAAGTATGAATATATTCTTAGCATTACTAGTAATCAGGGAGATGCAAAACAGAGTACAGACACAGAGAAAGACAGGACATGGGGCAAATACCTTTATTAGAATCCATGAGTGGAGTGCTTTGGGATTCCCAGGTTAAGACCAGATCCATCAATTCAAATCAAAAGAAGCAAGGTTTTATCTATAAGGTGTGTTGGGGGAAGGTAGAGGACACTGTTGATTACACGGGCTGTTGGGGAAGTCAGGTCAGGAACTTGCATCTGCCCTGACTCTGAGGCTTCTGTCTCAGGCATGCGCTTGCATGAGGAGCTAGTGCCAGTTCAGCGTCACTGCGATTCACTTGTCCCAACAGAATGTGTGCTGAAGCAGCAATTCCATGAGTAGCTTAGCTAACCTCTTCACAGCTTGGACAGTATATTACCATTAATTCCTGCTCTTTACACAGTGGCAGCTACCCCTCCTCCATCCCCCAGCATCACGTCAGGCAGTGATGCATACTTTCCAGCAGCAACTTGCACAAAGCTTAAGAGAGCCAGGGTGGGCAAAAAGACACTGTCCTCCAAATACCAGGGACCTGTGCTCTGATTGCTGATTTACACGTCTGATTTCAGAGGATTACACAAAATACAGATGGCCGTTGTTACACTTCCTGCCATTGTTGCAATCCCTTCCTCCTTGAGCTGAAGTACCTTCTGAGATTTAGGAAGTTACTGACCTATTTCCTCCTCCACTTCCATGTTTCCTTTTTTCCCCTATGTGGAAGACAGACATTAGAGATGAGGACATTCAAAAGCAATTGCATTTAAGAGGAAACTGGGAAGTAACCACTCATGCTTAGGGAAAGTCTCAGGCTCAGAAAGGACCAGGGAAGACCTTAAAGTTACACCTCATCTGATCTTCAGCACTTTCTATAGAAACAGTCTATAACAATTAAGAAACAAAAGCAATATTAAAAAACAAAAAAGAAAACAAAGAAACAGTAAACCCTGGATAGGAGAAGAATCCGTCTTCCACAGTTACTACACTATTAGATCCAAATACTCAAAGAAATATACCAAAATAAAAATATACTCCCCCCAAAAAAATCCCAAGGCAGATAAAGAAATAAGAAAGTGTGACCCATTCCAAAGAAAAAATGACAATACTGGCTTACTTCACTTAGAATGACAATCTCCAAATCCATTCACGTTGCTGCAAATGGCACTATTTTATTCTTTTTTATGGCTGAGTAGTATTCCATTGTACAAATATATCACAGCTTCTTTATCCAGTCATCCGTTGATGGACATTTAAGTTGTTTGCTTGCCTTGACTATTGTAAATAGTGCTGCTATGAACATTGGGGTTCATGTGTTTTTTCAAATTAGAGTTCCCTTCAGATATACACCCAGGAGTAGGATTGCTGGATCATAGGGTATTTCTAGTGTTTTCAGGAACCACCATACTGTTTTCCATAGTGGCTGCACCAATCCACATTCCCACCAACAGAGTAGGAGAGTTTGCTTTTCTTCACACCTCTCTAGCATTGTTTGTGGAAATAGTAGTATTTTTATATATGATGAGTCTTATATCTGATTCACTTAGACTAGAATTGTGTTCATTGTAGAAAATGAATCAAAGCAATACTCCTTAACTCTTTGGGTCATGCATTCTTTTTAAATTTGTTGGAACTTTGGGTTTTGTCTAGAAACAAAATGCATTTATAATATTTACAGTTTACTTTTTACCTATTTTACCTAACACTGTTAAAAATTGATATGTCAGGACTGAATTGTTGCCTCATATTTATTTTGGATCTCTGTAGGAATTATGTTCTTTTGGTGCTGACTCCTCATGAGTCATAGGTTATTAAAGTGGAGTCAATTAATTAGTTGATGTCAAATTATTAAGCAAATATATTAATTTACTACACAAGATAATATATTTACTATAGTGTTATTGTAGAGTTTAGATTTATAAATGTTTAAGTTAAATTAATTTGTCTCTTTTCTGCTGTAATGATACAATGGCTTAGCAATGGGCCTTGAGTATCTGAGTTCAATCTGGTATCATTTGATGTCTTCTAAGCATATATACAAAAAAAGACAAAAAAGAGAGAAAGTATTGGTATAATTAGGAAAAAAGCAAAATTAACCTGCAGCTAAAAAAGCTCATAAATTAACTGTCAGGGAATAAGTATTGAAAAATGTAACAAAGTTTTTAAAAAGGTTTTTTATTAAATATATGTGATAAACTAAAAGAAATCTTACCAACTGGGTATAAATTACAGAACCCTTAGTAATAGAAAGTAAGAAAAAGTCCTAAAATACAAGGAAAAAATTTCAAATTTCACAAAACTCAAAGAAAAGGTACTTAACCTCACTATCACAAAAATGGTAAGTGTGCCTCTTTTGCCGGTACAAGTGGTAGTTTTTAAAAGACACAGATTTGACATAGACATAGAATACAAGCTTGTGGTTGCCAGGGGGACGGGGGGTGGGAAGGGACTGGGATTTCAAAATGTAGAATAGATAAACAAGATTGTACTGTGTAGCACAGGGAAATATATACAGGATCTTGTGGTGGCTCACAGCGAAAGAGAATGTGACAATGAATGTATGTATGTTCATGTATAACTGAAAAATTGTGCTCTACACTGGAATTTGACACAACATTGTAAAATGACTATAACTCAATTAAAAAAATGTTTATATATATTAAAAAAAGACACAGATTTGAGGCAAAAAATGGATTTAGGATTATAACCATCACACATTTGCACTGGATATAAAACTTGATACAAACTCTCTAGAAAAATTTGTTTTAATGCAACAAATAACTATTAGTTTAAGCTGCTTTACAAAGAGACAAAATACTCTGGCTCAGACAACTAAAAAGAGACATAAAACACTGTGGCTGAAATAAAATAGAAATACATATTTTCACATAACAATCTGAAATACGCATGGTCATGGTAGGTAATCAGTTCCAATTCATGAGCTCATTTAGTGACTGATATTCCTTCCATCATCTCCAAGAATGAGGGGATTGTTGTCACCTGCATGAATAGCATGAGTTACCACCACATCTGCACAATAGGAAGAGGAAAAGTTTAAAGGATCGCACGTCTACTGTGTTAAGGTCAAGATCCAATCAAGGTGATTATGATTTCCACTTAATCCTATTGTCACAAACTTAAGACACAAAACCATAGCCATCTGAAAGTAACATTGGTCAATGAGTTTTCTAGCTGGCTGATGAATTAGCATAACTTTAGTATTAGTGATAATTTCTTGCTTTCAATCAGTGCTATGTGAAATTTACCTCATCCAAAAGGCTTTCCTGGCCATAGTTCTTAAACTATGGAAATTCCTACTATATTTAATGTTTCCTATGTTCTTGTCAGCTTTCTGTGTCATCATCCATTCAATGGTAATTAATTTCATGTCATCTGAACACTAATTTTGATCTATGCAGCTGGGCTAGCAGCCATTGTCTGCATAAATAAAAATAATGTAATGGATTTCAAAAAGGTTCTGGGCAACAGCGTACCTGCTTTTGCTTGTAGACAAATCTGCTTTTAGCAGTAGACAAACAATTATTTTTTTCCCTGATATTGAAATTTCAAATTCCGTATTTTCACAAAATCATTATTGCAAGTTGCAGGCAGAGCATTGGTTTTTTTTAGCAGAACTCTATTTCTTTCCAATTATGCCTGCAAACTGGCATGCTGACTGCTTTCTGTAGAGTTATAGCCTCCATAAGCATGCAATCTGCTTTCCAAGTTACCACAGGTGGCACTTATATCCAGTTTTTCTAATGACATAGCAAAGATCATAAGTCATCAAGTCTGCATTCACTGTTTCCTTGTTGTCCGATGCCCAAATAGCAAGCTAGTGACATATATTTTAGGTTTTGTTTCAGAAACACTCCACTTTCAAAATTCCACTAATATTTTTTGTATTATGGAAATGAAAGACTAAGCTGCTATAACAAAGATTCCACAAAATAGAGTTATTTAAATAATAGCAATTTAATTATGTTTTCACGCAATAGTCCCATGAAAGGCTGGGGGTGGTGGTAGTAAGGTTTGGATCTAGGGCAGAAGACAGCTCCATGATAATTGCAGTCATGCCACCATGCCGTTTCTAACTCTGGTTTCACTAAAATTGTTTCCATTATTCAGACAACAGAAATAGACAAAGAGATGGTCCAAGCAATGCTGTTGGTAATATATACAAGAAACAAAATGACAGAAAACAAAGAAATCAAAATAAGTGAATGTGGTCTCAGTAGCAGTGTAACTAATGATAAGACCATTGTTAAAACATGAAATTTATTGTGGAAGCAATATTTATTGGTAATTGTATATTCATATGCCCTCCCATATTTCTTAGCATCACTGTAGATACATTTGTCTATGGGAATAGTTATAGCCAACAGGAAAGTTAGAAATAATTCTGTTTCATCCCTGGAGAAGCACTTAGGAGACCATTCTTGATGTTATGATTTGCTCAGCTTCTGCTGTATGGACCATGGAAAATTGACACTGAGATGACAAAGTACCAAAAAAAAAAAAAAAAATCCATGCAGTCCTGATCAGTGAGTCACCACTTAAGTCCTGCATGCAATGCAGAGTCATCAGAAATACATCAAAATTTGCATTAGTCTGATTAAATCTTTGTTGATATTTAAGCACTTTTGGTACCACCACATATTCTTGCATATTCTGATACATGAAATGGTACAGGAAGTGAGGTATTTGGATATTTTAAAAACTGTGCCACACTGGCTTAATGGGTAAAAAGTACACTATGATGACAGAAGTGTAGAAGTGGAGGGGGGTGGGAAGGAATAGACTGGGAGTTCAAAATTTGTAGATATTGACAGGCATAGGTAGAATAGATAAACAAGATTAAACTGTATAGCACAGGGAAGTATATACAAGATCTTATGGTAGCTCACAGCAGAAAAAAAATGTGACAATGAATATATGTATGTTCATGTATAACTGAAAAATTGTGCTGTACACTGGAATTTGACACAACATTGTAAAATGACTATAACTCAATTTTAAAACGTTTAAAAAACAAACAGACAAATAAATAAATAAATAAATAAAAGAAATGCGGAAGTGGAAGTAGAAGCTAAAAATATAGAGATTGCTGTTACACAAGGGCTGTCACCTACGAATACTTGGAAGGCAGGTTCTCTGTAATGAATCTGTAGTTTCAGGGAAAGAGATGGAAAATAAGACATTGAGGAGTGTATCCTGCTGACCATCCTTCCCCTTAGCAGTAGAAATTCTGCAGTGGCCCTCTGACCTTGCACCTGAAGCTGAGGACTGGCAAATTTCCTAAGAGAACATAAGAGCCACAGAATGGCAATTAACTGCCCTGGTGTTCACCCCTCGCCAGGACGTTGACCCTATGAGCTCTCTCTTCCTGACACACAGATATATGTGTCAGTCCTTGAATTTTTAAATTTAAAGCAACCTTACATACTTGAATATTTTAAGAAATTAAGGTAAAGACCTCTCTATTCATATTCCACCTTTCTTTGCAAGATCCTTTCTACTTTATTCCAAATTTTGTTTCATCGCTTTTCCCTTTTATATTCTTCTTCCTTCTATAATCTTTGTGAGTAGTTCTGTTTGTAACCAATTCTTAACCTATTAAAGACAATGCTTAGATAAATTTTTGTCCTTGAATTTTTCCTAACATGAGCAGTTTAACAATTTTAAAAATGTATGTATATATATTAAATATGTATTATATATATGAATAATATATATTCTATATAAAATAATATATGTTAAAATATGTTAAAATATATATTAAAATATATTTAATATTATATATATATATATATATGTAGTCCTTTCAGTGTTCCTCGAAATCAAAATAGAGGTAGATGGCCAACCTTGTACTTTCCTCAATATTCTTGTTACCATTTATCACTATGCATTGTCTCTGTTCACCTTTGAATTCTGATCAGATGTGTACTGATTTGGATAAGACCCACTCCCATTATGGAAGCCTGTCTGCTTCAAAGTCCATGAATTTAATCTTATCCAAAAAAAAGCTTTCCATAAACATTCAGAATAATATTTGACCAATATATCTGAGCACCAAGGCCCAACCAACTTGACACATAAAATTAACTATCACAATTGATAAAGTTGGCTCACTTCCTTATATGAAAATATAAATACAAATGTTCATGCTCTATATTTGTCTTCAATTTGAAGACCAGTCCTGACATGCATTAAAACAAAGGAAAACAGACAAGTAATAATCTTTTGGCCAAACGTAGATAGCAGATATGTTTTGTTTGATCTTACAATTTTGATTCAGAGTGTTTTCAGGATGATTAATGATCAGCATATAAAACTAAGAGATTTTAAAGTAGATACTTGGAAAACCTGCTTTTCTTGAAAAGTCAGAAGTGTCACCAGATGGCAGCAATCGACTCCCTGCTTATTTGCCGTGTTCCCCACCGCTCCTTAACGACTGTTAATCGCCAGGTCAGGGTTAGTTGCCCCTTATTATCTTGTTACACAGTTTCTTTTCTTATAATCAGTTGATTTAGGTTCCAGGATTATTTCATGGAGGCATTTCAGAACCTTGCATTACTTGGGAAGCATAAAATCTTAAAGATACTAGAATGAATTCATGTTAGAAGAATAAAAGTTTATAATTTCATACTGGATTTGTTGTCATGTTTTTCTGAGATCAAAGAAAGCTCTTTTCATTTGGAAAATTTTTTCTGAATCTACTTGAAATATTTTGTTATTGATATTACTTGCGTCAAATATCTCCAGTCTTTTGACTCCCTGTTTGAGCCCTTAATAGCAGTCAGTATCACCTGGAATGATAAATTAAAAACAAAACGTCAAGCTGCTCTCTGAAGTCAAGGCTCATTTCATAGAGCTGATCACCATGAAAGAAAACAATGAACAATTAAAAAGAGATCCCGTCCATATAATGTATATCAAGTATTTTAATTGTCTTCATTAGGGATGCATGAAAAAGCCAGGCTGTGTTTTGGTTGTGGAAAGTAATGATCCCAGATAAAAATATGTCAACATGAGAGAAAAATAGCACATGAAACTATTTCTGATTTGTCACCTGGAATTAGAAGCACCTTTCAGTGACATAAAATTGTCAGACCTTTGAATCAGTTATTAAATGTGCAGATGATTAAAGTACAGGCTGGTCAAAGAAATCCAATTAACAGTGTAAATTATTCTCAGAAGTGAGCTGCTACTCTACACAAATTGTGAGCAACCTAAAATGCTTCATGCCAAGAGAAGTCTTGATGAAAAGGAAACTGCAGGCAGTAGGCACTAAAATACAAAGCATTTCCATTAGGGCTATCTGTTTCAAAACTGGATAATACATTTTACACTGGATTTTTCGACCTCCACACTATTGGCATTTTGGTCCAGATAATTTTTTTTTTGAGAAGTTGCCCGATTCATTGTAGAATTTAGTAGCACTGCCAACCTTACCCAAATTGATACCAGTAGCAATCCTCTAGATGTGACACCCAAAAACATCTCTAGATATGGTCAATATCCCCCATAGGGCAACGTGATCTCTAATTGAGAAACATCACTTAATGTTATATCTTCTTCTTGAAACTCCAGCTTCCAGAACAAAAATATTTCTACTGTCTAGGCCACACGGACTGTGGTTCTTTGTTGTGGCAGCCCTAGTCAGCTAATGCACTCATACACGGCCTAAGTCCTGCCAGAGACCGTGCTGAACTGCTCTTGGTCACACAGGTATCATGGGAACTCGGGGAACCTCTTTGTTTTTTTTTAGATACAAGAGTTGTTTAAAAAGTTGCCTCTGTAGAGTATGGAGATGAAGCTGTTAAAATATTATGCAGTGGAACACCAGAGATCCCACACGACCCACCAGGTTGTCCTTCCATCAGTGCCCTTGCGATAGCCAGTGTATAATTCTCTCTGCAAATGGAGCACTGCTTTGGTAGGATTTGTGGTTTCTGAACAGCATTTTGTATATTGATTGATTGTTTGACCAGGTGTTCTGCAGTATTTTATTTGTTTCCATAGGCAGATTTAACCACGTTGGTAGTTATTCACCATTGTTCAACTTTGCACCTTAACAGTTGAATATAGCCTTTGGTATATGACTCCTTTGGGGAGCAATTTGTAAAGTCCTGTGTCTTAACTTTCACAAACTTTGTAAAAGAAAAATGTTACTCTTGATATACTGAATTACTTTGGGGAAATAATAAAAGTGATATGTGAGGAATGACATCCCGAGTCACCCTTTTACCTTAACTGAGAATTCTGAGAAATATTCTGGATCAAGATTCTAATAAACTCTGTTCTATGTACATTCATTGATTATTCAAAATTGTTTCTATTGGCATTGTCCCCTGCAGTGGTTTACACACATTCCTGTAGTTTGAGTCAAAATGATGCTAGCTCAAAAGTAAAACTAATTTTGAGAGTAACTGTGTGGCTGGAAAAAGACAGTGCTAAGACTGGCCACTGTAGCTGTTGTCTGATTTATATTTGATCCCTCTGGTTAGAGAGCACACAGATGCTTGAAGGAATTCTTGAGCAGAATTACTTAACTTCATCACACAACTGAATAAATCTCTCTCTTTGTCTCCTTTTTTTTTTTTTTTTAGCATTTACAGATTTGATGAAAGTAAGATAAAAATAAAGCATTTTGACTTGTAAAATCTTAAAGCAAAAAATAAAGTTAACTACAAAGTTTTTGAATATATGTACTTTTCAACCTCCACCAAGTCTTACAATACAGCTGTTAAAATAGGTGACACACATCTGGGGAAATTAAATGGATAGAAACATCACCGTTGCAAAAAAGAAAGGACATGTTTCACTTATTTATGGGAAATTGAGCTTTAGATGTAGCTTGATGTCACTAAATAGCCACTAATGTAACCCCGAGACAAGAGATTTGGAACTTACAGGATGCGAAAGCAACCGTCAAGAGTTTTATACCGTTCTCTTTCTGTCTGGTTTTTCTGACAGAAATGTCCATTTTACAATTCTGCACTGAAAATCCATTGTTTGACTAGTTTTCCAAATCTCAAACATTTTAATTATGATTAAAATGGTTCTAAATCACCCTCAAGTGATATTTTTAACTAGTGGAATATTTCTTGTCTAGTTTTAAAGAATTACAAGAAAGTTTTTTTTTTTTTTTGCTTATAAAAATTCTCAGGGTTGTCATTTACCAAAAGCATTTATTTTCTTCCATTGTTTATTGGACCTTAAATGTAGGTTTAGAGCGATAACAGAGTGGACATATTAAACAGTTCACTCTTGGAAGTGATCCCAAATTTAGGGACTGAGTTTCCCTGGGTGCCATGCTCTGCAGTCTGTATCTTAACCATACAACCATAACCATCCATTACACGCTATTTAGCAATAATTGAGAATGCTATTAATCTAAAGTTAGATCTACAGTGTTTCTCATTAAAAATGTATGTCTCTAATTGTATAGAAATAACATTTCCAATATATACTTTCACTTAGTGGGTCACTATGTAATTTGTAGCAGGATAAAATCCTTGACATTTCACTTTCTTTCATTCTCCATTTGAATTAATCACCAATTCCTGGCATTTCCACCCATCTCTCTAAACAATTCCCTAGTACCAACTTATTGCTGGTGACAACTATCCGTCACCTGACCTTAGCTTAAAGACCTCTAACTGGTATACAAGCACGCGCTGTCCTGACTCAAGTCTCTTTGCTATAAATTGATCACCTCTCAGCTTTAAAGTGCTTAAATGATCTTTTTAGTGCTTCCAACACTGTTTCCTTTAGCACGACTTTCAAAGCTCCATGCCCAGACCACTGCTTCTGTATCACATCACACCACACTTCTGCTCCTAAGGCTCTGTACTTTCTAGTGACACTAGACTTTCTGTTCTTTAACTGATTATGCTCCTTCCTCTCTAGGACACCTGCACATGCTATTTCCTCTTCCCACATGGCTCTTGGTTTAGGAGGCTTTTCGGTTCTCTGGCACTGATACCGCAGTAGATCAGACACAAATACATGGGCTTATTTTCTACGTTTCCTTTCCATCCAAGCCAAGAGTTACCACATTTGTGTTCTTCGATGACTGTAAAGTTACAGTGAAATAACAGTCTCAATTAGATGGCAAATTAGACTAGTAGTTTCTTTTTAGGACACCACGCTCCCCAAAGTTTATCCTTCAAAGATCTCTGCAGTAAATCCATAAAAAAATTCAGATAATTTTAACTTTCTACCTAGAATCAGAGACCCCAGCTAACACTTACTGACTTTACAGCTCAAGAGAATTCCTAGTAATTCTTGGTTATAAAGTCGCCACCCAAAGTTTCTCCCTTTTTGAGTAATTCTTAGGAGGAACAATTATTCTCATCTTAATAAAGCTACTTAGAGTTGTCCATGCATGTAGCGATATGCAGGGCATTGGACCTTCACAGGAATGATTTTACTAAAAATAAAAATACTGTATCCAACATCATTTCAAATTATTTTGTATATATGTAGGGTTTAGTTTAAGTTTAGATATAATGGCAGATAATTGTACATCTCTTTCTCCCTCTTATATGTATATTCTAGCTGTACTTCTCTCATCTTACTAACTCGAGGGTGTAATCTTAAAATAGAATAGCTCTCTGTTTGGATAACGTTAATAATCCCTTTGAGCTTGTGCTTCACCACAGGAAACACAGATGGGCAATCTTGTGTCAGCAGCACAAATGTAAGCTCTGTAGTCCAAAGCTACTGTTTCATGGTTGTTTATTTACTACAATTCTTTTTTCCAAACATGCAAAGCTCTAAAGAATCTTTTGGTTCCCGGGATAAATATGATGATGACCGTAGGCTGGCAGCAACTAGTAGACACCAACAATTCCAAACTCATATGTTTCTCATTGTTACATTTTGGAATAAAGAAAAAAGTGCAAACATATTGACTTCGTTCATTTTTATTAGATGTGACAAAAATGTGTACACAGCTGTGATCGCTGCGTGCTACGAAAGCCATAAAAACACCATACTGATGATGTGAAATAATATGACACATTTCAAAATAAGAAAATTACATTCAAAATACACAAAACTCAAAATTACTTTTGATACTTTTAAAGATTTATTTTTCACCCATATCAGTGTTTTCTTTGTTTTTAATTTTTAAAATACTTATTCATTTGGTAATTTGTGTGAATTTTTTAAATTAATTACTTCTAAGCTTAAGTATTCTCCAAGTATTACTCTTTCTTATCTTAATTATAGTCACTGTTCCATTCTCCTAGTCAACTCTTGTATCCTATCCGTCTCTCTTTTCCTTAAATTTGAACCTCTTTCAGCTTGTTTCTGTTTATTTGAGAAAAGAGAAACGATTAGAAGCGATCCTTCTCGTGCTCGTGCCACCTCGTTGCCCATCCTAGAAGCAGCCGTGTTTATACTCTTGTTCTTCTGCATGTGTTTAAGGAGGAATCATTAAGACCAACCACTCCACTTGTTGGGATTGCAGTAGATTTCATTTCTCTTTGTTTATGTGAAGACAATTCCAGCAATTTTTCTCACCTACCTGTCTTTTCAGTAAATCCCCTTAACATATGAGTATGTCTGCCTTTATGGTTTCAGTCCTTCTCCTCCATTTTTCTGCTCAATCTAGTGAAATCCAGCTTTCATCAAAAAATTGATAGGCGTACCAAATAAACTCTATTTACATAAAAAAATTAGATTTTTTTCAGGGTTACCCCTCTCCTCCAAGCTGCCGTTTCCAGGGGCTAATGCTGTCTTAATCGTACTTGATCCAGCTGCAGTGCTCCTGCCTTAGAGAAACGCCTTCTCCCTGCCCTCCACTGTTTCTTAGCTCTTCTCTTATTACCTGGATGTTCCAAGTGTTCACTCTCCCCTGCTCTGGTTTCTCTCGGTCTCATCAGCTGGAAGAGTCTGACTGACCCAGGGCGGCTTCTCTAAGTATCAATGCTTTCTCTAATAACGATTCGTTCTATCTCTTGGGCTTAAAAGCCATCCATATGCTGATTTCTTTATTAAAATTCTAACTCCAGCATAGAATACCCTCGTAACATCTCCACCTGCATTTATCTCAAATGGAACAAGTCCTAAATCAAACTCCTGGGCTCCAAACCCCCAAATAGCCCCCCCTACAGTACTCTCAGCTGGGGAAAGGTTAGCGCAGGCTACAGTCCAAGAGACATTCATGATTTCTCTGGACCACTCACATCCGCAGCTCATGGCAGTGCCATCAGTTCTACCTTCAAGGTGTGTACAGACAACGTCACTGCTTTCTGTGCAACCTGGTCCCGGCCACTGTTATCTGTCAGTCTAGATTATTGCAGTCACCTCCTGACTGATCTCTCTTGCTTTGGCCTTTTGCTTTCTATAGTTTACTCTGCACACGATGGCCGTTGTGAACTTTTTAAAACCTCTTAAATTGTGACGTTGCTTTCTTCAAAATCCTGCATTAGTGACCCAGGTCACTTAGAGAAAAAAATATATTCAAGAGCAAAACTGACCCCTGCTTGGCCTGCCTTCACTGAAGTCTTATTTAACATCCACTTGTTTCTCCAACAATAAACTGCTATGTAGATTGAGTATATCTGACCCCCTGAGACACTTCAGAGAGAGACTTACCTTGTGAGAGTCAACTCTATACTATAGAGTTCGGAGATAAACCAGGGAAGGCGCTATGGTCCTCATCACCAACACGTGACCCATTAGGATGCTGCATTTTGTTTCTGCTTTGTCTACAATTCTTTATTCTTTCTTTACCTATCAAACCTATTTCCCTCCTCAAAATATCAGTTCCATATTTATTCCTTAGTTGAAGGATTACAGTTCTTCCAGTTTCACAAAGTTATGCAATTATAGTGCAAAACCCATTTACTTACCAGTAATTGGAGTACAGCCATCACTGTGGGAATAAAAGCAGGACTTACGGTTCAGAATAAGAAGCACAATCGTATCACACAGCTTGTGTGAAAAGGGTAGAATGCGACTTGGCCCCGGTGACACTCTCCGCTTCAATGTAGAATTTTAATTGCAGTTTGTCTTTGCCATAAAAGAGCATGTTCTGAACACTTTTGAATAGAACTAATTCTGGAACCAAATTAAGTCTCCCACATTATGATTTAAGTTGATATAGGTGAGGTTTCATGCCAGAAAAAGGCAATCTAAAGGTAATACTGTGTAGGTATGTAGTACGTGTAGCTGCTGATATCACAGGCAATATTGAAATCAATTCAATTTCATTATGAAGCTTTCCCGCTATAATTTATGACAACAGCAAACAGTGCAAATAATGTGTTGTCTGACCTGTTTTATCTTCTTACAGCCTCATACTTCTTTTTAATGATGGGACATGTTTCTATGCTGGTTAATGTCACTACCACTGTCCCAGATCTAACAGTCCCAAATTGGAATTAATTATTTTTCTTAAGAATGGGCAATTACTTATAACTTATATCTCCAACAAAAAGCCATTTCTTGTTCGTGGTGGACACTATATTCAAAGACCAGCATTTTTGTGCTAGCCATTCACTCAAATATACCTAACTCTAAAATTCACACAGATAGATAACAAACCAAATTCTTTACAATTTCCTCCTTAAAAATTTCTCCTAAAGATTACTTCCTAAGAATAAGCTAGTTATCAGTCTCTATGCAGTTTACCTACCAACTCTGACATCACTTTTCTACCTGTCAAAGTCTTAGATCTATATCTTCATTTCCTTTTCCCTAACCTCTAAGGCAATTCAGATTCACGTATTTAAACACATCAACTATTGCAATCACTCCCTTAGCACTGGCGACAGTTCTCTGTATATGAGCTATCTGACTTATTTCCATAATTCTTTGTAAGCATTTTGAGGTCAACCTCCTAGTTAAGAACCCATTTTTTCATTCTAGGACCTACGATGCTTCCAGCCTGTTAAGAACCCCTGACAGCTCTGTCAGACTGATGTCAGTCATTTCAAAGGCCAGCTCCTAACAGCAGGCCGCTCCCTACTTCCTTCTTCAACCTAAATGGCCGGCCAGCTTGTCTCTGCCTACATACGTACTGATCTCTTCTTGTGTCTGGCTTATGTTCACAGCTGCACTTCCACTCCAGGGGACTGTAGGGCAATTGATGTTGTTGGAAATAATTCCTGGCGTCACAGTCTAAAGAAGTGGATCTTAGGTCTGTTGTTTCCTTTTTCATGACATAAAATCATCTATATCCCATTGTCTTTCCAGAAAGATTTCTTAATAATAAACTCCTTCATAAAATACCACTCTTTCCACTCTCATCATTTTTATCTTGGCTGGAAATTTTTCATTACGTAAAATGCTATTTACTAGAACTGCATAAAACATTCCAGAGGATGAGAAATAATAATTTTTAAGAAAGAATTAGAACCAATTTATTCTGAATTGTTACACATGCAAATGAACTTTTAATGTGTCATTGTGTTCAAATGTATGTATATTACACACACAAGCTGGTTTCCAAATTATACTAATTATCTTTGTTTCAAGTGAAATGAAGTTGAAAATGAGAGTTTAAAGGGGAAGGAAATATCTCAAATGCTTACTCTGATTAACTGAACGATATCTTTGCATACATGGAATCAAAATAATGACCAATTTAATAAATTAACAAGCAGTCATCTGATAGGAGGCAATTCATTGAAAACGTTTGCTTATCATCATGTAACCATTCTAATTGCCAGATTATTTAACTGAGTAGAGTTTATAGAAATAGTCACAACAGATTTATCTATAATCAAAAACGCTTGTATATTTCAACTGTTTTGACAGTCTGATTTCAGTTTTATAAATATTTGAGCATTCCCCAAAAATGTACTTCTTTACATTTTCTCTGAACATTAGCTCTTGTCTTTTCCGAGTTAATTTGAAGGATGACTTATAAACTCAAGTTAGTTTTCCCTTTAACAACAGGATTGTTAAACATACTACAAATAATTAAGTGCCAAATACTAGTTGGCACAATTCGTTGATTTCTCTTATCTCCCCTTTGTTTTGCCACACCTTAATTTTGCCCTTTGTCACACCTTAGAAATCAATCAATTGTAACAATTAATAAAGTACATATAATTGTTCCAGTTTTTCTTATAGATTAAGGTTTTATTTTTAGACAAAGTATTATGGTAGATCTGTATTATTTGTATATAGAAAGAAAAGTACCTCAAACACAAAAATAACAACAACAGAGGCTTGGAAAATAATTCTTATTTTTTAAAATAAAAAAAATTGTGTAAATATTAGGCATTAAATTGTATCTACAAGATAGTTGGATATGGTTGTGGTGACTGGCTGCCCTTTATACTGACCTCTAAAATGATACAAAATACGTGTGAGATTCCTGAGCTCATCCAACTTTATGGACGATTACAAATACATTAATTTGATAAAATCTGCCCACCTATATGTTCTATTCCCCAAATGTGCCAATTCCCCAGCAGACAGATAGCACTGTTTTTCATTATAATTCTTTAATTCTACACAATATACTACTAGAAATAGAGAGGAAGTAACTGTACTGAAAGAGAAGTAACTCATCCTAATTGATTATATGAGGCCAATAAAATATTAATATCAAAATCAGGAAAAATATTATACAAAAAGAAAACTACAAACCCAAGTGTTCATGAATATATGAATAGATATAAATAGGTATAGATATAAAAGAAAATATTAGTAAATTAAATCTGGCCATATATAACAGAGGGCAATAAATCATAACCAACTTGAGTTTATCCTAGAATAGAAATATGTTTTAAGGTTTAAGAAGCAGTTCATATCTCTTACATTTACAGATGAAAAATATGTGGTCATCTTGATAGATGTAGAAAAAGCAATTAAATAAATTAAGATAACTTTGAATGAAATGTTAACAACATTCAACAAACTGGAAATAGAAAATAGAAGGCATGTTTGTGAATAAATGGTATCTTTTAAAAAATACTATTAAATTTAGATTTAAAGGTCCAAGATCAGGAACAAAGTTAGATATCCATTCTCACCACTTTTATTCATTGTTATACCACTACACACACACACACACAGATTGCTGTATTTTGTTGAGTATTGGAGCAATAGAAACTCTCATTCACCACTGATGGGAATATAAACTGGTACAACTATTTTGTAAAAGGATTACATAGAAATATTTTTTAGGGATTAAGAAAATGATTTTAAAATATATTTGGCAATAGAAAGAATAGCCCATGGTCACCTGCAGATAAACATTTTTTTTTAGTCTGTTCTGTGTTGGAGTATGATTTTTGACAAAAATACCAAGGTAATTGAAGGGGAAAGGGATAATCAGTAAGTATGGATAAAATGCAGATCAATGAAGCAGAACAGACTGGAAAGGAAGTAACAGGATTTCTCTCTTTCTGCTGATATTGGCTAACTTTTTAAAAAAATCTGTTTTGTTTTCTATATTTTTCATGCTTTCTCCAAGCAGTATGGATTACATGTTTTGAAGAGCGTTTTCCTGGTTAAGTTTCTAAGGAAAAAAATTAAAAAACAGATTTCAGGTTCACTGCCAATCTTTCTTTCTCAAACTGATAGATGCTTAGAAGTTTTGGGTGGAAAACAGATACTGGGATATTCTCTGTCTTCTTCTTGATCATCCACAACCTTGAATTTATTCCTACAAACACAGCAGCATGCTTGAATATATTGATCAAAGTATTTTTTTTTTCTTTTCAGAGCATATACTGGAGATCAGTTTCATCATATACTTCATATTAAATAATATTAGAATCATAGAAAGTATAAGGGTACTTAGTCAACAGAGAGTAAAAAGAAAATCTTCATTCTATATCCACTTTTGATTAAGAAACTTGTTAAATAAAATTACTCAGAAAATGACTGGCTTTGATATTTGGCTTTGATATCACGAGGAAATACTTTGTCAGAAATGATCATCAGATATCAGCTTGTTGGCTTCCTATGGATTTACTTATCCTATGTAGCTCCTGTGTTTTACTGGCAAAACTTTTTATCTCTGTCATAATTCATATAACAAGAGAATTTATGTTGGACAAATAGTATATGTTCTCCAGACTTTATAATTTTGCATTTTCTTCAAAAGGCAATAAAGTATTAAAGTAAAATATGCAAAAGTATCCATTGTCCTCCACCTCTATGGCACCCCCTAGCAACAATGTGGTTGTACTTCCTAAGATGCAAATCCGAGATGTCATTAAATACAACAAGCCACATTTCTGACTTGGTTAAGAGACATCTGAATTGTTAAGATCTTGCAAAAACATAGCATGGTTAATATCCTTGAATGAGAAATACAGAGTATAATGAATGAGAGTGTAATGTAACTGAGGGAAACCACATTAGGAATGCATTGTACCAACACTGGCATTGGGACATTCACTGAAGAACAAACCTCAGTCATGCATTCACATCTCATGTTTCTTTTTTTCACTTCCCCCCCCTGTTTTTTGACATTCCATTTCTGGAAAAAAAATCTAAAAATGTTTCTACTATATGTGAATTAATTTGGAAATTTCTTAATTCCAAAATTCTTAATACTAAAACTATTCTTAAATGGTAAGTTATCTGGTCTGAACATTTATTTTCAAAACGTAAAACGCATCTATTTGTAATAAGTTAGAAAATTCATTCATTGAGAGTAGTGACAGTATCTAAAATGGAGGAGCTGGGTGAGAAGCAAAGGTGATCTTCATTATTTCTTGCTCACATTTTTCTTGTCTGTTTCTTTCCAAGGGATGTGTTACACAGCAGCTCGCAGAGGAAAACTCTGGTAATTTTCCCTGTCCCATACCAGGTGAGATGATTTCTTTGTGGTGGCGCAATGTCTGACATATACTAAAAACATTAATGCAAATATTAATTTATTTTCTTATCACTCCATTCAGTTCCCTCTCAAGAACGTGGAATACAGTGTTGTTTTTTCTTTGTATGCACAAAATACAATGAATTGGACATGTCCATATGCAAATATTACTAGATTTTTTTTGTATGGGACTGCAACTCTTCGGGTAATATTAAGCCCTTTTCCCAAGCACCTTTGGAAATACACCATGGGGGAAATAATTTTGATTTTGTGAACACCGTTTAATCATTGTCATATGAGTTTTAACAGAAAAATAGATTTAAAAAGTAAAAATGCTTTTAACAAAAGGTCAGATTTTGAAAACTAAGAAAAGGATTTCAATTCTTCTGAAAATGAGTAGGTTTTTTAGAAAATTATAGTTACTTTTGTATTATTATTATATCAGTGGAACTAGAGTTGAGTAATAGATTTGCATGCTAAAGTGGTAAGCTCGTGGCTGTGGTTTCCAGTGCTTTGCCTGTGATGAGGAATTTTATGTACAAGTTTGTTCGCACAGTCCAATGCCTGTCGTTTGACTATTGTGAAATTTCCTAGCTCTGGGTAGACATGAGAGAAGGGGCTTTCTTCTGTTGCGCTGTTAGTTGAAGAGCCATTGTGAAGCAGGAGCAAACCCCCACTCAGGGAGTTGTGCCCTACTGGGGTCAAAATCAAATTTCTTTTCAGGTAAGAATAAGAAGAAACTGAAGGTTGGAAATAAACATAAAATTCAGAATGAGAACAGCTGAAGGATGAATGTATTTGAAACAAAACTTGGGATAAAAATGTTCCTAAGTCAAAGAAGAATAGCCCCAGAAATTATTTTTCTGTATAGATATGTGCTAAAATTCTAAGACTAACTGAGGAACATCCATGAACCGGTCATCTCCTGCTTTAGTAGTGACCCCACATTAAATCGACTTTGACATAGCAATGACAACTTCTTTAATCTTCCTTAGCGCTGCTCCACTTTCCAGCTCCCCTTCAGGGCCCCCACAATCCCCAGAAGTAAAAATCCTGAATAAATGAAATTGATGTCTTCCTAGATATATTAAAATACAGTTCTCAGAAGCTGCACTGCCAGAATAACTGGGTGGGAACCTCCTTCCCAGTGCATCCCACTCGAGAAGGATCATTATCCACACCAAAGGCTGGTACACGAGACATGTCATTTACAACTACGACTGGAGATTTTATTTAATGTCTGGGAGAATTCTTGGTCAGAAGAACTAGAAACCGACTTTAGGTATCTGAGGCAAGATAATATAATTTATTAAAAGGATATTGAGACATCCTAGAATTTATCAAGACTAATGGGGCCAATCTTACAAGTCAGAAATCTGTAGTTCGGAAACTGAGAAATCACAACAGCTTTATTTTTAACCATTTTATTTTAAACTGAAGTACAGTTAATTTACAATGTTGTGTTAGTCTCAGGTGTACAGCAAAGTGATTGAGTCATACACATATATACATATACATATATATATGTGTGTATATATATATACATATATATACATTCTTTTTCAGGTTCTTTTCCATTGTAGGTTATTACAAGGTACTGAATATAGGTCCCTGTGCTATACAGTAGATCCTTGTTGTTTATCTACTTTATATATAGTAACGTGTATCTGTTAAAATTAAGAGTTTTTGATTAACACGGCAACTTCTAAGTGGGACCGGATGGCTGAAAACGCTCCCCACACTGCTATAGGACATTGCTGCCACGTGACATCACTGTCAGTGCCATAAAACACTCATTCAGTTAGTGAAAGGGAAGGGTAACTGGTTGCTCTTTAAAGTACTTACAGGTTTATTAAAGTATAACTGAAATTCCAAAAACTGCACGTATTTAGTGTATACAACTTGATGAGTTTGGCATATGCACCCACCCACGATACTGTCACCAGAATCATGGACTGAAAGTAGTCATCGCCTCTAAAAGTCCCCTTGTACCTCTTTATGGTTTGTTTGTTTTGTGGTAAGACCACATAACATAAGATCTACCCTGTTAACACAATTTTAGGTGTACAATGGAATGATGTTAATTATGGGTGTGGTGTCCTAGAGTTGACTTCTGAAACGTCCTCACCTCTACAATTGTAATTCTGTACTCACTGAAAAATAACTCTCCATCTCCCCTGCCCCCATCCCTTAGCAGCCACCACTCTGTTCTATATGTTTGATTATTCTGAGTAACTGGTTCTTTAATTTTGCATCACTAATTTCAGGTGCATAGCTCATGGCTCTTAAACCCTGTTTTATATTGAGAAAACTGGGATCACCAGAAGTAAAGGCACTTTCTAAATTTAAACATCCAGAAGTCTGAGAGCAAGGGCTCAAAGACAAGATTCTGGTTCCAAACTATATCTTCCTAAAAACTACATGTTAAGTATTATACATTATACATTAAATGTTTGTTTATCAGTAAAAAATATTTCCAATAAGATTAGGGAGCAAGAAGTAACAGTTTAGCAAGTAATTCAAGTAGTGACAAATGTAAATCTTGAAAATACTAGATTTTCCTTGGTCACTTAGTAGGTCAAAGTTGGAATAACAATTTTAAAAACTATTACTTTGAAATAAATTAGCAGCATAGTTGCTAAGATATTTTACAATAATCCACCAATAATAGTTTAAAAAATATTTGTTTGAGATCACCATGACAAAATCAACTTATTTTAGTTTTAATAATTTATATTTGATATGCATTATAAAAGTATAATATTAACATGCAAGATAACTCAAGCAACCTGACTAATCTCCTTAACTAGTCATTTTCAAATCTACATGATTATAACTGGTTCTTTTTTTTTTTTTTTGGTGGTTTTTTTTTTTTTTGCTTAATTAATTATTTCTCAGCTGTATATAAATATTATATTAAGTAACAATATCAAGTGACAAATAATTACACCTTTTTACCTGTTTATCTGATGTCTCTTTTTACTATTTTAAAACATTTTTGACAATTTGATTTGTTTTATTCCATTATATTATATATGCATACAGCTGTTTAGAGGATTTATTTCTCATTTTGCCATTTTGACTGTAATGTTTGATCAGAGTTTCACTCTATTAACTTTATGTCGATCACCATTATCCTATTAATGTGGTTCCTTGTTATTGTGGTAATAAATGGCTCCAAATTAGTGTTAAAACAAATTTCTGTGTTAAAACAACACAAATTAATTTTCTTACATTGCTGGAGATTAGAAGTCTGAAATGGATTTCATTTGCCTAAAATCAAAGTGTTGGCAGGACTCTGTTTCTGCTGGAGGCTCTTGTGGTGAATTTTATTTCTTTGTGTTTTCCATCTTCTAAGGACTCCTTTCATGAGCTTGGCTCACAGCCCCTCCTCCATCTTCAAAGCCTAGAACAAACTGCTGCATCCTTCTTATACTGCATGATCCTGGTACTCCTATTCTGTGATTAAATCTCCCTCTACCTGTCTCTTCTAAGGACTCTTAAAAGACTCTTATCCTGGATAATTCAGGATAATCTTCCATCTCACGATATTTAACAATATTTGCAAAGTCCCTTTGACCATGTAAGTTAACATATTCATAGGTTCCAGGAATTCAGACACTGACATTTTGGTGGGCAATTATTCAGGCTATCACATATGGTTACATAGTTGAGTTTTTGTTTATTTTTTTGTCATATGATAAACCAACCTTGCATTCTTGGGAAAACACCACTTGGTGGTGATGTAGTATGCTTCTTGCGTATTACTGAATTTGAAATGCTATAAAACCAAATTAAGCACATTTGCATCTATGTTCATGAAGGATATTAGTCTATAGATTCTTTTATTTTAATGACTCTGGCTTTATTATCGGGATAATGCTCTCCTTGTCAAACGAGGCAGGAAATACTCTATCCTCTTCTAATTTCTGGAATAATTTATGTAGAGTAGGTTTTATTTCTTTATATATGTATGTATATTTGAGAGCATTCAGCCCTATATAAAAAGTATAGTACAACAATGACCAAGTATGATTGGAATGCAGAATTCATTAAATATTCAAAATTAAGTCTATCAATGAAATTCCCTTTATTAGCAGAAAAAAATCTTTATCTCCATAGAGGCACTAAAATCACTTGGAAAATTCATAATAAAACACCAAATCTTAATAATAATAAAAAAACAACAAATTAGAAATGAAAAGAAGCATTTTCAACAGGTGAGGAGGTAAACATATTGTTATATAGCACACAATGGAATAAATCTACTGCTTCTCACAACACTGATTATCCTCAGAATCATTATATTGAGAGTAAATAGACTGACATACGAAGAATATATGTTGCATAATTCTATTTATGTGGAGTTATTGTGTAAGCAAGATCTGATAGAAATAATAACAGCTTTTGCCTCTGGATTATAGAGACTAACTTGAAGGCAGTCGGAGGAAACTCTCTGAGGGACGGGACACGTTCCATGCCTTGGTTTTATTTTTGGTAGTAGCTTTGTGGAAACATGTCAAAACATCAAATTTTACACTTACAGTCTTTTCCTTTCACTGTACATAATTTACCTGAATAAAAACTGTAAGTACATAAACAAGAGTTAACAAATAAAAAAAACACCAACTATCTGTGAGAAATGGTCTCCAGTTTATCAGCATGTTGGGAAGTAAATGTGATTAAATTTTGAACTTTTTTTTTTTTTAGCATGAGTTAATATTTCTTATGTGTACACATTTATTGCACATGCATTTATATGTGAAATGCTTAAATGTAATTACAAAATGAAATACATCATTTTTCTATAGATCACCAATAGCTCTTTTTATTTAGAACTATTAAGGAAGGAGAAGAGATCTAGTAAGAACATCTTGTTCCCATTTTCCCAAACTTTACAGCTTTTCTATAAATAGGTTTCAGCAGAAACACCTACTGCTTATCAAAGTTTGAGCCAAGAAAATCAGAAACGTACTTAAAAAAAAAATCCAACTGAAAGTTTGTGATAGAAAGCTTTTCTTTCATCATTTTTTCAATACTTTTAATTTACCCAATTCCTCTAACTCTTTACCAAAGGTCTCTGTATTTTGGGAAAAATCCCTAGTGTTCAGTTCCCTCACACTTTACTTTTTATTCTCTTGACTTTATACCTCAACTAAATCTTTAAAAAAAAAATTTAACTGTAGTGTCAATTAACCTTGCAGTATATTACAATGAACGTACTGTAGCCCTTAATTAAATTGTACTAAAAGTGTACTTTCTATACTTAGATGTTTCCCTGTTTCTATTCAACTATTTTTCTATAGTTGTTAATTTGTTGAAGTAGAACATAGTTGTGCTTATGATTCACCTTACCTAGGTGTTAGTTTTTTATTCATGAGATTTTATATGGGTTAATGACAAATGATTGTGCATGTTCTACCTAATAATGTAAAATGGAATAAATATTACAGAAGATGCAAGCTCATTATTGTCCACACAATTTTACCAATTAGGAACTTGAAAATAGCATAAGCATCTTTCTCTCCAGTCCCTGAATCCACTTATCCAGAAAGATTGCTTAATTCTATGTCTTAAATCTTTCTGATGTTTATCATATCATTTAAATACACTTCAAATCCAATTATCTATTTCTTTGTACTTACTTCCTTCTGATGAAACCCCCAGTTTTTATATCTCCTCTCATAGCCTTCCACTATACAATAAATATCACTATATCCTTAAAATCTTCAGTGATTGTTTCTTATTTTTCTTTTCTTAGCTTAATCACTTTCCTACTAAGTTGTTGAAATGATAATTAGGAACTTATAATCTTGTAGAGCTAGAACAGACTGCAACATGATTTATTGTTATAATAACAGCAAGTATGGAAATAGTTTGCTGGTAATTAACAGATGTTGGTAACATATATGAAGGTCTAACAAGTCAGGTTCTTGTAGGCAAAATTGTTTGTTACTGCAAAAGTGTCAGACTGATAACCTGTTAATTTAAGAAAGGAAATGAATTCCACGTGATTTGTGTGCCACGCGAAAAGTTTAAAAATACAATTTACATATGGCTGGCTTTGTCTGAAAAACTTCAAACACAGAACTTAAAACTATATGTGTATATAATTGATAGTGCTCAAGGTCTTTTATTTATAAATTAATAGACTACTGTGTCATATTGCTCTATACATCTATACAACTATACGTTTATAGAACTCTTATTTTTGTTACTTTATATTTAATAACAAATAATATTTTTAAATTGCAATCAAGTAATTGCCATTGCTCATTCTATAGATACAATGTTGTGTGGTCATTTATTAATTTGTTTCACAAATAGTAAAATACAAAATAGGCTTTTATAAACTATTTTTATGAATATAATGCAACTGTACAAAGCATCAGAAAAGAGTGAGGGGGAGAGAAAGAGAAAAAACTCACCAAATGCGTGCTTTCAGAGAAGAAATAAAAACAGCGCACGTACCTATTCAAGCACACCCCCAGTCTCCAGTCTCCAATCCCTGGTCTTCTTGTTTGGTTCTTGCTCTGTGGGAGATAGTAGGAGTCAGTCAAAACAGCATCCGAAAAAGGAGTGGACTCCATCCGTCTCCAGCTGGGAGTTCTACCTTCTTCGCCTAAGCCAGCAGTTCTCAAGCCAAGCCACCCCTTGAAGTTGCCTAGTAAGTTCTAAAAAATATGAATGTCCATCCCAGGTCCCGAAGAATTCAATCACCAGTGTCACTGGTTATCTTACGTTGATAATTTAAAAACTTCCAAATTATTCTACTGAGCATCCGGGATAAGAACACTGGTCTCAGACATCCTTCCTTCTTCCTCTGTGACAACATCTAACGATGTGTCCCTCTTCACTAATGCTGATACGTCTCAAACTGGCTTACATCAAACACACCGATCTTTTTTCTTCAAAGGCCTATTCATTGGACTGGAAGTTAAATGATTCATAGCTCCATTACTACATCAGTATTATGTAGGCAGAGTTTGGTAACTGTGAGCAAACAAACATTCTTTTAGCCAAGACATGCTGGCCTGTAGGAAACTGTTCTCGATGTGTTGTATATGTTAAAACAATGCGTGCACACAGTTTAATACTCCACACGGTACCGCTTTCTTTTCCCAGCCCTGAAGGGAAGGAAATCCTGTTAATACAGCCTGCCAAAACTCCTTTTGATTAGACTGATAATGACGCTAACTTTTCCTCATCTGATGAAATAATCACAAACAAATCACTAAGAAGTTTACACAAAATCACTTCTCATTTAGAACAGGAACATATTAATCATACTCAATCATGTAGTGTAATGTGTAGTAGTAAGCCATATTAATTTCTGGAATATTTTAGAATATTTCTTTTACGTGAAACAGCCTCAAATTGTTAACATTGTCTGTTAAAATAATGTATCTGATATCTTTATCAAGTACCAAATGCACTCATGTGGTTATCTTAACAATTGTTATAAAACTTGTTTCTCCTGATTATTTTTATAACTACTTTCCTTAGAAGTTTTTCTTCATAATTCTAATTATTTTCTCTATGTTCTTTCAGCTGTTACAGAAAAATAATTGACAGCCTTCTCTATGCCAGACCCTGCAGTGATAACAGTATTTTTCTCTTGAGGAGAGCTGCCAGCTGCTAGAATCAGCTGCGTATGGTAAAATATTTTATAATTTGGTAAGTGTATTAAAAGAGAAACAGTGTGTTATGACAAGATGGGGGTGAGAGTTCTCAGAAAGACTCAGGATGTTGGAAAAGATGATTGCTGAGCTGACCCTGAGCCAACTTTTAAACAGTAAGTAGGCATTCAGGCATTCAGACTATAAAGTGTACTATTTTTTACAATCTGGGAAAGCAACTATTATGAAAAAATCAATTAGAATTATGGCAAAAATAAAAGTCTAAAGGCTAAAAAGTTTCATATATGATTAATAAAATATTTTTTTAAAGCCTACACTAAAATGTTTTAGCTGAGTTTAGTATAACAAACTTTTCATGAGTATCATGCATGTATCAGGCATTGTAATTAAAAGTTGGGGATTCAAAACCGTGGGCTTGGGAGATCAAAAATCAAAAAAGATAGAAAGTAGCGTTTTTGAGTTCTTACTACATACCATACACTTCAAATATAACAACTCCTTTTTATATTAAAAACAAATTTCTAATGTGAATTATTAAATCTATATTAGAAATGTGGAAGCAGAGTATACGTGAAGTTAAACAAATTGCCGGTTATCGCAGGGTATGTGTGAAGGCCTGATTTACACCAGAGTCTTTCTATTCCAAAGCAGATTTTGTTTGTCTGCTTGTTTCCCTCCTTAATTCTAAATTCACTAGAGGTGCTGAGAGCAGCGGACACACTTTCCCAGAGCTTACAACGGTCCGTGGAGAACACCTATTCTACATACTTTACACTTTTAAACCGTACTTATTAGAGAAAAGGATAGATGCCGTGTTGCCTGTAGAATTTCATCTTCACTTTTGTCCAGGCTGAAAGAAGACAGAGTAGGGTCTAATTGCAAGAACGACAGAGAAGAGGCAGTGAAAAATGTGATTAGTATAATTTCATCAAGAGATTGTAAGTGGTCAAATATTTTGACAATTATCATAGCAATTTCCAAAGTAGCCCAAAGTGCCCTTTTATGAAAACATGTTTGAACCACAACTTAGAGAGGATATTTAATTCATATCTGAGGAAATTGCATTAGGAGATAACTTCTAGGTGGAAATACGCTGAAATAAGCCTCAATCTGAAGTTGTCTTTCTCAAAGTCTGTTATTACAAAAAATTTGCACATATGCCAACTGAAAGAAAAAAAAAAAGACTGTGGCTTTTTAGGATTCACTATCTTTGGTAAAATTGAAGAGTTCCTAAGGGCTAATGGATACCTCTGCAGAAGTGATCCTTCTAATGAAAAATATCTTCTCACATGGGTAGAAAAATAACGCAAGAAAATTTATTGAAATGCTAAATGTAGGCAACTCTGGTAGAATGACAGGTGATTTAATTTCTTCTTTAGATTCTTCTGTACTAATCAAAATCTTCTCTGTTCACTTTTTAAAAATACAATTCACAACCATAACAACAGCTGCACAGAAGTTTCAGGCTGCGCATGCCTCAGGACGGAACATGCCAGAGCAGACCACGTGGATAGTCTAGTAGGGACATTTCATTTTCACATGAACTTGATCATGTTTTCCTTTCTCTCTAGGAACCTGCTTTTCTCCATTAACCTAACTGCTCTTTGTCCATCAAAACACGCTTACGGAGAATTTGCGCTTTCCCA
Organism: Camelus dromedarius; assembly: GCF_036321535.1. NCBI lineage: Eukaryota > Metazoa > Chordata > Mammalia > Artiodactyla > Camelidae > Camelus > Camelus dromedarius. The sequence continues at coordinate 29,698,492 of NC_087456.1, forward strand.
GAAAGGTTTCTCCCAAGTCCTGCACCACTAAACTTGTCCCTTCTTAAGTGCATCACGGTAGCTCTGATGTTGGAACTTCCCACTTTGTCTGGAATCCTCTGACATCCCTCACTTATCAGTGAGATAAGCCATCTCAACCACACTGCTCAACGTAGATATTCCTCTCCCTGACTCAGCACTTCTCTGTGAGTAGCTTCTGCCTCGTATCCTTACGTCATACTGCCTTTCTCTGATCAGAGCACTTACGATATTTTGATAAAAGTGATTAAAAAAAAAAAGCGTCTCCCCTACTAGATTTGAATTACATGATAAATTTTAAATAAGCAACTTAATGAATTACCAGAAAACTTGCATTGGTATCATAAAGATGGAAAGAGAACTGTGACTTGGAGGGAAATGGAAGATTGCTGTGCAGTTTCTGATGGGTGAAGACCATGAGTTTATAGTGTCTCCACTCTTTATGGTGAGTCAACATTTCCAACACCTGCAATACAGATTTCTGGGAAGGGAAACTGCACAAAGGAGTTAAAGTTAATTAATTTAAAGTGAATATATGAGTAATGGGAATGGACTATAAAGGGCATTGGGAAGAAACTGCATTGATAGTAACCATCAGAAAGCAAATCAAATAATTAAGGAACTGGAAAGCCTCATGGGCTCAATATAGATAAAGTAAAATATTTACCAGATCAATAACATAAATATTGACCAATTCAATCAATTAGTCTTCTAATGACTCCTTTGCTTCACTGACATTCTTTCAGACTCTGAATTAACCAACACTCTTCTCCATTTCCGTTCCTAGAATTTAGTAAACTTCTACTGTATAATTACATATTCATGTACTTTATACAATTATTTTTGAGTTCCGATCTCAATTGATATCACAAGATGCACAGTTACCTTCTATATGTTTCTAGTCTTTCCAAAGCTTTCTGGAAATAGTCGAAAGATTTTACCAGCCCAACTCTCATTTTATGGCCAGCAAATGGCAGTTTTACTCAGAGGAAAATATAAATCAGCAAACTGTCTCAAGAAAATTTTTTTTAGTATACTTACAAAGAAATGAACCTCCCTTACTTAGCTTCCTCCCACACTCTTTCAAAGACCTGGGGTTCTTCCTTCCATCCCAGGATAATCCACACGTGCTCAGAATCATACTTCTTCACTTCTCCCTTGAGGCTAACTACTATCGAGTAGGTTACTCTCTCTCCCACTTCCTAATCTTCTCATTTTCTTCTGTTTATTTCTTAATGAGCATTGAATCTCGTATCTTCAATCTGAACATTACAATTCTCAAAACAAACACCCTCTTTTGGCTTTATCGTTATTAAACAATGTTATATATTCAAATAACTTGTCTATTCACTAATGTGAGTCAGGGAACTTCATCATGGGAATAGGATTTAGTGCCAAATCCTTGCAACTTGATAAGTTGAAGATACTGAGACACAAAGTTATTCATTGTCTTCTCTGAGATTGCATGGCAAATCCAAAGCTCATTAGATTGCATTTAAATAATTATGTAATCACAGAAAAATTAATCATTTTAATTTACTCAAATGCCATTGTAAAATATTTTGGTTAGAGTTTAGTGGTCAAAAAAGTTTAATTTTTAAAAATGTACTTTGTTGAGGAACGTTGTTAGAGTGATGGCAACAAGTGATGCCCTCTGGAGTGATTAAAAAAGATAACTCTGCCCAGGGAGTTATTATAATTTTTATGGACATTGATAAATAAAATGCCTTTCAATTATTGTACAGTGCTTCCCAACAGATTTCAAATTACATTCATGTCCTATTCCAGATGATAGAAATTAGAATTAATATGAAAGGGTATATGTGACACGTTGTAATGTTTTCTTCTAAAGATTGAAGTAACTTACTCTTTTATGTTCATCATCTGAATCAAATGCAATAGAGAGCATTCAGCCAAGATGTCCTTTTGTCAGTTTAATTTTCATTATCCTGAAGGCATGTCTTAATAAAGACAAAACACTCTTTCTGTCTTATTTCTGGTGATATCTTTCAATTTTCTAATTAGTTTTCTGATGTTACAGAAAATAGCAGAAAATTTATGTAAGACAAACATTTGGTACTATTGTTTAGAAGCAAATAATCTTTATTATATCATTTTAAGCCCATAAAGATGTATATTGCCTACAACTTTGACAGTTCTGAATTATTCTTAACATTATATCAAATGCTTCTGACAGAAGAATAGTTATATTTGCATTTATACATATTTATATATATATATATACATATATATTTCTCTATATTGCTTGTTTCAAGGAGATTTTTAAAAAATTTTGTCCATAATTATTTGATTGCTATCTTTTAGGTTTGTTTCTCCATACATTGTTTTGATGTTTTTAACTTCCTGTTTTTAAAGTGTGTAGAAATTTAAATAGTGTTAACCTCATTTATAGGTGGTTTAATATTTGTAAGGATTAAAGACATATCAAGTCACCTCTACACATCAAATCTGAGCTAATTTTTTGTTTGTTTTTGCTTATTTATTTATTTACTATTATTATTATTTTTGAGTTATTTTTTGAGTTGAAAATATTTGGCACTTAATTGAAGTGGCAAGAATATACAAAATACGCCTGTGGGTTTTTTTTTCTTTTTCATTGATATTAAGCTTAAAGAACTAAAGGGCTAATTTGAATATGTGGGTCTGTCTTTCTGAAGCTCTCAACAGGGCTTTTTGTCTGCTCCTCATTTGATTTCCTTTCATACTCATATGTTCAACAAGCATTGTGTGTTTATTATCACAAGAATGCCTGCCATTTTTCAAGCTCCTTCCCATGTGTTAACATTTCAAATTCTCATTGAAAAAGTGTGAGATTAATAAAGCAGATATCTGTAAGTAGGAAAACAAGGAAGCCAAACAAGGACACAGGATACTAGCACATATCAGACTCCTTATGATCAAGTAGTTTTTAATTTAAAATATTAAGAACAATAGCAGTTACATCTACCTTTTGTGATGCTCTCATAGTGTGCAAGGCACTTTAAAGACATGATCTGAAAGCATCCCCATCAGCAATGGAAGTTACTCTTGTTCTATGTTACTTTTTTGGCTTCAAGAGGCCAAGTTCCTTGTCAAAGATCACATATCCTATAGGTATCAGATTCAGGCAAATATTTCCCTATCACATAACAAACCAAAGCTATATTTTTCCCATGGTACCATGCTAAGCCTCATTGAATCATTTTAATTGAATTATTAAATTGGCATTCTTTGGCCAATAAGGAAAAAAATGTATCAAGTTTAAATTAAATATCAGCTTATATCAGTTGAAGTTCGAATTCAAATAAAATTTTCTGATATCAACACATAGAGCCTTTCTACCTAAATGATACAGTGCAGGTGCTCTCCGGGAACAGATGGAGAGGATCACCTCCACTAGATATTTTTTACCAGGCAATGGGCAGCCATCAATGAACCTAAAATGTATGAGGCAAATGGAGGAAAAATGATAGTGATATACAATATATATAATATGTTTTGAAAAAAAATTAGCTTAACCTAACTTCCTGTTTCTGTAGCTCGTTACTAGTGCTGTACAATCTGCGGAACTGTGATCACACTTTGCGTATCACATAAGTCTCTCCAGGCGCCATGTGCGGAGTACTCTGAATCCCACATACCCAGAGTTACTGTTCCTGCCGTCTCTCTCTTCTTTCCCATAGCTTCCTGAAGCTTAGGTCTTCACGTGGACCAGGCTACACCATTTTCTAGTCTTGTTTGACATTTTGTCTTTGGGAGAGGAACTTGTCTTCTCAGAGTCCAAATACCTGGTATTGTCACATTTGATGTTGCGCTCAAAAATTCACTTGAGGACTTTAGGTATTGATAGAACATGTGAAGTTATGAGTGGGTCAGGTTTTCAAAAGCTCATGAAAGGCTAAAAGAAATGTTCTAGATCAATATTTAAGTTATAAAGAAAAAAAGGAGCAAATGTAAAAACCTAGGGGAAGAATACTATGATTGGCAGCTAGACCTCATAGATATTTACTACATTAAAATATAGTTTGGTGATTGGCAAGAATACTACTAACCTTGCTTGAGGCAGTGAGTTTAAATGAACACGGGTGTAAAACTGCCCTGAGTATCAGAAATTGCAAGCAGCTGTGTTTCCCTGGACCATAATTTTCAAGAGAATGCATAGGGTCACACCACTATCAGCGCTGTATAACCCTGTGAAACATACACATGTGCACACACACACGCATGAAAGTATGTTTGTGCTGTTCAAATACTGAAGGATAAACACAGATGTATAACGCTTCTCAGAAATTCTTCAAAGGATGTAACAGAGGCCAATGAGTTTAAATCAGAAAATCGTAAAAGCAAAATAGGAAAACTCGTTAGTAAGTATAACTGCGGAAAAAAATAATATTCACGGCTAATGTTGATTTTAAAATATGGTAGGTAAACAATCAAAAAAGGTAAAATGAAGTATATTAAAATATTGAGAGATATTGTGGATTATTTCACTAGATGATTTCTAAATTTCCAAATTATTTATCTGCATATTTAGAAAGAAAGCAATATAACACCTGGAATCAATTATACACGTAACGATCAGTCTACTATCCTGAATTTTTAAAAGGTCTTTAGCATTTTTCTTCAATATTCCAGTGGATAAGATTTCTCAGAATTGCAAGACTTTGCAGTTTCAAAGTCCAGCTATAATTCCTTGCTTATTAGAGGGAAAAAACAATCTTTTGAAATGTTTTCAAACTTAGTCTATGAAAACTGTCAGGATAAAGAAATTACTATGGAGGCAAAGTATTAAAAAAGCAATTAGAAAGTGACATGTTATAAATACAAAAGCAAGCTTTTATGAGAGTGTCAAATTTAATATTCATATTATATGCCAGTTTTGAAAGATGTTGCCAAAATGTGATACCCAGTTCCTTTCTCCTTGATAAAGCTCAATCTCGTAAGTTACTCGAGATGATGGGCATAGATATTTTTATACTATTTGTACATACATTTTTTTTTACCTTTAATTCCTGTCCCTAAATTAGAGGCCATAGTGTTTATTCCATACATGTCCAAACTGTGGGCTTTCCCTCTATTACATTCCAGTACTACACATTGCATTGTAGAGTTTAGGGCAATCGAATCTTTAAAACATATTACATAAATTTCTAAAATTATGGTTTAGATGTTATATGCTTTAATTTCAGGGTCTGAAATAATGTAAAACTCACTTAAAGGTGATTTTAGTCTGCATTTTCTATGATACATTTTTATGCTAGAGAGAACACACATCTTTGATTTAAGTAAAGATAATCCAATACAAAGCTGTCTGAGCATGATACCGTGCTCAGACGACTTTTATTTTGGCCGATAAGGCTATTTAATATACATAGGCTGCTCGTGGTCACTAGGCATTAGTAAAAATTCATTATATTTTTACTTACAATTTCCAAACCACTTCCCAATCTTTTGCAAATCAACTGAGTTACCAGTACTTTTCTGGAGCCCAGTGATTTTGAGAGTTCCTTTTACATCTATCTATTACAAGACTGAGGTTTTCTGTAGACCCAAGGGGGCTTCTGGCTGCCCTGAAATCTGTGTGACTCTTTCAAGGTGTAGCAGTTATAATTTGCGATTAGACTCGAGCAAAATGATCCTAAAAGATTCAATGTTTATAAGCTTAATAATTTAATTCATTTACTTACATATGCAACCAGTGTTTGTTGTCTGACTATTTTTGTCAATTCCTGAGCTCTGGACTGACATAAGCACAGATGTATCAGTAGCCCTGCTCCCCAGACACAGTGGCCTAATATTATTTGTTTATTGGCAGTCTAAGTGTATATTTTTATAAGATCTATTTTGAAACTATGTATTTTATGTAAGAATTAGCAAATTAATTAGTTACATATATTTAAAAATTTACTTTATCTCTAATTAGATGAAATAAGTATTTTCTTAAAAGTGTTTTGTATTTTTCTTCTTAAAGTATAAACATGGCTTATAAGCGGCATTTGTGCTCAGCATCCTGAACTTCAAAGAAAATGCTGATCTGTAGCAAAACTTCTAGCTAACCTTTGTTTTTGCTCTAGGGTCACTTCGGTTCCAATGATTAAAACTGCTCAAGGATGCACTTCATATTAATCTTGGGAGAAGCATAGATTGACTGACCTCTGCTGAAATTAAATATAATTCAGAACACTGCACCATGCTTAAAAGCAGCTTCATTAAAAATGTTCGTCCTCAAATATTTTCATCTCATTACTTTTATATGTATTTCTTGTTTCTATGTAATACATTATGTCCTACAAAAAAAGCATTGATAAATGTATTTGAACTGAAAATGGTTCCATAACAGTAACAAGAAAAACTAATAGCCTCAATCCATACAGTTCCTTGTCTACGATTTGAAACATGCCTTGACGATCATTTTTCTAATCTGCAAAATATCCCTGAAAACACTCATTATTCTGCTGATGAGGTTATTACACCAAGGTCACAGAGCAAGAAGGAGCATGGTTTTATTTTAATATATTCTCACACATACATTTCCTCCCAAGTTCTGCTTTCTTCAGTAAAGTCAGAATCTAGTAAAAACCTGTCTTGAGTATGTATCTGAAAAGAAATATATTCTATTGACCTTTGCTAGCAATTAACTACAGTGCAATGAAGCTAAAGCTAGGCTCCTGAATGTTCTAAAATAGCTAAGAAAGAATGGAAGGAAGGAAGGAAGGAAGGAAATAAACTGTGATCAGGTAGGAGAAATGTCTGCCAACTTAGACAAATAGCTGGTTTCCAGACCTTCTTGGAAGCATTAATATAAAGTGATTTCTCCTGCTCCTTCATTCATGTACTTTATTAAGCTCTGCAGAGAGAACATGATCCTAACACTGTAACACGACGGTGCTTTGAATGCTGCCGTCTCTAATGTCTGCCTCTGGAAGGCGTTGGAAAACTGGTACTGAAATCTTCTCATATTTTACTTTGACAAAAATAGAGATGACCTCGTTTTATTTTGTTTGTTGGTTTCTTTTCAGGGCCTTATTGAACATTTTTGCTTACACGTTTCTTGTGGGAAATTTTTTACAAGAAAGTCTGTGAGATACCTGAGTTCAGACCAAGACATGTTCTGTGAACTATTAACCAGCTATGTTTGATGAAAAATTTCACTGAATATCTGCTCCAGTGGAACTGTCAATGAGATTATGGCTCTTGATAGGATTGAAAGGACTTGTGAAGCCACGCACTGTTTGTTTTAGGAAAGACTCAGCATGATCTGGGACATCTTTATGCAGCTGTTGGATGCCTTTCTGCATCTCTGTTTCTTCATTTATGAATTAGGTATAAAAATATGAAACTTATTGTTTTAATTTATTATATGAATTACATAAACTTATGACTATCAAATACTAAAAATAAAATGATCTCTCAAGGAACATAATTTATTTTCTTCTCACTCATGCTGCATTTCCTTTTCAGACAGTGCTGCGTGTATCATATTTATCAAAGCAAAAGAGTGATACCTGATTAATTCATTTATATTTAGAGAGAATGATTAGGAATTTTTGATGTTTCAACACCTGTGCAAGTAATTCCCTGCCAGGAAACCAAGAGATTTGGGGAACCCAGAAACCGTAAGTCCTTTAGACCATTTTGAAGACACTGAACATCAACTCAATAAAGTGATGTCTGACACTCAGCTAGCATTGCTGCTGATTCAGAGAACGTCTTACATGCTGTATAGTTTCATTATCAAAAAAGATAAGCTAAAACCTTATGCTTTTTAGTGCCTACATAGATTCCATTATTAATATGTATCTGTATTTCTACTAGCAAAATGAGCAATGAAAACAAGACCACATATCTTTTTAATGTGTATTCTATCAATTATGATGAGCAAAATTTCCCATAATTGGGAATAGTCCACAAATCAGATACATATGGTAGATAAACTGTTATTTCATGGTTGAGAAGCAGTGCTGTGAAACATATTGCACAAATTATTGATACTTATCTGACTCTCAGTCTCTAACTGTATTTCTGCACTGGGTATACATAAGTAATCCATAAAATAAGCTTTTATTGAGATTAATTGTTTTGCATTATCCCCATCTGAGTATGCGAGGGCCAGTTATGGAGTGGAACATTTTTTCCCCCAAAAGAAATGAAAAATATCCTCTTTACTACATTTGAAATCCAGTTATATTTTTACAGTGAAAAGGTACATCATAGATTGGTTACCTGAGATAGGAGTTAACATTCAGGAATGCCTTTGTGGTCGTGATCTATCGAAGGGAAGAGAGAACATCACTGTTGGGTGGAAGAAGAAGTGTTGGTGAGATGCAGCCACAATGGAGGACACCCCACCATTCGATGGAGATTTCTGAGGCTGGGATGGCAGTGTAGAGAGACTGCCCCTACTTAGGGTATGGGGGTGAGGTCTTCATACTTTTATCCTCATCAGTCATTGGATATGGGGAACTCTGGAAAAAAGGTGTGACATTGGGTAAGGCAGATTTGGTGTACACATAGCTAACAGCTGAGAGTTCTCTTTTGGGATAACTCCTAGCATCTAGGGGAGGAAAATATTTCTGAAAGAACATCCAGGTAGAACATAAAGGCATTCACAATAATTCTCCCATTGTGTTACCTGGATTCATTTTTCCATATAAATTCTGAAAGCTCCTCCATGAGTTCAATGAACATTTCTTTCTGGGGGGAACTTACAAGAAGATTAGTAAAACAAACTACAGCGTCCACCTCTGTTGCTGGTCTTGGGACCACAACTGATGCTTGTTGTCCCTCTCTCCTGCTGTCTACTCTCCCCTCCCCTGGCACTCAGCTAGCATCACTGCCGGTTTCAATTTTCTACATAATGCTGTAACCATATCCTCATTACTGAGATGTCTGAACTCCTGGTCCTCATGACTCTCTCAAGCCATTGTGCTGTACTTGTCCATTTATTATCAAAATTAGGTAAGATAATACAAAGAAGCACTCAAGTAGATGGGTCATTTAGCGAACGTTTTGCCACACATATTGCCCCATTGTTTAAGAAATCCCTTATCTCCCCCTAGAGACCGAGGTGATGACTTTTTCCAAGATGGCAGCTCCTCTTCTTGCCTGTTCTTCTTGTGGGACACGCAGTCTAAAATGCCCAGGAAGGCTCTTTAGCCAATACTTCAATAGGGAGTTTTCGTATCTTTCACAGTGTAATTCTTTCACTGGAAATGAGAATCTCTAAACTCATAGAGTCCAAAGGTGTAGGTTCAAGGCAAAAGCTCCCCAAGTGGATCCCTGGGAATGATGGTAGGCAAGACCACTGCTGCTATTTCATTTTGGTTGCCTGATCCGTGTATTTTTTTTATCTATTTGGGGATACAATACCTTACAAAGACACTGAGACAAGACAGGGAATAAAGGAAATCCCATACCAGGAAAATGTATCTAATCCTGTCAGATAAATAAATCACTGTCCCTAATATGCCTACGTCTGGATGTTGTGACTTAACCTTAGTTGTCAGCTGAGTTGTAAGTATTAGTCATTGACTTAGATTTTGCAAGGAGAGGCCTCTGCATCCTCTTCAGATATGGGTGAATGTGAAGGAGTAGGCAATTTCTGCAGGCTCGGGCGGTCCAGTGAATGTCGACAACTTAGAATTCTTGAGCATCGCAATCCTGACGTACTCATTCAATAGATCAGAATGCTATTTTCCCCAACCAGGCTCTGGTTTGGAATAGGAGTCCTGCCTTAGGCAGAGGTTTAAATATTCTTCCATTTAAATCGTGGGAGTGGTTCCCTGGGCCTTGGCTTTCTCTGGCCTCTAAGGCAGGAAATATGTGCCCCCAAGAAGTCCTGGTTCTCACAATTAGTCTTTATTTTCAGTTAATCGAGTTTAGGTTTTAATAATCTTTTCCCGAGTTTAAGCAAACTATGCATTAGGCACCTAGTTCCATGTAATATATAGCTAATATTTCCCCCTTCTTTCTCAGATGTGTGACATACCACTCTGCCGATGCAGGTTAACTACCATCACAGTCCAGCAACTACGAAAAGTTAAAAAACTGCATTGCTACCTACGGCCAGATGCTCTTCGTGCTCCTACCGTCAGTCACAGGTCGCAGGGTCTTTTCTGCCAGCTGCAAAATCCCACTCCAGACTCTGTGTATGAAGGCCCCTCCTGGAACTCGCTGCCTGCAGACGTGGTTCCCAGGAAAGCCAACTCTGAGACTGAGATAAGCGTGCGGGAGATTTATTAGCGAGTGCGTTGAAATTAACGCCTGCGGGAGGAAGGGGAAAGGGATCGGGCAGAAGTAGAGCTGCAACACAGACTCAACAGAGGCCTCACGAAGTTCCAAAGTTCGGGGGAGACTCTGCACAATTGTCCCAAAGTTGGGCGTAAGGCTGAACGTCTGTAACCCATGGGTCAGTGGATTTGGTGGATCATTGGGAAAAGGCATTACCCTCGTCTTCCCTGTCGGCAGGTTTGCATCCGCAGATTCAACAAACCGTCGGCTCCGCGGTCTGTTGAATCTGTGGATGTGGAGTCGGTGGATACGAAGGGCCGCCGTAAAGCGCTGTTTCACTTAAGGGGTTTGAGCGTCCGTGGGCGCTGGTCGCAGTGGGCTTTCGTATGGGCCGGGCCGGGCCGGGGTTCCTGGGCCAATCCCCTGCGGGGCCGGAGGGACGACTATGCTTTGAGCAGGGCCCTGGGAGGAGGAGAAGGTAGGTCGTAAATCTTCATTTTGGTGAGGAGCCTGTGTGCTCTCATAGCATCCTCTGCAGGGGCCTCAGAAGCCACGAAAAGAACCTCCCGGGTGACGTGGTCCACAATTTTTCAGTAATTCGGAAGTGTCTTGCAGTCTTACGAAATCTGGCTACACTCACATTTTCACTCGCAGTCTGGTATACTATGCACAGTGAAATTCAGAACTTTGAACGTTGGAACTTTGCCAACTGAAAAGTGAGTGTCTGACACCTGTGCCACTTCATTTGTGGCTTTTTTTGCAGAACCCTCTAGAGGATACAGTTGTTTTATAGCCTTACTGATCAATATTGAGAGGATAAAGTTAATAAAGGAGCGAAAGCTGTGAGGGCCTAATTCCAGAATGGCGTTTCGGTGAAGTGCGTTGACTTCCTGCAGATTCACCCGGTGCGTGAGCGCGGGCGCGCATTTCCTGCAGTTGTTACCCCAACAGGTAAAGACCCCGGTTCTTGTCATACCCGGAAGACAAGGTCGCAGTTGGGAGGTGGTGCGTTGTGTAGCATAAGATTTCAAAGATTTATTTAAAAGGAAAGGAAAAGTACGTCCCCAAGAATGGGAGGTGGTCTGATCCAAGAGAGGAAAAAGCGGTGGTCTTTGTCTCCCCTTTGTCTTAGACCCTCGCTTAGAGGGGGTCTATTGGTTAATTGAGGGCTCTTGTCCCCGGAGTGCTTAGTCATGTTTGGCCCCTTTGCGCATGTCCTTACCCATGGTGCACACAGAAAAAGCCATTGCGGGGGTCTAACTGCAATGTTTCTTGTTATATAGTGAAGATTGGTCATGTCTGGTTAAGTCCCTTTCGGGACCGGGCAGTCGTGGCTATAGGGTTTAACGGTGGTTTTTTTGTTTGTTTGTTTATTTGTTTTTGTTTTTTTGCTGGCACTCATTTAGAAGTTAAGTCCCTTTATGCTGGAGGTTTGTTTTTTTGCTGGCACTCATTTAGAAGTAAAGTCCCTTTATGCTGGAGGTGGGCACAGCACCATCTTCCAGACCCTACTCCCTCTCCTCCACCCGTCTGCCCGGTGCCCCGCTTATCGAATTACTGAACATAATGACTTGTTTTTTGATAATATACCTTTGCTGCACTTACTTATAATTTTTGCACAAATAAATGATACTGGCTGTAGTCATTTTTCTTTAATTGTATTCATCAAATTTGGGTATATAAGACAGCATCACAAGTGAGTTGTGGAGGGTTCATGGTTCTTGTACCTAGAATAGTTTTATATATCTTTAGATATTAGACAGAATTAGCCTGTGGAATCATCAGTTCTGTTAACTTTTTAAAAATGGCTCCAGTCTTTTCTAAGGAAATTGTTCTATTTAAATGAAATCTGTCTTCTGGTGTTATTTTTAAATTATAATTTTAAATCATGCATTTCCTTTAACGTTCCAAATGTATTACATGTAGAATTATCATTTTCATCTTTTATCTGTCTATGACTGTGTGTCTTTTGCATTCTTAATTTTCTTCATTTTAATAAATGTTTTGCTTTAACAATCTCATGAGATTAGCTTCTGTGTATTCTCAAATAATCTGCTTTATATTTATCTATTCAGTGCTCTATTCTTTATGTATCTTTCATTTTATTAATTTCTGTCATTTCGTTTAATTTATTCCTGTATACTACATAAACTTATGCTGTTTTTTCCATGTTTTTTATATATAGTAAACACCTTCATATTAAATATGTCTTATGTAATAATGAACACAGAGAAAATGATAAAGGATTATTCTTTTTGCCTAGCACAAAGTCAGTATTTGTGTTCCATTTTGGGGAAAATCTTAAAACTTTCTCTAGTTACAAGTATAAAAGAAGCTTCATCCAGCCTCATTCCTTCACACTCACACAGAGAAACACAAACACATACACAAGTATCCATCCTGTTTTACAAAAGGTAGCTTTATCTTTGTGTTGCCTTATTTTTCTGTGCTATGACTAGTTACAGAACAAATATGTCAATATGTGCTGCTTTTACAGTATGTGAGGCTAGGAGAAACTTTTTCTAGTGACATTCGCCCAGTTCTCTGTCCTTAATTTGGTATTTGGGTTCCTGAGTCCTGTAAGAATGTTGCTCCAAGTGGCCGCGTTGCTTGTTTGGCCATTCATTTCATTTCATGTTTTTTCTTGGCAAGTGCATCCTCTGGTTATTTTAATGAAATAAGATGGTTCCACAAAGTAGTTCTAGCTCTTGGCCATCAGAGAGGAATCCTTCTATGTGAATGTAGGGGTATTAAATTTTAAACAGCCATTTCTTTATTGTTTCTCTTGCATTTCTAAACTGTTTAAATGCCAGTATTTTTGTTTCATAGTATTTTGTATATATTTATGCCCATGTTTTTTCTCTTTTCATTTTCTGATATTAATGTTAGAAAAAATATAGTACTGCTATGTTTATTTGTGTTTTCCTGATAACTTTTTTGTACCCCTTCATCTCTCTCTCGTCTCTCAATTTTTACTCTTTAAAAGTATGTTTCTATACCCAATTTTGTTTAGCATATACAATGTCTTTGTTGTAATTGGACATTGTTGTTAACATTTGTAATGGACACTTGAATATACTTTCATGACCTAACTTTCGAATTATTTATTTTACTTTATGGTTTTCCCTTGATGTATTTATTTATTTTTATTTTCCTTATATGTTAGTTTAATCATGATGACATTTATTCCCCTATTTCTCTTGTTCATCTGTTAATTCTGTTACTGTTTTCCAGGTCTTTAGTTATAACTTTTATCTTTCCTGAGGCTCAAAATTAAACATATTTCTCTATAGTTATATGAATGAGTGATAAAAAATTCCCCCCATCTAGATAGACAGTTAAAAAAAATCCTCTTCATTTCTCTCGCCAATAAAATGGCACTTCTGGGAGAGCTTTATTTTCCTATTTTCTTTTCAACTCTCAAACTTCTCTCTCAGCCAGTACAGTCCTTAGATTTGGCTGGGAGAGGATAGTATATTTAATTCTGGATCTGTTTTAGATTCTGCATGTAAATGGTTCTTATTAAAAATATTTAAAGTGTAAGATACACGTCCAGAGAGTTTATGATTATATTTTTTGATTCAATTCTGTGTTATAGATTTAGAGTAGAAACGTAAGTATACTTGTGAATAATTTCAAGATTCATTTTTCATAGCGTTTTTCCTTCCTTTCTTTTCCTATGATGAAATTTTCAGTTCTGACTAGCAGGTGTTAGGTTAGGTTTTTCCTGATACTTCTCAGATAAGATATGTAGGTGATATATTCTCTGAATCCTTGAATCTTATAATAATCTTTCTTACAAACTATAAACTGTCAGTGGGATGTGAGCTTAGCTGAGCATCCTTGAGTTTCAGGACTAACCTCCTTGTAGATGATCTTCCCTGTGTTGCAGTCACATTGTTTTTCCTTGTGAATAAACCGTTCTTTCTCTTTTTAGGCTTAGAAGATTATGTATAAAGTTCTGATGTTTTTCTTTTTGAATTTTTAAAATTTATATATTACAATACCTGTATGTATCTCTCAAGGTTTTTTAAAAAAAAATTCATCATGATTTCCTTCTTCACAATTTTGGTTCCGTATTTTTAGCTATTTCTTCTGTTTATCTAAGCCTCTACTTACTATCTTAACAGTGACTATTCTCTCAATTAATCTGAAGAGTTTTTTTTATATTAAATTTCATCATATTGTTTAGATACTTTGAATGCATCTCCCTGAGGGCTTTTATAATTTCTTTGATGTTGTCATTTTTCTCATCCACCACCTCTATTGTATAAGCATATGTTTTGTTCTTCCCTCTAGCTTCTGGCTCCCCTTAATTATGTGTTTATATGTATTTGACGTCACTGTGGTTCCGTTCCGACTTGTTGGTTCCTTTAAATGGTGGCAAACCAGCGCAGGATGGTTACCACTCTTAGGGGTAATGATGAGGTCTGATTTTCCAACCCCTTTTCATTTATTCATCCATGATTCTGATGTAAAAAGGCTATGAACCATATTATATCACACATACACTGGAGGCTATATATGTCCATCTGAATGTTAAAATCACTGGAATGTGTGTGTGTGTGTGTGTGTGTGTGTGTGTGTGTGTGTGTGTCTATATGGAGAGAAAGAGAAAGTGAGAAGGGACTTGGATACATATTTTAGCCAAAACTTTTTGTGTTTTTTTCTTAGAATATTTTCTAATCATTATAACATTATAATTTAGAAACATTTATAAAGATAAAACATTATCTTCTCATCCATTGTCCTAGGTGCAACTTTATCCATTTTTATTTCTTACCCCCTAACCCAGAAGTAACTCCTTTGTATGCACCAAAACATAAAAATACAAAAAAAAAAAAGAAAATAACAAAATGTCATAAAGCATACTTTTAAGTAACTTGCTTTATATAAGAAAATATAGGTATTTTGTTGGTGTTTCACTGTGAACAGGTCATTAAGTTTCACAATAATAACCTTGTTGTGAACAGTAGAGGAAATGGACATGTGAGAACCAAAGTTTTTCTTCCCCAATCATAATAAGATTCTTTGCATCAGTGCATCTTGGGTCATGTAAGTGTTAAAAACTCATTTCTTGAAGTAGCCTGTTGTAATCGTTCATAATAAAAGGAGTGTCATTTTGGCACGCTGAGCTAAAGGGAAAACGCAGGACTTGAAAACTGGTACACCTGATAACTGGATTTTCCTCCCACTGCTATTACTGTGAGGTAAATAGGCTAGTTTAATGTCTTGAAGCTGTTGATGATGTTTTTTTCCGAGTACTTGAACACTAAATATCTGGTAATCCCCCAAGGAATATTTTTAAATGCAGTGACCTCTTAAAAGATCATCATAAAAATCATTCTTAATTAGGCTTAGGAAATCAACTTAAGTCTCTATGTAAATCAAATTTGATGTAATGCTATGTCGAATGCATGGCCAGGTAAGTCTCAGGAAATAATATCTGTATGTTATGTTCCTCAGGAGCATCTAGAACCACTAAGAATTACAACTGATTTTTATAAAAAGGAGGATATTTATTTTAAGTGTCTCAGGATTTAAGTTGCACTCGAATAATTATGAGTGACAGCTGTATAATCTGACATCATTGCAGATGGCAAGGGCATTATTATTTTAAAACGATGGGCAATAAAGGAGAAAACCCTTTAGGAAGGGCCTAGAATTACAATATTGCATCATATAAACATGATACTTCAATACTGTAATCCTGTTACTCGGGAGCTTACTATGTTCCCCAGGAGCTCCCTCCATTACCAAGGTATTTCAGAGAACCAATGCCTCAGAGACCCTCAGCAGCTTTTGTTGACTTTAGGATGTTTGGTTTGACAATGAGGATGTTCAAAAATGTTCGGAGAGCAGTGCGGCTATTTCCCAGTCCCCTTCAAGTTCCACATGTGTGGGAAGTGTTACCGGGAAAGACACAGTAATCAGGAGTGTAGCTTTTCCTCCTGAACGGGACATGCTTGCTAGTTACCTGAATTATTTGTTGTCTTTTTGTGGGCTGTTACTACTTGATAACTTCAATCACTGTGATAATACTACATATTGATAAATATGTGTATGTGGACATGTGTGTACACCCCAGAGTCATCCTACGAAGTTGTTGTTATTGTCACTGTACTTTTTGGGAAGAAACTGATAGTGAGAGAGATTTACAAATTGCGATTTTACTGGTGCACTTTAATTTCATTTGTTACTATCCCTCTGACCCACAAAAATCTCAGCAACAAAAAAGCTGAAGTCTCCTGTTACTTCCTTATTTTACATTCTACTTATTTCCTTGCTCTTTATCCCTTTTATTTAGAATTGCCTTTTTATCTAACTTGTCATTATCTTTAAACCTATTTTACAGAAGGGCCAGAAGGATGGCTTCTTCAGATGTATGGACAATGGCAAATTTTACTTTGTGTGGGTAGGTGTGGCAACATGTGGCTTTGCCTTTATATTCATCTGTGTGTCTATAAATCATTCTTCCTGTCTATATAGGCAAAATCCCTAATTTGAGAGTGTAAAATTGCTTTCTAAATAAGTTCAGGCTCCTCCAAAAGTGTTCAAATGCTCCCAAAATGAAACATGCCTCAACACTTAAGTTACAAATACTTCATCGATGCTTACATACTTCCATGGGTAAGTAGCTTACTAGGTTCCATGCTTAATACTTAAAATGCAGATGTAAAAAATAGAATACACAGGAATCCCTTCCTTCAAGGAGCCTATAGGTTAGTATTTGATCAAATATATATGAAATATGTAATTAGCATCGTAACATTTAAATTAATGATAAATTATAGAGGCCAAATGGATGAAAAATTAGCATAAACTATATGAAACAAGTAATACTTTCCAAAAGATGTGTTTTTGAGCTGGCTTTTGGATGATTAATGAAGTTTTCATAGGTGGAAATTATTCAAATAAGGATTTCATCATTTTATGAACTGGCAACAATAAGAAAAGATTTTAAATATGTGATTACGTAGCTAGTAAAGATAATGTAGGTAGAAAGAATGGAGGATGCTCGTTTATGAAAAAACACTTAATTTGCCAGTGATAAAAGTCATCTTTAGCGACTTTAATAAACAATACCTGGCTTTTTTATATGAAACTGTCACCCCTCTTTTGTCCTCACATTTGTATGAGTCTCTCAATGTGAAATCAAATAGCTTGATGTCAGTTACTAAACCTGATAGCCAGGGAATAGACATGGAGGTGAGAGAGAGACATTACCCATTACGAAAATGATCAATTCAATCAATTCAGCTGTGAACACGCAGTGCTACTTCACTTGCTAACTTATCTACATACCAAACCGTCCAAAGTACACAGAGTGGGCAAGTTCAAATTAGGTGTTACTGCCATCGTGAAACTAGTTTATGTTGAAGGAACATTTTGTCTCTGCTGTATCTCTGTGTGACCCACTGTGAGCTACCTGTTTATGAATCATGGGGAAGAGAAGCACTTTAGTGCTAGTTGGGGTGGCTTGGAGGCGCTTGCTGTGTACTCTCTTCTCACACTAACTTTATGCTCCTCCCTGGTGTGAGGCAGACACCACCAGTCAGGGAGGGTAGTTAAGCTGATAAATAAAGGATGGTGACAGAATTAACCATAGAACACCGAAACAAATGCATGTGTTTGAAATGCAAAAATTGGTTGGAGGGTAGCTCAGTGGTAGAGTGCATGCCTAGCATGCACGAGGTCCTGGGTTCAAGCCCCAGCACTTCCATCAAATAAATAGATGAATAAACGTATTTATCTCCTCCCCCAAAAAAGATTAATTAAAAATTTTTTAAAAAAATTAGTTGGATGTTTATGTTCCCTTTGAGAAATAATCCATTCACTTGGTTGGAAGTGCATGGCAAAAACAAAACAAAACAAAAAAGCCCACAGACTTGAATTGTCAGGTTCTGGGAGTCTAATGTTTGACCACATTCTACACCCATATCCTAACTTGGGTTAACCAGGGAGGTTTTCTGGAGACTGTCAAGACCACACAAAAGTATAATACAGGGGGAAAAATTCTCTGAAGATACACAAAATTAAGCAAGGATACTAGAAGTTTTAAATCTAGTTTTGTAATCAATTTGTGTAGAGTGTTAAAAGTGAGTATCACTCTACACTATAGAAGAAAAGGAAATACGATTTTTTTACCATGTTCTCCTTTCTCTCTTTTCATCCGAGGCCTTGCCTTGGAAAATCATGTGTCAACAGAAAGCAACGTGACCTTAAGATTTGGGGAAACACCTTTTACATGGGATGCATTTTTGGTTCTGCTGGGTTAGGAAAGGTGGAGGAAGTTAGGGATCGATTAGAACTAATCTGACCCAGAGGATGGCAGAGGGCTTCCTCTGGGTTCTAGGTCTAAGGGGAAAAGGGTATAGGGGGTACATTAGTCAAGGCTTTTCAATTGTAAGTGACTATAACACAAACGGCTTAAGCAAGAAGTTAACTCTTGGCTCACACTAGTGGTTGGTTCGAGGGGGCTGATCCTGACGTAACACCTGTTGGCATCAAGGAAATCAGTGATGTCTTCAGGTCTATGTCTTACTTCTCTAACTCTCCGGTTCCTTCTTTTGTCCTTGTTTGCTTCATTCCCAAATAGGCTCTCTCCACATGGTATCAAAGTCAGACAATTAAAAATGTTTGAGATTTACAGCCTTCTTCTAGTTAGGGCTCTGACACATGGGGTAGGTGTGGCTGGTGTGGCTCATATGGTACCAACAGAGTCTTTATCTCATCCACTTTCTACTCTGCTCTGACCAAGTGGTTGGAGCAACCTAACTTTTTACCCTGGGTCATATTTTGTCCCTGTGGAGAGTAGGGGAGGTTATTTGATCCTGAACACTCCCAGAGCTGAATAGAGCAGAAGAGGGTCAGATCCTAAAGCAAAACTTTACCAAAAGAATAAATGGTCACTACTTGTGACCTCTTTATTTTCTTCAAGAATATCCAACAGTGGTCCTTTGGACAGAGCTATAGAAAAGGGATTCAGAAGCAGGTTTGTCTGGGAGGAAAATTCTCAGGGGACCTTGAGACCATCAGTGTAAGATAGATGGATTAAAGCAAGAAAAGGAATTGGAAACAAAGTCATTATATAATTAAACATTTTGATGTGATAATGATCTTCAGGGACTTAGAAAGTTGTATATTTTGCTGCATTATTTTAATATGTGGGAAAATAAACACACTTTGACTTAATAGTGACTCGTGTAAGTAGTAAGTCCCTATTTTAAATTGTTTTAGATAAGAAAACAAATTTTGATTTTGTATTTATAGGAAGAAATGGATGCCTTTTAGAATTATTTGAGATTTTCCCACAGTATGCACAGTACAGCTTGGCTGGGTATAAATAGTTCAACATTGGGCATTCTATTTGCATAATCCAGGTCCAAGTGTATGAATGAGAGAAAGTAATAAAAAAAACTTGTATTGCAAAAGATCACTTTTTACACAAATACAGAATGAACTATTTTTAAAAATTTAGAATAGAGATTATTAGTGATTTAAGTTCTAAAATACCACCATTGACTACAATAATTCTGATTTCTTCATGATCCTGACAAGTTATTTTCCTTGAGTTTCAGGGAGTCTGTTTTACACACCTTATTGTTTTGAAAATATTTGCATAATTTAACCTAAAGAGCATCCAAGTAGATCTTCAACCTGTTCTGTCATCCCTTAAATGATACTGAAAAAGCCTGAAAAAAAAAAAAAAAAGCCTGAAAAATTCTCCTAGTTAATGAAGGAAGTCAATATCTTCTCCTAAAGCTTTAATTTTAATTTCTGGGGTAAACGTGCTCAGTGTTTTTAAATCTCCCGCCTTCTTCTCCCTTTCTTCTTCTCTTTTTCCTTCTTGTCCTTCTTCTGGTTCTTCTTTTTTTCTCCTATCTGCCTCTTAAATAAGGTTTTCAGATCCTTCATCAGCCTGGACACATAAAGCAGATATTACATGAGCTGCCCAGAACTGAACTCGGTGCTCCTTGCTGGGTCTGATCATGAAAGATGTGATGTGACACTTGTTCTCTTGATTTCAGTTAGTATTTTACACAACATGTTTTATTAACGTTTAAAACCTTATCCATTTATTGTCTTAAGTGGAACTTGGAGTCATCTCCTTTCTTGAGGTCTTTATTATTTTTTTAAATATGAACAGTCATTAACTTAAATAAAAAGGAGATTGAAAAGAAATGATTATTATATTGTTCCCTTGGTTGCACCCAAATTCCAGTTTCAGCCTGCTCAGCGTGCACTTAGGGAGTGTGCAGTTGACAGCGATCATGGCAGGTTGTATGAATGGGTAAGAGGGCGTTTGTTTCCCTCTTGTTCTTAGGAGCCTAGACAGTGTCTTTGCTGCTAGTTACTCACAGTTGAGACGTCTTTGTCTGAGCCCACGCCTCCTGGGTTTTCCCCTTTTGTTTGCCTTGGTGCTCCTTACTGTCATTGCACTCTGTGGAAAGTATAATGTCCCCAACAAACATCCCAGTATGGATTTTGTTTTTCCTGAATTGTTATTTCTATTCTTAAACCTTTTGTATGACTTGTGGCTTGAGCTCTCTTCAGTGGACCTGCTGCTTCTTTTTTCTCTCTTGTACTTGGGGATTTAGAAGCAGAAGTTGCATTCTCTCTGCTATTCATTGTGGATCCCAAGTAATCATTCAGCTGCTGTTAATACTCTATCCTTCTGCCTTTGGAAGTGATCACACTTACCCACGTCCCCGCTCCCAAACATCAAGCAAATATACGGGGTTTCTAACTTTCTTGAGGGCTTCAGCATCTAGTTCACAGTGGTCCTTATAAAATAACTGTCGTTAATACTGATTCAAAATATGTTCACTCTTTTTCCTCTCTGTTTCTTGCTTTACCAACAACCAGTCATCTTATTCTACATCCTGGGTTTGTCATCCTTTAGGATGAATCTATCATACATTGTTAACAACTGGAAATTATTTACTTTTAATACTCCAAACCTAGAATCTAAAATTAGGCTTCTAATTTCCTTTCTTTTTCAACTTTTTAGAAACATCTTTATTACAAGTGTTCTTAAATACTTCTCCACACGTATGCATTACACACTGGGTAAAACTGTCTTTTTGATTGAAATGTATTTGACACATAACATTGTGTAAATTTAAGGTGTTCAGCAGGTTAATTTGATACGTTTATGTACTATAATATGGTTGCATTGCAGCAATAATTAGCATCTGTGTTAGATACATTACATAATTATTTCTTTGCAGTGATTGGAATAATTAAGTTCTAGTCTCTTAGCAAGTTAGATGATTATAATATATTGTTGTCTATATTCACCAAGGTGTGCATTAGATCTCTAGGGCTTATGTACTCTTTGCAGGTTGGTCCCCTTAAACAGTGGCTGTTTTCCTCCATGCCAACCCCCACCATCATTTTACTCTGTGATTTTACGAGTTTGGCTTTTTTAGATTCCACGTATAGTGATATCATACAGTACTTGTCTTTCTATGTCTGACTTATCTCATTTAGCATAGTGTGCTCAAGGTCCACCCATGTTGCAAATGGCAGGCTGTTCTTCCTCCTCATGGCTTAATAATATTCATCTATCTATCTATCTATCTATCTATCTATCTATCTATCTATCTATCTATCTATCTGTCTATCTAGTCTGTGTATCTATCTATCCACCACATCTTAAGTTTCTAATTTTTAATTCTGGCTATGAATGTCTGCTTTCTTCCATATCGTCTTTTATTTTTATAGCAACTATATTACACTTTAATAGATCAAGTCACATAGCCTCACCCTACATTTAGCCCTCTGGCTTTTTTGCAATTCCACTTGATCATACGTTGTAACCTTAAGTTCCCTTTTGTTTACATGTAATCAGATTTGCAGACAAAACTAGAATTTAGAATTACCATTTGTTTTCTGTTTGGATCGAGGTTAGTTACAAAGGACTCAGTGCTGACATACGTATCATTCATCTCCAGTTCTCTCCCTACTAAAATTATGACCATTTTTACAAAACATTTCACTTTTTACAAGACCTATTTTCAGGGGATCTTAGCTTCTGTTTTACTAAAAACAATTCAGGTCTGCAAAACTCAGTTAACTGAAATTGCTTATTCCCAACATCAACATTTCTGTGTCTCTTTACCCATATTCTTCTCTTTTTTATCTCAAGGTGAAATATTTTTTCTTTCTTTCGAAGGCTAATTCTCAGGATGGATGTCATAATGGAAGGAACACTGTGGTTAAAGTCAGAAGCTCTGCTTTCAAGCCTGCCATTTTTATTATTTTGAAGAAGTCACGTTACTTTCTGGGATATTAGATATTTAATCTAATAAATGTCATTAGTCTCATTTAATTTCCATGTTTAGTACTTTTACTTTATTGCTTGGTATAGAATTTAGGGAAAAAATGTGTTATACTCTAAATAACTTTTATTTGAAAGCCTTTTAAATGAAGAGAGTTTTTATAGCTATAGAAGTAATAAATTTAAGAATAACAGCTTTAAAGCATTTTTGTTTAATTGCATTTATCTCTATTATGTCTTAAGAATCTCTTCGATTTTGAGGACTATAAAAAGATCATTAAGTTATCTGGCTTAATTCAATATAGTAAACAATCCCATTTAAGCCAATCTTTTAGTCACTGAAATATTAAATTGTGAAACTTACGCAATATACGTTAAGTGGACAATGAATATTCCCCAGATGCTGGGGAATCTATAACACTGTGCTCTTCTGTAGAATTATTTTGTATGCTATAAATATATTCAACCTGTACTTACTTGAAAATTATAAAATTGAGTATCCAGCATACAAATGTCTCTCTTGTTGACTATATGATATTACTGTGAAAATGAACTTTGTAATAATTGTTTCTTAGTAAATATTTGTATTTGTTACTCATGTTGACAGCTCTGAATGACACCCTTACAATACCTTGATTCTTGTGTAATTTACTTTTTCTCAATAGGCAAGTAGACTCCATACCCAAATAAAGATTGATCACAGCAAAGTGCAACACCATGACAGTAAGTACAATGGAATACAATGTTTTCTAGGAGCATTTAGACTGATTTACTAATTTTAATGCTGTTTAGGTGGTACCTTGTCATTTCATGAATAATTGTGATCGTTGAACTGTGAGCAGCAGCAAAGCCTTGAAGCAACACCCGCTGCTCCTCCTGGTATGAAATCATTCTAAAGCTAGAAGCAAAATCCTGACTACCCAAACCGACCTTCAGCTCACAGATAACAAATATTTAAACTCCAGATCCCGGTTCTAGGAAAAGACCCTGTTGCTTTCTCTATTCACTCAGATTCCTCTCTGTGTGAACTGTTTCCACCCCTGTCTCCTCTAGAAGGCTTTCACTTACTATTTCTGGGACTTCAAACTAAAATTTTCCCACAGCCTACATTTTTTTTCCTCTTTCCGGTATATGTGAGCATTACTCTCATTATTGTAAAATATTGATTTTTGCATGTACTCCAAAGTGCTGTTAACATGTTCTCTCCTGCAAAATCAATATTTCACAATTTACTACCCAAAGAAACTGAAATCCCTTAGCATAGCTAAGTAGAGTTTTAAAAGACCCATCACAATTTGATGTAATCTTTGCAAAATGGTTTCTCACTCACTTTGTAATGAACACCTCCTTAAATTTCTGCTGCTTTTTTTCTCTCACACTTTTAAAAAATATGCGTGGGGGAAATACTTACGACAATTGCAATACAAGTTGGGGAAGGTCAAGGGACTTAGGTAAGATTTCTATATACTTAAACTGGTAAAATGTCAGCACCAATATGCTTTGTAAGTTGTGTGTATATAGTGTAAATGTAAAGCAAACTTTAAAGAAAAGCGTTACAAATAATGCATTCATTAACAGAAGAAATCAAGATTGAATTTTTTTAAAGTTCAAATAATTCATGTGAAGGCTAGAAAGGGAAGATAGAAAAAAAAAGAAAAACAAAACAAAGAGTAAGCAAAAAAGAAAACATCATATGTAAGCTTAAGCATTTAATGGTTACATTAAATGCAAATGGACTAAATAAACCAATTGAGAAAGGTTTACATGCCAACAATGGAATAGTACTCAGCAATAAAAAAGGAGCAAATTATTGATATGCGCAGAAACTCGGATGGACCTCAAGGACACCATGCTGGGTGAAAAAAAAAACAATTTCAAAAGATCACATATCATATGATTCAACTGATAAAACATTCTTACAATTATCCAGATGGAAAAGCGGTTAGTGTTTGCCAGGGTTTAAGCCTGGTGAGGGGGTGTGTGTGTGGTGTGACTATAAAGGGTTCGCACTGAGGTGATCTTTGTGGTGATGGAATGTTGTGTATCTTGATTGCAGTGGTGATTACACAACTCTGTATATATAAATATGCACAAAGTACCATTGTCAAATACCTATTTTGATAGTTTATTATATTAGATAAGATGTAACCACCAGAGAATACTGGGTAAATTACATGAGACCCTTCTGTGCTAAATTCACAGTTTCCTGTGAATGTATAATTATTTCAGAATACAAAGTTTTATTTTAAAGTGCTGCTCGTGCCCTCACCAAGTGGCAATGACACTCACTTCCACGTGTCCTCTAGTGCCCATTTGTTCTCCTGTTCAGCAAGACTTACGGGAAGCGTGATTGGTCAAAGACTCTCTGAGGCCCCGGGGTTACCCTAGTTATTCCAAGAAGGGTGTCCAGGCTTGCATTTGCCGAGAGAAACCTAATTCTACCCAGTTATTCAAGAAACTCTCTAGCTGAGAATAAGAACAAGCAATTGGAGAGTCTGAATTCAGGGCTTTAATTTCCTTGACCTTAACTTACAAGGGCAATAGGTTTTGATTTAAGACATTAACTCTTTTAGGGGTGTATTCCTTTGAAATGGAACTTTCAAAGAGATTTAGTCTTTCAACTGAATTTCTCCCTCAGAATTCAGTAATGGTAGAGAATTTGTATTCAATTTGGGACTTGTCTGTGGTTCCTGGATCACTCAATGTTTGATCAGAGAGGCAACAACACTATGAACACTATAGAATAATTGATTTATTATAGTAATTAGAACTTACATCATTAAGGGAGGAAGAGGGAAAGTATGGTCTGGAATGGAGAGTTGGATTGTCAGAGAAAAGTCACCAGCCAACCCTTATTAACCCCCAAAGCATGTGGACAAGTAGGAGCTTCCAGAGAAATCTGGGAAGTGAGGCATCTCCACCTGCCTGAGTGGAATCCCAGAAGGGAAGCAGATGGTGGGGTCTAGAAAGGCTGCTGTCTCTGTGTCTGTTGTGGGCCTGGGGCTGTGGTCACCAGGAGGAAGGGTTAGATGTAAGGCAGGAGGAATGAGGACTGGCATGAACCTGACCACGCTGCAGCATCTTCCTCTAACTTTGGGGTAGACTGAGGGCAGAAGCCCACCCACTCGCTACACCTGCAGCTGGCTCTCCCTGCTTCTAATCACTAGGACCTCAAGAGAATACGGATGACGCTTTATTTCCACTATCCACATCTCATATATATTTTTCTTTTGGCCAATTCTGATTCGGAACCATTGAAGGGAAGGAATTCTGGGAAACCCAATTCTGTCTTAGCCAAGTTGATGAGAGTCCAAAATCACCAGTTACTGTTTGAGATCAGATTGTTTTTCCTGCTCACTTTTAATGTCTTTGCTGAACCACGGGTGCTACATATTTGAAAGAAAAGGTAGATACAATTTGAGAGGAAAAGGAAAATTGGAAGTAAAATCTTCAGACTTGAAGTGTTCATGGAAACAATTTAGTAAACAAGCTGTTTGGATGTGTTTTTCTGCCTTATGGAGACACAATCCATCTTGCCTGTCAGTTCTCCCTTAGTAGTACGCTGCAGAGTAGTAGTTTGTGTGAATTTAAAGACCTCTTAAAGGTCCAAGAAAGGCTCCTCAAATACTACAGCATACAACAACAGTATTTCTGTTGTTTATAGGCCAGTATTTTACAGAGATAAGTTAACAGGACAAGAGCTTTGAGATAGTGGGAAAGAGGGAATTATTCTTGACACCGGCTGTTTCCAGATACACAGAGGATATCTGCTAGCGTACTCTCCCTGGCCTCCTCCAGTTCCTTCACACACTCATTTCTAGCAAAGAAGAAGTACTCACGTGTTAGGTGTGTTTGGAGTAATGATTTGGACATGTGCTCAACCACTGAGTCATGATTTTCTTAGAAAGCAGTCATCCACAGGAGGCACGATTTCACTCTGATGACACCTGTTGTTTCACAGGGCCACCAGGACCTGGACCAGGATGTTCAGGAACCAAAAGACCTGTATCTTCTGATAATATCTTGTTAGCCTTTTGCTTGGGTCCTTATTTCTATCCATTATTTTCAAACTTGGGAAGGAAAAATTGATACAATTTATTAACCGTCTTAATCACAATTAAATTGTTGAAATTTCTGTTACTTAAAGGTAAAATCCATCCTAAATAATAGAGCATTTTTCCTTTGGGGGAAGCGCCATCTCAGTGGCTCCTGCTCATGGGAGAACAGGTGACTTACCTGATTGAAATACTGGAGCGATAGTCATCATTCTTATATATATTAGTCAGGCTGTTTGCTAGGCTGCTCTAACAAGGACCTCCAAAATATACGACTTTCATGTGACAAATGATTTCACCCTGAGCATAGGAGGCAGAGCAGATGATCCAGGGCTGATACTCAGATCCTGTGGTTCCCAGATTTCTTCCTGTCCATCCTGGCCTTTTTGTTAATATCACAGGTGTCCCACTTCCGCCTTCCAGCCCGTGATTGGAGTGGGCAGAAGGGAGGGGGAGGAGAAGGGCTCACTCTTTTCAGTATAAGGACAAAATCCAGAGTTACTCATATCCTTTGCTCCTATGCCATTGTCCAAACCTAATCACGTTGCCACATGGCTGACTTTGCCAGAGAAGTCATTTTCTCAGTATATATGCATGTATGTGTGTATGCATGTATTATTGTCATAGAAGAGGAGGAGGACTGATACTGTGCAACAATTTGCAATCTCTACCACAATGCCTGGACTGCATTTCTGGTGGCACCTGATTTGCTTCCAAAAGGGTCACTTTATTTCTCTCCTATGTTCTGTAAATGACTGGGAAGCTGGGCCAGAGCTCATGCCTTCCTTTCTGGTTTCTGGCCAAAGAACACACTCTTCTCATCCATCTCCTGCTTTTCTGCGTCTGGCAGAGAGTGTGGCGGACCGCAGTGTCCTTCGTGCACATGTTTTAGTTCATCACCAGCTCTAATCAGCTCATTAGTTGGAACTAACATCAAATTTGGGAGCAGGTACATTTGTTGATTTCAATTCCAAGCTTTGGTCTTCAATCCAGTTATTAAAAAAAATATATCTGTGTTTTAGTACTTACCTTTTATATCTATTTTCTGAACTGGCCCGAGCAGCTGGGGAGGTGAGCAGGAATAATTCACTGCTACTCCAGCAACTCCAACATATATTAATTTATTTGATCCTGAAAACAGCACAGTGAATTAGGTGAGGCAAGTAAATATGAGGAAATTAACATCAGGAGACTTCATTTTAAGGAGAGAGAGTTTTAGAACCTCCATCAAACCAAAAGGAATACACTCTGGGAAGTGCTACTACCACTTTAATTGTGTAATTGCTCAAAATAATGCAGAGAAAGATAACTGGACATGTTTTTAAAGCATAATGACTTCTTTGGGAGGTTAAGTAAAAATTGTTCATGATAAGACAATAAAAGAACATGGCTTTGGAATAAGATGATTGGCTTTGACTCAGATCGTCCACTTAGTTATGTGGTCAACTGTATGTAAGTTACGTCAACTCTCAGATCTTCTATTTTCTATTCTGAATGGGTGTGATAACACTGTTTCATAAGATTATTGGGAGCATTAAGTGAAAGTTCATATAAAAACAACTACCCTAGTATTTAACATAACACTTAATGTAATTTGAGTTCATCCTAATAACAAAAACCCAAAGCAGACTTAAATGAATTCAGTAAGAATGTGTTTGCTTTGTTTTATAAAGACAGCCCTTGGTTTTAAGTATTTTAATTATGGACATATATCATACGAGTATTTTTCCAGTTACCACCCAGTGGTAGAAAATCAGTAAATATTCAATATTCATTTGATGAAGGAATTGAATATCTTACATCAAAGGCTAAAAATCATAAGCTTAGTAACATAAATCATTTGAGGGCATTGTTGCATTAATTTGAGAGATATGCTGAATATATGTTTTGAAGTTGTTGTAAAAAAGACAAGATTTCCATAAATTTTCTCTTGAAGTCATTGTTGAAAACAGATGTTGGACATCTGATGAGTTTAGTGGTTCTTATACCCTGATACTCAAATTGAGAAAGATAATGTTACTGTATTGGTGAGTTTACTTTAAATAATTAGAGCTTGATGCTTTCTGAGATTCCTTCAAGGGTTAAAATAATCCCTATTTTCTTATAAGTTGCTGCAAAGATTTCTAAGGAAAGTTTTTTCCCCCTTCTCTTTTCTCAAACAAGAGCAATCAAAAGCATTCAACACTGTACACAAAGTCATTCGCATTTGATGGTGTAAGAGATGATCCCATTAAGATGATTGTAACTTAGAAAAGTATTTCATTTTACAGTCCAGGATAGACTTCCTGTTGTCTTGCTATCTTCAGTTCCATCCTTGTCTAGCGTCTAAGATTCTGTAGTTCCTCTATTTCTTCCTACATAAATCCAAATATCCAATATTATTCCTTGCGTGGTAGGATGTTAGAGCAAACATATTTCATGTTGTGCAAGAAAATGTTTCTTTTATGTATTGTAAATAAACTGACCTATAAGGAAATAGGAGAGGAATATATCCATAGAATCCAAATTTCTGATAGAAAAAAATAATTTTTTCAAAAAAAGAATGTTTGTTGAAGGATGTTTTAAGATGAAACTTGGGTGAACGAACAGAAGAAAGATCTGCTACATAACCATCCGTGGCAGGGTGAAATGGGGCTGGGGACAGAGGGGACAGTTAAGAGTAGTGAGGCAGAAAAATATAGTTAAGTAACAAGCCTGGCAAAATAAGAAAATTTCTTTGGTAGAAAGGAACCTAACTTACAACTTCTCAGACTCAACCTTAGAGAAATAAAAAGAAAAGGAGGGTGCAGAAATCAAACTGGACTATATGATAATGAAAGATGGTGGCACACTCAAACAGAAGTTATAATTATACCTTGTATAATTGTGTAATCTACACAATTGTTATCTCACACCGTACTGTGTAAGAGTACACACTACTTCACTGACAGTGTATTCAAGTGAATGATCAGTATCGTCCAATTTGATGGGCATAGTTTAGTGAAAATATTGTGACACTAGAATCAATGAGAAATCAGAAATAAAATACAGTGAATGCATTTGATATATAAAATGTGATTGTATTTGGATCAAACAGAATGATATAAATGCACTCTGAATTAATGGGAAAGAGAGAGACCAGGAAAAAGGCACAACAGAAAAATGCCGAGACATCATCTCTAGGTGAAAGTAGTGCGTCCGTGTTAACACTTCAAACAGCAGCAGCTGGTCCTCAGGGAAAAATCCATCCTGTTCAGTCTTTGTTAAAAAGAGAAAGTGGCTGTGTGGAAACACCAGCGGCATATCTTCAACAGGAACAAATGATGTACATATTTCAAAAGAAGAACATACCGAACATGAGAAACAATCAAATGCCCCTGTGGTTAGAAGCTTTTGGAAAGATTTCTTACAGGATTATTACTAGTATGTCTACAATAAATTTTATTAAAGTTATCCTCTCTTGGAGGGGTTATATAGCCACTGTTCTCACCAACACCAGAAGTACCACTTTTCAATCAGAAAGGTGAATGCTTATTCCACCCTTGATAACCTGAGGCAGATTTTCACCTGTGCATCAACTCTGTTTTCGAGTACCCACTAAGTAACAGGCATTGTGTTAGACGAATTAAACTATAAGATGAAGAAACAGTGCCCTCATTCTGAGGCTATTGACAGTTAATGGTGACGCTAACATCTTTGAAATAAAGAGGTAAAAGACTGCATACTAACATAGTACATTCCATTCATATGAAATGTCCCCAAATGGCAAACTTTGGTGATAGATCATAGACTAGAAGTTGTCTGAGGCTAGGGGTGAGAATGGGAAACATTAATTGTTTATTTGCTGACTTTTGACAGATGTATTTATCTCTGTAACTCAAACTCCTGTAAAGTTATTGACTGTTACCTTCACTCCAGAACGTTTCCTTGTGTTTTTTTCCGTACCCTATACTTTAGAGTTTCCCTGCCATAGACAGATGTGTTCTAGTTTTACATAAGTGTAATCATCCAGCACTCTTTTCTACAGCTTTTTAAGCTCAGTATAATGCTTTTGAGCTTCATTCAAGCTGTTGCAGGTCTCAGTAGTGTGTTTCCTTTCGTTGCTGAGTAATATTCCATTATCTGAATATACATTTTTGCTTTTCTATTATTCCATTAATGGCCACCTGCCCAATTTTTCATTTTTCCATTTTTGATGATTATGAATTAACTGCTATACATATTCTTATACAATCTTTTTGTTAACATATTCTTTCATTCCCCTCAAGTAAACATCTAGGAGTAAAAATACAATTTCTACTCACAAAATAGGTATTTTTTTCTGTTTTATTTTTGTTTGATTTTCTTAAGTAGAAAGCTAATTCTATTTTTTTTTCAAAGTGGTTGTACCAATTTACATTCTAACCAATACTGTATGAGATTTTTGGTTGCATCACTTCGTGAACAACATTGGGTTGTCAGTCTCTTTAATTTTAGGGTTAGGGTTAGGGGTTAGGGGTCAGGGGTCAGGGGTCAGGGGTTTATGTTATGGTAACAAGGGTCATGTCAGCTCTTAGTTACAGGACAGTTTTGTCCAGGCCCACATTGTTTTTGTTTTTTTAATTTTTTAAAAAATCAGGACAATACTCTTGATAATTTAGTAGTCCGTTTCTATTCTGTTGGCTGCTGGTCTGTTCCATACTCCAGTAATCACTCCCGCAGTTTACTTGGTGAAATAGTTTTCATATTACCTATAATTGTTTTCTTTGTCACCCTTACACCTTTCTCTTGGTACTTAAGGGCATTACCACTCATCTGATCTTTTCCCTGAGTCATTTTATTCAAATGAAATGATTGGCTTAGCGCCAGCCTCATTCTAAGATTACCTAATGCAGTGTAAACAGTAGTGACATTTAATTGGGATTCTATTGCATCAAGTCTTTCTCAGTCATGCTTAAAACTGTTTGAGTTGTGTGAAAGTTTTCTTCAACACACCAGTTTTCTGGGCTCTCTCTATTCCTTTTTATTTCTCCCAAAGCGACTATTAAATATATACTACTAAAGGCTTGTTATCTGGCTCCTTCCGTTAAAGTCATGTGTGAGCCACGAAATTCCAGCAAGTCTTTCTTCAAATGGCTTGTTACTGCATAACCTAGATCACTATCTGTCTAGACTCCAGTATCACTTTTGCCCCAAAACAACTGACTTGTTGCTCATGTGATTGTCCTGGACGGGCTGGGGAGCTCGGCTGTGTGGACCCACGTGGCAAGCTTGCCTGAGAGAGTTTATGACCGGCCCAGGAAGTCTCCTCGGTCACCCAGTAAGAATACAGGGCAACTAACTAGAAGATGAAAAAAGTTGAAAGCCATGGGCTTGGTATTCTAAGGTTATCTTTCTAAGTGATCAATAAACAGTATTTTCTCCCAGGTACTTACATAGGACCTTGTATATTATAGGCACTCAGGTGTTGGGTTAAAGTTATTAACTCAATTATAGAAATCAAAATAATGATTTCCTTATTGATTTCATATAAATGACATCTAATTATGCACATTTAACTAGTAGAGGTATTTTACCAGAATACAATTATTTAATGACCAAGGAATATGAATAGTCATTTACTTTGAGCCAAAGTCAAAATAATCCAACTTTTGGAAGTAACGATCCTGAAAGGTGTAATTGTTCAATGGTAAAGACAGTTTCTCACAAACTCAAGCAGGTAGATTATATATCATTTTCAGCATATAAAGCCTCCCATCAATCACTTATGGTAGAAACGAGAGGGGGCTTTGAAATGTACCTCAAGCTTTAATTTAGTAAGTATGAAATCAGAGTAACCTCTGCTTTTTAGACTCACAAATGCTTAAGTGAAAAGGCTTGAAGCATAAGAAATTGACAAAACGTTAACGGTTTCAGCATTCACAGCTTGTCTTTTCTGAACTGAAAATCAGGCTCAGTCAGGTATGTATTAGGATCATTAGGAAGATGACTTCTATTTGCTGCTGGAAATATTACTTTTTATCTGCATGTGAATTGCTTTTGAATCTGTGAGAACCGTGCATTGATCATGTATCTTGTCATATGGTGGGGTATCTTAGTAGGAGTTTGGGTTACTTCATTTTAGTTCTATGAGTGTATATTTTTTATTGGCTCCAACCCCATTCTGATTTATTCATTTTTGCTCAAAGAAAAAATGCTTGACACCTTCTGGTCCAAAAAGTCATCAGTAAAAATAGTTGATCAAGAGATTGGGGCTGAAATTAATGCTAGTGTATTACATCTAATCTTTAGATGTTTGGAAAGATGTATATATAAAAATGTGTGATAAATTTCACACAATAACAATCCATCTTTGCATATGAAAGTCTAGTGAACTGTGTTTAGTTTTATTTGAGAATCTAAAGATCTGAAGAGAGTCATCAAATAAAAAAAGTGAACTATAAGTGGGTTTGTAAGTGGTTATGCCCTAGAAAGCACGGATGCTTAATAAGAAGTCGTTTCCATCAGTTTCTGTGGCTGAATAATCATTACATTCCTGTGTATGGGCTGACCCCCAGTATATGTTATTCCAAGTTTTCCAATGACAAAACACAAGTAAAATTTCAATGAAATAGGAAAAGAAAGTCTATTTACAAGTTTTTTTTTAATAATATTTTTAGGACTCATTCATTCATAAATCAGAACCATTAGAAGTTGTTTCAGTTTCCTGTAAATCCAAGTAGGCAAAACAGTTTGTGGGCCAAAGGTGGCTTGCCATTCACTCTTAAAGATACAATTTTATTTGAACATAGCAGTGACCATGCAGTTTCATATCATCTAAGGCTGCTTTTTTTCCCTAAAACGTCAGAAAGAAGTAGTGATTTTATATTATATATCATATTTTTAATATTATATATAGTATTTTATGTTATTGATACTAAACACCGTGGGCAACATATTTGTTATAATTATTGTTGAATTGTCAGGAAATTGAAAAAGTAGAAAAGCAGATTGAACAATAAAGCTGTTTCCTCTTTTCTTCATCATGCAAAATCTCAAGGTCTCTGCTCATAAATTTGCTTTTACGTCTTTTCCTGACTGTTTCTCTCAGATGAGTGTATCAGAGTGTTTCTATCAGTCTCCGCGTGTCGTTAGTGTTCGGGGCCTCTCCTAGTGACGTGGCTGGAGCTTTGTCTCTCCCCGCTGTTGGCTCTACCTTGCACGTACCATGAGCTGTCTTTGTCCGCTGCGGTGCTCCGCTGCTCCGTTACCTTCAGGCTCAGGTATCTCAAGACATATGGAAGGTGCAGGGGTCATTAGTTAATAAACCAGCAGATTATCAACCCTAACTGCTAGGAACAAACTTCTTTACTACTCAGTCTCCTGATGTCTCCCAGCCTTTCTGCAAAATTTATGGACATCTCCACTGAATAATTTTTACCTGGCGTTTTCCACATAGGGAAATATGACTCAGAGTGGAGAAGGTCCAAGAAGAGTGGGCTCACACATACCTTCCAGGGCGGCCTCCCTGCTGCCTCTGTATTGTCTTTGCTCTGGAGAAGTGGATGGCTCGGAGTTGTAGATGAGAGTAGAGGGAAATAACCCACTATCTCCCCACTCTCTACTATGTTTTGTGAATGCATGTGAATGTATATGTGCATATATATTAATATCTATGTCTATACAAATCAGTCGAGGGAGAGATTTGTGTTAGATTTTTTTTTTCTTACCACCTAATAACAACACTAGCATCAGATGCCAACAAGTATACAAATTGTATAATTTAAAAGCATCTTTGCACATATCTGGGTAACAAAAAAGGTACATTTTGTTACAACAGACTTGGAGCCTCTTTATTTCACTTATTAAATATATTAGTTTAACTGATTTCCTCCAAAATATTCTATAGTAGAAACATTTCCACATCATTTACTTAATATGTTATATCTGTTGGGACATATAAAGTGTATTTCTTTACTATGTAAGACATATATAATAATGATTTTAGCCGTGTATTACTTATCAAAAGTATCTGCAAAATGTTCTAGTAACCCCACAGAGCATATGGAAGAAAAATAAAAGCTACTGTAGTGAAAAAGTTTAAAATAAGTAAATTTAACTAAATCTCACAAGAGAGTTAAGTGTTCATGAGTTACACTATATAGACATACTGTGCTTTAACAGGATGAGGGAAAGCAGGGAGATGAGAAGTTGGGGACAGGGTTGCCAGAGGGAGAAGATGGGCAAAAATTTAGGGGAGCTTTATAGTTAATTTTAAAAAGGGTGTGGCATCGCCCATGTCTGGCTAGTTTGAGTTTTTTTTCTTCTTCGCATTATTAATTTGCCTCGGATTTGACTTTTGATTCTATTGACAACTGGAATATTTTCAGGCACTGTAGAATAAGAAGTCAGTTTGATACAGGATCTGAAATAAGTCCTTTCTCTAAAATAGCTGTGCTGCTTCTCCCCAGGACGAGTTCCATGTGAACTGGAACACCTAGATAATTTATCCAAGTGAAAAATTAGGGACTAAATGAGCCATGCAGTGTCGTTATGCTATTTAATGTCTAAGAAACTATGAAGGCAGAGCTGTGCGTGTGATTCTGGTAATGAAGCCACGCGGTTGCCATGGAACTCTTGCTCTGCTATTAATTTTTCGTTTCCTCACACAGGCTCGGTGTTTCTGAGCTTGGCAAGAACTATGCAGTCATATTTCCCATGCAAAATATTCCAGGAAAAAATATTAGCATTAATGTTAGAATTAAAGGATATAAATTACTTTCGTTGGAAGATTAAAATCATCACAGCAGCGATGCAGATTTCACTGTCTTCTGAGGACCTAGTTTTTGCAAAAAGACTTTAAATGAATTTTTTGTCACTGGCATTAATCTTACAAATGCAAATTTAAAATAGCAATGAAAATAGAAGAGAAGAGTTGAGAAACCAAGCTATGAATATAGTGAGTTCACTCATTAAATTGTACTCATTCTGAAGAAGATCAGACTGTTGGCCCAAAGTGATGAGACCGGAGCTATTAAGAGAGAATTTTGTTATGAGTTATTTATTATATCGTTTAAATAAGAAAAACACAGAATCTTGTTTCCTTAGGTTTAAATCAGAATAGCATGTACCATAAAAGAATATTTTTATGCTAAATTGGGAAGTCCATGTCGAAAGCTAGAGCAGACCTTGACAAATTCACCTGATCAGTAAAAGTTACCTAGCCTTGCCTTGGCTATAATTATATCATCTTTTCAATAATTTGCAACTCAGTTTGAAGCACAGAAGTAAGAAAAATAACATTTTTGGCAACCAAAATAATGACCGTGGGCAAAGCTCAGTTATTGAACCAAGATTTATTTATTGAGTGCCTGCTTTATGCTTGACTACATGCCAGGAAGGAGTGACCAAAACATACATGGTTCTTATACTCCGCAAGTTCATCTGTTTACATTCCACATGGCTGCATCTTTTTACCCTTCCTTCAGACACGGTTACAAATAAGATTACTTTTGTGCTTTGTTGCTAGGTCCAGAACACTGCAATTCTAATTATTTGAATACTTCTAATCAGATATCAGAATCTTATGACGGGAATCAGGAAGAGGGAGGGTCACATAGAGGAGGAAAAATCTCTCCACTGGGGGGCAAATACTTTAACCCACAGTCCTCTCATTTCCATCCGCCTCAAAATAAGTAAACAACAACGAAAAACTTCATCTTGCTTTTAGAGCAGTACCTCGGTTTTACTACCATGACACATTAATTGGAATCAGCCCAGTCTGGGTCAGTATATCTCCCATGATTTTTGTGCTTTCTTGAGACCAGCAGTTACATCTTAAGTACTTTGCCCCACAATAGGAACTCCAGATTATTTTTTTAATGGATTTAACTGAAAAATTAAGGAACTTCTCTGGGTAATAATTTGGTTTAGATTACACAGAAGACCATAAATACATATGGAAGAAATAACAATGAAGTGAGCTACATGTGCAGAATGATGTTAAGGAGATCCCGAGTCCTGAGTCTTCTGTCTGAGCTTTGCCAAGAAGACACATGAGACAGAACACTGAGTGTTTAAATAGACGCAGTTAGCTGCACAATTGTAAGTCCCCTTCAAGAAATACAATACAGGGCACAGGAAATAATGTGACTTTAAAGAGATTTAAATATAATTACCCTCTAAGGAATGGCTACTGTCTCAGCAAATACCGGTTATACAGTGCAGTGTTATCAACCATACACCATGTTATACATTAGATTCTCAGGCCTTATTCGTCTTATAACTGAGAGTTTATACCCTTTTACCAACCTCTCTATTTTCCCCGTCCTTCCCACAATAATATATTGCCTCTGTAAAGTAGGCTTATAAAGAAAAGAAAGCGGGAAGTCCCTCTTCTGTTATTTTTAGTATTTTGTCTTTTTCCATCTTCTACATGTATTACACATACTCTCATCTCTGAAGATGTAACTGTGGTATTCTTATCATGTGTATTATAAGTCAGGTTTGCCTGAATTAGTATTCAAAAATGTTGTCATTCTAGGAATCAGAGAGCCTTTCCACTTCTTATATTATTCATATTAAAATTAAAATTGGAGCATTTTACACCTGAATTACTTTTCAGATATTTTTAAATTAATCTCCTTTTTTGTAAAACTGTCAAATCAGTATAAACATTCTGAAAGTAAAAACCAATCAATTAATAACTTTGAGTGATATCATCATTATAAAAGCTATATTTACTTGTATTAAATTAAGGAGCCCAGACATCATATGCTTACATACTTAGAAGTATATAAAAGAAACTAAATCCATTTAATGGATTATCTACATTTTTTTTAACCACTTGCCTGTAAAGCTCCTTCTTGTCATTTATTATTTGATTGTTATAGGTGAGCTTTTAACCTTTACACTGAAATTATTTTGCAGAGACTGACAGAAAAAGAATAAATCCATTTTGATGACCCTTATAACTATGTAGCTTGCATCAGTCTTTGAACTCTTATTGATTCCATATTTAGAAAATTTATTTTATGTCTACCTGTTGTTCACATTAATTTGGGGAATCTGAAAAGCAAGCAAAAGAAAACTAATACTTAAATGATTTTATAAAGTTACAGAAACCTTTAGTCATAGTGATTTCAGCTATTCCATATTTATACAGAGAATAAATTTGTAATAGAAACATACTTGAAGGGAAAGAAGTAGACTAAATTATTACCATGGGCAAACATAACTAATTTAGTTTTCATTGAAAATTGAAACCAACACTCCCAATAATTCTATCAATAAATTAAATAATAATAATAATAGTATTAATAATGGTCTTTATTAATCATTTATCGTATACCAGACCCCTTTGAAGTACTTTATTTATATTATCTCAGTTATTCCTCGTAATAAACCTGTGGATTAGGTATTGTTACTTTACTTGTTTTAAGGGTAAGAATACTGAGATTGACAACTTCTTACCTTGACCAAAATTTCACAAAAGATAAATAATGGACCTAAGATTTGAACATAGTACATTGCTGTCCGATGAAATATCTTCCTGGGATCTTAATTTCTATATATCCCCAACTCATCATATTGAGATTTAGGGTCTGTGGAAAATATGTGAACAGCAATTCAGATTTAAAGTCGAAACTTCATAGAGAAGCCAGGACTAATGTCCAAAAGAATCAGCGTGTTTTAATAAAAAAATACTATGTGTTTATAACCTGAGTTTAAAACCTAATGCCACCAGTTATATACTGAAGATTGAACTTTCTAATCTATAAAGGTGTGAAATTACTTTACTTAAATTGATTACTTAATGCATATAGGTAATAT
This sequence comes from Camelus dromedarius, assembly GCF_036321535.1. Classification (NCBI taxonomy): domain Eukaryota; kingdom Metazoa; phylum Chordata; class Mammalia; order Artiodactyla; family Camelidae; genus Camelus; species Camelus dromedarius. Next base: position 29,736,850 of record NC_087456.1, read on the forward strand.
ATTCAAGAATCCAGTATTTATAAGTTAAGGTCTACTGGGAAGTGATTAATATAATGTATTTTCTATACAAATGTTCAATTCAAATGGACCTTAAGGCAAAGACATTCACAATAATGTGAGTAGCTTTTAGCTGGCTAAATAATGTGATGGAATAAATTTATTTCATCTTGTCAAATCTTAAATTAAGCTAGAGATTACTTAGCAGAGGAACATCTGGTGTTATCCCTGCATAATACAAAGAAGTGGAATTGATTGATCCTAGGCTGAGATCATTTCTTTCTTTAAGCAACAACTATGTACTGAACATCTATTGTGAGCATAGCTCTCTAATACACGCTTAATAGGATATCATCCTATCATGATTATAACATATTTTAATAAGTCATCTAGGATCTTACCTAAGGAGGAATTGTGTATTCACAAAAATCAGATAATATACCAAAATGTGTGATACTGAGAGACCAAATAATTCTATAGAAGTAGTGAAAATGGGGAGGGCAGATGAGCTGAAAGGATCTACTGGGTGGGGTAGAGATTGAGAGAGAAATGGCACTGAAATAAGAGGTGGAATTTGATGAAGGAGAGAAAAGAAAAAGACAATGTAAACATCATTGTCTTAAAAATAGGTCCTTCATGACCCTACCCCCATGGATTTATTCTATTTCTCTTTCTGGAAACATAATCTGTGACTGAAAAGGGGGATGTATTTTGTAATTTAGATTTCGGATACCAGGTGGAAATACCTGAAGGCTTTGGAACCAAGCAGGACACTGTGGGGCCTTCCCAGTGGCAGACCCCTGGGTAACCCTTATTCATAGGAAAAAAGCCCAGGAGAGGAGTTACTGGGCCATATGGTGATTCTATTTTTAGGTTTTTGAGAAACCTCCATATTGTTTTCCATAGTGGCTGCACCAATTTACATTCCCACCAACAGTGTGCAAGGGTTCCCTTTTCTCCACATTCTTGCCAACATTTGTTATTTGTGTTCTTTATGATAAGGACCATTCTGACAGGTGTGAGAAGATGTCTCGTTGTGATTTTGATTTGCATTTCCCTGCTATTAGTGAGGTTGAACAACTTTTCATGTTCCTGTTGGCCATCTGCATTTCTTGTTTTGGAAAAATGTCTGTTCAGTTCTGCCCATATTTTAAATGGATTGGTTGGTTCGTTGTTTGCTTTTTAAATGAAGTACAATTGATTTAAAATGTTGTGTTAGTTTCTGGTGTACAGCATGGATGGACTCGGAGGGCATTCTGCTAAGTGAAATAAGTCAGACAGAGAAAGACAGATACTGTAAGATATCACTTACATGTGGAATCTAAAAAAATACAACAGACTAGTGAATATAACAGCAAAGAAACAGACTGGCAGATGTAGGGAAGGAACTAGTGGTTACCAGTGGGAAGAGGGAAGGTGGGGAGAAAGATGAAGGTGGAAGATTAAGAGGTACAAGATATCAGGTATAAAATATGCTACAAAGATGTATTGTACAACATGGGGAATATAGCCAATATTTTATAATAACTATAAATGGAGTATAACCTTTAAAAATTGTGAATCACTATATTGTATACCTGTAACATATAATATTGTACATCAACTATACTTCAATTAAAAATATGATATTGTAAAATAAATACATAAATTATTTTTTTAAAAGTCTTTAGTCTCTTAAGCCTTCCCCGAGTTCCACAGAGCAGACTCAGTAATTTACTCATTCAAGAGTTGGGGAATGCAGAAACAAAGGAAACACAGTCAAGCAACAAATATATGTGTGTATATGCATGACTGGGACGTTGTGCTGAACATCAGAAATTGATGCATTGTAATTGACTGTACTTCAATTAAAAAAAAAAGTAATGATAGCTTGAGCTGTAGTTCAGCAATAAAACAGAGTCACAGGACACCTAGCTCCCTGTAAGGAGTCTAGATGACAATGTGATGCATATCTTTGAGTAGTTTTGCAGAAACCAGGACCCCACTGTATAGAAACTTCTGACCATGAGCATGAAGATCCAGAATGGTTGGAGCCAGAAGACTGATGCTTTAGATTCCCAAAACACCACCCACTTACCTCACCACCAAGCAATCAGATGAATGCCCGTAGGCTGATCACCCACCCTGTGACGCTAACCCCTAACGTTGCCTTTGAGAATCCTTCCCGGAAAGCCAGGAAGGCGTTTGGATCTTTTGAGCAGGAGCTGCCTGTTCTCCTTGCTGAGCGCCTTCGGTAAACTCTGTACTTTCTTTCCTTCACCACAACCTGGCGTCACTGGATTGTCTCTGCAGGGCTTCAGGCCAGTGGACCCAATATTGGTTAGGTAACAACTTGATTGATAACTTTAAACTTTATCATTTGAACTTTGTTGCACTGAGCTTCATGTGATTTCTCCAAGAATAATCAGTCAGAATTATACAACTTCTTTTCGTTTTTTACTTGGTTGGTTTTGGTTACTACTCATTTGAACTGGCTGTTTCCTCCCATGTGGCAAATACGAGCACGTGCATGCACGTGTGCACACACAGACACACTCACACAATGTACTTTCGTCTTTTTAATCAAGAGCAGTCCATAAAGCACAGCTGAAGGAAGAACTAGAACTGATGTCTTCACCTTGCTACTTTTATGTGAATATTTCAAACCCTGACTACTCCGTTTTATACAGCAACAGTCTTGTTGTTATTTAGTATTTAATTCTTGAGATTAACTTGAATCTTATACATACTATGATGCAGAAGTCAATATATAGTTGAAGAATATAATTGAAATAGCAAACAGTGTTTTCACTTGATGGTGGTAGTTAAAAGAAACAGTTTATTTTATGTTTTAATTTTCTTTGTATCAAGTGTGTGTTATTGAATAACTTTAGTCTCCTAGCAAATGCTACTCTGTCTTTGAATATAATTTAATGATATATTTAAGGATTAATTCTCTGTTATCCCAAAGTATTAATCGCTCTAAATATATTAAAATTTGAGAAGTTGAATTCTTATTTTTGTCTCACAAACTCATTTCTATTGAAAACAGATTCCAGGGCTTTGGACTTTAATATCAATGCCCTGCCCACCTTAATCATCAGGTAATCTCTAGATTGACAAAATGCATCACATTCTCTTCTAGATTTTTTGATGGTTAATACTCACATTTCTAATTTTTCTTTTATATTTATGCTTACTAATGCTCCACTGGCAGATGTGACACATACCTCTGTAAAACAACCCTAACCAATGTATAAGAAGAGGGGATGATAATGCTTAAGAAAATTCTGTTGCTTGTATATTACTAGGAGCAAATAACTATGTTACATACTACTTTTAAGAAAATGCTAAATTTCTGACCCTTCCACTATAAAGAAGCAAAGGCCCCTAATTCACATGCAGTAATATCAACAATAACCCATAATTTGGGGCAACTGCATCTCTTTTGAAGAAAAGCTCTAAGTCAGCATTACTAAGTTCAGATTTAGAGGAAACAGAGTGATGAATGCGTACAAGTCCCAAGATTTGAACTCGTGCTTTTCCCCCTGAGGCCATTCCCTGTTCACATCTGTTTATTTTCTATGAATCAGTGTTTTTTTACTATGCATGTTTCTGTCTAGTGCTCAGGAACCATGATCTAACCTCCTCCTTCCAGACAAATACTGTGTTACATATTAGGGACTATGGACTCACTGGCTGCATCTTGCCTGCATATAGTTCTGTTGCAGGAGGTCATGGAGAAGACATGACCCTGGTTGACCTGTGGGCTGAACCTTGGGAACCTAAGGCTCCTTACCCCATCCTCTGTTCTTGGAATATATGCTCTGCCCATCATCCCACAGTGAGAGCTGTTTTCAAGGACACAGCCTTGAGAGAGTAGGTGTGGTTGAGACCATCTGGATGGTATACATGACTGAACCCAGTTAAGGACTCTACATAAACTTAAAATTCTGATGGGGAGGGGAACAGAAATCTACTCAACTTGTGGCCACCCAAGACAAGCCTTGTAAGTTCTCTTGCTTACCAAACCTGCCACCTACCAGTCTGGAGTGGTCGGCCTCATTCTTTGGTCTCTCCTTGCCCTTCATGTACAAGGACCAATTTCACATTTCAGTGGGGAGCTCCAGAGGTTTCAGACCAACAGATTCTTACTTACAAGTATCCTGCCCCAGTCTTGAACTTCAGTCCAGTCTTTTATTCCTGCTACCTGCCTTTTCTTTAGCTATTGTTACCTATAATGTCAAGGTGTCATAACACTGTTCTTCATGTTGGTCACTATTTTTATTTTTTTGAAATAAATGATTGATTGACAATTCCTTGTAAGATAGAATAATCTGGATTTAATTGGTCATAGTTATTTTAGTGAAGAAGAAATAAAATTATTTTATCACGTCTTCTATCCATATGTAGAAATATTTATAACCTTTTACCAGCTTTTGATTTATTTATGCATTTTTTTCCTTTTTAAAGATAAAGTGGTGTTGATCCCAGGGGCTTGCACCATCTTAGTCAATTGAATTGCTATTGTCCTTTGACTTCTCTTGGGGGAAAAAAAACCTCTGATCTGTCACTTATGAAAAGTGCAACCAAATGTTAGGAATTGCACCGAGAGCAGGCCTGAATACATCTTCTCTGCTAAGATAAATCAAGAGAGGCCATGCTTGGAAAACTAATTTCTCCACTGAGCCAGAGAAGCCTGAGCCTTTTTACAGCAAATACCAGTTTATTTATTTTGACTGTTGGCTACCAGTATTGGTGGAGAAAAAAATACATCTATTTTATTTAACAATTCCAACTGCAGCCTCAGGTTTTTTGCAATTACATTTAAGTCAAAAATTGTTTAACTTGGAAAAATGAAATTACACAAGTAGAACCAATTATATATATTTATTATTGCATGGATTCTGCCATGTGAAAACACAAATCTCTCTTGAAATTGAACTACAGTCTAAAATTCTGAGATGACATCAGTAATTTACAATAGGAAAGACCTAAAACTTGCATTTTTATTATACTTAAATTTAATTAATATTTCTTCCTGTTTGGTTGAGATATACACAGCACTGTGTACATTTAAGGCATACAGAATTACGATTTGACTTTCGTACATCATGAAATGATGACCATAACAAGTTTAGTGAACATCCATCATTTCATGTAGATACAAAATAAAATAAAAAGAAGAAATATTTGTCCTTGTGATGAGAACTCTTAGGATTTCCTCCCTTAGCATCTTTCATACATAACGTACAGCAGTGTTAATTATATTGATCATGTTGTGCATTACATCGCTAGTCCTTATTTATCTTATAATTGGCAAAGGGCAGTCAATGTACTTTTTGACCACCTCCATCCAAAAAAGAAATGGTAAGTTAGATTATATTTTTAGATATACTATTGAACTCCCGGCTGCCAGGAAGTTTTGTTTTGTCCTCATTGTTTATGATGCTGTACATAATGTAGCACATTTAGTGTTTAAGTATTAGAGTTTCAAGTAAATACTATTTCCTGTTTTACAGATTAAAAAAATAATGGGAGTGGTGTGTCTTGGTAGTATAGAACTGGGAGAAAAAATATTTTTCTGTGTTTCTATCAGGAAACTAAATTTATATCTATGGAAAGCAGCAGTTTGTCATTTATAACTGCATATTAAGCGTAACAGCACAGTAGAGCTTTGAAGAGAAAACAAAAGCAAAAAAATTGCTTATTGGCAGTTTACAGTTTCATAATTTTTTAAAATCAAAAACCTTGGGAATTACTTTTCCTCATTTTAAAATGTTGACATTGAAATTTTATCAAGCTTTATAAACTTTTTTGTGAGAGAATTACATAATATGTAGATTTTACATTACTAGTGAGATTCTAAACTCTCAGATGTCTGTTAATTGAATTTGAAGTGATACAAACAACGGTGGAGGACTAATGAGAAGACAGTAGTATCTCATCTGCATAATTTATATCTTCCAACAAGATATTTTATAAGGCAGTATAGTCTGTTAGAGAAGTTGTATGTTTTGTCAAAACAGATCCACTGTTGAAATCTTGACCTTACCATTTATTACCTACGTGTCCTTGAATAATTTCTCTTTATTTTTTTATCTGTAAACTGAGATTACTTACCTGCAGACTTGAGATAATAACATCAATTTAGGAAATGTGGTATATTATTTAGCAATATCGTATATATGAGTTTCTAGTGTATAGAAGCTTTAAAAAATCCACTAAGACACACTGTATTTCTGCATTAAATGAATGGTCTTTCTAGCCATGCCATTGATTTCTTATTTCTTTTTTCTTATTTATGTGTGTGCTTAATTACCTAGATTTGTTACTCAATCAAACTGTCAAAAAAAATCTAGACTTGGATAAATAAAACTTTATCTAGAACGATTTGCAGTAAGGAGAATGCTCCAATGTCAGAAATCTGCATTTATCTCAAAATCAAACAGAGAAGACTTCTTTTTTTTAATTGAGGTATGATTGACACATAACATTGTATTAAAGTTTTAAGTGTACACCATCATGATTTTATATTTATAAAATTATTATTATCTGTCAGTTGCCACCATACGTAGTTAGAAATTTTTTTCTCTTGATGATGACTTTTAAGGTCTACTGTCTGAGCATCGTTCAACATGCAGTACAGAATTATTCACTGTAGTCTTTCCTTTTATTGGGAAGAGTAAGAAGTCAGTAAGGGGAATTTGGGCATACGGTAGTAGAATTAGCAGACTGTAAATTCCATGAGATTTGACAGAAAATGTGTCTCGCTGTGGTCAGCCGAATGTCTGGGTAAAGCTGTCAAGGGGGCAAGTTGAGTACTTGCTGTAAAGCTAAGATTCAGGGGTCTGTGGGGAGGAAAGAAGCCTGACTAAAGTTGGATCACGACGAAACAGAGGGTTAGAAATGGTCAAGAGTGAACACTTGGTCAAAACTGAAATGAAAACCATGTGGAAGAAGTTCTGCCCACATTTCAAGTATTCTGTGTTTTAGGGAAATTTTTGTTTACACAGAATTTGAGTAGTGCTTCTACTGAGGACAGCAATACAATTTATTCTTAAATGTTACCTGTTTCCCTCTTATCTGAGATTTGTGCTGGAAGAAAGAAAAATAAAAAGGACACTGAATTTTTGTTTCCATTCAAATATGGTACTTTTGAAGAGACACTTTGAATGTAATGGTGTAATGGTGCTTTACTGAAAAAAAAAAAAGTAGATTTCTCAAAAAATAAAGCAGGAGTTATAATGTCATCCCATGACTAAACCTTTTCTATTATACCCGTGGAGAAAAACCAGAATGCTTGCTTACTTAGAATAAAAGTCAAGAAATATATTATGACAGTGTCTAGCAAATAGTAAATACTATTTCATCTCTTATTATTATTGTTACTACTATTACTATTATTAAATATGTGTTTTAAAAAACAAACATTTTGTTATTAGCAATAAAATCTAGATACAGAGTTGATATCTTACATCCATTAAGCTATTTTTTTTTGTACAATTATTTATACAAATTCAGCAAAGGTGAAAGCACGTCAGGGAAAGTCTAGGAACACACTGCCGTTCGGCAATGGCACGTGTGAGTGCATAACTTCACACCTGGGAAACAGCTATGTTAGGAACTTTAAATGAGAACTCAGCTCACTTCAGAGGAGACAAAAAAAGGAAATGAAAGGCTATGTTGGATCATTTATTGTACTTCGTGACTCACTGTATAAATTAGATCTATGTAGACAAGAGCTCGTGCTGGAGCAAAACCCTCCTGAGTGCAGAGGCTGAAGTCTGAATCAAAATTTTGAGAAAAAGGTACATCCACTAAACTATTGAAAAAGCAGTTCTCAGTGGCATTCGTACATAAATTTGACATTGTGACAAGTTACAAATTGAAGATTTGGGAGACTTTCTGAAATATATTTTTTCTCTCTGCCTAAAGGATGCAAAAATGTTAAATGTCAGGCCTGATGGCAGCTTTAGTTTTATAGGTGTGTTGAAATAACTTTCTAAGTCCATGATGGAGTCATTCCTCCTCAGGGTGCCATGTTAGCAAACCAGAACTTAGACAACTTTTGAATCCTTTAAAATGCTTTCCTTGCCCAGAAATGCTATATATTCAGATAGCCAATCCCCAAACTCAAGCCAGCTGGGGCTTTCTTATCCAAACAATGTTTACTGAGTGGCCCCAGCCAATCAAATACTTTGTCTCTTCGTTGTTTATTCTTTATCCTATAAAAAAAAGCTTCTTAATTTCTGTCCCATTTTGCAGTTGTCTTAAAGGAGGGTTCATGAAGTATTAAATAAAGTTTGTTTATAACATGTAAATTGTCTTCAATCTATTTTTAACAGGTAAATGACAAATAGTAATTGAACTATGGCTCAAACCAATTTCATTTGAATTATCAAGTAAATATCAAGGCAGTTTTCTCTCAATACTTTGAAGTACTGGATAATCCTAGATAGTATTTTGTTAATAACTAACTATGTGAAGTTTTCTGCTATGCTAATTTTGCCAATTGTTTAATTTTTGTAAAATACTTAATAATTTTTTCAAAAGAAGAAAAATAATTACTGAAACAGAATGGCTTTATAAAGATTATAATCATTATTTAGAGAATTTCTAATTACCATTTCTACTTCCAGAACATGAGAAACTTAAAAGGCAAATTTTTTACATTCAATAATCCTTTGTCTTATTGTGTAAAAGCCTCCTGCAGTGATTTACATTTTAATGAAGTAGTAACAAAACACCTACAGCTATTCTAAATGATGTGCTGTCACATGCGCTGTTGAGAAATTAAAAGACAGAAGTATGAACACTATTATACAAGCATGAAAAGATATATGATATATAGTTTCAATAATCTACTTCATCTTCCTCTATACACCTCTTCAGATTCTTAAAGGGTATGGGTTTTTCCAGCGCATGGTGAAGCCTTGAGCATCCCCAAGGTGGTACGCACCCATGTGGAATCAGCTGCCCAGGATGAAAGAGAAACTGTGGAAGAACTGAGTCTGTTGTATCACACATCACAATTTTGATTTTATTGTATCACACATCATAATTTTGATTTTAAAAATTTAAAAGGGGAAGAAAAACATCTAAGACTATAATGTTCACTGATTATCTTCAAAAGATGCTCTTCATAAAATATGAAAGGTGTCTTTTCAAAAATTGTTTTCTACATGGAGAGGAAACACTCTGTCTTTTGACCGTCGTTTCTTGCATGCCAGTTTATTGTAAGGCCTCTTGGCATAGTGAAATTGTATCCTGCTTCTGCTCAAACCTGATTTTTTTATTGAGTTGGAGTGATGGTGGGGTGGGAAGGCATACTTTATGGCCATATGGTATATTGTCTTATGATATCTCAAGCTGTAGCCTCTTCTGTATTGGAATCAACATGCATTATTAGAGTAGGTGATACCGTTGTTGTGTAAGTGGCAAAGCCTTCTACTTCCCACCAGACGTTTTTGATTCTTTGTTACTGTTACTAATCCACTCATGACGCATTGCTTTACGTTATTTTGAGTTTGCTTATTTTTAAATGTTCTTGCATATTTTTAAATCCTAAATGTCAAGGCAAACATTTAGGATTAAAAAATAAAAGTCACATTTGAAGGGATTGAAATAATCAGTCTAATACTAAATGGTCACCAATAATTTTGATGTACTTACTAGAATGGTAAAATACTGTTTTATAATGTCCATGAAATACCTCAAATAATATATAATTATATTTGCCAGATAATTAAATAAATTGCATTTCCTAGGTTTTACTTCAGTATTGTTTTGCTAATTTGGTAAAACTGTATACTAAAATAGTGATACTTTCTTCTAAACAGATTAATATTAAGTGCAGCCTCTTGGTATAAATTATGCCTTGTATGCAGCATATCTCAAGACGAACTCAACTCTGTGTTTCATCATGCGAGTGCCATTGTAAGAGTGATAATAATCTGGTCAAGAAAAAAATTTTTTAAATTGATGACATACCTATTTGAAGTTCTGTTTAGGCTGCCCGACTGGCACCTTTTCTTTCTAAGGAATCCAGAAAAAAATAGTCTGAAGTTCACATTGAGAGATAGTCAAAGAGTCCTGAATAAGCACAATAAAATAAAATCTCCTTGTGCAAAATGCATATTTGGGGTGAAAATTGCAAATCATTTAAAATGTTATAACGTGTATTGTTTTTATATAAACTACTTGCCAAAGTAATATTTACAAGACATTGAAACTGACCATTTTAATATCTTCAAGAACTTGATTTTTATTCTTTATAGTCACTAGCTAAAGAAAAACAAGACGGATAGAACCATGTTGTCATTTTCCACTATCCTTTTTGCCTCTGCATTCACCCAGACTAATAAACTCCAGTGTTCTTCAAGAAGTAAATAAGATTACAATACTGTACTTGGTCCCTGGAGTGCCCATGGTGTGAGAACATTTCTACTCATTTTAGAATATTAAAATAGAAGTCTATAATCCATTTGCTGCAAGCAACAGCATGACATTCTGAACCACCTTGAAGCTGAAAAACAAAACAAAACAGTTTGAATTCCATTTTATAGTACTTTATCTTAGTATAGAATAGAGCACCATGGATTATATTCTTAATGTTATTTTTCAGAGGAGGAAGCAAATTTATTGTGGCATAAAGTACACTGCTAAGACATGTTTTAAGAGTCTAACCTGCAAGATCAGCTTCAGTGAAGTGACTGCAGTTCAATTTTCTATAACCTTTCTCAGGTCAAAATATTCTAGGAAGAGAGAATAAAACTGTTTCCACAGAGAGCAGCATGTTAGATGAGGAAGTAACTTAACCACATCCATCTCCTGCCCATAAACCTGGAAAAGTGAAACAAGGTTAACACTATATGTGCAATATATATGCACGATGATGTTTCATAATAAACTGGTAATCTAGTAAGTAAAATGTTTCTCTGAGTTCTCTGAGCTGCTCTAGCAAATTAATCAAACCCTAGGAGGAGGTCATGGTAACCTCTGATTTATAGCCAGTTGATTGATGCGGGTAACAGCCTGGACTTGTGATTGGTATTCTGAGTTGGAGAGGGTCGTTGGAATCTCCAGGCTGTAATCCTGCCGGTCAGAAGCACAGGTGACATCTCAGGCTTGCTACTGACATCTGAAGTGGGGGTAATTCTTATTGGGACTGAACTTTAACCAGTGGGATCTGATGCTATTTCAAGGCAGATAGTTACAGAACTGAGTTAAATCATTGGACACCCAGTTGATGTCCAGAGAATTGCTTGTTGGTGTGGGGAGCCACCCCCTGCATGGTGAAGTTGGGTCCATAATCCAAAGACTCCAATATCATGGAAGCTGGCAGAAGACCCAGGGCTCCTGGGTCAGACACAGACGAGGGTGTCTTACTCGTAACAACAGCAGTAGGCAGAGCATCATTTTGTTCTTTTGTCAGTTTTCCAAAACCCAGTTCCCACAGGCAGTGCCACAAGCTCTAGCAGATCCTTTCACATACATTGATTTTTTGTTACAGAGAAGGAATCCTGAACTTAAGAATCCCAAATCACTGATATTGGACTACAAGCAAACATGTCCAGTCTTTCCCCATAAAGAGACATTATCATTATTTTACTGGACAGTAAACACATCTGCCCTTTGCTGTAGCAGAAGAGATTCTCTGTGTCTTCCAAGGCTATTTGCTATACACACATCCTTGAAAATAAAGTTTAAAATGAAAGGGCAGTTGGTGCCTCTGTTCTCAGGATGCGAAGGATTGTGGGAGATCTATGGGGAACAGTCTTACAACACAGCAATGAGATGCTGCGTTAGCAGCCATGAGGAACAATTACCGATACCAGGATTAGCTGTTAGAGTAGTAACCACGTGAGCTCACATGCACGCACGCATGCTGGTATCCACACGCACGGAGGTCGTTTTTTCTCTTTTTTTATTATTCCCAAATAAAGTAATTAAATTTTATAATACGTAGAGGTCAAATACCCAGCCTAAATATATATAATTGCCTTAATTAACCTAGAAAATAACCAGTAGAAATACCTTCCAGAATTAAAGAGAGTAAGTTTCCTGAAAATTACAATTCTGAGTTATGGGTAAATAATTGCATTTCTAAAAAGTACTGCAATTTTAGTGCTGTGTAAACTTTTTAATTTAAAACATATGTGAATTATGCACTGTGGAAAACTGATTACCTATTGCCATCTGTATTTAGCCTAACAGTATTTTATATATTACATACTGTCTAAGAAAGAAAAACTACAGGTTTAATCTACAAGTGTAGGTATTTTGTGTTGATGAGTTCATTGTCTCTCTTTTTTACAAGTTTGACTATTATCCAAAGGATCATTCTCTTAAAAATTCACAGGTGAATGCAGAGATCAGCGTTTTAATCACCTTTTGGTTTTAATGTTGAAAATTCATGTTACAAAATTTACAAAATTTACTCCATGGTATTAAGTATAAGATGATCTCTTTAGCACTTGATGTTTACTCTAGACCCTGTGTTAATTTATTAGAACCTAATTAATTTTATGTGCATCTCAATTTTTTTTTTAACCATTACTGAATTTATATATCCAGGCACATTTGTGTTCTAATTCACTCTAATTTGCATGACTGTTTCTCTCTTCACTCTGAGCATTTTTCTTTCCTGGGAGATATTTTATAAAGATAGGATAGCATAAGTTTTTGAAAGAAGGGATGATGAGAATTTGTATAACATGTTGAACAACATTTGCTCAGAATAAACTCTTTCTCTTTGGAAGTGTCTCTCTCACAGATTTGTCAAGGACAATTGTTTCATGGGTATCAAAGCATCTCCTATTTGATAGCTTTTATTGTACAGACACCTGAAATGTGTAATCTGGATTTCTCCTTTCTTTTTTGTTCTCTTCTGGTCAATACATGATAATATCCTTATTTAAAGCTATTTTAAGTTGTATTCATCACTTAGCAAGACTATTGTTATTCTTTTTTGTCTTTGTAGTCCTTTAAAGAATGATAAGATTGTAATACTTGGATGTTACCATGGTGATCCTCTTTTCAACTCTTCCAAGAAAATTTTCTTGAATTATTTATTTCCTTTTCCTTAGAAATTTCCTATTAGTTTATACCTATTTACATTGTCTATTATATTACATAGAAACTTTCATGTTATTTTGTAGCTGAGAAAAATTTCTTGCTCATTCTCTGAGGATGAAAAATGATAAATAACTGTGTTTCTCTGTTTGGCAGGGCGACCAGGAAACTCAGAATAGTTTCCTAGTTTACTAGGAAATGACCATTTTATTTTAGAAAATAATAATTTTATTTGTCAAATACTAATGTTGAATGATGTTGGCAAACATTATTTTTTTTCACTTAGAAGAAAATGACCTGCATTTCAAAAAATATATAGTTATGTTACTTTAATTGGTACTACTGAACAGATTACCACAAACTAAGCTACCTAACTGCACAAATTAATTATCTGACAATTTTTGTGTGTCTGGAGTACAGCATGGTATGGCTGGTCTATCTGCTTAGGACATGAGAAGGCTGAAATCAAGATGCTGGTAGGGCTGAGTTTTTGTCTGGAGGGTCTAAGGGGAAAACAAAACAAAACAAAACAAAACAAAACAAAACAAAACAAAAGGCTGTTCTAAACCCATAGTTTTTTGGACAGTTTGGTTGCTTGTGTTTGTGTGTGCTTGTGTCAGTTCTTTGCTTGCTGTAAGTGGAAGACTGCTCTGGGTGCCTAAAGGCCACCTGCCTTTGTTGCCACATGGTCCCCTTCATTTTCTATTTACCTATGTTTGTCAAACCATTCTAGTGCTTTGCCTCTCTGACTTCTTCTTCTGTGACCAACTGGAAAAAAATCCTCTACTATTAAAAAACCTATGCATTTAGGTCAGGCATACAGGAGTAATCTTCCCTTAAGATCAGGTTTGCCATTGAGGGGAAAAGCCTCGGTTCTCGTCTTGCCCAAAGAGAAGAATTTAGATGGGAGACAAAAGCATTGCATAATTGAAGAGTTTTATTCGTGAAGCAAAAGTACACTTTCGAGAACTGAAGGCAGCCCCATCCAAGAGAGGATAATGGCTCCGCCCCTCCTTTGTTTCTCCTGTGTTATCTCCTGGCTTTGGGGCTGTTCTTGTGATTGACAGCTCAAGCCCTTTGAGTGCTTAGGCATGCCTGTCTCATTTGCATACGTTCTTACTCAGGATGCACACAAAAACCCCCAGGGGAAGGGGGAGCTAAACTGCAATGCTAATTACATTGTAGTGTGCCTTGGGTCATGTCAGAGTGGATCCTTCTCTTTATTGCCCAGTTGCAGCATCCAGTTCTAACTGGTTTCTAATCATTTAGAGAAAGTGAAACTCTGAAGCCCCTTATTCTGAGCACAGGTGTACCATTATATTCTGTGTTATTCCTTCCCCTTTCTACTCCCCTTGCCTGGTGCCCCTTCCTATCTAACTGCCTAACATGCCTATTAGAATAATCAGTACACAGGAATATGTTGGAACATTGAAAGATAAATGTTTCTGGGGTATTTTGAAATATTTTCATCAAGTTTGATTTTTTAAAATATTATATATAATTATCATCATACATATAAATTTGTCTTTTTATAAACTTACATATAAGTTTTCAATATTACAAAATATTTTTACCATCTTTTAAAATTGATTGAAGCACTGATCTTGACAATAAGGTTATTGTATTTTTCTTCTTCATTTTCTTGTAAAAATAAATTTTCTAATCCATTAAGTCTCTACTGTTACTCTGATAGATCAAATTACGTAGATAGGGATATTTGGTAAATTAATTGGTAATAGAGATGATTCACTGTTTTATTTGATCTTTAGTACTGCATAACCACATCAGTGAATTACATAACTCTAGATGTGGACACACCCCAATATTTGACTAAGATTTATTAGCCGTTGTTTGGGATCAATTGGTGCTAAATACAAAGGATATATATTTTCAAGAACATTTTAACAAAGATCTACTTAAATAATACTGATTAAATATTTTATTTTTCATAACATACAATGTAATTTAGAAAATTCAAAAATACCTTTGACTAGTTATGCAGAAAATATCCTGCAAATCAACCTAACCTACATAAAAAATAATTTTAAACATGTAGATATTCATGTTTCAGCATAGTTTAACAAAGCTATAGTCATGTGAAAAAGAAAGGAATATAATGACATTTTAATTTTAATTTAGGAGGGTAGTGTTTTTAGAACTGAATTTTTGGTCTGGGGAGAGCTCAGAATCAAATCAAATACATCTATAAAATTATTTTGAATATTTACAACCCTCTACAAATCAAAACAAAAGTCTGCATATGATTTAAAGTGGTGGATCTAATTTATAAACTTTATAAAATTTATCTTGGGCAACACACAGCTACATTGTCCTGCAGCAGAAATTTATCCAAAAATTGAAATAGATCTAAAAACTATTTTTCCTAAGGCAGAAAAAGTGAATTCTTTGAACTAAAACAAAAAGTGAAAAAACTCAGAAAATTCAGATATGTAATCTTGAATCAGGAGAATTTGGCACCATGTCTTTGAGGAAACTTCTGTTTATATTATGTCACTAAATATACGTGCCATGGCATTTGTGAAACGTAGAGTTCGATTTACTTACTGAGCAGTTTCCTTGGTAATGTTTTTCTTCAAAGCCCTATTTTTGAAATTGTAAATCCCCTTACTGATATTAGATATTGACCTATTGATTTTTTTGTGCCAAACTTGAGCTTAGAATTCATTTAAATAAAATCAGTGTTTTGTGTATATTTCTCTGGTTTCTTTCAGAAATCAGTAAGTATGTGTGAGGATGTAGTTTTAGTTCTGGAATTAATAACATCCAGGGAATCGTAACCATGACACAGAGGAGGTCATGTTGTCTCAATTTAATATTCTTTCCTGTCTTTGTTAAAAGGGACTGGGCATTATTCAGTTCAGATACTTGTGGACAATCTCAGAGGTGTTATCTTTGAAAGATAATAACTATAAATAGTCACAGTCAGAAGTTAGTCCTGAGAGGATTATTAGCAACTAGCAGGATCTCCCCAAGAAAGGAGAGTATTTGACAGTTTGCCAGTGTGCCCTGGGAAGACTTTCGAACTTCATAAGTGATCCATACAAATGAAACATGTAATTACAAAATGAGGGCAAGAGTAACTCTGTAAAAGAAATGAATCCTATTCTCTAACATAAAATGTTGAAAAATCAGTCCAAAAAGGGGGGTTATATTTACATTAATTAAAGTTTTATTTGCGTTTGATGCACTTTCCTATTATTAAGATTTCCTTAAAATTCTTTCTGATGTATAACTGTGATTTGTCTGGCATACACATATAATATAGTCCTACCTCTCTGAATAACAATTATTTATATCATTTTACATATGATATAAATTATAATTAAGTGCTAAGTTGCATAGATATATCTTGTACATTGACAGAAACAAATGTTCCTAAAAGTAAATGGCATTCTTAGGTTTATTTATTTTTAACCTCCCAAAATATTTTGTAGGACTTTTAAATAATAGTATCTGTGAAACTTGCAAATACAAATATTATTTACTATGGCTAGAAAAGCTTACTGTATTTCACAACATATACATACCCCTATACAAAAATGATAGTAGTTAATTATTATTTTTATTCTAACCCTTCTATTTTAGTATAAGGCGAGGTCTACATTCTGTGCTTAATTAATTACTAAACCTTTGAATCAGATAAAATTTATAAGCCCTAATTCTGTTTTATATTTAGAAAGCACAGCTTTTTCTCAATATTGGGATTAGTTAGGTAAACTTTACATTTTTTTCAAGCACGTATTTGATATAATTGATATACATTATAAGATATTAATATTTTTTACCAGATCTTAAGTCAAAAAGTAAAAATCATTATATTGTTAAAAACTGTTTCAGTAAGCAGGATTAACTGACAGCTTGCCTTTATAGCAATTACAGCAGAAACAGCAAAATTTTTGCAGAAAATCCCATCTTGGACTTTCAACTATAGTTATTTCTGTGGTTATATAGGTTTGCTACCTTCCTCTTAACTGAAATAGGAACTCATTAGCGAGTAGTTTGCAGTGATTAATTAGAAACCTGTTGAAAACATCTTTTGAACATAGCTAAATTAGACTTTTCATTTTTTCCCCCAGATAAAGCTTTATACTAATTGGCTTTTTTTTTTCCTATTCAGTGGCAGTTTGTGGTTTGGAAAGTTACTGTTCTTTTAATATCTTTCAAGTTCATAGATGAAAAGAAAATGCACAGTTTGATTTTATGTATTTTTCCTTTTATGTGGAATAGACCTGTTCACCCTAATGTATGAATTTAGCAGAATATCTGGGCACATAGAAAGTCCAGCAATCCACTGGAATGCCGTGGGGTCACTGACTGCTCCAGGATCTTTAGCGAGATAAGTGACAACACTAAGGGAATTGTGTGACCGGCGATCAAACAAACTAATAAATAAAATCTCCCTCAAATTTCTGTCTCTATCTGTATCTATCATATAGTTACCACTTGGAGGAATTTCAGTTGTTTGATTTCTCAACATTAGTCTTAAATAATTATACCTCAAATTAGAGCCATTTCCAAATATTTCCAAGCCCTTATTTTTTTCAATATTATGGCAGTGTGATAGTAGACTTAGAAAGCTGAAATGGAGAACACATTCTAAAAGTTGATTACTGCATTTTGCTTTATGTGAAGCAAAAAGTTTTGCAAGCTTTTGTTAATATGTAGTAACATTTCAGCAATGAAAAAGATAATTATAGAAATCAGCTAGCCATAAAACCTCTAATATGCATTGAATTTTCTTTCTGGAAACAGTACCATGCAAATAAAAAGCTAACATACATGATTTGGTTAGCACTGTAAAAACAAAAACAAAAACAAAAGACAAAAACCAAACACTGTCCAAATATTTTGAGAGAAGAAAATGAGTTTACTTTGTGGATCATGTATTGTAATTCAAATTAGCTTGCCCCAATGCCCCAAATCACTTTTCTTTTTGAAATATTAATTTTATATGGTCTTGAAAAAAATGGCACGATGAAACATGCATTCTGCTCCGTTACAGCCAGAGACTCAGACTGTGCTCATCATCTACCTTTCCTTCCTCATCCCGCTCAGCTCCCTTAAAAATAATTAACTTAGAAAAGATGAAATTTGGGACAGATTTATGGATAGACTTGTATTATGTGAATCCAGTCTCATTCTTCAAAATAAATTGCTATCCTAGTAAGAATTCCCATGCAACATTTCAGGTTGGCAAATTGACTTTATAAAGGCAAGTCTCCTGACATTCAGTATGGTGAGCAAGTGATCTGGCTAAGTCACTAACCATTCTGTGGCTCAAGTTTTTCTCTGTAAATTCAGGACTTTCAATAAAATGATCTTATATCCTTGACAGCACTAAGTTTTATACTGCCTCCCTTTATGGAGGAGACCAATTCAGTGGCTCTGGGAGATCTAAACTGTTTCTCAGTTTTCTCATTTGTAAGCCTCTCTTCCACCAACCTCAAAAAGCTTTGTGTGAAGATAATTATTGTTAGATAAATGTTCACATATATAAATGTAAGTGATAGTAGATTGTTACAAAATCATTTTCTGTAAATCTAGACACAATACTTTTATCTTAAATATGATTAAAATTTTTATAACATGAAGTGACAACTCTATTTTTCAGCTTTAATTGGTAAATGTACATCATGCTTAATACATTCTCCTCCAGTCTTCATTTGCCTCCAAAACAATGTATAGTGTCTAGAAAAATTTGGCTTCTTTTTCTATTTTTAAAAGAATTGTACTTTGTTGTGAAAATGTTATGAAATTTTTATTCTGCAAATATTTTATTTTGGATATTTGATATAGTATCTAAATAAAAGTATGAAATATAGTTTTAAAATTTGTTTGTATAACTTCAAAAGAAAAAAGACAAGAATTGTATGAGATACTCACTTGGCCTCTCTCCAATCTCAGTTTCTTATAGCCCTCTCTCTGCTCATCACTCTTTGTATTTCCTCTTACCTGTCTAAATTCAAGAAACTGTTAGCTCTGATGGGAACAAAGATTTACTCTTCAAGTTTTCCGTCTCCAGAATCCCTTCAGCTCCCCTCTGTTATCTTTACACAAACTAAAATTAATGGTCAATCACGAAAAGTGCTAGATCTTATGCAGCTTCAATTCATTTGCCCTTCCCTTGCTTTATTGATCTCCGCTGCCAAAACTGCAGTTTGGGTTAAATTCAACTGTTGGTCTAATCCTGCCTGCAACCATGTAGATAGCATGCCTGGAAAAAAATATGCTAATGATTTCCGAATTTTTATCTCCAGCCAGAATTCTCCCCTGAGCTTCAGATTCATCCTTGCAAATTCCTATGCAACATCTCCAATTAGATATTCAGTAAACAGCTTGAACGGAATATCGTAATAGGTCCTCAACTGTCAAACCTTCACCTGAAGCATTCCTCATTTTATTGAAGTTAACTCTGCCTTTCCAGTTGTTTGTTCCACCAACCTCAGAGTCATCATGATCCCTTTTCAGCAATCAGTCCATCTTTTGAGAAATTCTGTTGATTAAAAATTGCCCCAAATCTATATTTTTCTCTCTCCTGTCCTCTTTATTCACTTTCATGTTCCAAACCCCCATCATCTCTCACCTGGGTTATCTCTCATTTCCCTGCTTCCACACTGGCCCATCTCAATCAATTGTCAACAAAGAAATGAGTGATCATGACATTCCTCTGCTCAGTAGTCTCCACTTGGTTTCCACTTCACTCAGAATTATTACAGAGACCCAAAAGACTCTCTACAATCTGATATTGTCCACATCTGAGTATTTTCTAATACTTGGCTCCTTTTTGACTCTGGACAACGACCAAATAGAAGAGGAAACTTTTTCTTTCATTACATAAGAGTAATGGTAACTGCTAGATTTTTTCTTACATTTTTATAACAACATTCTGTAGTACAATATCATGCATGTCAGTATTATGAACTGGTTTATTTTTAATATTGCTGTGACATTAAATTCTATTCATGTATATGTTCAGTGCTCTAGTTCTACTAATGTCTTATTACTATTTTATTATTATCTTATTTGCTTCAAGCATAAACACTTTGAAAATAAAGTCAACATTTTATTATTGTTTTGGGCCAAAGCCCATCTTAAAAATTAGTTTAGCTAGGAAAAACCTTCCATTTTTGCCAGTGTGTTGGATCACACTTTATTAGGAATAGTTAGCATGTGCCACTGAAGGGAACTCTCCAAGAATAAGCTCTGAAATTTTGGAAACAGCTACTGGTTTAATTGAGGCTTATTAGCAAAGTGTTATAGGTGAGATTATATCCAAGGACTGTGTGCAGGAGTGTAGATTTAGGCCTGTAATGCTATTATTATTATTATTATTATTATTATTATTATTATTATTATTACTACTACTACTACTACTACTATTAATATTATTTGCACACTTTTTACATTTTATTTTTTGTTTTTATTTTTTTTTCGTATGCAAATATATAAAAGATGTTTCTCTTTCTCTTTATCCATTCATCTGTTGATGGACATTTCCACGTCTTGGCTATTGTAAATAGTGCTGTTTTGAACACTGGAGTGCATACATCTTTTCAAATTAGAGTTTTCATCTTTTCTGGAGCTGGCATAATTATTAGTAGTACTTTTTTCAATCTCAAAAAGGTACCATTTGGAAAATGCATAGTTTTTCTAGCCATGGTCCAAAGGAAGATAGAGTCGGGGTGGAGGAGAATCAGTTCTTCAGCTCCTGTAGTTTATGGCAAGAGATCAGTAATGTGTATCCAAAACCGACCTTCATTCCCATGCTCTGAATCTCTCTTCTTCATGCTGTGATTTTTTCTGTGGTGCGGTTTTAACATTATCATGCAACCTATATTCATACAAGGTTTGCCTCCGTACTGAGGGACATCTGTACTGGTCACAGAACCTGTCCTGCCCACCAGTGTGACAGACTCCAGTGTGACAGCTGTGGAACAGCCACAGAGTGATGTGAAGTGAATTCAAAGAGAGGACTGAACACTTGAGATACTACAGTCTTGTCCAAAGAGTGTCCAGAAAGCAACAAATTGGTTTCCAAGGAAGAAACGTAGCACAGACACACATAAGGCTGTCTAAATGGTCAGAAGAGGGGAAGTCGGGTCTGTAATTGCTTTTGTTAGAGTCAAACAATGGTCCACAAGTTGGGGACAGAGAGATATTTCCAAATGGTCAGGAGAACAAATCTTGGAGGAGTGGTATTTCCTGTTATACATTTAGAGATTGGAAGTAATGCCCATCCAGTACATTAAAGCTATAAACAGGGTACAGGGAATACTCATTGAATTCAGACAACCAGATCAGAGGCTAATATCCAGAGATAAGAAGTAGGAAAACAAGGGCCCAGCAAAGAACAAGTATATACACTATGATATTATTGAGGACTAGAGAGAAAACCAGTGGTGAGGACCCTTAGTAGTTTGTAGGTTGAGTTTTACAAAAGATAGTCATTAAAAATAATTTCTCATTTTTGAGAGAAAAGTACAACCTACAAACTAAGGAATCTTTAATTTTATTTAATGAATGAGGTTGATCGTCCTGCACACTAAGTAGGTGACATATGGCACTGAGGGTAGTGCAAAACAAGCTGTGTCAGAGGACACGTGTACCTGGGAGGAAAAAGCGAAGAAAATAAAGTCATTGTGCCTTACACGCTTGTCTGGATATTTAATACTGCCATCAATGAAACAACTGGCTTTTCAATAATATGAACAAAGCCAGTGCTTAAAAAAATCTTAACTGTGTCTCCATGATTTTAAGTAACCAGTGTAAGTTGATTCATAAACCCAAGGAAGAAAAATGACTAACATCTAACATTTGTGTTAAAAAAAAGGAAGTTGTAAGCTAGCTAACCAAGCTTCACACTTTTCCATCAAGAGACTGGACTTTTGTCCCATTTAATTGAAATTAAAACAATTATTGGACCACGTTTTAAGAGAAAGTTAACTTGATCACAGTTTGCTTTTTTGAAAATGGGATCAAGACACTAAATATTTTCAACTAATGCAAAGTGTAAGGAAAGGAACAAAAAGAATCTTTCTCTAATTCCACTCCGTGCAAACACTTTTCTCCAGAAATCACCTGTAGACCCCATGAGAGTAATTCTTTCGTTTAGGAAATCTCCACCTTGTTAACAGTGTGAGAATGTAAATTTAAAACACTTTTGACTGGGAAAACTTTATCATAATAAAATGGTTTAATTTCCCTAAGCATGAAATATTCCTCCACAAGGAATGCATCTATTAATGACATGCTATGATTAATTATTTGGTTCTGAGAACTATTATACCATATTAGTCACTTTCACATTACCATTCCCAAGAGCAGCAGATAAATAAGACAGTGATTGCACCTCTACATGTCCAGCCACCTCCTGCCAAGACGTTTTGCTGAGCTGCGGCTTCTGTGCAGTTTCCCACAGTGTACTTCTCTGCCGGCTCAGTTCAAGCTTTGTTAGTTTAATGCTTAGAAATGACTCATGCTCTAGCAAGAAATCTTTTGCTCTCATTACTTTTCTGTGATATTATAGACAACCGGGTCCCTTGGGGGCATGACAGTTGATCCCAGCAGGGTTATTTACAGTGACATGGTGACACCGTTGCCAACGGGGGGTTGCCAAAGGGTAGGCTTCTTCAGTGTCAGTTTTAACCCAGCAGCGACTTCTGGAGCTGTAAGTAATTCTGTCTGTTTCATCTCCAGTCAGGTAACTGTTGTCAAATTAGAGGTGTTCAGAACTCACAGCACAGTTTTGCTTTTTCATTATTACATCTGCAATTTGATTGGTGTGACATATTTTCTTGCATGAATGAGCATCAGTTAAGGGAGATGGACATTTATAGGAAAGTTATTCAAACTAGAGAGGCTTTCAGTTTTTTACATGTCAACAATATGAATTCATGTTGCAATGATATTTAGGAAATCTTAAGAATGTAGTTTAAGTAGCAGTATTTTAAATGTAGTAAAATTATTTTCCTAAAACATTGAAACATAACTTTTATTGATCTCATATGCCCATTAAAATGTTAATTTGTGGAAATACAGTAACATTACTAAGAGTAAACATCTGTCAGCATTTCACCTCCATTATGTAATTCAAACTTCCTAGTAGCCTGTGAATAAAATATATACTGTTATATAAGGTAACTGATTCTCAGAGATGTAAGTAATTTTCCCAAATTCACATATTTATAAAATCTATTATCTGAGACAAAATTTAACATGCTTTTCTCTTTGCCATGTTGGTTTTTCATATTCAAAAGCTATTGAAGGATGCTGAATGAAGGCCAGTGGTCTTTGGCTGCACTTTAAGAACCAAAGTGACTGTTACTTTTATTTTCAGACTTCTCTTGAGAGCAGATGAAATGCTCCAGTTAATTTTCAGCATGACAGGTATTCAGATATACAAAGTGAATATCGTATCACCTCAACATTTCCTCTTTTCCATTTTCAGTAGTTATTGCTGAAGTTAGAGTCAGGCTGGAATTCTTAATTCCTGACAATGTGCTTAATCCACTTCTGTTTCTCAATATTCTTCATATTCAGTTACCAAAATTTAAAAACATATATTACATATAATCTGATTATTTCTCCAAAATTCTTGACTTTTTAAGAAGTACCTCTATGATTGGGATATTAATTATTTAATGATTTTTCTTTCAGTCTGCCTTTTGATTCATCAGTTCAGCCAAATCACATAAATCTTCATTTTTTGATATTTTATATCTCATAAAGCATGTCTTTAACCTGCAAAAAATAGCAACAATACTTATTCATAAACTGTGGGCATATGAAATTCAGATCATAATTCTCTAAATAAGCTTAAAATTTAGGAGCTTTTTAACCAACATATTCAGATTTTAGTGACTAGGTACAAATGCAAAATATTTAAAATACTGATTAAATATAAAAATTTAAGATCAGTTTGTTTTTGTTTTTCAGCTTATTAGGTAATATTTGCTACTTGATAAACTCATGTTTGACTTACTAGTAAGAAATGAATTCTAGAGATCAACATACCTTCACCTTGTTGGAAAGATTCTTGGGGTCAGTAGCACACATGGGAACAGACACTACCAAAAATGTACTTACGTGACCATTCTCCACCTTACATGATTGATCTTGTGTGTATATATCATATTTATAGTAATAAAGGAACATTCTCTAATGTTTTCTTTATTGCTTTACTAATCTTGTTTTGGGTTGGAAGATGACATTTAACAGGTTATATTTTAAAAATTAAAAGATAAAACATTTTTGGCTGGAGGAAAATGCAAACAGTGGCAGGGTTAGGATCTGTTTAATTCTTTGAATTTTCTGTTAAACAAGGGTTTGGCACTATGGGAAATTAAATTTAATTACGTTCCCAATTTAAATGAAAGAATGAATTAATATCAGTTTGGACCCATTTAGCTTATTTTCAATGATCATGCAGTTGACAGGTGCTAGATCCAGAGAACTTGAATTCTGTATTTTACTCTCTTTGAACTACTCCATGCTATATTAATGAACACAAGACACCTAAGACAGTATTTAAGTGTGGATGCTGGCCCTCATCATATTCGTGTGCAGAAAGGTAGCCAGATAGCATAGCTCTCAAATTGGAATGTACTTTCAGTTATTCCAGGTTTGAAGATGATTTACATTACAGAAATTCTGTATTTCTGTCTTCAAATGTACTTTCTGCCTAGTAGGGAAACAGAGGAAAACAATAGAGAATCTAGGGCACAAGGTTTTCACAAATTTAGGGCAAGCAGATATGTAGAAATCACACTCTTTTGATAAGAAGATTTACCAGTCAAGACTTAATCCAACAGGTGGAACCATAGCTGATGTGCATGCATTTGTGTGTTTGTGTGTGATGTACATGTGTATGTGTGTTACATCTGTATAAATATGTAAGATTTGTTGCATGGATTTTTTTTTCCAACACAGTTATAGAACTGAATACACAGTTTTGGTCAAGCTGCTGTTTCAGTGCAGGGCATGCTATGGGTATGCATAAGGAAACATGGATACAAGCAAGGGAAGGCAAGGGAAAATGGCAGCCTGTAAGAGTGGAACCCACCAGAAGGGATGAAACCTGAATCAATCTGTCACTGCCTCCAAGCCCCCTACTTCCAGTGGGGGCATCCTCTAGCACAACGTGTCACCCTTCCTCATGAGGCTGGACCAGGAGTCGAGAAATGGAAGCAGGAGATTCTGGAGGAGATGGGGGAACTGTGGGCCCTGTGCTGCCTACAACAACCAAGTGAGCCAGCAAATAAAGGATGACATCATGTGTCACCAGCTTTGCACAGCTTCTCACACCCTGCACACACCTTCCAGTGCAAACAGAAGACAGCTGCTGCTCAGCTTGTGCCTTGAATTCCCATATAGCGGGATACCTGGGGGCCCGTGAAAGAAGAGAATTCTAGCAAGTGCAGTTTTCTAAACTGACACAATCCAAATCCACATCAAAAGAGATTTTTAAACATTGCATAAATCAAATGTTAGATGCTTTAATAAGCACCAAAACACAACAATTTCTTTTTCTTAACTGCAGTGGCCTTCATTTTCACTCAATTTATTTTTTATCATGAAATTAACTTATGCTCATCATCATCTCAAACTGCTTCTCCTCTTAAATCACAAACCACAATATTTTGACTCATTTTATTTTTTCCATCTAATATGATGCTCATATCTCCATTACATCTATCATCTGTCTTTTATTGAATATCTTTGGTTTTTGTTGAGTATCTTTTGAAATACTCTGTTTATGTTACCGCTGACTCTTCCCAGATTCAAAATATAGTAATGCAAGTTAGAGCAGGATGATAAATGCATGTGCATATGTGTGTAAATGTGTCTGTGTTAGGGGCAATGTGCCGTGTGTGTGTCTGAGACTGAGAGTGAGGAAGTTTCATAATGACTCCTGCAACTGTCAGCCAAAATATTGTATTCAAGAGATCATGTAAATTACACTACAGTAAGCACACTTTTGGGTTGTTATTTGCCATGATTAAAAAAAAACCCAGAAAGTTATTTACTAAATTCTAATCAAAGTTTCAATAACTTTTATAACTTCTTGTTGGAGAAATAAAAATATTTTTCTTCAGTCTTCACATCCAACCTGACCACCTCCTAGAAGAAAGAAAAGTTCATCGAACCCATAAACTGAAAAAAAAATGGGAAAGAAAAGAGAGAGAATATTGGAAGGGAAGAAATAAGAAATAACAGTTGGATATAGGGGATATTGAGATTAAAAAAAATCCTAGAGGATTTAATCCACTCAGAGAAATTAATTAAAGCTAATATTCTTCAAAAAATAGTTTGTGATCCTTTCTACTCTAGAGTAAGTCTTCTTCCAAAATTAAATATTACAATGTTCCTGAACCAAACTTGGGTCTGCTCGCTTATGTGCAGTAAAGCTAATCTATTGACAGCAGATTGTGGTGAAGTAAAGTGCCCATTTGCTGTAAGGTGATGTAGGGTGCTGGGCAAGGAGTCCAGGGCAGCTAATGCTCATAACATCCCATGGGTTTCAGCAAAGCACCTTTAAAGGAGGGGTGAATGAGAGGATTCTCAGGGAATGTGATCAGCTGGTGCACAAGTCGGTGGTGGTGGTGAGGTAACAGGGCGGTGTCGCGTGAGTTAACATTATCAGTCCTTAGGCACCAGTAGGTCTGGGGGCCAAGTGCTCAAGGTCATCAAATAGTTAATTTCTTCAATTTAGTGAAGGTTTTAGCACCTGTAAAACATTTCAGGAAATGTGCATCAGATACGACTACGTAGGTCCTTCAGAGAGGAGCTAAAGCAGACGATTTGGGGGCAGTGTCTGTCCCAGGAAGGTTCCATAGGGTCCTCGTCTGTTATAATAACACTAAATGTCAATTAGTGATAAAGCTTCCACTGTAAATATCCTTAGAACACTATGACCTCAGAAAGACCATTGAGATTGCTTTTCATATGTAAGTTCCTGGAGGAAAAAGCAAAACAAAAGAAAAAACCAAAACACCAACTAATGGGAAAGTTAATTTATGTTTGAAACTAATCAGTGCTCCAAAAAACCCAAAAAACAAAAACAAAAAAACCCATGTGATTCTCTTAGATTTCTTTATAGTCTTCTATATTTATGACTTTTCTCAAAACTGTGTTTATTGTTCTGAAAATAAATGAAAGGTGTTGACATCTGGCACGTCTCTAACCATGCCTGCTGTCGGATCAGAGCAGTTATAATAAATGACTTGGAAATGTTTGTCAATTTTACTTAAACTTGCTAGTTTCAAAAACATGTCAAATTTTGAGACTGTCACTACTCTTTCACGAATTTGAAATAGAATTGTTCAAAATATTTTAAAAGTTAGACTTTTTTGTAAGTTACAGTGCAAAGCTTGCTATGTTTAAACAGAAATAATTTCTTCAGTTTCTTGTGACAAGGGAGCTTTTAGAAAAAAAAAAAATTCCCAGAGGTTAAAATGGCTTTGCTAAGAATAAGACATGCAATTGAACATTTTCTTTCTGGATGAATTTACTCTCAGACTATCACTTTAAGAAAATGTGATAATAATTTGAACTTTTCATGATATTCTTTTTAACAAAGTGAAAAAATATAGACTGAAGGATTATTAAATTTGGTATATACAGACGTACATGTATAATTTACACAAACACTATCCATTATTGTTTTAATGCCCTCGTGGAGAAAAAACTCTTACTGGCATGCGGCAGAACCAAATAGTTATTTAGCAAAGTTGATCAATATTTATTCCAATAACTTTGATAAAGATGTACAAGGAGATAATTAAACTTGGGGATAAATAACACTCAGCAATAGAGCTGATACTGTATTTGAAATAAATAGTGTTTATAATATCCCAATGGGATGGGTTAAGAGAGTAGAGTGAATTATCACCGTGGTTACTGTAAATACTGCCGTTCGCATTGAAAAAGAGATACTAGATTAAGTATAGACTAGATACCAAGAAGGAAGGAGAAGCAAAGTAGATAGAAGGATGGGGCTAAGTAAGCACTAGTTCAAAATTACAGCAAAGGTTTAGTCTGGACATACATAGGAATGAGAATCAGAAAATGGTGATGTAGCCACAGACAGAACCAAGAAGTGGACGAGATTTGACAGGAAGAATCAAAAATGGGTAAAATGCAGTCCAACTCCTATGATGTGTCCAATTTCCACAATGTTAAATATTTAATCTGCATTTGTATGCTTCATGGATGATGGTACAAGTGTATCTCAATGTCTGGGGTAAATGTGAGAAATGCTTCCAGGTTAGACATAAAGATAGTGACGAACTGAATATGGCTGATTTCTGAGACTACAGCCAATGTTTTCTTTCTTAGCACTTTCTCACAGTCACAAATCACAAGTTTCTGTTGTAATTTGCAGTTAGTGGTTTGAACAGACAGAAGCATGGCTGTGATTCTTCAGTGAAGGTTTGTGTATCTGTCAAGAGACAGAATGCTAACGCGAAAACTTGAGTTCAAGGACAAATGTATGGGGTCAATCTGTGCTCAGATATTTACTCAAAGACTATGGAAATAATATGAATAAAATATTACTCAGCAAATCCGGTAAGAATTAAGCAAAATTAAATGTTACTCCCTTACTTTCAAAGAAAAATGTCTTGTATATAAAATAAACATTTCTGTGACATTTAAGATAAAGCACATTCAACTTTAAATCAACGACATAAACAAGGAGAGCAAACTTCACAGCTGTGATCCCAGACCAACTACAGAAAAGGAAGACGTGTATTTAGTCTCTTTTGCCAATTGGAGTACTCCAGCAAAAACAGTTTAGAAGTATTTCTTCATAGCTTTCTATGAAACTTACCCTCTTGTTATAAAATATAATTGTTGAGGATAATAATCTTTGAAACTACCAGCAAAATAAAATTCAGACACATACCTTATGTAAAACATACTCTCCTGGTGTATTTGTTAAGCTATGTCAACTGAAAAGAAAGGTGCACAACGTGAGAGTTGTGAGCTAAGCTTTATTTGGGGGAGCATGAGGACTATAGTCCGGGAGACAGCATCTCAGATGGCTCTGAGGAACTGCTCCGAAGGGGCGGGGAGACTCAGCATTATATGTGATTTCAGTGAAGGGGGTCCATGCAGTCAAGCACACATGTAAGCAGAGGCTTCTTGCTGGTCACGAGGAGCAGATATCACCGTTAATGTTATTGCTTTTCTAGATATGAAGTGATGCAACAATTTGGCCTCTTAAAATCTTCTCCTGAAAATGTCTAATTATCTGAAGGCCTGTTCTGCCAATTCTCCAGAGCGTAGATCACCTTGTTCCTGATCTCCACCCTGAACTCCTTACAGGGTGCGTTGAAGGTCAGCGGTTGCAGCCGCTTGTGATTTAATTATTGTAGAGGCAGTTGGCAAGTGCCAGTTTTTAGTTGGCAGCTACTTTTTAACTTTGAATGAGCCATTAAATGCAGTCTGTCATTTTCAGAGGCAGAGCTAAAATGTGTTCACCTGTCACTCGGCTGAGTCACGTGTCCCTGTGTGTGTACCTGTGCACATGTCTTTATAACACGATTGCAGTCATCTGTCGTGTCTTCAGTACATGTCCGTCTCCCAGGATCTCGCCACAAGCCTCATGTTGACAGGATCAATGCCACGTATTCAGGCTTAATAACTAATTTGAGAATGAATGAATAAAAATTCACAAGGAATGTAAAATCAAAGCATAGCTTTGTTCAAACTCTCCTAACTGTCCATACTTGCCCTTGTAACTAATCATTTTTTCCTGACAATAATCGTATTCCAATTATTTCTAGGACATAAAAGCCATGATGCCAGTTTAGGAGGTGATTTGAATGTGCTGGATTTCCCCCAAGTGATACAAATTTTGCAGTATTGGCAGGCTTCAAGAAAAGATTTTTCCCCTTACGTTTTACTTAGATAGGATAAATAAATTCTATCAATAAAGCATTTTATTAACTCTGCTTACAGTGTATACAGTAGTCATTTATTCTGTCAATAAATTGCTCATTTTTATTGGTCATGTCATTTTAAATAGAGCATAAAATGCAGCTGCATAACAACCTAAGGCAGAGTGGAAAGGCTTTCACTGACAATATTAAAAAAAAAAATTGGAGAAGGTGATAATGTGACTACTAAAATAAAAATTTGGTCAGCAGAGGAAGAACATCACAATTAGTGAAAAAAAAATCACACTTTTACTGTTTAGATCAAATTCTGCCTGCATTAATGTGCATCTTATATAAGTATAAAATTGCTTATTTTTTGAGTAATAGCCTGAAACATACGGTATTTTGAAATAATCCATAGTTAATAAGTATCTATGTACGTGGTGATCTTTTGCTTATATGTTGCACCATCAAATAGAGTGTAACTCCACTGGGATGCAGTTCAGCTGCTACTTATTTATGTGAGTTTGGGGAGTGAATTAATTTCTCTAAGTCTCAGTTTTTACATTGTAAAAAATAGTACATATGATGAAATAAGTTAATCTTTTTTCCATCGATCTTATCACAGTTCTATTGTTTCACTCTTTTTAAAGACCTGATTTTTGGCCTTGCTGATTCTCTTATACCTTTGTTTTATATTTCATTAATTTCTCCTCTTAGAAAGTTTAATCTGTCCTCTACTTTTATATGGGTTCATTCTCTGAGTTTTTTTTTTTTTGCAGGCATTTAAGTTTGACATTCAGTGATTTTAGTTTCTGTCTTAGTCCTTTCCTAAATGAGAATTTAATACTACAAATCTCCTTTTGTTTAAACATGGTTAGTGTATCATTCAGCTTTTTCATATGTTTTGGTCCCTTTATCCACAGTCCCAAGGAGGTATTGTTTTTTTTTTAGTGAAGTACAGTCAATTACAATGTGTCAGTCTCTGGTGTATAGCACAATGTCCCAGTCAAGCGTATACATACATATATCCAAGGAGGTCTTTTGTTCTCATTATGATTTCTTCTTTGACCCATCAATTATTGTATGTGTGTTTTCATTTTCTAATTATAAGGGTTGCAATTTTTCAATATTAACCTCTTTAATTGAATTAAGTTCAGAGTTTTTTTTAAACATTTTTTTAAATTGAGTAATAGTCATTTTACAATGTTGTGTAAAATTCCAGCATAGAGCACAATTTTTCAGTTATACATGAACATACATATATTCATTGTCACATTTTTTTTCGCTGTGAGCTACCACAAGATCTTGTATATATTTCTCTGTGCTATACAGTATAATGTTGTTTATCTATTCTACATTTTGAAATCCCAGTCTGTCCCTTCCCACCCCCCAGAGAAAGTTTATATAATTAAATTATTTGAATATTTTGGAGTGTGCTCTATTAATAATTACAGCAGACTTTATATAGCACATATTATATGCCTAGAATGGTACCAAATGGCTTACATATATTAAGTCATTTAATCATACTCAGAACTATGAGAATATGGTCTCCACATCTGTGTCACATTTTATAGTACAAATTGCTAAAAGTGAAAAGAAACTGTGGAGACGAGTGGTTTTAAAGTAACCTATAACAATTCCAGGGCTGAATTGTGATAAGGTTCCTAAGCCTTCCCTGTTTATAAAAATTAAAACAACTCTGTGGAGTCTTCTTGTATAAAGATAGAACAGAAAATATGCAAAAGAGGTATTTCATGCTGAGAAAATACCCATCTTGGCCGTGCTAATTTTCTCCATCACTAAGTATGGGAGAACGTACCATAAATCAAAATCAGCATCTTCTCATGTGGAAGAGAGCGTGCTCCAGTGAATCTGATGTGGAACTGAAAACTTTGTTATAAAGAAAACAGATCAAGCATTAATAAACCTTAAGAAAAAATTAAATACACAAAGAACCAAATGTGATACTAATACTTATTTTAATACCCACTTACTGTATTAGATGCCTTCTCCTTCCACCTAGGAATCCTGGCTGCTGTCTCCTGTTGGCTGAACTGAACTTGAACCACAGGCGAGGGGAAGTGATGTTTCAGTCTCAGAGGGTCAGCTTCACAGGGTAGAGAGCAGGATGCAGGATGGAGAGTGCATCTCCATGGGAGATATAAGCACACGAATAAAGACCAGACTTTTGTTATTCAGTTTTCATAGAGGTTGTTTGTAGAGCATTAGTGTTTCATGCTAGTGAGTGAGCAGTGAGTATTTATCAAATGAGGGTATGGATAAATTAATCAAACATACTTCTTAGTCCAAAAAAACCCAAGAAACTGAAAAGGAAAGAAAACTAAATTCTAATTCCAGTAAGACAGTTTTAACTAGAAGTGTCACATGAGAAAGTTGAACAGAATTTCTTAATTTTTTAATTAAAGATTGTGTTTTCTTAATGCTCATTGACAAAATTATATCTGGTATACATGTTTCACAGTACACAGATTAATTAAACTCATACTAATCATCATTTAATTTGAAATAAACTATAAATATTCTATATTTACTATACTGTATATATAACAAAGCATTTATGTGTAATATTTTAATAAGATAACAAATCAAAATCACTGTTTTGAATCTAGTTACTAAAATAAATACATGTATCTCTAAGAGAGTCTTACTAATTTAAGGTATACTCTTTAATTTATTCCTTGGAAAATTTTTTGCATTTATGATTATGGAATATTCTTTTTTATTTCTAAAGTTTGCTAATTTCAATTAGGAGATAATAATATTTATTGAGGCATTTTATATGGACAGAAATACTGTCCTAATTACTATATTTGGATATTTAATAAAACTAATTTTAACCCTATGAGAAATATTAGAATTACCCTTTTATAAAATAAATGAAAAAGAGTTTTATGTATTTCAAGTAGTTGTCCAACGTCGTGTACCTGGATGATGTGCAGTTAAAGACTTACTCGATGCCTCTGTAATTTACAATCAGTGATTTTAATCTCAGTGTCATTGTACTGAAAACCAACAGGGAAGAAAAATTTGCTGCAACTCACCCACCTCCTTATGGTATTCAGTTGAATCATGATCATAATAATAGCAATAAAACTAAATGCAAGTGTAAGTATAAAATAGACATCTCACTTGCTAGAAAGGTAAACTCCTTGAAGGCAGAAATATTTGTATTGTATTTAGTATCATCAGCCTTTGTTTAACAAATTTGCATCACTGATAAAACTGGTTTCTTACTACAGAATCTACACCAGATTTCCCTTCAGAATAGAGTTGTTCTGAGTAAAATTAAAAAAATAATGCTCACAGAGAAGTGGTTTCTTTAAGTGTTTAGTAGATGGTGACCACAGAGACCAAAGAATATTGTATTATTTTGTCAATTTGTTATATGTCCTATTGCCTCCAGTGTAATTTAGTTTTAACTTAGTACCAAAATATTGTTCCAGGCCCTGACTACAGTGGTAATATGTATATCTTTAATGCCAATCAGTATCAATTAATTAAGGAACTTTCCTATGTTTTTCTCAATGATAATAAGCCAAGTGATACATTCATTTCCAGGTTGTACTAATTTTTATCAGAAACAAATGTTTACTATATACCCAGGATCTAGCCCCATTCTCCTCAGAGATTACTCATTAAAATTGGTCGTTTTTGAAATGATACAATATAAATTCCCCTTTCTCTCTTGAATGTATAGAGCTGTCATCTAAACAATTTATTTTTTAATATATAAAATGGCTTCCAAAAGTTTAGTGTATTTCATTATTGTGCTAAAAGCTGTATAGATGGTTTAGTATGTTTGCACTACTGTTTCCCTACGGAGTTCTTAAAAATAATTTTATGTAGATAAATTCTACTTGAATATGAAAGGGATCTCCTAAGTTGCAAGATCATAGATGTGTGACAGGTACTGAGAGTTGCTGACCTCCCTTTCTTCCTTCCTTTCTTCCTTCCTTCCTTCCTTCTTGTTTTTTTAAGACTTAGGCCAAATATTTCTTTACAGGATGCTGTCTTTTTAATAAAGTATGCTATTGTTAGCCGGTATTCATTTTTAATCGGTTAAATGTGCAAAAATGAAAAGTTAATTGTTGAGTATATGTGCTAAAATGATACCAGAAGAGGACCACTATTTGAGGAGTGTCACCTACACTTTCCTATCTCAACCCCAGACGCTCTATCTAAGCCATCATCAGCTGCTCATTTCCTTGTCCACCATATTTTTTTTTTTGTTAATGTCAGGTCTCACCAAGTCTACAGTTTATTTTAATCCTGTTTCCTTATATCCAGACTAGTACAGTGTCCGAAATTTCACTGCATCTAATCTATCCCTCTCCTATCCTTCCTGAACTTAATAGCCCATCTTGTTTTTATTTTAAAGCCATATTTTCCTTATAGCTTTTTCCTGTCAACATCATCAGTGGGTCCTTAGTGCCAAATAAAAAGTTAAATACTTCAGTCTTGGATTCAAGGAGCTAGGAAATACCATCTTCCGAGGCTTAGCTTCCATTATTCTCCTGCACAGAGAACGTACTTCAGTGGAACTAGGCTACTTTAGACATAAAATGTTCACTGCATTTTTCACCACTATTGTTTTATTACACCATTACCCTTTAATGTAAAACTGCCTTTTTCCCTCACATTTTTCCCTCTCTAAATTCTACCCTACCCTTCAAGCTCTAGCTAGCTTACATCTTGCTTATTCCAAAAACTCATTTTTAAGCACTCCAGGCAAGAGTGTTATTGTTTCTACTCTGAATGCCCATGTAATGCAACATCTGTCTACACGTTTGAATGTATTATTCACTAGTTCATAGAACTGTGAAAAACACTTCATATGTTTTAATTTCCTAGATTGATTTTACAGACCTATTTGAATCACCCTGGCTCTTAAAAGGGTGGCTTCCTAACATTGAGTATGTAGTTGATGAATGAAAATGCTATTACCTAACAAGAAAAGAGAAATAATAGGGAAATTATTCAAAAAAAAAAAAGGAGTTAGTTCATAGTATTACTAATACTTAGTTTTTCTCTGAGATAGAGTCTTTTTCCTTATTTCACGTCCTTCTTCAGTGATATTATGGTTTGACATTTATTGAGCATAGAAAATGTGCTTGGCACTGCGCACAGCTCAGTAGACAGGCATGGTTTCTGTTCAATGTGCTTGAAATATTTATCATAAAAATAGGGCCAGAAAGGATATGAATGACTCAGACCAAAGTGGTATCTTTATTATCAGCCCCTTCCTTTCCATTCTCTTTTTTTTTCCCCCTCTAGTTTTTGTCTTCTTTTCTCATGTCTGGACACTTACCATGGCTTCCAGACTAGTTTCCCTGCCAGTACCTTTTCCCTCAGTGCTTGTCATCCCCAGATTTCATGTATACTAGATATTATTTGTATTTGGATTCCTCCTTACTTAAAAACATTAAATAATTTCTAACAGCTATTACACACGAGGTAGTTGTAGATACGTTCTAAATCTGTATGTCACTGTCAGTCTAAAGAAATCCCTGCCCATGTTTTTTCTAGTACTTTTGGAAATGTTATGCGTATTTGTGCCTAAACCCAGACCCAGTGTTGCCACCTTCATCTACTGTTACTCCCTTGTATATTTCACTATATTAAGAATTAAGAATTCTTAATTAAGAATTCCATCAGGTTTCCCAAAGTCCAACCTTCCTCTGTTTTCCCTCTTTCACTTAAGCCTAAAGAATTTCAAATATATGAAGGAAACAAACCAAACTAGCTAAACAAAGACCCTAGAACACGTGCTCCCTCTGACTTCCCAGACTTGTTCTGCTTTGTGTCATAGCTGCATCAAAATTAAGAATCTTTGTTCCAAGTGACACAATCCAAAAATCAAATCATTTTAAACAAAAAGAAAAATGGAATATCTATCTTGTGCACCTTGAAACAAGATGTGGGTCCTCTTTTCGACTTGGCTTAATAGGAGATCTCAATGCTCATGCTCGAGTCTCTTCCAACAGGCAGCCTCCCACTTGAAGATAAATGGTTACAGGAGCTGAAGCTCTCATGTCCTCAATGGCCATAACTTGAGGAAGGCAATATGCTTCTCTATCTTTACAGTTCCAGCATAGACCAGCCCCATGTCTTGATCGGTTCATCAGCTGGTCATACTCTGATCTGTTACTTGTCCACTCTTGAATCAGCTGCCTGGCTATGGGTGTGGGTTATGCTTATTGAATTACCGGCTGGGCGACCGTCCCTAGAACTGGAGAGAGAAAAATATTGGTGAGAATGTGAGAGGTTAAGTTTCACAAAGAAACAGCAAAGTGCTTTTGATTAAATGATGGATTATAATAGTTGTGGAGGCAAAGAACAAATACCTACTATGCTGGTTAAACATCTTGAATGAGTTGCTACAGTGCTCACTTTCCCCTTTTATTAACACCTGACAAAAATGCCCATGAGTTTTTAACTTCATCAATTTATTGAAACTTCTCCATCCAGATCCACTTTTGACTAGCACCCACTTTTTTTAACCATTTGTTTATTCAACAAATGTTGAGAGCACCCTAAGTTCCTGTCACTGGTAATATGCACTTGAGATAGATTCACAAAGACAATAAACAAAGGCCTTTGCTCTAAGGGGGTTTATATATGGGAGGAGAAGCCAACAATAAATATTAGGCATTCTAAATTAAGGGATGTATAAAGTATGGTGGATTGCCAAATTAGGTCCCACTGAGAGAAAGACACTTGATCAAGGGATTGAAGGAGGTGACGGAGTTTGCCAGGGGGTGATGTGGAGGTACAGGATCCCAGGCAGTAAAAAGAGACAGTATCAACTACCTAAGGGAATGGAATGCCTGCAGTTGATAACAAATAGCAGGTGGGCTGGTGTGGTGGGAGTGAAGTTGCCTCTGTAAACGACTAGAGCAAAGTAGCCTCCGTAGGTCAGAGTTCAGGTGTGGGTATAATCAGAATGGAAGGACATTATAAGGTTATGGGTTTTACTCTGAGTGAAACAGACAGGCATGTGAGGATTCTGGACAAAGGAATAGTGGAATCTGATTTATATTTTAAAAGGAATTGCATCCATGTGTTGCGAATGCTGTAGGGAGGCAAATGGGAGATTAGTTAAGAGGTTGATGATCCCAGGCTGAGATTACATTGGCTCTGAACAGAGTGGAGGCCATGAAGGTCATGTGAGAGGACATATTTTGAATAAATTTTGATGGAGGATTCAAGAGGATTTTCTAATGACTTGAATAAGATGTGTTAGAAAAAAAGAGGAGATATGAATGATTTTAACTTACTTGGCTTCAACAACTATAATCAAGGAAGATAAACTGAGAAGACAGTAGACAGAAGCATTGTGGGTGGATAATCAGGACTTTGGGTTTGATTTGTTAAATTTGAGCTGTCTGTTAACTGAATACCTCTTAAATTTTATATGTGTGCAGTCATCCTGTGATAGTGGTAAAATGCAGATGTCAATTCATTTGATCTGGTGTGGGGCTTCAGAAAATGTGACTCTAACATACTCTGAAGTAGTGCTGAGACAGCTCTTATGTCTACCAGATATTGAGCAGCAATGTGTTGGATATCCAAATGAGAAGTTGAATAGGTGTTTAGTTTTCAGATGAGAGGTTTAGCCTGTAGATAACACGTTATGGTAGCAGAATCTAAATTATATTTGGAGCTATAAGAAGGCGGCAGATCACCAAGGGAGAGATGTATATTGAGGACCTAAGGCTAATATCTTGTGCCTTGCAGGGTTAAGAGAACAGGAAGAAGAAACAGCAGTGGAGACTGAAAAGGTAATGAACAGTAAGGTATAAGTAAGGTGGATGTAATATAATAGGGTTTAAGTGATGAGTGTAGCAACAAAGAAGGAATGTCCAAATGTGTCAAATTAAGTATTAGTAGGGCAATTGAGGTGAAGACTGAGAACTACCTACAAGAGGTAACGTTGTGGAGGTTATAGGTGATCTTGCTAAGAATAGTTTTCATGCAGAGGTGAAGGCAAAAGCAAGATTGTTTTGTTTTAGACAGTGCAAGGAGAGGAATTGGCAGTATGTATAGATAAACCTTAGTATTTGCTGCATGTGGAGAAAAATATGTGGTAGTAGCAAGCAGGTTATTAAGATTGATGTGTGTGTGTGTTTGTTTTTAGTTGGAAGAGAACTAATATGATCTGCATGGTAAAGCTAGTAGACAATAAATATTTAATAATATACCAGAGAGGAGAGAATTCTTGGAACAGTGTCCTCATTAGATGAGATATGGGTGAAGTCTGTTGCTCATGTAAGTTAGTTCTGTGTGGGGACAAAAGGGACACTGACGGCCCATTGTGACGTCAGGAGAGAAAGCAGAGCAAACAGGCGCAGGTGCCGGCATGCGCACAGATGCGGGGTGGGGGGGGGGGGTGTGGGCGACCTCTTCTGACGTAGCTTTTCTGTTTATTAATAAACTTTATTTTAGAACAATTTTATGTCCACAGAATAACTGAAAGCGTGTATAGAGAGCTGGCAAACATCCAGACTCTGGACACAGTTTTCCCTGTTTTTAAGTCTCTTACATCAATATGACATAATTGTTAAAATGAATGAGCCAATGCTGATGCATTATTAGTAACTGAAGTTCTCCTTTACTTAAGTTTTCCTAGTTTTTAGGTTTTTTGTTTTTTTTTTCTGTCCCAGGATCTCATATAGGGAACCACATTACATTTGTCACATCTCTTGGCCATGACAGTTTCTCTGGCTTTTCTTGTTTTTTATAACCTTGAACATTTTGGAGAGGACTGGCCAGGTACACAGTA
The DNA here is from genome assembly GCF_036321535.1 of Camelus dromedarius. Taxonomy (NCBI): domain Eukaryota; kingdom Metazoa; phylum Chordata; class Mammalia; order Artiodactyla; family Camelidae; genus Camelus; species Camelus dromedarius. The sequence continues at coordinate 29,775,613 of NC_087456.1, forward strand.
GGATGCCTCACTACTGGAATTTGCTGTTTTTCTCATGATTAGACATGGGTTGTGGGTTTTGGACTGGGAGGTCATGGGGTTAAAGTACTGTTTCATCCCGGCATGCCAAGGTATATGGGTAGTCAAAGGATTTATGCCTGTTGATACTGATCTTGATCACCTGATTGAACTACTGTTTGTCAGATTTCTCCACTATCAAGTTGTTCTCCCCCCCCCCCCCTTTTGTACTGTAATCTTTGGAAAGAAGTCACTATGTCCAGTCCTCACTTACAAAGTGGGGAGTTATGTTCCCCTTCTTTAGGGTGGAGAGCTACATAAATTATTTTGGAATCTTCTGCATCAGAGAGTCATATCTTCTCAATTTATTAATTTTTCAATTACTTAATTATAGCGGTGTGGAATTTGTTTTATACTTTGACTTACACTCTAGTACTACTTTACTTTGTTATTCATACTGTTCCAGCTTTGGCCATTCGGAGCTCCTTCGCATGACTCTTGGCTCCTCCGTCCTTTTAGCATATTCCTATCAGTGTGTTCTCTTTTTTGGAAGGTGCACTTCCTTACTCTCTGCACAAGAAGCTCCAGTCTCATCTTGCCTGTTTTCTGCCTCTGTCCTAGAGCCAACCATGTCTGTAAGGATTCCTGGCTCATTTTATTGGGGAACAGTATTAGCAACAGAGATCTTAGTGCTAGGTGTACTTGTTGTAAGTGAGGATTTTTCTTTAGGTCTTCACAGCTGACAGATCAAATAAATATGTGCATGTGTACCAACATATGGATATTAACATGTCTATAAATCTTTCTATATGTATTTATCTTATCTATGTTAACCATGAATTCTTAGTGAAGGCTCCAAATCTGTTTTAGTTGCTAATGATTCAGTCTAACTTTATTTTGCTGATCTGTACATTCTCACCTAATGTGTGAGAAATCTGGTTACCACTGTATGCCAGCTAGTAGCTTAATTGTTCAATCTCAGTATACATGTAGAGCAGTGTCAACACTGTTAATCCATATCCCCTTGAGAAACAACGCCAGTAACTATTTCTGTTCTCTTTTGTCTTTAGGTATTTTCTGATTTCTCTGTCACTTTATTCAGTGACCCATTTGTTATTCAGTAGCATGTTGTTTAATATCCATGCTTTTGTGTTTTTTCATTTATTTTTCTTGTGATTGATTTCTAGCTTAATGCTACTGTGACTGGAAGAGATGCTTGATATAATTTCAATCTTTTAAATGTTTTTGAGATGTTTTGGGAACTAACATGCGACCTACCCTGGAGAATGTACCATGTGCACTTGAGAAGAATGTATCTTCCGATGCTTTGGGGTGAAATGTTCTAGATATATCTATTAAGTCCATCTGAAAATTGTGTTGTTTAAGTCTGCGGCTTCCTTACTGATTTTCTGTATGGGTGATCTATCCACTGATGTAATTGGGGTATTAAAATCCCCTCCTATTATTGTATTGCTTTGAATTTCTGCTTTGAACCTTGCAACTTCCAAAGGAAAGATTTGATGGTAAATTATGGTCAATTTCAGTGCTTAGCACAGTAGCCCACCCCGCACCCCATCACCTTGGTAGGCAGCTGTACATGTGTTCTGGAGTAAACTACACAGAGTTTGCTGGAGCCAGGATGAATAAAACTCACCCTGTCAAATATCAGGAATCTGTTCTCTTATCAGTTGTGACTTCTGATCACAGAAGTTTAGGCAGAGAAGCAACAGTCAATGCTTTTGCATTGTTTTCTAGTTTCATAACTCTACAAATATCTTTTTTTCATTATGTGTTTAAAGATGACCTAATACTTGCTGAAATATTCCTCCACTACTAACCTCTCTCATTTTATCTAGACAGTATCTTTCTTTTTCTCTTTTGTAAATGTCTTGATCATTTTGAATGTTATTTCTAGTTTATATTTAATGGTGCAGTCCTTTGTCCAATGTAAGTGATTAAATCTTTAATATTCATGTTGCCTACTGATCATTCTTCTGTCCCTTTGTACTTACAGAGAGTTAGAGGCTGCAGAGTTCCCTCTTACTTTTTGCTGTTCTTCCCTGAATAGCCAGTGACAGCAATAGAATTTACTAGGTCTCTGGTCAGTCATGCGTTCATTTGTCTTCCTTCTGTTTCCAGATAGTTCTGTTATTATGTGAGTCATTTAGCTGTTGGTGATCTATCCCTATCTGCATAAATTGTCTTAGGTTCATAGTTTTCTCATGGTAGGTATCATCCCTGAGTATGTGTAAATACACCCATGTTTGTACAACATAATTGGTATATGTGTGCATATGTGTGTATAAATAGAAGTATTAAAAGATACACATCATATTATCAACACTCTTTATCTGAGGAAGGTTTTAAAAGAGGTTTGGAGTGGAATACGAAGAAATTATTAACCGTTCCTGCACTTTCTGACTTGATACACCACCCAAATATAATTTATATGTCAAATATATATTAAAAATAAAATAATAGAGTGGAGCATGTCATAAAATATTTAAAATGGCTCTTTGGTACTCTGTTTCTCATGTTACAATTTCTGTACTACTTGCATCAGAATAAACTGATGTGATGAGCTAAAATTCACATTTCTCTTCCCCATCTCCTAAGTGACTGGAATCAAAGTGTCTGTATTCTCAAGGTACTCTGGAGGTGATTCTAACGTAAATTCAAAAATAAGAACCATTTTCTCAAAGGGGAGAGGGCTTGCATTAGTTTCTCAGGCCGCTTTGATGGTGTTTTGGCATCCTTACCTTTCCTACTTTGATGTATGAAGTATAGATTTATACAAATATTTGTTGTTAATTATGTATCCATTTTTACCCCAGATCACCATGACAACCAAAGAAGGGACAGACAGTCGTATGGCAGGTACATTCCTTATGCAGTATATTCATGTTTAGTTCTCATTACTTCACTAAAATTCAGTTTGTCTTTCTCTTTCTGTTTTATTTTAGTTCCACAGGACAGGCAACAATGCATATTTTAGTAGAGGTTGGTTGATTGTGAAACAGTTCTCATAGATCAGAATTTGATTTCTGGTGTCGGCAGTTCAGTGAATCGTTTCTGATATCCTGCACAGGTGTTCATTAGGAAAGCATCATACTCTAGTGGAAAGAACAGCTATTCTCCCAAGATCATTCAAGTGCAAAATTGCATTAGGGACAATGATAAGGGATTAAGCAACCATAAGTGCCATCTTTATGTCTTATGTTATAAGCAATAGAAATGACCCTTATAGTCCCTGTGTTCCGAGCAATAACGTATAGTCTTTTCAGAACTGTCACAGGTTGCTCGCATTCCCAGAGAGTATCACGTAACTGGGCAGATTCACGCCGGGCTCTCAGGATTGTTCCACAGTTCTTCCCTCTTTCCTAGTCATCATCTTCTTCAAAGTTCTAAAATTACTGCTTCAAAACTCTTTTACATCTCAAGTCTCTAATCTAGTAGCTCTACCTTTGCTCTTAGTGTATAACCTAATGTCCAGCTTCATATAGGAAACTAAAATCCATGAACCAGTAGCAACTTCAATTCCCCAAAAGTCTATCCATTCTTTCTTAGATACTGACATTTTGTTTTAGACAAACAACAAGATTTACTGCTTCAGATACTACCCATTCTTTCTCTTTGCAGAACAGTTTCTTATAAGATTTTGTGTTTAAATATATCCTCTTCATTTTCTTATCTCCCACCGGTACACAATACATTGCACTCAGGGATAAAACTCTACCAGTCCAATGAAGGATTTCTCTTTAAAGTTCCAAATGACCTCCATGACATTACATTGAAAAGGAACATTCAGAACTTTATCTTGCTTGGCTCTCCTCAGTGCTTCATATGGCTGACAATTCTCTTCTCCTTAAATTATGACCCTGTTTCTTCTGTGGCACTCAACACTCAGGTTTTCTCTTACCTTCTTATTTGCCTTCCCCTCTTTGTTTCTTAAATGCTATTATGATTCATATCTCTGCCCTCAGCTCCCTGCTTTCTTAATACACAAAACTCCTGTAAGAACTCCGTCTACTTCATCAGTGTAAGTAGCACTCAGCCTAAGTTACGTGTAGTAAAAGTAGTAGCAGCATGGAACCCTGTCACCAAGAAATGATAGAGATCTATATTATCTGTATGTACTTTGAAATTGTTAATCATTGCCTGCTATCAGCTCATTGACTCTCATGATGTGTATCTCTTAGTGCAATGAGAAAGTGAAAGAGGGGGAAAAAAAACAAGGCCCAAAAGAATCCTGTGTGATTGAAGCCATCAAGAGAGCATCACTTAGGCTGTGAGATATGGGGTAGAATGATAACTATGCTGTTTGTATTTATATACATATGTACATACATGTATATATAAGACACATCCTTTCTCTTAAAAAGAGCGCATTCTATTGAAGGACACACACGCACAGAAACACATTAAATTTTATATAGCACAATGTGAAATGTTCAATGAATGCAAGATTAACAGGAGAAAAAGAATCCTAACTTAGTCTGGGGAAATTGCAAAAGGCTCACCGTGTTCATATTCAATATTTAAATCATCAAATTGATCTCCTTTCTAAAGAATGTACCTTTTCAAATGAAGACAATAGATATAAAAATATTTAGGGAGTGTGTAAGTAGCCACCCTGCTAACTGAATAAACTGGGAGGTAGAAAAAAGTGAGGCTGACTTCTAGGTATTTTCATTGATGAACCGTTGGCCCTTGACATGGTTCTTCGTTACTTAATACCTTTAATTCTATAGACACTGTTGTCTAGTTATATTACTCTTATTATAATCATGGTTATTTCACAGACATTATAATCATAACATTGTTTTCAAATTCTAGTATCTTAATTTGTTTCTATTTACTTTTTGTCCAACTCCCTTTTACACATTTGATAGGTTTGCTTTCTTATTTAAAGTGCCTAATGTTACTATGGTTCAATCCAAACAAATCATACTGATGGTTATGGGAGAGTTTTAACAAGTTGGTTTCTGCTGCCTGAACTTATCCAGAAAATCTGCAGAAGCCGTATGTCCTATCACCCCGGCTTTCCCAGGAATTGCTTTCTATACGTTAAGATTATTATCTGCTCATTACTTCTTACTTTACTCAGTATTTCAGCATCTTCTTGGCTTCAGTAGACCCCGTTCTCAGACCTGGTTGCACGCTCACTCTCATTGTTGATAAAACTAAATTACTTGATTATTCCCATCAACTGTTTACTCTGCTGTTCTCCCCAGATTGCAGAATATCACTACAGCTAAACAACATTATATGTGTAAAATGCATGGCTCCCTCAAATGTTATGTTTTTGAGATGCAGTATTACTATTACTTGAAAAGTTTTTCATTTTTTCTCTTAATTCCTTCCTCAGTGAGCGCCCTTTCAGTGAGCTCTCTAAACTGTCTCTTGTGTCAGTCCTCAGTTTCCTGGCTTTAACTACTTTTGAGCACACAGTGCCTTCTCCCTCTTCCTAACGCATTAATAATTAACAGAATGAATCGATAGATCCAGCTATGTTTATACTTTTCATAATTTCATTATATACTCACATCCCTCCACTTCAAAGTTTTCATTTAATCTAGCAAAAATTAAGACACGCATGAAAAACATGGGAGAATATGCTTTAGGTCCAGAAACCAAAATTATTGAGAGTTGCAGGCAGGTCTTGAAAGTCGAAGCTGAAGGGACAGACACGGCAGGAATCCTGGGTTGTAAATGTGAGAAGGACCCACGGAGACCAAAAGTGGGAAGCACGCCTGCGTCTGGAGTCTCCCCTTTTTACTTCTGTGACTCCGTCTCCTCCTGCACTGCCCGTCACGTACAGTAACCTCTTCTTGCTCCCTGAACACCCCCCCACGCAGGCCCACAGTTCCCCACACCCTCTTTCTCTGCTTCTACTGGGATGTGCTTCCATACGTCAGAATGACTAGCTTTCTTACTTCTTTTGGGTCTTTGCTCAAATATGTCCACATCAGATGGACAGACCTTTCCTGAACACTGCATGTTAAATTGGAACTCATACCACACCCCCTTCATTCTCTTTATGCATTTGTTCTACTTCACAGCACTTAGCACCCTCTGACATAAAATATATGTATATATTTCTTTTATTTCCTGTTGTCTGGCACTTAAATGGAAGATCCCTGAGAAGGAACCTTTTTCTTCATTGTTCAGTCTTGAACCCAGCTCCTGCAGTAATGCCCTGTGCATGACACACATTCAGTAAATATGAATGAATAAGATAAGCCTGACACTCGTGGTAAAGGGGCAGCTCAGGAGTGAAAACAAGCACCAGGAACTCTAGAGGGAAGTCGTCTTCCAAGCAAAGGGTCACAATTCAGTTGTAGAAGGTAAGTGAGAGTCTCAACCCAGAAAATGATTCACCAGTGATGGGCTTTGACAATGGGAGATTTATTTATCTGCTTGGTTCGTTATGTAAACAGAGATGGTGGCATTACACGCGTGCCCCTTAGCTGGAACTGTCTACTGGTGGGTTCACATACTCTCTGGGGCAAGGGCGAGGAAATGAGGGTGTCCACGCCAGCATCGACGTTAGAGCCCTGGCCTCAAACCCATCCTCAGTTATGATGCCGGAATTGTGGAGCACTGCTCTGCTGGTAACATCACCCTGCTCAGTTCCTGAAAAGAACTGAAATACCCCGCTAAGACATTTCACACTGTCTTCGCGATTTCAGAATGGAAGGGAGGGTGATACGACTTTCTCGTGACCTATTTCTGGTCTAGTTCTGCTTCTTGTCTTTCCACAAGGAACTCCCACACAAAGATATGAAAATTTTATAGATTTTTTTCCCCCAAACCACCCAAACAAAACAAATGCTGCTTCTGGTTCCTTTTGGCATGACAACAAACATCACTATCTAAAGGAAGTCTAACTGATTTCAGAAGTTCAGTTCAACTCAGCTGATTATTTGAGCCTTTTCAGTCGCCTACTACTTAACTCCAAGGTTTTAGATTTCCTGTCTGACAAGATTTAATGATGAAAGGAAGATTGATTCTACAATTAATTGCAAGGGACTGAAAAACAAATACATTTAACAAATGCACAATATTTTGTGGTTTGCATAAGTTTGCTCAATTTATTGTGATTGTTTCTACTTTCATAGTGTCTCAGTTTCAGTGAAATGTAGGAATATTGTGCCTGATTTAAATCCATCAACAGGAACTTTCCTTCAGCGGCAGATATATTGCCAGAAAGAAACACATTAATGGGTGTTGAATTTAGAAAGATTTATATTAGAAAAGATTGTGAAAAAAGATTGTTAAGAAAATCTGTTCCATGTTACGGACTAAACATTAAATTCATAGCACGAAGTTCTGTGTGAAAAGATCTAACTAAAACCAGGAGGCAGATGGTGAAGTTAGGAGATAAACACAACATCGCGACGAAGGCATCATGACGGCTGGCATGGAAGTGGCGCTGCCTTTGTCATTTAACCAGCCTTGCCGTTAAGCCGTAACTGCCGTTTTAAAGTTCTCTCGACGCTTTTCCCTGCAAACTCCTGCCATCATTTCCTGGAAAGAGATTTTCTGTAGTAAACATACAAGGGAGGTAGATGTATGACTTTCTGTGATGTTAATGCTGAAAATTTTAGGACTTTATAGTCAGTATAAGACTGGCTTCAAATTTTAGAGGAAGTGACAACTTAGTAAGATGATAAGTGAAGACAGCCAAAATGGATAATTTTGAGTGGCTCTTAACTGTCTCTTGACCAGTTCTGCACCCTAGAAGAAGTCAGAGGAGAAATACCAAATCTCTTGCTTTTTCCGGTGGGGACAAACCCTTCGGGCATCTCCCCCCTGTGCCCTGTTATACCCAGTTTTGTAGATGAGTCCGTGATCACCACAGGTTTTGTAGCAAGAGATGGAGAAAGAACACAGATGATCATGCTTCCAGACACTTGCCCCACACTCAGTTTTTCTGTTTTGTTTTGAATTTGTAGCTGTGGAATTTGAACAATAGATTACGCACTTTCTCATCCATGTTTCTCCTCTCATTCCCCCGTAAACTGGGGAATGTTGCCCTGCTTTCTGAGTTTCTTTTCTTTACATTTTAAGCTTATGTGTTGAGAGCTGTCCTGCAGTGGTTTTTATTAGGGTGAGAAGACAAGGCATTTCATCAACATCTTAAAAGAAAATTATAATAATGATTTCACTTCATGGAAAACATATTTGAGCCATTTCGCCTAATAGCTAATGTTCTTAAACTCCAAATATACTGTCTATGTAACTTCCACTGCACTGCATAACTAGCTATTGAAGGATACATGTGGTGTAACCACCTCTACTTTCCTAGAGGAATAATTTTAGAGGGGGAGCACCTGAAAAAGAAATTATCAAGGGCATGTGGACATAAAAGGAGATTCTATAAAATTTCCAGGCACAAGTTAAGTACACAATGAGAAGAATTATGCTGATTGTTCCCTAATACAACATGAATTTTTTTTCCATGAACAGTTTCTGTTTAATGAGAAAGGACGTTATTTATGGCAGGCATTAGGCTGTAGTTGAATATGTACTTTAAACATTCTCAGCAGCTTTATTTTGCATAGACTGTTTGTGCAACTCACAATTTCTTCATTTTTTCCCCCAATCTGTATATTCTAATATGTTCAAATACTTCAATTCAATTTTATATTGTGTTAATATTGCTTGTAAAGTTTAGTATTTGTAGAATTAAGATTAAAATACTGTTTCCAAAGAAAGAAGAAGAAACAAACCAAAATATGATTAATCATTTAAAGGTAATTTAAAATATTTATAACTTTTTTTTTTAATGAACAAAATGTTAGTAGGTATTAGCATAAAATAATTTATAGGTCTTTTAGACTTAGTAGCTAGAGTTTTTTTTCCCCCCTACTAAAGACAGCAGTCCTTCACTTACTATGCGTTTTGTTCATCTGGGATTCAAAAAAGGAAATTTCCTAATATGAGAAATCCATTTACATTTTTAAATATGCAAAGGCAAATGAGATAGTACTAAGTTATTTAAATAATGTTTAGATGACTGCATTTCTATTACAGCAGCCTTTCTATGCTTGCCACAGAGTGAGGGTAGCAGAATCTTAGACTATTTCTGTGAGTCAACCCTTAAATTTGATGGAGGAAACAAGACTTTTAAGTATGGAAAATTAAACTTTCTAATTACTGAGATTATGGTCCTGTATTTTCACAGGTCGTTCAATGTTTTAGAGAGTAATTAATTTTCCTTTTACTTAGGTAATACATCCTTATTCTTCACATATAGCACCTCAGATTTTCTTTAATTTGTACTTCTTGTTTAAGTACATTATTATCCCTAGGTATTTTTGCTTCTATATAAAATTTTCAAACAATTTAATTTATTAACACCAGCATGTATCATTGGTTTTCATATATTTTAAACATTGTATTTCTCAAATTTAATTATAAATGTATCTTTGTCATTGCTTCTGATGATGCTCATTAATCCAGGTGGCAATTATTTTTCTAGTTCATATACTTCTTTTTCAAATAGATCTTTTCTATGACTTATGAATATTACTATTGTTGGCACTGAAAGGTTAGTGATCTATACATCACTAGTCTGTGGCTTCATTAATTTTTTTTAAGAAATTAAGCTAATTACCCACCTATCTATGTTTTTATTCGTATATTATTTCTAGAGGAAATAAGTACTGCTAACATGGTATTAATAAGAGAGTAAAAATGTCTTTCCTTAAAAAACATTGACATTTCTGTGTAGTAAGGCGAGTCTGAATTTGATTCCAGATGCATTCGGACTTAACTACTTGTGTTGCAGTTAACTGTGTGGCACCTAGTAGGCTACTTAAGCTCCTTTTAATTATGTTCATTTTAAAAAATGAAGATAGCTGTGATCATCTGCAAGAACTGTGGAGGATTTAACTCAAATCAAAATCATAAACATCCTGTCATCAGTAGATGTCTACTGCTACCATCCACCAGGATGGAAAACCATGAATGCCCTGAACTCTAAGGAAACCTCTCTGAGATGTATACAAAACTGCTGTTTTTTAACTGCTTTATAAACTTTTTATTTTGTGATAACTCAAGAAATAAAAAGCAGCATAAATTTGTTTTTCCTCCACATTGTAAGCCACCCAACTTGGAGACTATGCATTTTACAGTCAGCATACGCTGTATTATGCTGAATCAATGAAATAAAAAACATGTTCCTTCCTTGAGGCCTCTTCTTACTCAGTAGTACTGTCAGCTATGCCTCCTTTGGTAGATCATATACTTGACCTCAGTATCCTGAAATAATACCTTGACTTTCTGAATTAGTTTTTAAATTAGATTTATCATTACTATTCTGATGTTGTTGAACTAAAAAAATAAATTGTTGCAGCAAAGAATGTGTATTTGGTTATAAGGGAACTTGACAACTTTCTGCAACTTTAAATGAATGAAGTAAGCAATCCTTCTTTTTTTCTCTGTTTTGGTCCATTGTCAAACAGTATGATCCTCATGTTTCTGTTGATGTAATCATCTAAGAACCTCTAAAAGGCTTCACAATCATCATCCTGAAATTTACATATAGATGACCCGATGGTCATTTCTAGAGGTCTGAAACCATTAATTTATTCACTCTCTGAATTCCATTCCTTACACAGAACCTAATACTTAGTGGATACACAAAATTTACTTGCCAAATAAAATAAAGGTCAAATGTGTAATGTGTGCAATAAATACTAGAAAGAAATGTACCAACAATTTCATTTTTAATATTAGTTTACTGTAAAATATATGTTATCTTTAAAAATAACATAGTCTTCAAATTTCTACTATCACTTTTTATATTTTTACACATAATATTTCTAAACATTTACAACATACGGTTTGTAAGGGTTAAATCTTAAAATCATTGCATTAAATTCAAACAATATATAGTCAACTATCACCTTGAAAAAAATTGAAATGGCCCATAAGATACTGTATTCATACATATAGTTTCATATGCATGGAAGACACTGTCTGGTGTTCCCTTAGCATTAGAACAGATTCTTGTTTGTTTCCTGGACAATCAATTAGAGGTTTTTTTTTTCCTTTAATGATATGTTTTACAACAAATGCATGTAGTTTGGCATCAGAATAATATTCAATAGTAAGCACATGGCACATGAGACTACCTTAAAGAAATGTAGAACAGTATCTCTCATCTGTACTAACTCAAAGGGCATAAGATTATTGATAAAATTAGAAGCAGGAAAACCTGCATTATGTAAATCTTCTTTCTCTCTTCTCTACTTTAAAAAAATTATACCACATGCGATCAAATTCTTTATAATTTAGATGTGAATGATACAGTACTCTCTTGCTTATGCAATGTTATATATGGTGTAAAATAAATAAATATTAGGTTTAAAAAATTCCACGGCATTAATGCTGGACTGAAACATGCCACAGCAGTGATTATCTCACAGCAATAAGACATGTATGGCATATTTCCTGGATTTCTAAATTTTCCATAAACAACACAGATTACCCTTGTAACATTAAGTTCCAAACTTATTCGTAATAAGAAATATGTTTTAAAATCCTCATTCTCTATCCATCATATTTTAAACTATTTGTTGTGATTTTTGCATGGAGTTTAAGGACCATTCCAAGTGTACTCAGATATTTATATTTTGTGCTAATTCTCCCTTCTCTTTTTTTTTTTTTTTTTTTCAGTCTTGGCATCATATATGTAGCGCCATCTTGGAAATGATGAAATTTAAAACTGAATGTGAAATTTTTTTTTTTTAATTTGGATCATTAAAGGAGATAGGATAGGACATGAAGGAAAAGCAAGGAGAGCAAAGACTTGGAGGCAGGAGTAAGGACAGTATAAGTAGAATGGATGTGGGAAGAAGAAATCTCCCTGGATCAAAGCATTGCTGTAAGCAAGGAGTACCATTTTGTTAAACTGAAGACAAATTTCCTTTGCAGCTGTAAATATCAAATGTGTACATGGAGATAATGGGGAGTTTTTAACATTTCCAGAAAAGTTCATGATATGGTAGATGTTACTTTTGGAGGTTTATTCTGTCCATGAAGTTTAGGATGACTTATATTTTGATATTTTTGACCTTTAATCCTATTAAGCAAAGGTTGAAACTACTCAATATTGCCATGATGTATCTTACTAGTGAAATTCACTTCATGGTTTATGCCTTCAAAGTAAAAACAGGGTCTGAAATGAAAGCTGGTAAAATCACCACAAGATGTGTGATTAGTGTGATCAGCTATGTGTAGAAGTTTCCTGCCACTAGAGATAGTATGTAAATATGTTACTGATTCAAGGCAATTCAGAAATCTCATCATGAGACTAAGCTTAAATCACATTCAGAAGCCATAGAATTAGTGCAAGATAAAAGTTTATCTCGTCACTTGAAACATAAAATTTTATAGCAAAAAACCAACCTGCATAAAGACAAGAAAAATAGAGGCAAAAATGCATTTATTATATTTTTTATTTACAGCATTGGCTAGGGAAAGATTTTATGTTTAGTGGTGAATGACTTAACAGTAGCCAAATAAACAATCAGAATAATTAAAATTGATGGATAATCTATTAGTATTTGACAAACAGTGTTCACTATGGTAATAATGTTTTCTTGGCTCTCATAAATTACCTTCCTCTAAGTCTCTTTACTCTTTTAACTCTTATCAGTAGAAATGTTCTGTGAAAATTAATTGTCCCTGTTATCTTGTGTCGTTTAGTGGTTAGGCAAACATTTGCTGAAACTTATCACACATGAGACAATATACTCAATTTTACATGAGGACTACAAAGAGGAAAAGAAGCCACCTATACCTTATTTTATATTGAGAGAAAGATGCAAACAGATAGCAACAATATAAGTTAATAACTATAATATCAAAGCAGATATGACGTTAAGGAGTTATAGGTAAGCTTGTCTTGTCAGGAAGGATTATAAGAAAAGTAACCAACCCAGTCTGGTTCTTTAGTATCAAAAATGTTGAGCAGGATAGTAGGTTGAAAATGGCATTCCAGATGTGGAGATTATGAAGAATACCCCAAAGTACATCATGAATGTAATAAATTAAGGTAGCTCAGTAGCACTGAGCTCTAAAATGTAAGTTTGGGAGAGGTGATAAATGAGGGTGATTGTATTTGTATTTCTTCTAACTATAAAAATGAAGCTGGGTACCTACAGTGAAGGGAGTTTTCTCAGCATCTGCCTACCTTATTAAATTGATTTGTTTTCTTGTCTTAGCAGAATCTTATATTCTAGCACTTTTGTCAACCATTTATTCAGACTCTTTCTTTACAATCACTTTGACTGCGGTGTTTTCCACGCTTGTTTTGAGGAAAGTCGAGTAATTCTTCCATCTATCCTATACTTGCCTCACGTATCGTATCAGAATCACCTGAGGGAGACATTGTCAACATGTCCTAATTTTCTTCTCGTGGAAATTTTGATTCCATATGTCTGAATTTGTGCCAGTTTCTCTATTTATTACAAGAATTTGGCATGAATCTGATAGAAGAGGACAAAATGGAGTATAGTGTCACTGTCTTTTAATATATATCTAGGAGACATTTTATTACATAAGATAATTACAAAATAAATTGAGAAGTTGTTTATAAAACTATTGGAATATATTTTAATTCTTCCTGTATATGTAGTTCAACTGCATATTTGGTTTCCATACTAAGATAGGAATTGCGCAGAAACAGAAAAATAAATACACAGAAATATTGGAGAGAAAAGAAAACTGTCTACCATCTTGTAACAAGAGAACAAAAGAAAAAGGAAGTGGCATATTTTTATACATATATTTGGTTGTATCTAAAAAATCACAAATGATATTTCTAAGAAAAGCAATAATACAGGTTTTCAGAGAGTGCAGTGCCAGCGTTAATTTAATGGAAAAGAAAAGTGCACTTTATTTTTCTTGCATAATGTTAAACAGGCAAGAATAGGGCCATTTTTCAAGAAAGAAGACTTTTATTTTGCTGAATTATTTTATCCCATACCAGATCATGCTACCATGAAACTAATAGAAAATAAAAAGGCTAAAATGTACTTGGGTTGAAAACAGTCTTATGCTTTAGGTAATATCTTCAGGAAGTGCATGTATTTATAACCTCAAAATTTATATTTCATTTTTATGTTTCTCTGTTACATGAGTGCATACACAGTTACCAGCAAATGAGAGAGAACCTTAAAAATTCTCCGTTCACCATCAATTATCTTTATTGAGTTTTTCTTTTTATTGTCGTTGTTTTCTTTGACCATAGTTTTTGTGGTTACTCCAGTTGTAAAGTTCTAAAGCAAAATCTGTTGACTGATCATTTCAGAGTCCTTTATGTAACTGAATCTCAACGAAATGGTAAGGGTGTGCGTGCGTGTGTCTGCGTGCGTGTGTGTGTGTGTGCATGTGTGTGACTTGTGTGACACAGCTCATAAGAAATCAGAGTTTAAGATATTACTTCTCGGTCATGCACTAGCTAGCTAATTCTAGGCAATTTCTGACAATTCAACAAGCTATAAAATAGAATGTATTTATTTAAAACTCCTCATTTTATATGATCCTTTATATCTTATAAAATACTTTCAACTTATTGGCAAATTTCAATCACCATTGATTTGATTTTTTTTCTGAATGAATTTTGCCAACCCATTGTTAATAAGCTCTGCTTTTCATTTTTTTACCCCCTAGATACTCATTCCATTAGAAATGGTTTTGCTGTGTTAGTATAAAATTTAAAAATAACAGAAATGACACAAAATCAAACAATCTTTGTTTTAATTATATATTTCAGTTATACAATAAGGATTACTTATAAGCATAGTTCCACGTGCACTTCAAGCTTTTTAATATAGATGTTTTTAAGAAATGTAACTATGAAACCAACAAAACTGTACTCAAAATGCTATTGAATATATTATTTTTATGTTCTATAATTTATTAAACAAGTAACTTTCTCTTTAAGGACCTGCTTCTGTCGTGGTCTGGTTATGTTATATAAGACGAGGCATGAAGTAGTCTTACTGCTGAGATATTTGTTATTTGACTCTATGGTGTCATCAGCTTGGAAACAAGTAACTGTTAATAACTAGGGAAAAGAAAGCACATATGAACTATTTAATTTAATTTAATTTATGTGGACTTTGACATTGTAGGTCAGTGAAATACAGTCCTGAGTATTAAAAATATTCCAATGTGTTAGTTCATAAACTGAGTTAAAATATAGTATGCAAATGAAAAGATATATACACCAAACGAAAAATGCCATGGACAGTCCCATAAACTTAATAAGATAAAAGGAAATATGAGGTAGAGGTCTAGCATGTTTTCTAACACATGAGAATCAATTAATCAACACTGATCATTATCAATACTAATATCCAAAGAAGCGATTTTCCTTTAGGTTTGAGGAATATCATGCACAGTATTAGTTGCTTGCTTCTGTGATATGCGATACAGGTTTGCCTGTTCCATTATACTATTCATACAGAGTAGCAACTGCACTTGAGGGCAGAACAGGGATGTGACTTGCAGAAATAGAATAGATGGGCTGGGCTGAGGGCCTCCGTGCATTGCGGGTGGTTGGCTGGAGGGTGTCCTCAACTTTTTGCCCGTGTGGGCTTCTCCAAAAATCAGACCATAACATGGCAGCTGACATCCAGCAAAGCGATCAAGCAAGAAAAGCCGGAAAGAGTGTGAGCAAGATGGAGGTCACCGTCTTTGGTAACCAGATCTCAAAAATGCTATCTTAGCACTTATGCTGTGTTTCACAAAAATTAGAAGGAAATCAGTAAGTCCAGCCCACAGTCCATTGCAAGAGATAACACAAGAGTGTAAATCCATGGAGCAGAGATCTTTTGGAGGCATTTTATGAGCTGCCTTTCCCACCTGTGATAATGATCTAACAAGAGTGTACATGTATCTAAAGATCACGTTATACACTTAACGTGAAACCTACTCTACATCAACTCTACCTCAATAAAGATATGTAAAAATGTAGCATATAATTATGTACAGTTCAAATTTTTGTCTTTGTTGCATTATTTTAATGCATGAGGTTAAAATAAATTATTATCCGACTGCTTCAGAGGATTGTATGTATTGGCTCTCATTTTCTATCACTTGCAATTAAATAATACTGATTTTTTCTACATTTGTGTAATAAAATATTCAAAACTGTTTTTCTGTTAGCAGCATCTCTTGAAAAAAAAAGAACAGATGGTATCCAACGCTACGTTTTACTGTCAATTTGGCAGATGTTATGAGTGGAATCAGCAATTTGTTTTTCATTTTGTTTGGCTATTTTTGATAGAAGAATGGGCAAGAAATTTAACACAAGTTTATGGTCCTTTAAACACAGGTCTCCATTTTAAAAGACTGTTTATAAGAAAGGTGAAAGATAGATATTAACATGTTCATTAATTACTTTAATTACACAAATTATATTTTAGTTTGTGTATTCAGAGGGATCATTTAGAAAATGCTTCATATCTAAATATTAGATCTTCAGAATTTCCCTTTTAGTTATAAAAACCTATTTTTCACCATGGGGAACATGTAATACTACGTGAGTGATTGCAAAAAATAACTCATAGTTGGAGCTTATAGGAAAAACAGGACTCATGAGTGACCCAGATTATTATTCATTTCTTACATATCCTTCCTTATCCCTCTTCAGCATTTGTATCATATTGAAACACTGTTTTATAAAAGAACAGATTTGATGCTAAACCTGATCTATGTCAGATATTTGACTTCTTTTTTCTTCCTCCCCTTCTGGATATATGAAGTTTTTTTTTTTTTTTATAATGCTATTTTATTTTTGGGCTTTTATTTTAAATTTTAACTGAAGATTATTCTGATTTTCACTTTAGTTACAAAAATAACTTTTAATAAGCATATAGGTTAATCACTAAGCTCAAAATTCAGTAAATTCCAAAAATACTCTAGAAATCCAAATTTCTAGTTTTTAAATGTGATCAAAACATTTATGCAAATTTCTATTTATTAATTCAGGTGACAGTCGTCTTGGTCCTGCCCCCTTGTGAGGAAGCCTGGCTCCCCTGAGTTTGTCTGTGCGTCTCTCCCCAGCTGAGGGCAGTCATCCTCCCGTTCCTCCTCCTCTTTCTGATGATGCTTGAATCTTGTGCTGCTCATAGTGGTTCTGGTTTAATCATGGCAATTAATCCAGTTGTTTCATCAAAAAACAGTATCAGAATACACAATTTTATTTACTCTGATTTTCTTTGTCTGCTTTTTTCAAGAAATTCCAGAGACTTAACATAGTTAAATTTCTGCACTGACTTTTTTCCAGAAGCAGACCTATATGTACTACCTATATAGCAAGGTCAAATTTACAGTTAGTTTGCACTTGATAATCCAATGTGAGCTTTAGGTGAAGGGATAGGTTAGTGATGGTAGAGTAGATGGCTCCTTGCCTCTGAGAGAGTGTTCATTAATGTATTAAAATTGCATAAAATATATTTTACTTAAGAAGCCATCTGTTAAAAAATTAAATAAAAAACTAAGGTTCATGTTCTTAAGAAGATCACCAATAAATGTTATCACTGTGTCTGAGGTGAAATACTATTTATAAATAGATGTTTGAAATAATAATGTATCTTAAATTATTCAGTTACTTATTCAACAAATCATTCTCTGGAATCTGCTGGATTCTATTCTAGGCACTGGGTGCATGATTGATACAAAATATCGTCTCTTCTCTCAGAGTGGTAAATTTAAGAATTAATACAAAAGTATATATAATATATCAGGCTGAGGTTCTTCTGCTGATAAAAATAATTCAAGAATTCCAGTGTGGTTATTTTATATGTAGTGGTTTGGAAAGAACTTGCCAGTAAGGTGACATTTGAGTTGAAGTGATGAAGTAAAACCATGGATATTTGCAAGAAAAGAGTTTTTGACAGAGAAAATGGTGAATGTAAATGCCCTGAGAATAGAAGTTTCTTAATGAATTCAGTGCAGAGCCAGCGGGTCAGTGTGGCTGGAGGAGAATGAGCAGAGAATTTGGGGAAGCAGGCGATGGGAGAGATTGAAAAATTAAGTGATCAGAGTTCATGGTGGGGAGCTGGATTATGAAGGGCTTTGATGTTGTTCCAAAGTAGATTTTTAAACACAGATTTAACAATCTAAAATGGTTTTTATAGAAACACTGTGGCTACTTTATTGAAAAAAGATAATATGAAGGTAAAAGACAGAAGTAAGAAAATAATTGCAAAGGCTGTTAACAATAATCTAAAAAGAGAGGTTGATGGTTTAGAACAAGTATTTGCGGATGGATTTGATATGAAGCAAGCAAGAGAGTACAGTCATGGGTGACTTCAAGATTGCGTTAATGTTTACTAGCACGGGACTAAGTGGCAGAACTGTGTTCTTGTTGCTGAAAGATCGCCCCCGTCCCTGATGAGCCGAATAACCCAGGGACAAGCTCTTGGAGCTTAGAAGAAAAGAGGCAATTTTATTGCTTTGCTGGGCAAAGGGGACTCACAGCAGGCTGGTGCCTTCAAAACTGTGAACCCGCCTTGGGGATGGGGCGTGTGGTTATACAGCCATAGCTCAAACAATAGAGCTTTGATAACAGTGAACAGAATCATTTTCTCATCAGAAGACTTAGAATGGCGTCCTGATGCCTGCGGCGACTGATTCCATAGAGGCTAGTGGTTGTCACTCTTTCCATCTCTTTATCTTGTAAGGCACCCAAGTTGTGGTCTTCTTGATAATTCAGACTATTTTGTAAGGTTAAAGTCCTGTGATCTTTTCCCTGGAGATCGACTCAGAGACCAAGCATGATATAGCTTTTGATTACTGGAATAAAGTAGAAGCAGTAAGATCAATAGCTTTAGTTTTAACAGTGGGCCTGGAACTGTCAGTAGCAACCTGTCAGTCAGGTCAGTTGACCGTTTTCAGGGCGAGCATGAGAATAAGCAATCTGTTAGCCCAAGGGTGGCCATTTTGTTAATCCTCCTTTGTTCTCAAGTTATATATGAGCAGAGTTGGAGGTGGAGATAGTAAATTCTGCTTTGTCGGTGATAAATTTATTAGGTTATTTTTCAGATATTAGACATGGAAGTAGAGATACAGAGGAGAAAACCTTCATTTTGAGTTGACTAATTACTTTTTCGAAGAGGGGTACTTTAACTTACAGTTAGGTAATTATCTTTTTTTTTCTTTTGTGTTAAAGCTAAGTCATTACTTCCAAAACAAAATCTAACACTTTAATAATAACTAATAACTAGGCTTTTGTCCCCGACCACCCAAACCCTATTTCCTATCACCCCGTTTTTTTTTTTTTTTCAGTTTTTTTTTTTATGGGGGGAGGTAATTAGGATTATTTATTTATTTGCTTTTAGAGGAGCTACTGGGGATTGAACCCAGGACCTCTTGCATGCTAAGCACACGCTCTACCACATGAGCTACACCCTCCCCTGCACCCACTCTATCAATCTGTTCTTGTGATCATCATTCTTATGTTTTCTTCTTTTTATAATGTATTTTATTTGTATGTATTTCTGTTAAATGTGCTTTAATTGTATATGTTTTATCTTTTATTCATATTGAGAACATATTGTTAACATATTTGTATATAAGAGTATTTTTAAACTTTATGAAAAAAGTTTATGGTGTGTATGATCCTCTGAGAATTACTTTTTTCATTTAATGTTAAATTAAGATTTACACAGATTTTTCCGTGATACCATTCTTCATTTACTTTGACCGATATATAATATTACAGTTTGGGACTGTAACAGACTATTCACCCACTCTTTAGTCAATAAATGTTTGTATTATTATTTGCAAATGTGACCAACGGTCATTTCAGATATATTACTGATATTTTAGTATAAATCTCCTGTATTGTTTCTTTTGGAAATACACCAAAATATAGAATTCCTGGGTGTTTGGTATCTGAATATTCAAATCTAGGAGGTATTGTCAGTTTTTCCAAATGTATTTTATCAGCTTACTTGCCCATCTGTTACGCATGAGAAATTATGTGGAACCATATCCTCTCCAGCAATCTCTAGTAACAGTCTTTATAAGAAAACTTTGTCAATTAGATGTGTGGTGGTTTTACAGGTAATTATTAGATTATTGAAAATAATGAATAGACTAAGCAGCTTAATACAAGCAAGGAGTGTGTGGGCACATGTTCAGTGTGTCCTGAGCCAGAAATAATCTGTGCCTCTGCTGTTCAGTAAGTGATTCCTTCAGAATCCAGAGACTGGGTATTCGTCTAAGCACCCACTCCGATAGGTTTTTCACCTGCTCAAGTCTCACAAAATTGTTTCGATTAAAATGCAGAGGACATCCACATTGTTAACGTTATCAACCTGAGGATAATTTCTCAGCCCTCACCTTAATTTAGGAATCAACAGCAGCATTAGATATAGTTGACTCCTCCCTCCTTTTTTTGGACTTTCTTTGATAGAATCACAAAACTCGCCACTTCCCCTGTTTCTCCCGCTGTCCCAGCATCTCTGCTAATTCCCCCTTGTCCTCCTGCTGGCTTCTCTCCTGGACTCCTTTCCCAGTGGCAGAGAACCTCTAGGCTCGGACTTGGACTTCCTCTCTTTCCTGTCTACACTGACTAAGATTTATGTCATTAACTTCCTGGTATTTAATGTCACCTGAGTACTGGTCATGACACCAACACTCTCCAGACCTGCTCTTCCCATCGTGTTTCATGGTGACTCCCGTTTTCTAGTTGTTTGGCTCATTATTCTTGGTGTTAACTGCTCTCTTTCTCTGTCCCTCGGTCTCACCACCCGGTAACTCTACTACTTCCGTCACAGGTGCAGAGCTGTACTGTGGAAATTTCCTGGGGAAATAACAAGCATTAGTATGAAAGTTTGTTTCAGGGATCTTCAAAGTTACCGAATAGCCGACTCGATCCTGGTTCAAGCTTTTCTCATTGCCCTTCTTTCAAATTAGTCTCCCTACAGCAACTACAGTAGGCAATTAAAAATCTAAGCCATCTCATGACACTAAAAAAGAAACAAATAAAAATAAACCACTTCAGTGGCTTTTCACTCAAGTAAAACCCAAAGTCCCTAGTTTGGCCTACAAGACCCTGTTGGATTTGAAACCCTTTTAATTCTTTTGATCTTCACAATTCCTACTGTTTTTTCTTATTTTGTTTAATTCTTTTTTTTCCCACATTAGACTTGAACTTCGTGAAAGTGAACAGCTTTCCCTGCTTTTATCTCCAGGAGTTGAAGTCATTTGACAGGTGGTAAGTGCTCAGTAAATATTTTCAAATAAGTGAATTACTTAAAATATTTTTTCTTTGAATGTATGTTAAAGGCTTTTAAAAGTTGTATCTTTTATTCAAGAGAAAAGATTAGTCTAGAGAATCCTTTTTGTTTTGATTTTGCTGTTTTTAATTAGATTAGCTCTGCTGCTGTAAATTTTAATGTGGGAAACTGTAAGTATTTCACAAATTTTAAAAAATGCATAGGACTGAAACATCTGCTCCTTTTATTCAAAAGGACAAAAGAAAGACAGACTTATCTTCTATTTCTTATTTTGGATATATGTGATGTGGAATCTAACTTTTTCTTCTTCAGTATCTAAACAAGTCTCCCTGAATGCTTTTTAACAGCAGTTCTTCATTTCCTTGTTATTTCGTGGTGAATTCACTTCAAAGATAAAAATTTTAAGTGTATTACCTCTTGCTTTTAGAATACCTTATGTTCCACTAAATGGCTTGCAAGATAATTCAGCATTAGCAGTGGAATTTCTTCATAAACAGCCTTTGATTTGTTAAATTTGTAGACTTCCTTCTCTCAAACCATGATTTCATTCAAGTGTAATAAATCTTACTTGACTTTTCTGGGGTGTTTTTATCGTATGTTATTGAATTTGATTTGTTGATCTTTGAATCAGGAGTTTGTGTGTGTGCTCTTGGTTACATTGGTCTGTAGGATCCTTTTTTTTTTTTTGGTTTTATTCTGTTCCTGTTTCTTCATTATTTTTGTTCTACTACTGTACATTTTGATATTGGAGTCTTCAAAAGAATTTGTAAACTTTGAATTAAAATTGATGTAATTTAAATACCTATTCCATGAAATTTGGAAGAAATTTTAATACCGTATGACTCAGAGTATATTTTTTTAAAGTAGTAATGTAATGGTATATTCAATTTCTTCCATTTCTTTAATTAAGATAAAAATTAAATTTTTAATTTTTAATTTAAGAAATACACTGCTTTTCATTCAGATAATCTTTCATAACAGAAGGCAAATACTTGCTTTTTCACTTGAAATAAATATGGCTAAGTTGCAAGGAAATGTGGTTAGTGTTTGTTTGATGGCTTCTAATTAAAAAAATAACGTAAGAAAAATAACACGTGAAAGAGCAGTGGCCGTGGGCACTTAGTCCACAGCGGGGGGTGTGCCCTTTTCTGCCTGGAATAGCACAAACACATAGACCAAGATTATTCCACAGGAATGTAAATCAAAAGATAGCATGGAATTACATTTTAAAAACTGAACTTGCTTTTAATGTATTTATGTGAGAACAAAGGAAGAGCATGAGAAATGTACTTGTCATGGGTACTTTTGGAGGATGTTCCATCAGCTACCAACGAGCACAAGAGAGCATGTGTGAGGAGTGAAAACTCATGTGGCTCGGAGTGGACAGGGCCTCCCAGTCTGAGGACAGCCTCAGTCTGCCTGCTACCTCATCAGGACATGGCCCTCGGCATGAAGGATATTATTATTAATGAGATTCCAAGTCTCAGTAAGAAAACAAACTGCTGGTGGCCTCCAAACAGAATGACTGGATTATCATGCAATATACTGTGTGCCTTTTATAACATGTGCAATTGTATTATCACTCTATAAGGTTTAAAACTTATTACATTTAAAACTAAAATAATTGCAGATTTTAAATAAAATCAGTATCTTAGAGAAATATTTCAATACACACCACCATATATATGTATGTGTATATAAATAAATATGAATAAAAGTGTGGATGTATGTGTGCATATATAAATATATATATATATTGATATACGTATTTCTGTTGTCTAAATGCTTCCCTTAGGCAACCTAGCATTCTTCTCATATTTGTAATTGAATTTTCTCTATATTAGTTTGGGCTTTCCATCTCTGGCATTAGGCTACACAAATAAATAATAAAAGAAAAATATCGTAACACTTTTACTTTAATAAAGGTCTTTTTTAAAGCCTTCCAGATAAAAATATCAAACTACTGAAAAAAATTTCACTTTCAAAATTAAGAATAAATGGTTAAGGTAATTTCCTCATTACCTTTGCACCCATTATATCAAATAAATTTCATTTCCTACAATATTTTTTTGAGAGCATAAACTTCCCAATATAGGAGTTTTATTGGCATGTAAATAGTGAAAGTTATTAATGTTAATGTCACATGAGACTATTAGCAGGCGAACAAAAGCAAGAACAGCCTTCAAGTCCTTCTAAACCTTATAAGATCACGTATATAATGACACGGAGGTGATAGAGACAGATATTAACATCATTTGGAAAACAGTTTTCATTTATAGTAATAAGAACAAACTATTCAGGTGTTGGTGGCCTTAGATATTATTTTCCACTGGGGTCCACATCATTGCAGGTGAGAAGAAAGGTGAGCGAGGGAGGCTGGAGAGAAAGCACCATTACTATTCCTGAACAGTTTAGCCAGAGAAATATGAGGGACTAGAGGAGGATCACACAAGTCACTTTTCTTCGAGGAAGGAATCTCATAAATTTGGTTGTATACTTTCAGTATAATTATAAATTACTTGGTTTAAAGTCAGATGTGATTATTAAATATAGCTTAATATTTATTGTCTTTTACCAAGTTACATAAATTGTCTCTAGTTAAGTTTTTCTGTTTTGTTTCAACTTGGTTTTTTTTCCTAATAAGAATTTGTTTTTTGCAAACCCAAGAATTTCATTACAGAGATTTAAAGGCATTCCAGGTTAACCTGGTTTATCAAACATGCACATAAAATCAGAGGAAATATGTGCAATCAATGTCAGGCATCAAGGATACCAATCAGGGTCACATTGACATATTTTATGTCCAGTTTGTGAGCAAAGATGCCAGTAAATTCTGACAGGAAGCAGCAGTACTTTTGCTAAATTGCTGTAATAAATTGTTAAGCTCCTTTAAAAGCTGGGAGGTGTCGTGGGTGGGGGGATGTGTAATCTTGAACTTTATAACTCGTGAAAATTAGCTATAAATTTAGGAAATGAAAGGAACAGCAAGAACAAGGGGTGGCTTTTTTTTTTTTTTTACAAACTACACTTGGAAAATATTTAATCTTCACTTATAAGTCCTTTAAAATAACATTTAATTCGTTAGCATACATTCTGATAAAAGACAGCAGTGGGGTTAAAATATTTTTCTGTAAGGTAATATATTTTAATATATATAGTTTAATTTTTTCTTTTTGTTTCAAGCCATTTGTTAATTGTGAAATAAGTGACCTATATAAATATAAATGTTCTCATAATTAAAACATGCAACGAATACTGTTGTAAAAGGTAGAATGTAACTTTAACTTTGACTCTGTCTCTATATAGAGAGACCCTTGTAAGAAAAGATAATATATCCATATGTATTTGAATTTTAGTTTGTAAAATAGGGTTGAATATGTCTCAGCACATACTTTACTAATTATTTGTGTTATGCCATACTGAAGGGATGCATCTGGTTAATTTACTATGTGTGGGTCATTAATTTACCATATGTAATGAATTATGGAATGAAAGGATATGGTATTTATAGTTAAGGAAATTAAGTACTAAGGGTATTAATTTACTTTCCTAATATCAAATTACCTATTCTCAGAGCAGGACATAGAATATATAGCCTAATGCCGATTTTTCAGCTCAGTATTTTATTCTCACATTCTAAATGACAATTTGAATAATTTAAATAATATTTTAAAATTCTATACTTTAACATAATTCTTTCATAATTTAAAAAAGTAGTGTGGTAAACATTTTTATATCATTTGAAAATATTTCTTTTTAAATCCCCTCTTTTACTTCACGTGAGTTGCAAACATAATACATAAATATGTTTTTCTGGTAAAAGCAAAAATATTATGGACAATTCTAAAGCTTATTTTTACCCTCTATTACCTGTGTTTTCCCCTCCACAAAAGTAGCTCTTTCCAATTACTATGGCTGAATATGATACAAGTCCAAAACTTAGAAAGGCTTAGAACAATGACAATAATTTGGTGGTTGTTCACAAACCTGAAATTTTGGCAGCGTTGAGAGCAGATGTTTAAAGACTAGGGGCTAGAATCATTTTGAGGCTAGATTAACATCTGGTCTTTGCCTTTGCGTGTGGGTTGAGCTTCCTCACAAAAAGGTTGGTCAAAGTCAACTGCTGTGAAAAACAGAAAGCCAGCACAGAAACGTTATCTCCGTGTATAGCTTAGCCCTGGGAATCAGATAGTATAATTCGTACCACATTCCCATCAACACAGAAGTCACAAACTACTCCTAACAGTGGGTGGCAACTCTGTGGAAGTTCATGCAAGACCATACATACTATGTGGTTGTGATTGGAAAAGTCTTCCTGGCTCAATTCATCCTCTGATCACAGCAATTTACATTCTCCCCACTAACAAAGTGCAACATCGCTCTCTCAAGACATCTCAAATTCTCATCCCATCTTGGCACCAGTCTCAGGTTTGAGGATCAAGATCTCATCATCTAGATCAGGTCCGAGTGTATATGAGGCTCCTTGACTGTAATTCCTTAAGGACAGATCCTTACCTGTACTCCCCCCACCCCAATCTGAAAAACCTGTGACCATGAAACATGTTAAATGCCTTTCACACATCCAGCACATAAGCGTGAGAAAAGGCTTAATGAAAACACCAGAGATTATTCCACTGAAAAATAAAACTAACAAGAGGTACGCGTAAGTCACTGGTTCATATCAATTCTGAAATCTAGGCAGGTATATATTGGCTTAATTAATTCTGTTGCCTGAGACTCACTGTGACTCTTGTCTCTTGTCTCTTGGTTTTTGATTTCTTCGTCTGAGACATTCTTTCCTTTATATAAAATGTATCAGTGGTTTCAGTTAAGTAATTTTCTCTATTTGGGTCCTCTGTCTTCTGGATCACCTAGAAGAAACAATGTTGAAATTAGTTTAAAAAAGGAGGGGGTGGATTTTAAAACAGATACCATGATGAAAAGGTTCAGTGACACAAAGGAAGATATGCTTGCAATACAGAAAAAGTAAGAAATATCAGCAGAGGAATACAGTTGAAAATATATCAAACCACAAGTTAATGAACAGGCTTAGCAGTGGACTGGAGCTGACATAAAAACTAACCAGGGAACCTGAACATAGGGCAAAAGTGATGGTCAAATATGAAAAATAGAAAATAAAAAATTAAAAATAAAGACCAGAGCTTGGGGCTGTATCAGAGGGCATAAAATATGTGTATCTGGAGTCACACTAGATGAAAGAATATAAAAAACAACATTTAAAAAAAGTATATTTTATTTATAAAAATTAAGTACACATGCATACTATACGAGGGAATACTGGGCAATAGAATTATTTTTCCAAATTCGATTCAAAACATTAGTTGAATGGTGCTAGAAATGGTTGCCCCATCTCTACTGCTAGATTCCAAGGGCTGCGTGTTTCTCTGCAGAGTAGCTCGGGGAACAACTCTGTGGCTCAGTTTCCTCAAACCAACAAGAGGTCAACGTTTACAGCACTTCTTTTGTTCTTCAGCTAACAATAGCTCTGCAGGAAGGGTAGATACTATCTTTCTGCATAATGCTGAGGAAATTAAAGTCAAGCTCAAGCACCCAGTGTCTACAGAGCTAGGGGAAGGATGGCGGTCTCCTTCCAGCTACGGAAGCCCCCCAGGGAGCTCCTGGGCCCTGATTCCAAATCTTTGCATTATCGCCTACAGCCCTCCTGACGGAGGGCCCAGAATCCACCTGGCGCTGAGAGTTGTTGTTACCTAGAATTATTTACTTTCCTTTCTGTAATAGTTCCTCCATGCTCCAGGTTTGGGCTAAGTTTATCCTACCTCCTCAAACTTAGGATCGAGCAAAAGGCCTGGGGGGTGAGCACCAGCAAGTGATGCTTGGTGCTGGCTAGAGCGCATGTACAGAAGGGCCCGAATGCGCACAGGTCCTCCATTCTGCAGGCATCTTGCACGAAACATGCTGGCGCTGGGTTGCAGGTAACACGGGGTAGGACTGTGTATCAGCAGAGGGACCCCTCTACCCTGGGGCTCTTCCTTTATAGGGCAAGCATGGCAGTGACCTTGAAAGGAAGGCCAAAACTGTTGAGTTTGAGTGGCAGATAATCTCAGCTTGGGTACCAGGTCTCTACAGGAGTTGCTGGGAACGCTGGCTGTCTGGCACCTGAAGAATATGGGAGCTTACTAAATAGTTGATCATAGATAGATAGATAGGCAGACTGACTGACTGACTGGTACTAGAAGTAATTGCAGCCAAAAAAACACTCAAATCAGTATCCAAGAGTGGGTTATATGAACAACTTATGATAGAAGACAGTGAGTTTAAAAATTACACTGGATATTAACTTATAGTGAAAAGAATATGAAAACGAATATACTTCAATCAATAAATATATATATGTATATATATGCACACACAAAAATTACGTTGGAGAATGTGTATCATAGTCTTTGGTACTTAGTAAAAAATAGTTACTTAAATTTGTCACTTGTGTTCATGATGGATGACATGACATATTTATTAAAAGACAGATTGTTAATCTAATTGGATGCCATAGAGAGCAATATGACTGTTGACTTTTGAACAAAGATTACACCGTAAGTAATTATGAAGAAATTTCAAGAGACATATTGCCAGAATTCACCCTATATTCACTGATTTCAAATTTGGCAATACAGATTCTGTGCATGTATTTGTATTAAAAATAAAATGTTTGTAATATCTAAAACCATAAAACTCCTAGAAGACATAGGTGGTAAATTCCTTGACATAGGTATTGGTGATGATATTTTGAATCTGACTTCAAAATCAAAGGCAACAAAAGCAAAAATATACAAGTGGGACTGCATCAAACTAAAAAGCTTCTTCCCAGCAAAGGAAATCATCAACAAAATGAAAAGGCAACCTATTGATTGAGAAAAAATATTTGAAAATCATATATCTGAAAGGGGTTAAATCCAAAATACATGAAAAAACTCATACAACTCTAGAAAAAAACAAACAACTCAGTTAAAAAATCAGCAGAGCATCTGAATAGACATTTTTCCAAGGACAACATACAGACAGCCAACAGGCACAGGAAAAGATGCTCTACGTCACTAATCACCAGAGAAATGCAAATCAAAACCACAATGAGATATCCCCTAACAGCTGTTAGAAAGACTATTATAAAAAAGATAAGAGACAGCAAATGTGGACAAGAATGTGGAGACAAGGAAACTCTTGTGCACGGTTGGTGGAAATGTCAATTGGTGCAGGCAATATGGTAAACAGTAGGGGAGTTCTTCAAAAAATTAAAAATAGAGCTGCCATATGATGCAGCAATTCTGCTTTAGAGTAATTATCTGAAGAAAATGAAAAAACTAATTTGAAAAGATGCGTGCACCCCAGTGTTCATAGCATTTATTTGGTTATTTACAATAGCCAAGGTATGGATATAACCTAAGTGTCCATTGATGGATGAATGGATAAGGAAGATGCAGTGTATATATGTATATGTACACAGTGGAATAATATTCAGCCATAAAAATGAGTGACATCTTCCATTTGTGACAACATAGAGGGACTTTGAGGGCATTATGCTAAATGAAATAAGTCAGACCAAGGAAGACATGTTGTATGATCTCACTTACATGTGGAATCTAAAAAACAAACAAACAGCAACAAGAACAAAACAAGCTCATAAATAGAAATAACAGTTTGATGGTTGCCTGAGGCAGGGCTGGAAGTGGGAGAGGGATGGGCAAAATGGGAGAAGGGAGTCAAAAGCTACAAAATTCCAGCTATGAAATAAATAAGTCATATGGATGTAATGTACAGCATGGTGATGATGATTAATATTATATTGCATATTTAAACATTGCTAAATTTTACTTTGATCAGATCTAGATCACCAAAAATCTAACCCATAGGTAATGTGATTTCAGCTTTAGATTTATATATATTAGTAATTTTTAATATATCATTAATTAAATAATACCATTTACATAATCTTTAAGTATCAAAATCTTAAATAATCTACCTTGATTAATTTCCTAACTGACAAGTAATACAGTGTCTCCCACAAATAGATATTATTCATGAATCTGGTTTATTAAACTTTATTTGAGAAAAATATGGTTTTGAAATAGAGAATTAATTTTCAAAATCATAAAATGGAACTAATTGTTTAGAAAATAAGGTGCTATTTACTTATTTATAAGTACTAGTTAATTCTTTATAAACTAATAACTTTTGTGTACTTACCTTAAAGTAGTAGATTAAAAATTAAGTTTATTTAATGTAATATTTGACATGTCATTAACACATCCAGAGGAGTTTATGACTAAAATATTCATATGTTTTTAGCCATGTAATGAGCAAATTTCCAGATGAGAGTCTAAGCAAACTATAAATAGACTGTCATATTTTGTTCTATCCAAAAGAAAAAGGTATTTGTACTTGAAAGGGCAAAAGCCATGCTAGCTAACTGTATTGCTCCGGAGGTCTCTTTATTCCTAAATTGCTGTATTTTGTAGCATGTAACCCTGCAGCTCTAACCTTAGCTGGATGAACAATGGGAGGAAGTGGCACCTGAGCAGCTGATCTATGGCCGGGAGGTGGCTGGATCACTGTCTTGTATCAACTTGACTAGAAAAGGGCCCTATAACAGAGAATGACTGTTTTTTTAAAAAAAATCCTAAGGTAAGGGAGTTCAGGTCTCAGACAGGAAAGAAAGTAGATGATGCAGTAACGTAGAAGTGGAGAGAAGAAAGTTAGCTGAAACCATGACTCATCAGAGTCCATAAAATAAATAGAAATGTCAGGAGAACTTTCAAGGGCTGAGGGCTAAATCAGCTTCATTGTGGAATGCTAAGGGGGACTTGCGCCTGCAGATTTGCTAAAGCTGCATTTTCCCCCCAATAACCTTCAAGCTCCTAAGAAACACCATAATATTTTACATCTGGCCAAGTAGTGATTCAAATTATGTGAACTGAGAAAATGTTCTGTTCTTTTACTTTCCTGTGTATTTTTAGAGCAACTCTAAAAATAAAAGTCATCTGTTGTGTGTCTGCAAACCCCCAAATTCTAAGTGACTTAGCCAGCCACTTCATTGTCGTTAGAGAGTTCACAACGGTTTCCTTGCTTAGGACACTTGCCATGTTAAATTTGGACAAAGAGCAGGCAACAGAAATGACTGTGATGCCAGGCCACGCATCACAATTTCTGGGATCAGTTGGCTCTACTCCTTACGCTTATTGTCTAGGGGAGACTTGGGACCTGCAGCTTGCTGAAAAATGGACTACGTGTGTGCCTCCAGTCAACCGGCAGGCATCCAGTTCCGACACCCAATCACTTTTCTGTCTGTAGTTGTTTTAGAATTAAAGCACAATGTACTCAAATTATTTTTTAATTCCTGTGTTGAGAGATATTTCTTTTAACTTGGAAACAAGCACTTAAAAAAGTCCTCAGAAAAAGAAGTTGTATTTATAATGTTTTTGTAACAGCAGCAGCAGCAGCAACCACACTCGCCCAGCTCCTCCTCTGAGCTATTACGTTTCGCCAGCATCTCTGCACTCTGTGCCAAGGGCTTTATCAACATTGTCTTACTTAATCTACACAAACATCTTTGAAGTTAGGCATTATTACCGATATTTTACAGATGATGAATCCGAGGCTTGGAGCAGTTAAATAGTGTGTTCAGTGTAGTACAATTATTAAATGGCAGGGCTATCATTGAGCCCAAGCAGGTTTGACCTCCAAGCTCATGCTCTTAACCACCTCATTATCCTGACTTCATGCTTTGTAAAGCATGGTATGATATGATGTATGCGTTACTTCAGCTGGCTAATTCAAAATTATATGGGGTAGGTCTTCCTAGTGTTATCAGCATCTTACAGATAATAAAATCAAGATACAGAGATTACACTAAAAACATGATTATTTATTGAACCATATCAAAGAGTTTAAGAAAAACTTTTCAATTACTGTGTTTTGCCATTAGCTTTATGTGATTTTTTTTTTTTTTTTTTGCGTAATGTTATCAACTAAGGTAGATTTTAGGGTGAGAAAAAAGAGACAACTCAAAGTTTAGAGATAGAATGGCAGAGCCACTGGATTGACATTCATTAATTGGGGAGCAATTGGGAAGCTTCTGTGAATTGTTTGATCTATCTAAATACCAATGATATTAGCCTAGGTGTTTGTTTCCCAGAACTTACATGTGGCCATGTGTGACTATTTACATTTACATTTAAATTAATCACAATAAAATAAAAGATAAAATTAGTTTTTCAGTCACACCAGTCATATTTCAAGTCCTCAAAAACCGCATGTGGGTAGTGGTTAGCATATTTCATAGAGAATATTTCATAAAGGACATTTTCAGCATCAGAAGAATTTGTATTGTGAAACGTTGGTATAGACACCAAAGCATACATAGAAATACCAAATTGGGTTAAGATGTTATCAAAAGCTAATCTCAGACTTGCTGTTAGATACATATGTTATCAATGTCCTGCTGATACTAGAATTGAGGACAAAATGTATACTCCTGACTTAGGGGAAATAAAAAGTTGAAACAGTGATTACAAACATATAAATCTAAACTCTTGTATTTGGTGATTTGGGCCTTAGTTTTGACTGAAATTTGAAGAGTCTCTTTTTTCTAATTTGTTTATTGAAGATTTTTAAATGCTAGAATTACATAATTATGTAAAAATCTCTGCCGTTAATAAAATATACTAGCAATCATTTATGAGTATTTATTTTGTTCCAAAGACATAGTATCAAATGATGTCTATACAATAAATCATTTAAGCTTTACAATAAAGTAGTTTTTTCCTCAAATGTTAAAAAATAAATAATAAACAATCTCAAGGCTCAGAAAAATGCCCAGCATCCCAGTTAATAACTGATAGGTCTAGAATCCAGAAATTAGACTCATATCCCAAATATACTAAATATACTCTAAGCTACAAAAGTACATTTAATGTGAAAATAAACTAAAATACAAAAGAAGGACCAAGAGAATGTTGCTCTGAGAAGAACAACAGTTGGTTAGCAATATAATCAAATTAATATCAATATTAATAATTATGAAGAATTAATGATTAATGATTAACACCTGGAAAGATGAATGCCTGATAAATAAATTAAAAATTTAGCCCTTTTGGAATTTTAATAACTAACTAACTCATGTAGAGAAAAACTGACATAACCCAACACATCACAAATGAAAATGGAGATATAAAAGCTGTTTCAAAAGAAATTAGATAAATCACAATGTTATATTGTCTTTAATTCTAAATATATTGGAAGACTTGGATAGATAATTTTTCAAAAAAAGATTAACAAATATATTTGTTATATATACTGTAGACTGTATACTCCTGTATACTGTAGGAGCCACATTAAAATTGTCAGGAAGTCTGCACACTTCTGTAGAAAAAATAGTTAACCTAGATGAAGTCAAAGTGAATTGCTTTTCACTTCAAAAATAATTTAAAAGGTATTTTAACTTTTCTAGGAAAATTTCCAGTATCTTTAATCAAGTCAGCAAAAAGCAAATACCAAAATCTGTCAGAGAAAGCATAAGAAAGCAAAATACTTCCTGTAAAAACAAAATGCTTCAAAATTCAGTTTAGCCTCAGTATATCAATAAAATATTCTAATAAAATATTTACAAATATAATCTAATAAAAATAAATAACAAGAAAGAACACTAAGAATGAGCCAATGAAGTATATTCCAGGAATGCAAATGCTTAAATATTGAGAAATACAGTAATATAACTTGCATGTGAAATATTATAGGTGTATTATTAGATCACTGGATTGTAACTAAAGGTTAGAATAAATTTATTTCAGTACTCTAGATGAAAAAATCAAAACCCTTAATGAAAAAGAATCTGAACTCTTAATGCAGAGCATCCTTTCACATGATATGTATATATAAATACATGTTTATATTTATATAAATAGCTATACTTATGTTTTCTCCATTTGTATCAATATATAATATATGTGTATGTATGGGGGTGGGGTGTGTGTGTGTGTGTCTGTGTGTGAGAAACCAGTAGCCATCATTCTCAATACTGAAAGATACACTGTAATTTCATTAAATATAGAAGAAAGAATGATGTGGCAGACTACATTGTATCAAAATATTTGCTCACCCTTTTTTTCATGCCCCTCCCTATCCACTTGGCCAAATAACTTGCTTTGGTTAATGATATGTGAATGGAAATAATTGTGCCATTTCCAGGTAGAATACAGTTTTTAGGATTATCCAGTGGCTGTTATTCTAATGTACCCTCTGCCCTGAGATCAATTTTAGTCAGCTTTCAGCCTAGGATACAGCAGCCATAGAGAGGATTCTCAGCTCAACTGAGATGGACATGAATAGAAGGAAGCATGTAGGCTACTGATGTTTTGTCATTTGTAACTTACTCTTAATTGATTGATGTGAATGTGTAATAACACTATTTGACATTGTTCTAGAAGTTGTGGACACAGCAATTAGATAAGAAAAGAAACGAGAGTAGTGAGGTACAAATGTAAAAATGAGAGGAAATGTTTTCATTATTAACAAAAAAAAGTACTAAAACTAACAAAAAACAGTAAAAATGAAAATATTTTAGAAGCAATTCGGGAATTGAGAACTGTGGCTACATGGAAATGCAGGGAATTTATGAAAAACCCTAGAAATTGTCTCTCTTCTTTTACCAGGAGCCACTTAATCACATTTTTCAGGGAAGAGAGAGTAAAGCTCTGAGAGTTTACAACTACAAGGAGTAGTAAAAACTCTGTAATCATAGAAATGAGATTTCTTTTTTTCTCATGGGAATAAAATGTTGACAATTTCTTCCCTTCCATAGAAATCCCACATGATGTATGGGCATGTTTTCCAGGATTATGCATTTGCTTCACATATGCCAGAACAGCTGCAGTTAAAGTCTTGATCAGTCCACTATTTTGCTTATCCATATTTACTGTTGGTAATAAAAGATACAGATCAACCTGAGTATTGAAATGTCAAATTAAGTGATATAAGACTGGGTCACAACACTGTCAATCATCTCTGGTCCAGATAGGATAAATCAGCCACTTGTGACAGGTGACATCTTCATGCCACTCCCTACCAAAAGTAGGGAGCAAGGAACTGATTGGAGACATGGTGGAAAATAAAAAAGGAAGAAAGAAAAAAAAAAAGATGTATCATTCTCAAGGTTTTGAAGTCACATAAGCCAAGTCCCAAATTTAATATGTAAATAATGGAAAGTTTCTTACAATGTTTGTGGAAAAAATTATACAGGGAAAACACAGTTCAGTATACTGTTATTTTTCAAATACCTAAAAATGCTTCTATTTTAAAAAAAAGATCAAACTAATAATTAAGATTTGGTAAAGAAAAAGAAGTGTTGACTCATGTTAGTAAGCATGTAAAATATTATCATGGCAAGATATCAGATTATAATGAAACTGTTGTAATTAAAGTGTTAGGCTAAATCAGGGATAGGCAGAGTTCTAATAAACAGATTTAAATCCTACTCTAAAACACAAATACATATGGAAATTTAGTAAATAAAGTTCAATAAAGTAAAATAAAATTTTCTAAGTTGTAGAAAAATATTTGGCATATAAGCCTAATTAACCACAAACATATGCACATTTCAAAATTAATAAAAATTCCTGGGAGAATAGAAAAGAAACCATAACAAATAGGCATTCACAGGGAACGGAGGGTCTACAGAGGGTTTGAAGCTTGTCTTTTTTATCTGCTCAGAATATTTTACTTCTTAAAGATTAATGATAGCAAGTAAAAGTAATAACCACCCAATAAGATTAAAAATTACTATTTTAGGAACTCAAACTGTAGAAATTTTGTTGCTATTGCTCTCACCTCTTTAGGTTTTTGAGCATCTTTTTCAAAGAAGATTAGATTTTTAAACATCATATCTATTCTTCTAAATGTATTTGTGATTAATTTGACCTATTTAATGGTTGAGTGGTAAAAGTATTCTGAAGAAAAGACAAACTTCTAAAATATATTTAAATAAACACATTCTAAAATAAATTTTATTTAAATGTATATTTCAATTATAAGACATCAGTTGATGTCAAGTAAAAGCAGATATATGATATTCAGTGAAATTGATTCCTTAATTTCTATTCTTTAATTTTAAATTTAACTCTGTATCTTTATATTTATCTTTAATATATATTTTTATCTTTATATATATATATCTTTCTTTATATTCTTATATATATATATATATCTTTAATACATATTCTTTAAAAGTTATTTTACTTCTATTATTTCCTTAGAAAAACAAATTTTTCTTTATGGTGATGTAACAACAGCAAAATAATTATGTCATATAAATGCAAAAATAAATATTGTTAGCACAGAATTTCATGAGAGGCTTCTGCTACCAAAATCATCTACCATGAGAGTAGTTAATACATGTGATAAATACATATTTGACTGCAAAAAAAAAAAGCAAATTAAATCAGTATGAAATATAATTCTAATTTTAAAGTATGTATATAAATATATGTAGCCCAATTGCCGCATAATCCTTAATGTAAAATATGCTTGATTTATGGAACTTTCCAAGATTTCACCATGATTTACTCAAATTTCTAGAAAAGGTGAATGTACTCATTGACGATCCAACTATAAGACAGTATTTTGTCCTTGTTGAGTACTGATTTAAGAAAAATGTTAGGCCCCCAACATTATATTAGGAGGAAGCATGCTAATAAAAATATCTTAGGTGCAAACGTCTGTACCGTTTCATCGGAAAGGAAATGTAACTTAGAGGGCAGAGCCCAGATCCTAGGGAGTGGAGCCAAAGATTATGGAGGATTATTCTAAGGCCTTTGAAGTTTAATTAAGAAGAATCCATTATTTGCTTAACTATAATTCAGAACTATTCATGTGCCAGTTACCCCTCTTTACCTTCCCTTTCGTAGCATCCCTTGTAACCAAATACATGTAACTGTTATCCCTTGCCTGTCCTGCTATTGTATGTTGGGCTTATTTGGAAAAATAACTTGTCTCTTAGGTTCACAGTTCCACAAACGTATAGGATTTGTGCCCCCAGGAGCTGCGCTAAGTGGTTTATACTCATCTGTACCTGATTTAGAACATTTAGGTAAGATTTTGAACATTAAGCTTAAGTGATTTTGGTAATTTTTAAAATTTGAGCTGAGGAGAGAATAAGATTTAGATGATAAACTTTGAACTGATAGTGAGACTCTTGGAATGTGCTAGAAAGAGTAAATGTATTTGGAGTAAATGTATTTGGAGAAAGAGTAAATGTATTTGGAATGAACATGTATTTGGATTGGGGAGGAATGTAAATCTTTGTAGACCAGAGGGCAGACTGTGGTAGGTAGAGTTTTAAGATTGCTTCCAGGACCCCCTCCCCTGGTATACATGCCCTGTACAGTCCTCTCCACTCTTGTGTGTAAATTGCAACTACGATGAGATATCACTCCCACGATTGTGTAATGTTATATAGTAGAAGAGACTTTTCAGATATAATTAAGGCCCCTATATAGTTGACTTTAAGTTAATCAAAAATTTATCCTGGAAAGTCATGGCCTAATCAAGTGAGTCTTAAATAGATCAGAAAGTCTTGAGAAAGATTCTTCGGCTGACTTTGAATTAGCGAACTGCCATATTGTGGGAGGTCTACAGGGGATGGGATGGTGTGGCCCCCGGGAGTTGAGAACAGCTCTTTATTGACAGTCAGCTAAAAAATTGAGTCCACAGTTCTGTAACCACAGGGGCTGAATTCTGTCTCGCTCATTGAGCTTGGAGAAGACTCCCAGCCTCAAATGAAACAACAGCCCTGGATGACACTAAATTCAGCTTTGTAAGACCCCGAATACCAGCAAAATGTGCCAGACTCCTAACAGTATTATAATAAATGTATGTTGTTTTAAGCCAGTAAGTCTATGGTGATCTGTTACACAGCAATAGAAAACTAACACACTCTTACGCAGTATTTCTTTTTAGCTGATTGCCTTGTAGATTTTCTCTTTATACTTGTTTTTCCAAATTTTGACTGTGGTGATCCTAGATATGTTTCATTTTTATTTACCCTTCTTGATTCCTGAGATTATTCTTTGTTTTGTTTACTTCATTTACTTTTGGAGAATGTTTAGTCGTTATCCCTCCAAACATTTTTTTTTAACTCCATTTACTCTTCTCCTCCTGAGATTCAAATTACGTGTACATAGGCACCGTTTAATTTTCCATAAGTATTTCTCCACCAACCAGTGGATGCTGTATTCTGTTTTTCAGTTTTATCTTTTTTACCCTTTATGTTTCATTTTAGATAATTTCTATTGTCCAGGCTTCAAATTTCTTTCTTTTTTTCTTCTTCAGTTGTCAAATCTACCAATAATTCTACTGAAGATCTCCATGTCCGTTTTCATGGGGTTTTTTTATCTTAGCATTTCCATTTTATTCTTTTTAATTAGTGTCCGTCTCTACTGAGATTCCTTTTGGATTCATGCCTATTGTCCACTGTTTCTACTATAATCACTTAACATTGTAATCAATGATCTTCAAGTTTCTGTATTAGTTCTTACTGATGCTGGAATAAAGTTTGTCAGTCTAACATGCTCATTGACGATGGGTTCTCTTCCCTGAAGCAATCATAGGTACTCCCAGTTTCTGATAAGAGTGGACCACATCATCTGGCTGACCACCAGCCACTGGTACTATCTGCATTCCTCTTTCAGATGTATCTTTTTATCCCCATGAATTTGCCATCTAGTCAGATCTTGGTACCAGTGTCATCCACTGTCCATGAACTACTTTCAGGCCTGCAGACGTGTGTAGCTTCCAACTTCTGCATTTCTCAGAACTTGGGGACCTGAAGGCAAGCAGTCTTTGGCCTCCTTAACATGGTGGCTCTACCATGCAATCATCTGAATCTCTCTTTTCCCCTGCCCTGGCTTTAAAGGTAATTCTGCTTTTTAAGTAGAAGACCAACAAAATGCCCCTCCAGAAATGGCCTTATAGTCACTGACTTCCTCCAAATTGGTTTCTTCTCTCCCAAATGCCTCCTTAAATAGCTTAGGCAAGGATTGCGTTGTCGAGGGGTGGTTCTCTGAATTGAGTCCTCAGAGTAAACTCTAGACAAAGGATGCTAACCACAATTTTCACTGTATTTCTAAATTTAGAATATGACGCATTCAGCCTTTTTCCCCCTCAAATTTGAGACTTAGCTTTAATTTATGGACATTTGGTAAAGCTTCAACCATTTCTTATTCCTGTTATATAGACTGTAAGTAAATATTTTAAAATTTATTTTCAGAAAATGCATTGTGATTTAGAAGTGAACACAGCACAGGAAGTAAAATTCCC
Source organism: Camelus dromedarius (assembly GCF_036321535.1). Lineage (NCBI taxonomy): Eukaryota > Metazoa > Chordata > Mammalia > Artiodactyla > Camelidae > Camelus > Camelus dromedarius. Next base: position 29,814,225 of record NC_087456.1, read on the forward strand.
TTTGTATGATGTTTCCTAAATATATTGGAAACCAGACCTTAGTATTAGAATATTCAGTGATGTAAAGCATTTCTGAGTATTCCCTTTGTTTTGTAGGATGAAATTCCTTTTCATAACCATGCTCCTTAGGCAATGCGTTTTAGTGAGAATGTGACTGTTCTAATACTTGTTTCATGGTAAGAATTCATAACTATAGCTATAACTACCTCTTAGCATATGGCCATTCAGAAGCTTTTGCTTAAATATAAATTACAGTCAAAAGCATTACACTACATAATTATCTGGTCACATATATTTGAGAACACATAATTTTCAGTAGATGAATGCATACTCTCAGTATCCATATAGCGTAATTTTTTCTAATGTGCTTAGAAGAGCTATTTGTTGTATGCATTTTGGTTTAAAAAACCTAAAACACTGCTAATTTTCACTTGCTTTCTTTCCAAATTGCCTTAGCTAACTTATTTTTGGAATATTCTTGACAGCAGAAGCTTTAAAATGGCTTTCAAGGCAAGTGGTAAATAAAGAGCTTTTCAGTATTCTGGTTAAAATGTGATATTAAGATAACCACAGCAATAAGAAACAAGAGTTGCAGGGTATTAACTGAGATGGCTAAGGATGCTGTTGCTTAAAAAATTGAGATATCTTTATATTTCTTAACCAGTGGTGATATTTTTGTATCTCTCTCTCTCTCTTATATATATATCTATAGATATATATATAGATATATATATTTGAGCTTGTTTGTTGGATGGGAGTTTTTCAATATTAAAAAATACTTAATAATACAAAATAAAAGTCATCATTACCAACTACTAAGTTAGCTACAAATCTTTCGGTGGGTCAGATCTATAGACTTATTAGAGAATAAGCATTCTATCCAAATATTATAGTTTCAAAAAATAATTTTATTATTTTAAAAGTCTTACAAAATTTTACATCTTCCTAAGTTTAAGATTGTTGAATAATATGAAGAATATGTAGCGCTAAAATTAGAGTAAAATGTAAGATTAAATTTGAAAGAGATGTTTCATTTCATTTCAGTTTAACTTTTAAACTAATTTGTCAAGTAACTAATGCAAACTCCATATCTAGAAAGTGGCATAAAGGTCTAGGAAAAGGTTTTTAAGTTTTAACAATTTGATAATCAAGGCATTCATTTGAAGGAGCAAGCAAACAGACCTAATGTATCATTAGTGTAAGCCCACACACATGCAAATCACATGAAAATATGCATGTATATAGTTGGATGGTAGGGTGTCAGAACAGCCAAAATTTCCTCCTTTTCCTATGTGCATACTGCTGTTCTGTGTACCTTTGTAGCTCTTTGAACCAAAATATGGAGTCTGTTTATTCAAACTTGAACCAGAAGTTTTAGCTAAATGACTCTTGACAAATTTGTGAAGGCAATTCAACTGAGAATAGTCTCTTTAATGATTTTCTTGGAAGTCGTGGCTATCCATTAGCAAAGAAAAAGGAGAAGGAAGAAGAAAAAACACCTAAAACATAAAACCAAACCATAACACTGTAACCCAGCAATAACACTGTAACCCTTAGCTTGTACCACATGCAAGCATTTACTCAATATTGGATCATAGACCTTAAATGTGAAACCTAATTTCATAAATATTCTAGAATAAATCATAGGAGAAAATCCCTATATGCTTGAATTAAGCTAACATTTCTTAGGAATGACACAAAATGACAGTTGATACAAGCAAAACATAATAAATTGGAGTTTAAAACGTCTCCCCTGCAAAAGACACTTTAAGAAAATTAAAAGTCTGTTAGCAGACAAGACACAATATTTACAAAATATATCTGATAAGATTTGTATCTAAAATGTGAAAAAAAATTTAGACACTTCATCAAAGAGTCCTAGATAGTAAATAAACACATGAAAAAATGCTCATCATGAGTAATTAAAAGCACAGTGAGAAACTGCTACACGTACCTATTAGAAGGAATACAAAACAAGCAAACAGACTGCAAAAACCTGACAATGCCATGTGCTGCCAAGGATGCAGAACATCTGGACCTTTCAAACAATGCTAATTAGACTTCAAAATGATATGGAGACTTTAGAAAACAGTTTGGCACTTTGTTGAAAAGTTAGGAAACACTTAGCCTAAGACTTAGTAGCAATTAGACTCCTAGGCGTCTAGGATAGACTAATGCCCAAGAGAAAGGACAAGTCAGGTTCATACAAAAACAGAACGCAAATTACTTATGGAGGCTTTATTCGTAAGTACACACACACACACAAACCTGGACACAACCCTTAATTCCTTCAACTGGTGAATTAGTAAAAAATCTCTGGCATATTCATTAATGGGACCACTGCTTAGTAGTAATAATAATAAAAAAAAAAACCTGTCATGCACAGCAACACAGATGAATCATAAATGCATCATGCTGAATGAAAGATGCCAGTCACAAATGGCTACATGTTCTATGCTTCCATTTAGATGATATCTCTGAAAAAAACTATAGTAACAGTAATACAGTAGTGTTTGTCAAGACCTAGGATTGGGAGAGGCATTGATAAAAAATCTGAGAGGACATTCTAGGTAATGTAATAGTACTCTTTTTTGATTATTTGGTAGTTAGATGACCGGAGTCATTCATCAAAAATAATAGACTGTAAACTAAAAAGGATAAATTTACTGAATGTAAGTTACACTTCAGGAAAAATGAGAAAAAGAAGAAATGCAATTCAGAATAATAACAAAATTATTATTACGAAGAAAAAACATAATTTGCTGTGAAATTTCAATGGAAGCAGACAATGTAAATGACAAAAGTGGCGAAATGCAATATAACAAACCAGGATCTTCAGAAATTTGAGAATGGACACACACCCTCCTATATGTAACATTATATTTAATGTTGAAAATGTTTTTAAATGGAATGTTTTTCTCTACAGTCAAGAACAGAGTAAGAATGTACCCTCTCACCACTTCAACTCAACGTATTATTGGAGGTCTTTGCCAGTGGAATAGGTAAAGAGAAAACATAAGAAGAAACATGCATAATGACAGAAAAGAAGAAAGTAAAATTATCTTTATTCATGGGTGTCATTATAATTTACCTCAAAATCCTAAGGATTCTACAGTTCTTCCCATTGATATGTTAATTTAATGAAATGTATGTATTGATTTTAAAATCCAAATGAAAATGCAGAGTACTTACATTGATCAAAGTAATTTTGAAAAATAAGAACAAGCAGGAGAACTTACATCATCTAAATTTTAGAACTAAGGTAGATCTCTAGTAATCAAGAGAGACTGCTATTTGCATAAAGGTAGATACACAGATAATAGAATGAGTTAGAAACTCCAGAGACAGTGAGAGATACATGATCAGTTTATTTTCCAAAAGATCTCAAGTTAATTCAGTGGGTAAAGCATTACTTTTCAACCAATGTAGCTAGGACACTTATGGGGAAAAAAATCTCAATTAAAAAAATGTTCCTCAGCCCACACTTCGCATCATACATAAAAATTAACTTGACCTAGACAATAGACCCGAAGTGTAAAAACCAATACAGTATTATAAAAAACTTAGACTTAAAAATTCTTTGTGTACTTTGAGTCTGAATTCTTTATCGATGTGTGTTTTGCAAATACTAGCTTTCATTCTGTAGCTTGGAGTTTTCATTCTCTTAACACTGCCTTTTAAGAATTGGAAGTTTTTCATTTTAGTGACTTCCAAATTACCTGTGATTTCTTTCATGGATCTTGTTCTAATGTTCTATCTAGAAACTCATCTCTCTAGGGGTGAGTCCTTCTTGAATCCTAACCATGAGAACCTGGTAAGGTTCCTGGAGGCAAACCTCAAGACAGCATGGCAACTCCCCAAACTAGAGCTTAAGAATTTCTGACTCGCAGGCTAGTTCACACCACCTCCAGCAATTTGTCAGTTACCATCTGTGCTCCTACCACTCTAGCTTCAGCAGCTTCTGTTCTGGAAAAACAGAGCTTTCCTGTGACGTCTCTCCAGATTCTATGGTGGTGGTTTTCTTTGCCTCAGTCATCTAATGGGTACAAGAAAAGCCATTTTCTTTCTTTCTTTCTTTTTTGAGATTATTGCTGTTCTAAGAACCTGAGTGATACTTTCCATGTTTTTTATGTGTCTGAAATCGAAAGTCTGTAGAATTTTTGATGTAAGTTATATCTCAGTAAATTTTATTTAAAAGAAAAGAAAAAAGATATTTTAAAATACATTATTATTCATCTGTGTAATATATACCATTGCAGAAATATCTTACATGGAAAGCTAATACGTATTAAATCATTTATGAATAGGAATTCTAACATGTCACCTTATCTCCCTAATATTCTTGGTCAATTTAGAAAAATGCATCATAAAATGCATGCATGCCATATGTAATTTATTCCTTTTGTCAGGGGATTCCTTTTTGATTGATCATCTTAAAAATTACCTTAAAATACCAACTGTTGCATAAATATTTAATAAATGAACAAACACACACACCAAGTATAAATTTATTATGAACACAGTTAATCAAATTTTCAGAATTCATCTGTCAGTGGTGTCAACATTGGTAAATAGAACAAAACTAAAAAAAAAAAAAGGTTTTTTTTGTGTTGATAGCCCTGAAGCTTGATAGCAAATCTGGCTGGGTTATTAATGTGCAAAGGCAAACGTTTTTCCCTTTTCTGTGAATACTTTAAGCAGTTACGAATTTTTTGCTTTTGCAATCACTAAATATTCAACAATTTGTGTGTGTGTGTTAGGGAAAATACTTTTAAGTCATTCACTGCATATATTTTATGACATTTGTTGTGCAAAGGGCTCACAGGCATGTACCAGTAGGATGATACAGCTAAGATGAAAGGAGGCTTTTTGGAGGAAAAGTTTTAGGGGGAGAAATAACACAGCTACTGTTTCCTTCACTCTCATATTTAAACAGCATGGACTGTAGATAGCTGTCAGTAGGTATGATGGTCAAGATTCTAGCTGGGTTGGAATTTTCTGGGCCTGCATAGCACTGAGGATACTTCAAGAGAAAGTGAACCCCTTTCTCAATCTATGCAAGAATTTTTTTAGTTGATCTCCAGGCCCAGGAACTGTAGCCATTTTTAAAATCTCAAGTTCTTTCCAAACCTGGAACTAATTGAATTTCTCACTTTGTATAATTTGCCTTCATCTACAGGATTTACTAATAGCATAATGGAGATCAGCTTTAGAAAATGGTTGAGTGATTATAATCAATAACTTTACATACAACATGTAATGAAACAAATAACTGGCTGTAAAAGAATATTTGAGTGCTTGGGGTCAGTTTTTCTCCAAGAATGTTTGGGGAACTGCAGAGGGAAGTATGAAGTATTTCACAGGAGGAGTTTGACATGAGAGTGAAATGGCTCTGTCCCTTGAGGTCTGCCGTCTGCAGAATGAGAATGAGAAAATGCACCGGGGAATGGTGTTCACGCTGATGGTCTTGATGATTCCACAGATCCCAGAACCTTCAGTTTTAAGGAGGAGAACATTGGTCAGTGCTGGAATTGCCACGTTTGGTAATAATAAGGATAACTACTGTCTAGCCTCAACCGTAAGTGGAAATCCTAAAAGGAAACTATACCTCTGCCTGCGTAGATTTACACATAAAAAAGCTAAACATAGAAAGCTTTACAAGTGAAAAATTAATCTTTTAGAAACAAGTGAAAATTTCAGTTAGTGTAGTTAGGGAAATGGTCTATCTTCTGATTCTCTGAATTAATGTTCTAGGACCCACTGATTATCCCTTAAAAGTCTCAAATCATCTCTCTGAAACATCCGCCTCTTGATTTAGAGCCCTGACTAATTTCGGGAAATCATTAGTCTTTTTTCTTATAAAATTGCTCAAAGTTCACATTAAGAAATAAATCTTTTTCAATAGATTCTACAAAAGGCTTTGCTTCATTCCATTAATTTTGGCAAAACATTGGTTGCTTGGTTTATACGTCAATGAGAATTTCTCCATTTTGTGGCAGCTTCGTCTTGTTCAGACCTAGAAACTCCCGAGCCACCTACCTACCTGTGTTCTCCATTCCTAATGCTTTGTCTCTGCATCTGGCTTTGACAGCAAGAGTCACTTCCTGATCAGAGTCCAAGTTCAAAATTCATTACTTCTGTTCAGTGCCAAAAATACGGAGTGACACTATTAAATATCACACAGGCGCTAGAAGCCCAGAGAACAGTTATCAAGTGTTTTACTATCTGATAGCTAACAGACTTTATGATGTACCTAAAGTACTAAAAGTAATTGAAGGGAAATGAAAAAAATACATATATTTTATTTAGAACTCATAAGAGACTATATGGTGCACTATGTAAATTCTTACATGTTAACTCATTTAACTTTGGCATTCCTATTAAAGAGTTATTGTTAAGACTGCTTCACCAAAGAAGAAACCAAGGGCCAAAATGGATAATCCAGCCTTCTGAATAACGCTTTGCTTGTATGTAGTATACTTGGCATGTGAAACGAGTATAGCTCCACACTTTAAGCCACCTTCCTAGTAGATGCCATCACTACCTTTTAAATCAAATATGATAGAGAGTTTTATATAATTTATTTATTTTTAATTTACTCGTGTGTAGTGTACACATTAATTGTGCATTTACCAAGTGCTCAGTGGTAGTAGGTTGCAGTATGTTTCTAGAACATAAAAGCACTCACTGGGCTAGTACTTTGAGAATAGACAGACCAAGACAAGGATAGAAGCAAGAATATCCGTTAGAAGATGGTAATAATCCAGGGAGGAGATGATGAGGCTAGGTCCAGTGTGGTAACATTGCACTTCCGTGGTGGTGAGATGTGATCAAGTCCATGGAGATAGCTAGCTAGCTAGATGCCTTAGGCCTGAGATACTGGAAAGATGGAATTCATCTACTGAGTTTAGGGAAGACTGGGAAAGTAGACATGGGTAGGTGGAGATCAGGGTGTTGGATTTCTATATCCATCGTTTGGGATCCTCATTAGACATCGAGGTGAGGATATCCACCAACCAGTTGGGTTACGAGGTGAGTTCAGAGGAGGTCCACGATAGAAGTACATATTTGGAAATCATCAGCTTACAAAATAGAGACTAGCTGAGATTTCATGGGCAGTAAGAGTAGACAGAGAAGAAACCTGAGGCCTTAGCCCCAAGGTAGTGATATTTAGAGTTTGAAAAGATGAGGAGAAAGTAACGAAAGAGGCTGCTAGAGCTGATAACTCAAATTTTTTTAAATTGGCATTGTTATGCCTTCTCAGTTATGAATTCCTTTTTTTCGACTTCTGTTACTCTTAGAATTTCCAAGTACTTTCTGTTAACATAAATGTTTTCTTAGATGTCAGACAGGATTCTGTGTATCACCTTTTGGTGTATTCCATGGTAAGATGAAGATAAATATAAAATAAAATCTCTTACTATAGTAGTCTTGTGATACTATAATAGTGCATTTGGATTATGACATCAGAAACAATGCATGTGAAATCCAAAACACAGTTAATTAATTTAAAAGTCATAATTTAGACATCTTTGATGATTACTACTTTTAACCAGTTGTCCACTCACACTAACTAAATTAGAGCTTTTTACTTCATTGCCTATTGTTAATAGTTACAATATATTAAAATGATGACATATCACTATTTCTTTTATCTGACAAACTACCTTTTAACCATAAAATCTTAAATGGAAAATGTTAAAAAAAAAATAAGGCATCAGTACAACTACTTTAATTTTAAAATTTTTTCAGGAAAATAGTTTTCATCTGCTGAATGTAAGCAAGTCTGATTTGAAAATAAAAACTTACTTAAATTATCAAAGATAGAAAATTTACTGTATGTTCTTTTACTAGTAATACATATGAAGAACTTTCTTTTAACCTTTTTCTAATAAAAAATTGTTACAGTTTTTGTGACAACACATGGAGAACTGGAATTATTTTTTAAATATTTTTATTGAAGTAGAGTTGATATCCAATGTGTTAGTTTCAGGTGACAGCCAAGAGATTCATATATATATTTATATGATTTATATAAAAAATATATATTTAATTTATATATATGTAATTTTTTCCCATTATAGGTTTTTCAGATTCTTTTCCATTATAGGTTATTACAAGATAGAATAAGTTCCCTGTGCTATCACTGATTTTGAATTAAAAACTTGTCAAGACCCTGAGAAAGCATTATTAAATAATGATGGCCTGAGCCATTCTACATTCAGACTGTGTGTCATGTTGTGCCATGACCACAGAGAGATAGGATGAACTAAGAGTCCCCTAACTCACTCCTTCATCTTCTCCATTTCACACAACTAGGATAAAGTACCGCAGATTAACGAGTGTCCCGTATGAAATGTATAAAGGATGTCCATCAGGAAGACTGTCTTAACGTATCTCAACGGCCCTAAAACAGAGTGGTTTTTGTAGGAAAGTCACATTATTTATGGAAAAAACTCATCAAGTTCTGTTGATTTTACTATCTGTAGTGTGACTGGAGATTATTTACTTCAAGTATTCACTTGAAGAGAAATGTTCCCGACAGCACTTTGTATGTACCACAAATACCATGTATATTGTCATACGTTACATTATGTTTCATCATGTTATGCCATGTTGTATCGTGTTGTATATGCTACATGGTATTATATTATAATCAGATGCTCAAGATTAATGCTATCATTACTTTAATTATGGGTATCTTTGAAGCAATGACTCCCTGTCATTTATATATTTATTTACTTATAGTCTTGCATGGTGCCAATTATGTCATAGGCAAGAGCTCAATTTGTTGTTAAGTGAGCAAATGTATGAGTAAAAACTAGGTCTTATTGTACAGTTGATTTGACATCAATTCAGCTATTATATGTATAGAGTGCTGATAAGTTCATCTTAACCATCTAAACACAAAGGATGTGACTCTCATTTGAAAAACATCATGTCAGTGCTAGAAATGGAACTGCCAAGTTCTATTCTGGTAACTGTTAGAGGAAATCTCAAGTTTCTGTAGGGCCAAGCCTGAAACAGAGTATGAATTATTTATTTTAGATACATTACTTTCAATAACATGCCATGTGATACCTCTTCTGCGTTAAACAACTGCATATTTCTGTCCCAAGTACTAAATGTTGATCATGGACCTTCTCAGAAGGCCCCCTTTCTTCCTCCTTTCCTAGATCTTTGACACCTCAATGTCACAATGTCTACAAGCAAACCTGAAAATACAGCTAGCTCTCCTTTCGTATGAGTTTTCTATCATTGGAACACTTGGCCATGCAGAAAGTCATTGACAAAAATGAACTACAGGCTCCTATTTTTATAGCTGTAGCTGATTGAGTTTACAGTATTAAAAAAAAAAAAAAAACTTCAGTTTATGTTCAGTTAATTTGTCTATTAGACGAGGTTCATGTCAAAGTAGAAATCTGGGTTTGTTACCCTACAAAGTAAAGTAAAAGCAATTAGGTCACATCATAAACAGAGTATCCCTGTATTCAGAAAGGTGGTTTAGAAAATCTAATATGAATAGTCTCATGACTGTGTTACTCTTACTATCATTACTTTTTCTCTAATAGAGCTTTAGAAATGTACTATGTAGGGGTACCTACTTATCCTTACCCAGTCTTGTGGGGGGGAAAAATGCCGTGTAGCATTTAGAAACTAAGTTTTTTGTAAAATAGCAACTTCAAGAGACTTCACACTCCTTTGGAAGCCATCAAAAGGAGTATCTGAATTTCTTATGCAAAGTTAAATTTATGTGGAGCAATATTAGAAATAACAGAAACAGCAGCATGAGACTTAAGACTTAAGGATACAAACATTCATAAAACTTTAAAATATCTTCTCAATTTTTACAACTTTTTGTAAAGAAAATTATATGTAGATTTTTTTATAAACCTCATTTATAAAACTATCCTAGCTTTACAAGATAATGCCATTCTTACGAAAGTCATTCTAAATTGAAGTGTTACATTGTGTGATAGTGGTGGTAAACACTATTTACATGGACTTATACCCTGATTAACCCTAACTGGTAATATTTAAGCACACTTCTTGTTAGCTGACATACTACGATTATGTACTTTCACTAAAACAAACATGCCTGATAGCCCAGTATTTTTTTTTTGCCTTGCAGAATCCTTTTTCTGAGCCATAATATTACATATGCATGATATGTTAATGGTCTCTTTTCATGGAAATTGATGAAGTGTATATTCAGAAAGGATAAGTGTCTTAACATCAAGCAGTTCAGAATTACTGTGTTTAGCAAGAGAAATGAGCAATGATCCTTATTTTATTTTCAAGATCAATATGAAAAGCTTTGAAATTTGCATTTAGTTTTTATAAATATACTTAACAGCATGTACAAGGGGAATTATTATTGTAAGGATGCATTTTGAAGGATGACTTTTCAAAAAATGATGATATAGAATGGCAGGTAGCTACCACAACGGCCTGACACCATAATGTTATTTTTACCAGCAGTGTAAATCAAAAATTCACTCAACATTTGCTTACTTTTTGACATCTTGCCAACAGCAGGTTAGGCTGAATTTTTTTTTTTTTTTTTTTTTTCACTGAAAAACTAAAACGGAATATGTTGTGTCACTGTGCTCAGGGAAGGCACAGTCTCTGGGATGACTCCTGTAGGCTGAGAAAAGAAGGGGAAAGGCTCATTCGAATGAGCTTTATGGATTGAAATTTTGATTGATTGGTTGATTTTAAATGAGGGTGACTGATTTATTCATGCCTTTTAGATGACCTTTAGACACAAAATAGTTTCAAAAAGTCATTTCTCCTCCTGCATCAAGCAGATGATGCAGGCACCAGGGGTTTCTGTATGTTGGGATGCTCTGGGTGGCAGGCTGGCAGAGAAGAGGGCACGCTTGGCAGCCAGGTGGGCCTCCAGCTGCACTCCTGACTGTGTCTCACTCCCTTTAGAAGAACAAGTCTTTAGGGAAGAAAGAAGGATTTTGACGTGGAACCCGAATGTCACATCAAATGTTTCCAAATTTACTGGGGAAGAGGCATATACCGGCAACTCATGTCTAAGATATTTGAGAATTGAAGCATAAGAACATGATTTGAAATTTTTCCATTTGGAATAAAACTAAACTTGGTATGCTTTTGGTGAGTTGTATTTGTTTCATTTTAGCAACACGTGTTCTGGAAATGAACTTCAGTCATACTTATTCCTCTTTCAAACTCTGAAAAATAGCACGGTCCCTCCCACCGTGATTCTGCGTGAAGTCCTGTGGTGACAGACGTCTAGCATGTCGGACTCAAGGACTCTGTGCCTGTCTTAATTCAGCCCCTCAACCGAAGAAAACTTCATGCATTCTTTCCCCCTCCCTCTGGGTGTCTAGGGACCTGTGTGTCTGTGTTTGCATGAGTGAGTAGAAATTTAGCAGAGTATTTCCCTGCGTCCCAATTGCATTTATGAAATCATCTCCAAGGCTGAGACTGTCAGTGAACAGGATGGCCATTCTTGAGCTGATTAGAAAATGATTTTACTTGATATCCATTTTACTTGAAAATATGTTTATCTGTAGTAGATGAAGAAATGAGGAAATGCTCAAAGCATTACGTTTTGCTCAAATCATCACATTCAGTTGATATAAATCCTAAATATCAATTTAGTAAATGCCAAATCATTGCATTCAGTTCTGCCTTCTGTCTCTTGATTTTCTTCTTTTTAATAAATGAATAAATGTGAATAGATAATCATATGGACACAGTGTGATATTGTTTAAAAGTATTTCAGTTGGTTTCTTTGGAAAAATGCTTAAGGAGGAAAAGAAACATTTTCCCTGTTTGATACTGAATCTCCAATTCCCGTCATTGTGTCTGGCTCATAAAAGGGTTTTTCTGCTTTGTTTTAATTTTTTTTTTTTCATTTTAAAGTGCATTGTTAGTGAATGAGAGGAAAAGAAGTTAGAGGAATTTTTGTGTTACATTATAGATAACACCAAATAGAAATTTTGGAACAGAACTTCGTAAATGCTGCAGATTTTATTGAGTCTTTATAAAAGAAAAAAATGGAGATCAGTCTTTATTAAATAGAGGAATCCGTTATGAGAACACAGATTGAAGTCTGGAGTGTCTTCTGATGCAAAACTGTTTACATTTAAGAAACAATTTAAATTAGATAGATGAGGAATATAAAATTTGTAATGCAGTAAAAGTAAATGAGTGTAAGAAAATGCAATTTGCATAAAGAATTAAGAAACTAAATTTGTCAATGGACCATAGATATCAACAATAGATGAATTCTTGTACTTTCGTAGGGCTCATGGCTTCTACTTATTAGCTCTAAAGGACCATAAAAGAAGGAATAACTCATTTGGCAGGTCAATATTAGGATTTTATTGATCTCGTGATGTCATTTCGTGGATCTCCAAAACTGTTCTTATATGTTCTGTACATGAATCTTGGAAGAATATGCATTTACTGTCAACATTAGTTATTTTAAAGGTAAAATTATATTTTATGCATAGTTTTCTTCTTTTCCCTTAGCCTGCTATATTAATTTCCTAAGGCTGCCATTACAAATGATAACAAACTCAGTGCCTTAAGAAAATAGGAATTTATTCTCTCACAGTTCAAGAGACCAGAGTCCCAAGTCATGATGCCAGCATGACTGGTTCCCTCTGGAGTCTCTTGAGGAAAAACCTCCTACTTGCCTGCCTCTTTATGAGCTTCTGGTGGTTTCCAGCCATCTTTGGCATTCCTTGGCTTCAGGCAGCATAACCCCAAACTCTGCCTCTTACATAGTAAAATACACCTCAGAGATTTAAGACTTTGGCTCAAAACATCATTGTGAATACAGCATTCCTTTTGTAGGGGAGTATATGTTACTTTAAAAAGAGGTGATAAACTGATACGTTTATAAATTTTTATTAATTCAATTTAATTAATTCAATTCAAAAATTAGTTCAAAAATAAGAAACTTAAGTTTTTATTGTCATTTTGTTGTTTAGTATAACTTCATGTTTATAGTCAGAAAAGTTTATAGATAATGCAATCCTATAAGTGCTTCATTTCACCTTTATATAAATACATATTAAATCTAAATGATGCTTCCTTATTTTGGTATTGTAGAGTTTGTCAGGATTACATGTAGTAATACATATAGGTGAATCTTGCTTATAAAATCCTAATTTATGGATGATGACTGTTATTGTATATGCTTTTTGATAATAAGCATTTAGAATTTGAGAATATAACTGCATCTCATACCACCTTAATGTAATTCAGTTTTTCAGTCTTTTCTTGTTTCATACTCTAGTTTCAAATCCTAGAATATTTACTGATATCTTATTTTATGATGACAAGGATGCAGACAATTATATTGCATTTCCAGGCAAATGTCTGTACCAGAACACAAGATAAATATAGAAATTAAGTAAAAACTATATCTTACTCTACCAAATTGAAAACTTTGTTTACACTTGGAAAGCAAAATGAAGATTTGATGTACTAGTGTAGGAAATAATTTCCTTCATTTCTGAAAGGGGTTTGCTTACAGCATATATTCACTCATTCTGTCAGATAGTTGGTTAACAAACATCTTTTAGCTGCTCCCCGTGCGTCAAGCATCCACATCAGTATATTTACTGCATATTGCCCAAGCTTTTCACATCTGTTATGCAGAGCGATCCAGATAATTTCATGCACTTCATAATTTCATGCACTTCATCTTTTGAATTTGATGTTGAATACTATCATTCAACTTATCAAGTATAATTGTCAACACCGCTCTTAAATAAATACTGTCAACTGGATATTTACTAGGCTGACTCACCAGGCAACTGTCTCTAGATATATTATCCATCTTTAATACATATTATACTAACTTTGTACCCGAGTTTAACAGCTGTTAAGTAATTTCTTAATATTATGTTTCACATGGTGATTTTAATTTGAAATCAAAAGCTCTTGTACGTTAGAGGTTTGGAGTTTGTTTTGCTTTGTCTTGTTTTTACTGTTCAGTGGATAAAGATTCTAGAAGGACAAAAGTACTTTACTACCCTGATGAAAAGGTAAATCAAACTCTAATTTCTAGCTCCCAATCAGAAAGCTATGGCTATTTGACACATCATCAGGCATGGGTAATTTTTGGAGAATTCAACAGAAAGTTGCATTTCAAGACATTCTTGATCACTGATAATCTATATGTGCAATTTAACAATGTGTATGCCCTATATAAGCACAGTGGTGTTGTTTGGATTGGCTCTTTAAAACAAAGTATATACCCTTTTGCCGTCTGCAGGCAAAAAACTATAGAATATCTATGATGATAGCTTAAAAAAACAGGGCTTTATTATGAAAGGAAAATGAAGGAGGGAGTATCTGAAATATACCTATGGAAACAAACTGAAATTGGCTTTTCAAAAACATGCTATGTTGTTATGGAAGCCATGTCACAGAAAAATGCTTAGAGGAAATCTGAATCAGCATGAAATGAGATATTTTGAGGGTTATCGAACAACATTCATTTTCATGGAAGTAGGACAAGGTTGTTCAGCACAGGTGTCTGTGTAATTGTGATGCATTAGCAAAATTAGCTGTGTTCAGTGGTCCTTCCACTAGGTTTGCCACCTGTATGTGAAATTGTCTGCTGTTAGTACAAACAGATCTAATGTGAAACATGTACTGTAGAATTAAGTTCAAAACCTATCTGTGGCTATATTGCCTTCTTTTGTTAAGTAAAATATTTTTTTCTACATTGTCTTTATTTTTTTTTCTTATTTCTGAGAAAAAACAAACTTAGGAAAATGAGCACAATGTGCTAAACTCCGAACTTCCTGGGAGGTCCGGCAGTATTCATGTAGTTGTTTTTTTACATGTAATGTATCTTTTTCTATGTCTGCTTTCAAGATTTTCTTTTTAACTTTGTTTTTTCCGCATAACTCTGATGTGACTTGGTGTAATCCTATTTGGTTTTTTCCAGCTTAGTGTTGATTGAACTTTTTAGATTTTTCTGGTTGAGGTATTTAAATTTTTTTTTTAATTTAGGAATGTTCCAATCATCATTTCTTCAACTTTTTGTGTTGCCCAATTTGCACTTTTTAGCCTGTTCCTGGTACTATAATTACATGTGCATTAAGTCACTTGATATTGTCTTACATGTCAAAATTTCTGCTTATTATTATTATTTTAAATCCACTGTCACTCTTACACACCTGGTGTGCTAATTCCAATAGATGGGTTAACTCATGGTGGGTTATTATGGATTGTTTTTCCTTATTCTTTTGGTTATGAGTCAACTTTTCCTTCTTAATATGTTCATGTAGCAAATTACTTTAAAAAATATCAGATATCTTAGATACAAATTATTACATATAAAATAAATAATTGGGCCCTACTGTATAGCACAGGGAACTATATTCAATATCTTGTAACTTATAATGAAAATATGAAAAAGAATATAGACATACATAACTGAATCACTATTCTGTGCACCAGAAACTAACAGGACATTGTAAATCAATTATACTTCGATTAAAAAATATCATATATCTTGATAGCCATCATAGGTAATGTGTAAGAATTATTTAAATTTCTACAAAAATCTTGGAAGAACCATGTTTCCTTAGTTATGTTACAAGAACACACAGAAAATGATTAATGACATTTATCTGTTTTTTTCCTCTCTCTATGAAGATCTTCACAAAATATGGAAGCATTTTAATTGCATTTTTATAATGTTGTATATAAGCCCTGCTGGCCAGAATTCTTAGGATGTATAAAGATAAAGAAACCTTTTGTCCCTAAAAAAGAGGAGGAGTGGGGACATTATTATTCAATGATACTCTCATAATGATCTATCCAGGGGTTAGGAGGATTAACCCCTATCCCCACACTCACCTCCACCCAGCCCTGCCACTCACACATACAGCTCCCGTCCACACCTGTGCTGCTGCAAATATATATCATCTATGTATACATGTATACACATTCATATGTACTTCCATTATACACATACTCAATATATAAAAATATACATAAATATACTTTGAAAATTCCAGGTGCAAACTGTGCACACAAAGAAAGCAAAAAGAAAACTTATTTGGTCAAGGACGTTATCCTATAATTTCTTATAAATTGCCACAAAAGGACACATGTTAAATGTCAAGTATGAGTAGCAGAAATAAGTAAGAAAAAAACCCTATAGTATATTGTGAGAACAATTCTGAGTTTATAATTTTAGATATAGCAAGTATATTGAAGTTAAGCTTGATATTAGCTTACTGAATGTGAGACATTCAAATAAGTATTCTACATGAAATAGTTATCGATTGTGGCATTACTGTAGTTTAAATACAACTTAAAACACTGTAATGCATCACATTACCATTAGGAAGGAATAAGGCAACATTGACTTCAATTATCACAATTAATATACTAATTGGATTACTCAAAGCAAAATTTATATTGAGATTTTTAAAAATGTGTGTTATCTTAATATGATATTATATGTTAAAATAGATTAATCTTTCTTTTCTGTCTGATTTTCATAATGATAAAAATAAATATCAGATTGTTCTTGGTATACGTTCTAGACAATATAAGAATTCAGCTTACACTTGTATTCCTACCATAGTTCTGTTACGTGGCATTACATATATTTTGTTAAGTAAAAAGAGAATCATAATATGTCCAAAATTTATAAAGTCAGTTCATTCCTTACAATTAAGGCAGAAACTTAGTTGAACAACTGAGTTTTTCTCAGGACTGAAATGCCAAGAGATACTTGCTTTACTCAAGTTAGAAAGAAAATATTATACTTAACTGCTTTAGTTTAAGGTATCAACATGGCATAATTTTAAAATGTAAATTTTCAATAATCATAATATCTGTAATTATTAGTCACAACTGAGACATTGAATCATAAATGGCTATTTCATTTTCTTGTCATTTTTGAAAACTTCATAATGCTTTGAAGTTGCCTGTGCAGTGTCATTTTAAGCAAATAGCTTTAATTATGAGCAATACTTTAAAATTCTTAAAAAAAAAAACAAACCCAGTATATTAGCTCACTGAACCATGAAAATGTACCAGGAAAATTATTAGCTAGAATTTAAGCAATAAAAGGGGGAAAAAAAGACTCTCTTCAACATATGTCATGGCAGTGAAGTGGCTGTTTATGGTATAAGTGAAATTTGAAGAAGGAATTCTAGAAAATTAACATTCATAAGATTAAGTATAATCATATCAATTTTCTCTCAATGCTTTTTCCTTTGGGGAAAATAGATGCTGTAACAAAATCTTTAAAATATATGAACTGTGTTAGAATAAGGCTTGGTTTTGTATTTTTTTATTTTAAAGGCAGATGCTTTTCTCGAGGAAGGAATAGATTGTTGATTTATTAAGACACACTAAGCAATAACTGTCAAATATGCCATCTGAAATTAATTTAATTAAATACTTGACTCATTAATTTTATAACTTGTCATTTTGAGTAGACATGAAACCCATCCAATATTCTTAATTGAAGAGTCATATCAAGCCACTCCAAGGATAATTTGGACTGAACAAATCTGCCCTGTATGACCTAGAATTAAATATAATCCAGTAAGGCAGAAATTTCTTATTTTTAAGGATACTTTATCTTGCACAATAATCTAAATCAATACTGTGAATAATTTTTCTAAAAGTGATATTTTAGTTTCTGTATGTATATAAGGTAGAGAAAGTGAGCGCTGAGCTATTCTTAGACATTAAATTTATCCTTAGAATTGATTGCTGCAAAGTAATTAGTATTCCTAGGACCCATATTGATAATTAAGATGGTCAAATTTAATATTTCTGATGTGATTCTTTAAAAACTGTATGCGAAATACTTCTCTTATTCTAGACATCTTCTTTTCCAATAACTCTTGGTATTCTTGAAGCTACTGATCATTATCATAGGATGTCTACTGAGAGAAATGAAAGCTCATTGATATTGTAATATTCAAACCACAGAACTTTCAATTAGAAACTCCCATCATTAATAATGGTTATGTATATTGAATATTTTTTTATTTCAGTTTTGTTCACTAATTCATACATTAGCAAATATTTATTGAATACCTGTTGCATATTGATAATTATAAGTGCCAAAATTAATGTGTCCACTGTATAAAACACATATGAAGTAATTCTCTTATTCCAGGCATCTTCTCCCCAAAATATTTTTACATATGTGGCAATTAATGCTGTCTGTCAATGCCATTTACAGCCCGACAGCCTGATAGTTCCAGTGTAGTTGTATTTCTTACGTGGAGGTTGTGTCTAAAAGTGTTCAGAAGATCCATGTCCAAGATATTCCAGAGAATGTCCGACTGTCCAAAAGATTCAGGCAGAAACAGTTTGACCTTTTCTGATTGAGCATTGAGCATAGCACCACCTTTGCCCATACTCAGTTGGTTGAAGTGGTCACAAGCTAACCCAGATAAATTTAAAAAAAAAAAAGAGGAACTAGATACCACGTTTACTGGGGAGAGAGAAGTTCCCAGTGTAGAAAGAAGATCATACAGGATGGGGAATATGGTTGAAGCCATCTTTGGAAAATGCAGTCAGCCACCTGAATACAACAAATTTGAAACCAGTATATAAGAAGAGTTGTTTGTGAAAGTCTGTGGCATACTTCTTATCAATTGACTAGACAGAATGGGAGAGATGGGGCATAGACAAGAGCATATCAGGTGACACAGTTGTTTGTTAAAACAGGAAATGCTAGAATTCAAATGATCAGCATCAGTTCATAAATAACTCTCCTGGTTGTTCATGGTGATGGGAGGGCTTTATATGAACTTGACAAGTTTGCAAAGAATGACTCCAATTTGACTATTGTTTCAAGTTTTTAAGACTTAAGTAACTGGGGAATTTTGATGGACATGAAATAATTTAAAAGTCTTCAGATCACATTAGAAAAGCATAAAAGGGGGAAAAGTTAGCATGCAGAGATATTTCAATTATACTTTAAAAAAAAAAAGACATTGATAATGTGTCCATTACCACAGTCAGCAATTGTCTTTGAAACCAGAGATTATGGGGACAGTACTGGTGAAATTCCAGTTTTAACCAAACAGACTGAGAAAATGCATACATCGTCAACAAAAAAAGAAAGAAAATTGACCTTGGAGAATAATGACTTTACAGCAAGAAAAAATTATATTAATTATTAGATCAATGTTTGTCTAATGCAGATACGAGAACTATTAACTTTTTTTTTCAAAAAGCACAATTTTAATTTTAACCTATTGATTGCATTTATTATTAATGCTTGATTATATAGTCAATCTAAATAAAAGCTAGATTAAAGAGATCTAAACTGAAATCTTTATCCCTAACAAAACAAAATATTATAGATAATATAAATACTTGAATGTGGGGCATATAAAGTAAAGACAACATATATAAATGGAGGAAGAAGATACACAAGCAAGACAAAGTGATACTTGCTCTGAGTCTCTTGCAGACTCACAGCCATTAAATATTGGACCTCCTAAAACTGGATAAAGCACCGAATGCTTTTCCAAAAGGAACATGGTTTGTTACCTATCTTCCGTGAGGTTTCCTACAAAATAGGCTCTGAGAAGATTTCCTTACAAAAATTAACTGTTTCCAAACAACACCAGGAACGGATTGCAAGAAAAAAGATTGAGCAGAGAACGAACCATTTTGGTTTGCTTGCGACCGTCCTGGTTTTAGCACTGAGAGGCTCTCATTCCAATAATACTCTATGTCTAAGCCAAATTTGGACAGGATCAGCCAATTCTGTGTGGAACTCGAGAACTGGCATGGCCCTCAGCTGTGGCAAGGAGACCCTGATTTACAGTGACTGGCCATTGGATGCACACTGTGTCTCTAGAAGAGGTATGACTTTGGTTGAGGAAATCCCTTCTGAGGAGAGCAATTTTCTAATATCTCAAAGAGTTCAAGCTCAACTTGATTACCACTGATATCACAAATATCACTCCCTTCAACCTGATTTTCTCCTTAACCTGGAGAATAGCACTCTGCAACCGCTTCCTCCCGTTGTCTCACCCTCCCCATCCTAAAACCTTCACAAAAGCCCATGCATTTTGTTTCCTAAATATCGTTCAAATACATGTCATTATCCTTTCCTTTCCTTTCTTATCTTTTCCTTTCTCTCCTTCTCTTAACATACACTGGGATACAAGGAAGCTGTGCCTTTTTGAAATCACTGCTAAGTTTGTGCACTATAATATTATAATGATTTTTAAGATTTTCTTTGGAGTTTCATAATACATGAGACTGTAAAAGAGTAGTAGATAATAATTCTTGGGGTTGATCTGCATGTATATATTATCCACCATGTTCATTTTATTATTTCCATTTGATTCCAATGAAATCTTCTCCTTTCTGGTGAGCCTGAGTCAGTGGAAACAGAAACAAACACTAAATCCTGACCGGGACATAAAGGTTAAAATTCATACCTACCAAAGGGAAAGAGAGAAGAAAAGAAATCCTTTGTGAGGGAGGAATATAGGACACCTGGCTAGAAGCCAGCTCAACACTGCAAATGGCCCTGTTTTTGGCAAGGAGAACCATTGGCCAACAGAGATCAGCCTTTTGACCTTCTGACCATCTGGATGTGAACAATATATCATTCCTTTCATGATTTTGCTTTCCTCTGTTCTTGTGACTAAACAGCCCATTTGCACAGTTACTCTGTAGTCGAAAAGACCTCACTCAGCACTGTTGAGCCCTTAGAATTGAAAATGAGAGAACTGACAATGTGGGGGTATCACTAAGGAAAAACCTTTAATCATGATAATGGATTTAAAACTACTTTAAAATTGCTCACTTAGCTAGGATAGCAGTAAACATCACATTTGTTGCAACGAGGTTAAGCCAGTGATAATAAAATTGTAATACTTAGCAAAACATCTTCCATTTTGAAATCAGAGAGAGAGAGAATACTAACACATTAGAAATGCAGCCAGTTAAATGGAAATAAATGTTAGGAAATAAAACAGAATAAAACAAAAAATTCTGCCTATTTTGAAAATTAGAAAAAGAATAAATGGTTTCATCTACTTTAGTTTTTTAATTATAAGTTTTCCAAGTGATAATCTTGGTTAGCAATTTGTCAGGTGGATCAATTGATAATTATTCAAGTAAGTTTGTACTTTCCTGCTTACATATGACTTTGAAAACATATAATTAAGTCCTTGAGCTTCTTTATTTACATTTCCCTTTCTCCCTGTAATAAAATGATACTTCTGCGCAAAAAGCACTAAGGCAGTTACCTAGAGAAAAGCCAAAGAGCTTGACTCCCTCTGAGTGCTATCCATTTTCTTCTTGGGTGAGTTTCCACCATCTGGATTTCCATAGATCTTAAAATACTTGAAAAATATGTGGGTGCTCATATGGCAGTCTTCACATAATAAGCATTTGTTTTCCTTTTATTTGTTTTCTTTTTATTTCCTTGCCTCATGCAGTGTCATTGGTCTACAAAGCCCCATGGGTATGCTATTTCCAGAAAAGTAGAAAGCCTGAACAGATCAAAAAAATAAAAGATAGATTCAGTCAGTAATCAAAAACTTCCTGACAGAGAGAAACCCAGGAACAGAAGCCATCATAGGTGAATTTTACCAAATATTCAAAGAAGAATTAATACCCGAACTCCTAGAATGCAGCAAAAACAGTAAGAAGAGGGACATTTAAATGGTAAAATACCTGTGTGTAAAAAGAAAAATCATCTCAAACGACCTACCTGATTTTTTACCTAAAGGAACCAGAAGAAGAAAAACCAAGGTCAAAGTTAGCAGAAGGAAAAGGAATAATTAAGAATAGAGCAAAAATAAATCAAATAGAGAGTAAAAATAATACAAATAATCAACAATACTAAGAGTTATTTTTTTAAATGATAAATGATCCAGTAATTCTAGTGACCAAGTTGATCCAGATGAATTAAAGATGGTGATGCTTATTTTTTCTCAAGTTGCCTCGAAGGTTAATTAAATTATTCCGTGAGTATTAGTAATTGTGGGCAGAGACCATGCCCCCATAGCATTTAGATTTCCTATATTGTTACAAATTGCATGGGAGGGGAGACCTATGAAATTAATAACAAATTTGTCCTTGCCTTATAGAATGTTTTATTTCAATAGGCCGATGTAACAGATGTGTGAAACATTCTCAATTCAATTGTACAGGAACATAATATATTTAAATTTTTCCTAATTAATGATAACTATGTTTTTTAATTTTACCCCAGCCCCATTTTTGATTGTTACAGAGTTACTAATCAAGTTATCAGTTAATAGTATCTTGGCCTATCTTGATAATTCTACTCAAACCCAGTGATTTGTATCCGAAACAGCCCTTAATTCTATACACTTAAAAGTCAGTTATCAGTCTTACCTAGTGATTACCGTTAGTCATTTACTAGTTCACTGCTTTCCCTTTGGTGAATTCCATTATTTCAATAGGTCACAATGGCCCATATTATACTTTTAGTAAGACTGAAAACTGTATCCCTAGACTCCCTTGTAGGTAGGATTCTGGGTTCAGTACAGACTCCATCAGTGAGGTATCTTTCTGTGAAATCTGGGAGATAACATTGAGACAGAGTTTGTCTTTCTCTGGTGGTCTGGCCAACATGGATATTAGCAGTTGCAGTGTTCTGCTTTCGTCAACCTGTTTACCAGCTTTAATGACAATGGCATTGATACTCAAAGCTCAGTGCGTGCTCCATTCCATCCATCAACATGATCCCAGTGATTTTGTTAAGTCTAACTTATTTATTAAATCTTTTCTGGCATATGTACAAGTGTATCCTGAGAATTACCTTAAAAAAACCTTTCATAAAATCTGTGTATTTATAACACACTTCACTGGATTCAATCTTTTTATTTTTAAAAGTATATTTATTATATATGATTTTCAATTCTTACCAAAATCTTAAAGAAGTGTTGGCAAGTGTATTTAATATTCAATTGACAATTAAATAAACTGAGGCAGAATAATTTATATGACCTCCTTAAACTAACTTGAATGCTTATTAAAGTGTTTCTTCTGCTAAGCTTCAAAGTCTTTCTGAAATATCATAGCATTAAGTCAATTGTAGTTGTTTAAGCCCATCTTTTTTATTCCTTACTGAAGATCATGACTACTTTCTTCTAAGTCTAAAATTAAGCTACAGAAATGGTCTCGAACTAAATATGTATTCATACTATGTGGCTTCTAGAACTTTGTTCTTTTAGTACAAGGTCAAGGGCACTAGTATTTTCCTTAGTTTTCTTACTAATTGCGCATCTGTGTTTTTTTTGAGAAGAATCTCTACATTTTTATATTAGTTTAACATATTAAAGATTTAATTTTTATTTTACTATTTTATTAAATATAATTAGAATTTTTGTACTTTTTATACCATATGGCCTTGGTTAAATATCTCTAGCTTTAATGCTGGACCTTGTAATTATTTGTAAATTCAATGGACACTTTAAAATCATATATATCATTTATATATATAAATAAATTCTCTTCACTGTCTTTTATAAGGAGTAAGATATAAAACACATAACTAGTATATAGTGTGTATAACATCTCTTTCTTCTGGAGCATGAATAGTCACCTCAAATGTAATGATATTAATGTATAAAATCTGTAGAAACTCTTTGTTTATTTTGTTCTATCTGATTTTAAAAGAAATTCAAAAGGAATGCGGATTTACAAATGAATGGGATTATAATTTGAGGTTGAAAGTTTATTTTTGTTCTGGTTTAGATCTTGAGCAAAGCAATAAATTAATTTTTGTCTTATATATCAGCAAATAATTAACAGATAACATTTATCAACCTCTTTCAATAATGTTAAGCATCGGTCTAAGTGCTTTACATATACCAATTTAACTAAGGTTCATATCAACCCCTTAAATTCAATCGTATGCGGTTCTCTACAGATAAGAAAATGGAAGCACTTACAAGTTAAGTAGTTTTCCAAAGCCAGTGAACTAAGAGAGCTGAGATGTAAGCCCCTACACTCTGTCCTGCTGGGACTGATGACTTCCATGACCTTACGGGTTGGAGTTGGTAGGCTGTTGATTATGGCTTTGCATCATGGGTACCATACCTCACCTTGAAGTGTGTGCTTTCAACCATCTTTTTCCCTGCTTGTGGCGTAATTTATACCTTTAACATGCTATCCTAATTATCTGATAATACGGTTCTTGATGGGAAGTAACACATGTACTTCAATGTACTCTCCTAAGATTGGGAATTAATCTTTACTGATCTTACATTTTAGGTCATTGATTTTTTGGTGACCAATATTATAACTTGATAATGGGACCTAAGGCCATGTTTAGGGATACCATTGCTTGCCAAAAATTCAGTCTTCCATATGTACAGACTAACAAATTAAAAAAAAAATTCTTACATTTAAACATTGAATAGAAGAAAATGTGTTAAGGATTGTTAGAAACAAGTTTTAATGAGAACTCTAATCTTACAGATACGGTGACATAGGCTCCACAGTGCAGCTTTGCTGAAACGGCTTCTGTCTCTCTTGATATAAAGTACTTAACATAATAAGTTTTACTCTACTACATGGAAAATGATAGGATGTAAATTTACAGTTATTTTTTATTTGATGCTTACAGAACGTTTTAGCATTGACAAGTTGAAGTTTATTTCAAATAAATTTGGAAATTAGAGCTGATTTACTGGAGCCGTATATTGTGAATTACATAGGCAATATATTTCAAGATATAGATCTGTATTGCCATTGCAATATAGAAACAGATTGCTTATTTTACCATGGCAGGATTATTTTGCTTTAGGGAATGAATATTAAATTCCATGAATATTTGTTGAGCCTGTTTCTCTGCATTGAGGAAAGTGCTTATTATCCCAAGTGTTTCAAACTGAAATGATATAAAATCTGGTGTTTCTTTGCAGTGAGATATTCTTGCTACATCAGAATCTGTTCTGAGCCCTGGCTCCACACTCTGCACTTCAGATGAAGTGACCTTGCTGTCAACTCATCATATGCCTCTTGTCCTGGGTGTATCCATACATGGAGGGGCCCGAAGTTGTGGCACAAAAACAGATCATTTCTCAAAATAACACAGAGGTTCTCTTAAATTGTTACTGAGTCATGTTAATTGAGGCATTTCTTGCTTCCTTGGTTCCTAATCCATAAATTTCCCTATAAGTAATTGACTACATTAATTCATTGAATTCTGCCGACAACCTAATGAGGTAAACATTATTTTCTTTATTTCGCAAGTGAGGAAACTGCGGGCAAGCTGAGGGTAAGGAGAGTTAGTAAACGTTCAGAGCCTCTACCTTCTTCTACATGTTTTCATGATAGTTTGCTTGAGAAAAATCGTAGCAGACATTTATCGTCATCCATTTTGTTGAAATAAATAACGATGAAAAATACAAGTGGAAATTCTCACTCTTCTTAAAATGATTGGCTATCAATTTACTGCTTATTTTGGCAGAAAATGTTAAGAGCAAAAATCAAGCAGTTTTTTCAGAGTTTATATATATTTATACATTTTTTTAAATGGTGTAAATAACCAGTGGTGTATTGGAGCCAGCTTATACTAGCTCATGAAAGTCCATACGCAGCGCTCGACTGTTTTCACAAGTCTGTTTTAAAATAGTCATTATTTAAAATTAAATTATATAAACACACAATTATATATTATCAAAAGCAAAGGCAATAAATACCCAAAACATCAATTTCTCATCAGTTTACTATGTTAATTATTATCTGTGTTTTTGAAGTTATGCTTATGGTATCTTTATGGTGAAATATTAAACAGTAGTATTGCTGCACATTTTTTCCAACTGCGTGTTAAATGACACCGTGTTGGTAGATTGATACCAGCCATGATGGGAATATTTACACCATCACTCACACCTGATACACTGTTTGGGTGATTGCCTAGACTTAAGACAGTGAT
Source organism: Camelus dromedarius (assembly GCF_036321535.1). Classification (NCBI taxonomy): domain Eukaryota; kingdom Metazoa; phylum Chordata; class Mammalia; order Artiodactyla; family Camelidae; genus Camelus; species Camelus dromedarius. Next base: position 29,840,158 of record NC_087456.1, read on the forward strand.
GGGAAAATGTAAATAATGCAGATTAAATCGAAAATGCTGCCATGTGTGTAGTCATTACACTGTGACTAGCACACCCAGATGAGCACACACACACACACAAAACAGAAAATATTCCTCTAGTAACTAAACACTATCATCTGATTCAGCGAAGAACCCATTTATATCATTGACTAATGAGGGAATTTCCAAACTACATTTTTATTATTTCACTCTCATCCTTCTTGCTAAATAAGCAAAATTATTCACTAATATTCATGTCAAAAGCACACTCATTTATCAAGGTATGACTGACTTCCTTGCATTTATTCATAGTCTGATTTTTTTTCAAATCATAGTTAAATTGTAAATGTAAGTTTGCTGCAGATACAAGAGGTCGGGGGAAAAAATCAATAAAAGCATTCTGTGAAAATCAATTGGCTATGTGGAATTACAATAGGGTATTGTATTTTTATTATTTGTAAATTGTGTGCTATGTATCTTTTATATCAGTACAAAAAAATAATAAGCTCATGCATTATTTTCAGAGAGCTCATAGTTAAGCATTTACCAGCACACTAGTGATAGTACTGAAAAGTAATATTGAAATATATATATATATATATAGCTTAGGAAATCTTGATAAAAAATATTGATGGGGTATAAGTATAGAAACATTGAAGTTCCTGTCACAAACTGATCATAAGTTAATGGGGAAAAAAAGACTGAATTAAATTAATTTCAAGAATTTTGGGGGATTTGAGATTCAACCTTGTGGTGGGCAGTTTTCTAAATCGACTTCCAATGAGCCCTGTTTCCTGATTCCCAGGGCCTTGTGTAATCCCCTCCCACTGAGTGTGGCTTGGACCTAGAAGCTTACTTCTAATGAATAGGATGCTGCAAAAATGATGAGATGTCACCTCTGAGATCAGGTTATAGAGCGTTAACTTCCGTCTTGCTTGCACTGTGTATCTCTCGCTCTTCTGTACTTGCTCTGATTAAGCACGTTGCCACGTGGTAAGTTGCTCTGTAGAGTAACTATCATGGTGAGGAACTGAGGGCAGCCAACAGCCAGGAGCCAGGGAGGGAGGGAAGCCCTCAGTCCAGCAACACTCCGTAAGTTGAATCTTGCCAACAATGATGTGAGTGAGCTCGGAAGCACACTATTTCCCAAGGAAGTCTTCAGATGAATCTCCAACCCTGGTCTACACCTTGATTTCAGCCTGTGAGAAATCCTACACAGAAGATCCAGCAACGTCTTAACCCAGGTTCCTGACCTACAGAAACTTTGAAATAGTTTTGTTGTTTTAAGCCACTAGATTTTGCAGTACTTCCTTAAGCAGTAATAGATAACTGGTACAATCATCATAAAAATAAAATTGAAATTAAATGCCCATGAAAATTATGTAATTGCAATTAAACACAAAATAGGCAATATTCTTAACATTAGTTAGTCTTAAAATTTAGAGTAGCTTGGTTCATGTAAAATGTATTTTGAATTTTAAAACCTTAGTATTAAAGTCTTTCCTTTGTATCTAAGATCTCTCTAGTGACATTTCCACATTGACTTTGAGGTATTATAAAAATATTAACATCTCTTTTTTACATGATAGAGCCAAACAAAGGAATAAAATCATTATAGCAGTACAGAGCTTGACAGTAAGTTACTTCTAACTAGTTTATAATCCCACCATCCCTTATGCACTGGATTTATGACATCCTTTTAATATGTGTAATAATAGCAGTTCAAATTCCATAACATCTTAAGGGAAAACCATCAAAATAATATTTATCTCACAGTTTGTTGCTATACCAGTAAGTCACCTATTTCTTCTGTGTTAACTACAAGTATCTTGGATGAGGGTTCCACGTTAATCATTATCATAAATATATTAATAATATGTTTACTCAGAGAATATTTTTCTGAGTTAGAAGTTTGAGATCATAAAATAACCAGAAACTACAGTCATGGTTTTAACTGAATATACTCTTCATATTTTCCATTGTTTTCTTAAGCCTATATGTGTCCATTTGAGTAGCAGTTCCTAGTAATCAGAGAGGCACATGCCAAAATCTGCTCAAACTTCCCTCTAATGTGGGGTCCACTCTAATGTTATTTCTAATTTAAAATTATTTCACTACAAATATTTTTAAAAGGAAGCAGGGAACAAATGCATTCCATATACATTTGAGAACCCTTGAATTCAATAAGAAATTTAGAAAGAACTTTCAAGATTATAATCTGTGACAGATTTGGACATTTCCAACACATATTTACTTAAATTTGTCCTTGTTTATAAAAGCTATTTGATTACTTTTTATTTCCTGTAGATATTGATAATTTCTCTTCCAGGCTTTACACACAGTCTTTTCTATTGGCTTATTCTGGCATTGATGGTCTGCTTAATAATCATGTATTATGATTTCCCACTTCCATTTTGGAAAAGCTTATAATTTGAAGAGAAATGAGATATAACTCTGCTGTGTTTATATTCTTATATGAAATGATACAATATTTTACTTTGTTAATAAATTGACTAGCAAGCAAGGTAGCTATAATATAATTATTTACAAAGGCTACATATGCTACAATAAACATACAGTGTTTATTAACAAAATTGATGATCTAATGAACTCAATCAACTTGATTAAGTATAAAGAAAACTTCTAATACAATTAATTACTTTTTGTATGTCAAACATACATGTTTTGCTAGAATAGATCTTCTAGTAAACCTTTATGTCTTATTAGATGTCCCTTGTAATAGCTAAATGCTTTTACAACAACATTTAAATATCTCTAAATGATGTTTTCTAGCCTGTAAAATTCATTACTCTGAAAACAAGGTGATTATGGTCATAAGTATTTCTAGAAAGTCTTGAACTTGAAGAATAATGATTTTGCCTAAAGTGATTTCTAACACTGTTCTATCTCCATTGCAATGTTAATGAAACCTAAAATGAGGTGATCTTTGACAAGCTTTCCATCCTAGCAGCTTTTATTATGTGCCTTTATTCATGAGACAGAAGCTGTCTTCAAAAAACAATCCTTTATAGATTCAAAGGCATATTTTTTGAGAATATTTCCATCTACCAAAGACTGCAAGCAGAATATAACTAATATAAATAAGTTTAAATGTTCTAATGAAAAAAAACCCACATTTTCAGTAGCATTTTAGCATATGGAACTAAGAAAGTACATATTCATTAGGGAAAATGTAATAAGACGGATTTTCTGACTAATAATAATAAACAGGTTATAAAAGAGGATTTGTATCTAGAGAGCATAATTCCTCATGAGTTTTGGGTAATAACTTGGATATATAATGATGTATGTATTGAAGGGCTGTTTAACACAAGTTTTAGATTCAGATATTAAGCCATGATTATTTTGGCTTAAATTTAAATTTAAAATTTCTAATTTAATTACATCTTAATTTATGGAGGAAAATTCTGTTGAAATTCATGAATTTTTAAATTAAAATTTTATGAAGTTCTTGAGATAAGTATGTTGGCAAGGTCAGAGTATGTGTACGTGTATTTGTGTATTTTATCTTTGTCTTTCTGTAACTTTTTTTTCCATATGCCTGTGACTCTTGCTCACCAAATAGTATTAAGTTAGAAAGAGTATTTAATAATTGCTTCAATGAGTAAGTGTGTGTCCAGGCTAAGTTTTTTCTTAGGTGAGGATTCTATATACTTACTGATAGAGGCAGGACTTTGCTTTGGTTTGAAGGCCTAACGTTAGGCTGATTTACCCACACAATGGAAAGAAAAATTTTAAACATTACAAGTCAAGTTCTAACCGACACACTAGAGTCTGTCCCTCCACAAAAAAGTTTTGTTTATTGACTTGGGATAGTGTTCACAGAAACAGGATTATTATGTTCATTGGCCATTATTAGCTCTTCTATATAAAGGACTGAAAGGTCACCAGGTAGAAAATGAAGTCTTCTGGTAAATGAGAACATGGGTCTGACAGCAGAGTCCTCATCTGTAAAACATAAACTGGAACATAATGAAATAACATTCTCAAAATGTTGAGGAAAAATAACTGCAAAATTAGAATTCAGGATTCAGTATATACATCTCTTGTTAAAAATGGGATGACAAGCCCAAAATGGAGTCACTTGTGGTTTAGACCCACTTCACCAAACCAAGACTTAATTATAGCTTTGCTCTTCCAGAAATGGAGTCGTCAACCAACCAATCAGGAGTCGCCTGATCAGCACTAGTTACAAAACCTGTCTGATAAACCCCAGCCATCCGTCCCCTATAAAAAAGTAACCTTGTAATAACCAATCGGCTATTCTGATGGAGTATAACTTCCTTCTTCCAGCTTCATTCTGCCTATAAATGTCTTTCATTTTGTACAGCTCTTTGGAGCTTCCTTTTATCGGCTAGACTGTATGCTACCTGGTTAATGAATCATTGAATAAAGCCAGTAAGATCTTTAACATTTATTTATTGATGTTTTTTAAATAGATAAATGGACATAAAGTTCTTAGAATGGGAAGTGTGTTGTTCGCATTTTAATTTTATTATCATTTTGTATTATAATGTTATGTTCTATGTGATATATATGTACATATTCTTCTGTATGCATCACATGTATTTTAATAATGCTTAATGCTTTTAGAAAATTCATATATACAATACACAAAAGAAAACATTATTAAATATGCATCTAACATGTCTGCTACAAAGGACATTCTATACATAATGTAAAAATGAAAATAGAAACCATAATAAGGAAGAATTAATGCCAGTCCTTCTCAAACTCTTCCAGAAGATTGAAAAGGAGGAAATACTCCCAAACTCATTCTATGAAGCCACCATCACCCTGATACCAAAAACAGGCAAAGACACTACCAAGAAAGAGAATTGCAGACCAATATCACTGATGAGCATAGATGCAAAAATCCTTACCAAAATATTAGCAAATAGAATCCAAACAGATTATACATCATGATCATGCTGGGTTCATCCCAGGGACACAAGGGTGGTTCAACATACGCAAATCAATCAATGTAATACATCACATCAACAAGAGAAAGGACAAAAACCACATGATCATCTCAATAGCTGCAGAAAAAGCATTTGATAAAATTCAACACCCATTTATGATAAAAACTCTCACCAAAGTGGGTATAGAGGGAACATATCTCAACATAATAAAAGCAATGTATGACAAACCTACAGCCAGCATAGTACTCAACGGTGAAAAACTCAGAAGCTTCCCACTAAAATCTGGGACAAGACAAGTATGCCCACTATCACCACTCCTATTCAACATAATCTTGGAAGTCCTAGCCACAGCAATCAGGCAAGAGAGAGAAATAAAAGGGATCCAAATTGGAAAAGAAGAGGTTAAAGTGTCACTATATTCTGATGACATGATACTATATATAGAAAACCCTAAAAGGTCCACAGAAAAACTACTAGAACTAATTGAAGAATTCAGCAAGGTAGCAGATTACAAGATTAATGTTCAAAAATCAGTTGCATTTCTTTACACTAACAATGAATCACCAGAAGAAGAAAGTAAAGAAATAATCCCCTTTAAAATAGCACCCAAAGTAATAAAATACCTAGGAATAAATCTAACCAAGGAGGTGAAAGACTTATACATGGAAAACTAGTAACCACTGATGAAAGAAATTAAAGAAGACTTAAAAAATGGGAAAATATTCCATGCTCCTGGATTGGAAGAATCAGTATTGTTAAAATGGTCACACTGCCCAAGGCAATCTACAGATTTAATGCAATCCCTATCAAATTACCCAGGACATATTTCACAGAACTAGAACAAATCATAATAAAATTCATATGGAACCACAAAAGACCTAGAATTGCCAAAACAATACTGAAGAAAAAGAAAGAGGCTTGAGGAATAACTCTCCCAGACTTCAGACGATGCTATAGAGCTACAGTCATCAAGACAGCCTGGTATTGGTACAAAAACAGGCATATAGACCAATGGAACAGAATAGAGAGCCCAGAATGAACCCACAAACTTTTGGTCAACTAATCTTCGACAAAGGAGGCAAGAATATACAATGGAATAAAGACAGTCTCTTCAGCAAATGGTGTTGGGAAAACTGGACAGCAGCATGTAAATCAGTGAAGCTAGAACACTCCCTTACACCATACACAAAAATCAACTCAAGATGGATCAAAGACTTAAATGTAAGACAAGATACAATAAACCTCCTAGAAGAAAATATAGGCAAAACATTATCTGACATACAACTCAAAAATGTTCTCCTAGGGCGGTCTACCCTAGCAATAGAAATAAAAGCAAGAATAAACAAATGGGACCTAGTTAAACTTAACAAGCTTCTGCACAGCAAAGGAAACCATAAGTAAAACAAAACGACAACCTATGGAATGGGAGAACATTTTTGCAAACGAAACCGACAAAGGCTTGGTCTCCAGAATATATAAGCAGCTCATACGACATAATAAGAAAAAAACAAACAACCCAATCCAAAAATGGGCAGAAAACCTAAACAAGCAATTCTCCAAGGAAGACATACAAATGATCAAAAGGCACATGAAAAAATGCTCAGTATCACTAATTATCAGAGAAATGAAGATCAAAACTTCAATGAGGTATCACCTCACACCAGTCAGAATGGTCATCATTCAAAAGTCCACAAATGACAAATGCTGGAGAGGCTGTGGTGAAAAGGGAACCCTCCTACGCTGCTGGTGGGAATGCAGTTTGGTGCAGCCACTGTGGAAAACAGTACGGAGATTCCTCAAAAAACTAGGAATAGACTTACCATATGACCCAGGAATCCCGCTCTTGGGCACATATCCAGAAGGAACCCTACTTCAAAAAGACACCTGCACCCCAATGTTCATAGCAGCACTATTTACAATAGCCAAGACATGGAAACAACCTAAATGTCCATCAACAGATGACTGGATAAAGAAGAAGTGGTATATTTATACAATGGAATACTCTTCAGCCATAAAAACTGACAATATAACGCCATTTGCAGCAACATGGATGCTCCTGGAGAATGTCATTCTAAGTGAAGTAAGCCAGAAAGAGAAAGAAAAATACCATATGAGATCACTCATATGTGGAATAAAAAAGTAATGAACATAAACACAAAACAGAAACAGGCTCATAGACATAGAATCCAAACTTGTGGTTGCCAAGGGGGCAGAGGGTAGGAAGGGACAGACTAGGATTTCAAAATTTGTGGATACTGACAGGCATATGCAGAATAGATAAACAAGATTATACTGTGTAGCACAGGGAAATATATACAAGATCTTGTGGTAGCTCAGAGCAAAAAAAAAAAAAAATGTGACAATGAATATATGTATGTTCATGTATAACTGAAAAATTGTGCTATATACTGGAATTTGACACAATTTAAAATGACTATAACTCAAAAAAAATGTAAATAAAAAAAAAACCATAATAAAAAATAAAGTTTAGGGATGACAAAAAGTAAGTTGTGCACTAAAAATATGAACTGTGAATTTAAATATATCATAGATACACAGTTAATACTGTTAAACAAAATTATAAATTAAAACATACATATATTTGTGAAAAAAGTAAACAATAACAAAAGTAAAAATATTTGACAGATTACAATGAAATATTTTATGAAATGGATTTATACGGACAACAAAAATATATGAATTATGTAAATGTTCTTGTGATCAGATAACAACAGGTTTTCATGGTAATTAATTATTGTATTTTTTAAATTGAAATTGAAATTTATAATTATAATACCTATTGCTATATGAATAGTAAGAAATGGGCATTAATATATATGGGAGTTAGATTTATAAATATACATAAAATTTCCAGAAGTTCATGCTAATGGAAGATTAATTATAAACATTTTGACATAGTAGTTCCCTTTCTACTGAGTTTCCTAAATTTTTATACATTTTATCAGAAATGTATATTAATATATACATTTTAGGTTCTGGCTAGCTGATCCACATATTTCTAATACTACTTAAAAATTGAAACCAACCCAAATGCCAAAGAGTATGAATTATTGAAGTATATTAAAATCCATCCATAAATTGGAATAAAATCCTTCTAATAAGTATAATTTTAAATAAAATGCATATGATGTGAGGGTTATTGACAAAAATAGGTTATAATACAGACTGCTTTAATTATATTTAAATTTAAAAAAGTAAAATGAGAAGAACAGCACCCACCTAGAGCACAGTATGAGATTTCAGATGACTTTAAAAATTCTAGCTTATACTTTTCTGTTCCTTCAACCCTTCATGGCTGATACACTACTATTTTATATTTGTAAAATAAGACCTTTTGTTTTGTTACCTTGAACCAATGACAGTTTCTCCTCCATGACTCACACACAAACCGACAACACAAATGATTCGATCACAAATGGCAGCATTCCAGGGCTCCGAGCCTCCTAAATGACATGCATGGTACAAGGAAAATGATTAAAACTTTGTGGAGACTTCAAAGTTTGGAGGACAGTACCGATGTCAAGAGAGGAAAGGCATGTTCAGGGGGTCTGAGAGGAGAGCTGATTTTGAGAATGGAAGACATCTTGTGGATCTGAGCATCAGGGGCAGGACCAGAGACATCCCCCAATACAGCCAACACCACACAGGCCAGCTGTGTAACAGCAGATGCATAAAAAAGCAAAGGAAAGTACCAAGGCCTTTCCCAAATTAAGATGATTCATGAGGCCCGTAGGAGATTACATGTAACTCTGAAATCAACGGAGAAAGAAAAAGGGGAAGGTGGGCGTCTTGTGTGGATTATGATGGAATACTGAACTGGCCAATTATAATAGTCAGCATGATTGAGCTACCTAGATTTGACTATTTAAATTTTCAAAATAAAAGGAGGAGTCTAACATGCTAAGATCCGTTAAAATGAAACAAATGCACACATTTATTTATTCACCTGAACATTTTGCACTGTTCACACTCGCCTTCGTTTATGTATGAACAAATGGAAATCTCTTCAAATCTACTGTTTGATTTCTGTGCATACCAGGTGCTTCCTTTGAACTGGGTTTGCCCTTTCTTCTGTTACGAACCATATTGCTGTTTGCAGAAAAGTTGTTAGCTTAATATCTACCATACGTATAGAGGATGTATCCCTTTCTGAAAGTGAAAGGGATCGTTAATTTCTAATGTAATTTGAAAAATTCTAGATGCCCATTTTACTTGTTTTCCAAGATTATTATCTCTGTCCTGCTCAGGCTGCATGCTTGCTTTTTATCCTGGGTATTTGGTATCTGTCTGACAGAAGTTACACTGTTTTACTTTCTTAAATGTGATCAAGAGAAGGCTATTTTAAAATAATTTTGTTGAGAAGAACAATTTCTTGGTTGGAATCCTTGCCAACAAAATTCCTCTTTGCATAGACACAAGGCTGCAACGGCAATTCCTTATAAAGAGACAGCCATGTTTTAAAGGCTTATACAGCCATATTCAATCATAGACTAGAAAATACAGTTATTAATTCATTTATTTATTCTTTATTCACAACTTTATTGATTGCTGGCTCAATGCTATCTCTATAATTATCATGGAAGCAGTGCTTTATGTGGATTAAAGCATGATTTTATGTGCATTTAGAGATTGAATTGTTGCAGGATATTGAACCTTGTAACTGTGTTATCCAAACGTATATTGCTTCTTATTTATGCTAATGTAATCATAAGGTTTCATAAAGGAATATAAATTGTAAGAGCTTTTTTGTCCTAATGTTGCAGGATTTTGTGATGGAGGCTAAATTGAAATCGAATATATATCCTTGGTGACCCGTCTCTATATTTCTAATACCATTTTGTGTCATTTTATTTCTCGGTGGTCTGAGGAACCTCCCAGAAAAATAACTAAAATTGTATCAGTGTGGTACACTAAGAGGCAATTAATGCAAGACCAAAAAGTTTAATCTCACCTAAAAGGCAAAACCCTAGGTGGAAAAAGAATCTGACATGGTGAGCTGGTCTTGGTCACAAAACTTTGGGACCAGTTGTTGTGCTTTAAAACCAGTTCTGGCTTTTGCTATTTAAATCCACTCTAGATTAGTTATCTTTATATACGGTGGCTCAATTTAAGTTAGAAAGGGGATGTATGGCTGTCAGTGAAGGAGGGAGAGTCATGGAGAGCAAACCTAAAACTCCTGTGACTCTCCAGTGTGCGTCATTTCCAGTGTTCCCCACAAGGAGACGGTACGTTTCCTGTTTTGTTTTGGAGGGAAAAACAGAAACACTGCGTGGGACAATAGTGACAGTGATATCAGAACTCTGAGTGGACACAGAGAAGCCCTAAGACTACCAGTCTGTGTGCTACGGACCATTTTAGTGGAAGAATGCGGGTTTTCTTAGTAGATGGACTGAAGTCCTAGTGGAATACAAAAAGCCCAGCCTTGCTGAGCAGCTAAAATCTGCATAGTAGTAACTCACTGAGGGCCAGGTAAGAAACCAGGACACCCCCCCCGCCATCGCCGACCAAACAACAAACAAACAGATCACTCTTATCCGTGCAAGAAGCAGAAAATATTGTTTTGTCAATGCTGCGTGATACCCTTGAGAAACTCCATGTTGCAAAAGAGGCGCAAATTTGAAAATGACGAGCTTAAGGAATTGCAGTTCTACATCAGTGATAGAATATTGGGCACACTTAGTGATTTTCTCTGTATGGTATACGGGGTCTGATGAAGTTCAGCATTTGTTAACACTGAAGAATTAAATAGTCGGTAAAAGAGCATCATTTATGGTGCGCTAAGTGGGACAGGCTGTCCCGGTGAAGTAAGAACAAGAATTTCTTAAAATAGGTAGCGGCACAGAAGACGTCCAAGAGACTAGGGTCAGTGACGATCACAGGGATTTCAGGAGGAGCATCTGTGTGATGGCAGGCGAGGGGTGCGGGCTGACTGCCCTGGAGAGCTCTTCTCCAGAAGGAGTGACAATTAGAGCTGACAAAGAAATGGTCTTTAAAATTGTCATTGACCCATGAAAACAGTTTGCTTAACAGTAATATTGACTTACTGAGCTTTCCCAATATTTGTACAGGTTCAACTTGTTGTCCTTACGTCCTGCTAACACTGACTGTGGGGCTTCGTCCTAGAAAAAAATCATGTCCTTCGAGTAGCCGTGAACACTGCCTTGGGGAATTTTAGTGCTGCTAGTCATGCAGATTTCCTTTCATTTGAGAAAAGTGTTGTTTTGAGAAAAGAATGAATAAATGACACAATTATCTGCTTGTACTGAAGATTCTAATTTAAATCAAATAAAATTAATTGTTAAAAAAATCAAAATTCCATTACCTAAAATTGAATCACACTGTTTGTCTAATGCCCTAATCACTTCTCACTGGGTGGAAATGAGAAGAAATGGTATTCTCTAGTAATAAGTATTTATGAAATGAAAGTATTTAAAAAGTATTAAGCTAAACTAAGTTGAATAGTAACACCTTTAAGAAAAAATGTATGTAGTATGTACCTTAAAAGTGCTTACATTTCAAGGTAAAATATTCAAATTATGTAGCAAGGCTTTAAAATAATGGCTGATCATTATTAATTTCCTCTAGTATTTATTGTCACAATATTAATCACAATGAACTTATTTCGTATGAATGTGCATGTCATAACTAGTTCTTTGGGATTTCAACAGTGATTTCAGCCATGATTAATTGCACAATTATTTTAAAGGGTTACCAATTTTCTTAATGCCTCCTACCTGACAAAAGCGTTTGAGCTGCATTTCTGCAGGTATAGGGTCTAACAGGTGCATTTGTCTTCTATCCATGGAGTCACAATTAATCCCTGTGTTTAAATCTCATGTGGCTACTTGAGCTCGTTTCTTGCTATTTTCATTCATAATCTCAATATGCCAACCTGATTAAAATACCATCTTTTAAAGATTAATCATCTAATACAGGTGACTATATTAAAATATGAATGGGAGTTGAGATGTGAGGAAATTGATCATTAAAAAAAAAAAGGCAACCAAAAAATTAGTTCTCGACTAAAAAGTGGGAGCAAGCTGGGGATCTGTGAGGATGGTGGCTGAACAAAAACGGGAAGAGAAACAGGCCGTTTCAGATTCACAAAACCTTATAAGGTCTTTGGACCCTTAGAGGTCATGACGTGGATACTATGAGACAAGATATTACAAGGACATAGAGAATAAGAATGACGTGTTTACTTATGGAACTTTAGTACCATAAGGAGTGTAAATATTTATATGGGACACGAGTATATCCAAATTATTATTTTAAAGTAAGATAACCCTATTTTCTTACGGATTATGATATTATCTTTTTCTGTTTATGCACTTTACTGTGAGTATTTTTTTCTCAAAAAATTCAAAAGCTATTTCAATAAGTTCTAATTCCAAAGGAAAATGAATGAAAATAGGGTGTATATAAATGCACTCCATATCTCTTCCCTTATGCTTTTATCTTTCTAGTCCCACTGACCCTAACCCAAGCAATTACACACATGAAGGAACAACCTATTACACACATGAGGACACTGTTTCTCCATATTTGAGTATCATCCCTCACTTCTTGGTTATCTAATTTCCAAACTAAACTTAGGAATACACTCCGATTCCTCAAGGATGGCAGCTTCTGTATTTAAAAATTATGAATTTTTATTTGCTTAAATTCTGTTGATGAAATTTTAATCTACCATCATAGAAGTTAGAGAATGTTAGTTGGTTTGGGGTCCGTGGATAACCACTATGGTATCATTAGATCATTTCAGCAGAGCATTTCAATCTGGTGTCTAGTGGCTGTATACAAATATTACCTTTGTTAATATTTCTATAATTTATTTATTTGAAAACTAGTCTTCAAAAACATACTTAAAATTTGAAGCATTCAAGATACATATGCTTTAAATTTCTTACATTTAAAATTAAAGATGTGAGAAGCAATGTAGTCGGAAAAGCATGGAAAAGAGGAGAGACTTTGGAAGGATTACTCAGAATAATGTGTAAGGGGCCCTCTTACATTTTAATCACATGAAAATAGCAAAATCACCTATAGTAGCAACCGCATCAAAACACATGATCTTAGAAAACATATTCAAGTTTTAAAGAAAAACAAGACACCTTTAAGAGCAGGAAACACCAGGAAATGTCTGTGAAGTGAGTGCCAATTATTGAAATAATTAGCAATTAGAATAATCTGAAAATATGTTTTAAATTATTTAAAAATAATTAGGTAGAGAAATGAGAGATAAAAATAAAAGTAAATAAACAGGATAGTATGAAAAAAGACTAAGAAAAGATGCCAAATAATTTATTAGAACTGTGAGAAACAGCAGTAAGTGATGAAATGGGAAAGTCAAATGATGGTAGAAATCTGAAGCTAGAAATAATGACATGGAGAACAAAGTCATAGAAATTGCTCCATAATGAGCACAGAGAAAATAAATGGAAGTAATATTAAATAAATAATAATGGTTAAATACACAACAAATACCTGATAAAATTTATTAATTATAAAACATCCATCAAAAAAACAGCAAAGGAAAAATTTTGATCGAACTTAATCTCAGAAAAGTTCTGCAAAGCAAGACATGATGATTAGCAAATACTAGTAAATAGGTTGATATATTTGAAAGGATATTGGGTATTAAATAATTTAAAATAAATTGACCCTCAAATCCTAAATAAAAATAACAAGGCAGACTCAAAGATATTTAGTTTTACCACATATGAGGGACAATGTTTTTATCAACTTTAAGCTTTGCTAATGCAGTTATCCATGCCAATTTAAAAAAAAAATCTAACTGAAGTACAGTTGATTTACAGTGCTGTTTTAGCTTCAAGTGTACAGCAAAGTGATTCAGTTATTCATATTATATATATATATAAGTTTAACATTTAAACATCAATAAATACTATTTCTGGTTAATGTTAGAAGTTATAAAAACATTCCTTAATTTGCCACATTTCAAAGAATGTCTTTATACCAAGAACCTTCCTAGTTTTATTTGCAAAACTAATAAACAATTTGTTTCTTGTATATATATACGTATATATATATACATTTTTAAAAAGAGGTGTAATTTAAAAATACACGTGTCTGTATATATGGAATTTAGAAAATTATGCTTAGTTTTTTTGCCAGTTAGTTTCGCAAGTTCACCCATGTCTCCGACAGCTGAATCTATCTTGTAAGCCTCACTATATATGCCTCACTCAAAGTATTTTATATTATTCTTGAATAAGTAAAAAGTCATATGAGTAATGTTAGGCTTCCTTTTTTAAGCGTCTTGAAAAAAATGGAATAGTTTCAAGTTCCATTGGCAAAAATGTTACCCCAAATCTGCTTCATACAGTCGTTTCTTTAAAACTATGGATTATTCTCTAAAGAGAGTTGAAGATACATTTTTCTGTGTTTTATGAATATGTATCTATTCCCAGCCAACACCCAGGGATACATACAGGTTGCTTGCCTATATTGGATCTCTGAAATTCGTCTAGCCTTAGGACAAATTTCCAGAAATTGAATCTGTAAAGAGCCAAGATCACATGTAAAAATAATAAATATTTTCTTTTAAGAGTATATAAAAATAATATTGAAAAAAAATCAGGCAATTTGAGGCTGGGGAAGAAGGCGGCGAACAACCTTTATTAACAAAATAATAGTAATTGTTAAAGTTTACGTGCCTGCCAGCATCCTCAGTGTGTTACATGTATTGGCTTATTTCAAACTCAAAAAAACTGATGAGACCTTAATATTTTTCTACTTTAGAGGTAAGTAAATAGACACAGAAAGGTTAGAGGACCTGCCCAAACTCTCACAGTGAGTGACCCTTGGTGTCTGGCAATAAACCCAGTCGGTGACACTCCAGGGGCCATGGTTAGAAATATGACTGTTAGGAAAGCAAGGACCAAATGGCAGATGTGTGTTTCCACTGATGGTGATCTTTTAAACTGTTATTACCACTTTAGAATCACTGCTACTGGAGAATAATCAGGCATGTCTTTGCAATGTATTTTAAAGGTAAGTGTTTTGTTTGGAGTGGTTATTAATGAAGTTGAGAAATGGACATTAAGCATAGGATTGGCAGGAAACAAAATGAACTGTCTTATCTAGAGATGCACTGATGCATTGAAATGTAATCTGCCCAAAGAAAAATATTTCATTTTGAGCAGACAAGCTTATCTGTGTTATAAGTGTAAAGCCAATTCAAACTTGGCAGGGTCCCTGCCTCCCTTTGTCTGGCATTATTTTCAGTGGTATGGAAAAATGTTAATGTTACTGAGTTGGCTAAAATTATTAGGGCGAAGAATGTCATTTTTGATTTTTTAAAGCAAAATTTAGTCTTTATTTTATCTGATTGAGATAGTTAATCAAAATAATATTAAATTTCCACAGCTTCAAATGCACTTTTTTGTATTTAATTATTATCTATGAAAATAATGTGTATTCCAGAATCATTAAAATTAAAAAATAAATGTATTCAATACAGATGTTTTAATTTTATTTCCTAAGTATTTTTCTGTTGATAGTGAAAAATTTAAAGTACATGTTTAAAAATCATACTCATCACCTAATATTATTTCCTATGTATGCATTTTAAATAAATAGAAATATAGTGGAAATATGTAGTAGATACACTAAGCTGTAAAAAGCCTTCTAAAAGTACTACTTATTTATGTTTTTGTTTCTTGACAGTCGGGTAAGGAGCACACTAAGCTGTTTTTCATTGATTTACTCAAAAACTATCATTTCTACAATTACCATAGGTAGAATTTGTGAATTACCACCAAATTTATTCGCTAGGATGTTTTTCCTGTATTTATCATCCAGTTAACAAACACCGTAATTGTACTGCCATTATGTATAGCCATTAAGTAATTTCCATTAAGGTATTAAAAACCTCATGTTACTTATCATTGAAGAAAATACATTTTAGAAATTCAACCTAACATCTTACTGAGAGATCAGATTTCACTTGCTTATTATTATATTTAATTGACATGAAACTATAAATCAACTACATTGATGCTCTGCATCAGAGATTGGGTAATTTTTTCTGTAAAAAGCTGGGTAGTAAATATTTTGTGTTGCAGGTCGTAGGATGTCTGTCTCTACTGCTGAACAGTGTTCTTGTGTCATGAAAGCACCTATAGAGAACACATGAAAAATGGATGTGGCTGTGTTCCATTTATCTGTTTGTTTATTTTTTTAACAAAACGGGGATTAGCTGTATTTGCATATGGTCTGATCTCTGTGTGCCTCTGTGGCCTCACTGCCTGTCACTCATGTCCTCATTTAATTCCCTGTCTCCAGTCAACTTCCTGTTGTTTGGACATGCTTATTTCATTCCTAGATTAGATCTGTTGTACTTTTTTGTGCCCTCTGATTGTAAGTATCTGTCCATGTGTTCAAAAGCTGGCTTCTTATCAAATGTAACCTGCTCATAGAGGTCTTGTCTAACTAACTTTCTCTTATAACTACACACACACACCCCCACCCCCCATATTCTATATGTATTAATTAGAGGATCAAATGTCCTAGTTTGCAATAAAAAGTCATGGTTTGCCTGGGATAGAGCTATTTTTTATCTGCTAATCACATGTCCCATCCAGTATAATCTTTGTTCCAGATATTATGTTATTTAACCAGATGTTTTTAGTTGCAATACATCAGCTGGACTGGGCTTGATAGCACTGTTTTTTACACATCCATCTTTTGCCATAATGGATTCTAATCGTACATAAGATGCATGTTCAAAGAACAGAGTTCTCCCTTGAATACATCATTACAGGTAAAAGATAACCTTTGATAACCAGCCTCTGTTTCCCACCCCTTTCTAGAAGCAATGTAATAAACCTTCCTTTCATGAACGTAATGTAATGTGTCTGGTGATATAACAAATTGTGCATGAGCATAAATGGCTAGGGGCAAAGTTTCCAGCTCAGATGTGCTGCAAGTTTTAGAGGCAGCTGTCCATGGTGGCCTCTTGCTGTATCACACCATGATGGAAGAAGCTCACAAAAGCACCCACCCACCCACCAGGGCTTCAGACGACAGAGTGACACATGCATTAAATGTGGCTAAGAAACGGGGGTACATAAAAATCCCCTTCCCACGGAGTGAGATAGTAAAAAGTGTAATTATTGAATTTCAACAGTAAATTTTGTACGCAAGCTTTATTGTAGCTAATGCTGCTATAAACGTGTGTGTACAAACACATCTTTGAGATCATGATTTCAAGTTTTTGAAGTATCTACTGACAAATGGGATTACTGTATCATATGGTAGTTCTATTTCTATTTTTTGAGGAACTGCTCTACTGTTTTCTATAGCAAGCACATGATTTACATTCCCAACAGTGTACGAGGGTTCCAATTTCTCCACATCCTGCCGGGTCAACATTTATTTTATGTTTTTTTTTAATAGTAGCCATGATTACTATTTATTTTAAAAACTAAATAATTTTCAGAATGTTTCTCTTCAGTATTTTGGTTTTTCAGGAACACAAATAATGTTTTTCTACTATTAGTCTCTTATAAATATTTCTATAATTATTTCATCAAGTTTTTACAGTGATTTTACCATTACTGTTTTTATTTTGGTGCCTTACAGTAAACATCCTTGAAAACACATCAAGGATGTATTTTACTTGAACTCCTTTGTGAGTGGCTGTAACTCAAAATTATTTTTCCTAAGTCCGCCATGTGCAATTTGCTCCTTATTATTCAAATTAGGCTTTGATATTACTATGTTAAACTTCCCTGCGGGTGCTTTCTATCCTGTATCTAATGCCACTTGCAGCAAGATAGTATCCTTTTTTCCTTAAAATGACTTTGGTTTGAGATGGGTCATTCATCCACTTTCTGTGGCACTCTTCTGAAATATTTGTTTTGTTGCAGTTTATTCAGTTCAAATAAACACACTTCTTTCCCCATGCTCTGCTACATTCCACATGTCATGTGAGCTCTGTAAGGAATCAAAGCATAGCGCTATTCCTTTTCTGGAGAAACTCGCAATATTTTATTCAAACTTTAAACAAAAAGTGATACATTATTCATTTGTCTGTTAACTTAGGTAAATGCTTGTTGATCACCTCTCTCAAATGTTTAGTGTTTGTTCTATTTAGTATTTTACTTTTGTATCTTGCAGATTGATTTCTACATTGTATTCTGTCCTACTAAGAACATATTTTCATTTTTGTATTCCTATACATTTGGCATTTCTATCTGGCAGATTTCTATGTTATTTACTGCTGTGCAAGTAATTCTTTCTTTCCCATCTATATTTCACTCTCTGTGACATTTTCATAATTATTTGATTATTTCTGTCATGCATGATCAGAATAACAACTAGTTATTATAACTAAGTTTTGTTGCTTTGATTTTTCTCTTGACTCCTTTTTTTTTAAAATTTCTTCATGTATTTATTTATATTCTTTTTTAATTCTTTTAAGTTTCAAAAATACCTTAAGTAACCCTTTAGGTTATTTTAGTGGTATAATTGTTGTCTAAATGTTATATAAGCTTTACATACATTTCATAGTTTCTAGTTACATTTTATTTAAAGCTTGAGAAAATGTACAAAGTGTTTTTATCTTTCTGAGGTAGTTGATATAAGTAAATAAGTTAATGCAATCAGACAAGCTTAGTAGATGAAATGCTTTCCCACACATGAATAATGGTGCCTTTCTTACCTTGCCCCAAAGAGCATAGCTTATAAAAAAAACTTGGTATTTTATTTCCATCCTGTCTGCATATGATGCAGATTTCACAAGCTTTATGTCAGTCTGACTGGCTAGATATTTGGTCAGACATCATTCTTGATATTCTTGTGAATCTGTTATTTGGATGAGATTAACATTTAAATCGGTGGACTTTGAGTGAAGCAGATTACTCTCCATTATATGGATGGACCTCACCCAATCAGTTGAAAGCCTTAATATAACAAAGGCTGATGCTGCCCCCCACCAAGAAGGAATTCTGGCAGCAGACTGCTTTGGGGTTCAAACTGCAACAGAAACCGTATCCTTTCGGTTCTGTTTTTCTGGAGAACTCCAACAAATGAACGTCCTTGAAGGTAAATCTTTATCAAGAATCGATTTTTGCTGAACAAATAGAATTGCACTAATATGTGCATTACTTTTCTTGAACTTATATTCATTTTTAAAAAATGTACATCCATGACTTGTCTGTCTGTACTGTGTTATTTGTGGTGAAGATGAAAAAAATACAGTGGACCCGCCGTTTCTACGGGTTCAGCATCTATGGGTTTAAACAACCACTGATCGAAAACGTTTGAAAAAAACATTCTAGAAAGTTCCAAATAGCAAAACCTGAATTTGCTGCATGCTGGCAACCATATACATTGTGTTTACATTGTATTAAGTATCATACGTAATCTAGAATTATTTAGAGTACTTGGGAGGATATGCTTAGGTTATATGCAAATACTGTAGGGGACTTGAGTGCCTATGGATTTTGGTATCAGCCCTGGGTGTCCTGGAACCAGTGTTCCTGGTGTACAGTGATAAACGCTGGGACAGTGGTGTTGATGTAAGCGTAGGTGGGTGTGAGAAAGGAGAGCTGTGTGCTTCCACGTTAGTAATTTATGACGGCACTGTTTTCCTTTTACTTAACAATTAGAAACTTTTGTTTCCATCCTGCAAGTGCTTATCCAATAAACATCATTCTAACTTAGATCCAGTCACTTATCCCAGAAGGCGTCTCTCCTCAAAAGCAATGGCTAGATTGCCAAAGAGATGAGTTGCATTGTTCAACAATCAAATGATTGCATTGTTCAACAATCAAATGATTCCATGAAATCACTTAAGGATCACCTTTCCTTTCCTTTCCTTTACTTAGTTAGCCTGAATTGCCAATTAATAGAGTTTTCCTTATCTGGTGTAGTCATTGGTCTAACTTTTCCCAGTATTTCTTGTACTGGAGACATTTAACATGGTCTTATGTGAAAATGAGTTGCATAAAAAAAATACATCAAGTGTATCAGACCCTGAATTCTCTTTTACTTTCTATTTTCCCACTGAGCATGCATAGATACACTATTAATTTGATTTTTGAAACATTACTAAATCTATTTTAAGCTACTCTAATCTCTCTTTATTATATGTGCATTACTCTACTGCTTTATTTTTAAGTAGCTCTGGGTCATTACACACCTCAACGTGTGATGTTATCAGATTAAAATAGAGAAGATATTATAAGAAATAAAAAATTCAAATTCTACTCATAATTAAGAATGCAGTGTAGGAAAACTTAATTTAGAAAATAGATGAGCACACTACCTTAGGGAAATTTGGAAAAGGTCATACAAAGACCAATTATTAAAAAACACTCTTCCACAATTCCTATGCTGTTTGTCCATACACTTCCGTAATCAAAGATTTAGGAAGAACTAAGAGAAAATCGCATATACAGAATTTTATAATAATTTTAACTCCACTGTATAATTTAGACAATTTTTTTTCAGATTTTAGTTTTATTCCTCCTAATTTAAAATGAAGTCATACATCCTTTAAAGAAAGAATAAGATTTATACTAGTGAATATCTTAGTGGTTAAAGCTGCACACATAAGTTTGTGTAACGGTGTTTTTTAATTTTTAAAAAATTTTTAATTGAAGTATAGTGGATTTACAATGTTTTGTCGTGTTAGTGGGGTTAGTTTCAAGTGTACAGCAAAGTGATTCAGTTGTAACACAAATACTGTTTTTAATGTTTGAAACAGTTTATTGAAAACAGGGTCAATATATTTGAATATTATATGATTACATAATTATTTTACTTTGATAAGCAGGAAAACCATGACAGTTACAAATGCTACATTAAGGAATGTGAGCCACACCCTGGAAATACAGCAGAATGTAACATAATTTCCTAATAGACAGGCAGGTAGAATGTAGTTTGTGGATGTTTATTAGTTTGTTTTAAGATGGTCTGTTATAATAAAAAAAAGTTCAAAAAATAAAAAAAATAACAAAATGGTCTGTTATTAAACTCATTATTTCAGGAGTTCAATTAATGTGTTTAGCTAGTAAGACAAAGCCAGGTGACTAAAAATGGTGATTTGATGCTCTAAACCCACAATACTGTTGAAGAACCAATTGAGCTTATCCATTGGGCACTAAGTGTTCTTGGTTCTGTTAAGAGGAGATTGCCCTGCTCACTTGGTGAGCCTTGAAGATCCTGATTATGTATATGTAGCATGCATTTTTAAACCTCTAGCTTCAGTCCACATCCTGATTCAATTTCACATATCCAATTTGTTATTTTCTGGCTTGAGTTATAATCATCAGCATAAGATTCATTCTCATCATCTCCACTGCAGTAGCAGCTAAGATGTATAAGATGCTCATGTTTCAGACACAGTACAAATCACTTGCATGCATCATTTCCTCGTTTTATTGAATAATCCTCCCAGTGCCCTCACTAAGCATGCATTAGGATGAACAGAGATTAGGTAGGTCACACAAGGGTTTGTATTCAAGAAGTGATGGAGAGAGAATTCAGTCTCTGATTCCAGAGTCTGCTCTGTTAATCACTACTCCACTAAATGTCTTACACATAGTCCTAACAGGGTGAAGACACAACCCTGGTACGCCACACTGCATTTACTCCTCTCCCTACTTATCCCGGTCTTAACAAACAGCTATGATGCTAATGTCTTCCTTAGTCTGTATTCCCACTTCTCACCTATGATAATCTCACCTCGGAACTGCTGTTTTCTCTTCATCTGTACTCCACATGCTGCTAGGTGTAATGTTCTAAAATGCAAGTATGATCTTGCGGTGTCACTGCTTGAGATCTGTCAATGCTTTAGAAATACATTTAACATAATAATACATTAGTCATTAGCATGATGTCCAAATACTCTTCACTGTGTGGCCAACAGTAACCGTCCAGTGTCATCTCTTGTATCTTTGCTGGCAATCATTAATAGTATGTGCACAGCACATTGGACTACTTGTCTGCTGGAAATGCTGGGGAAATAAAATCACACAAAAGAGACAAAACAAAAAAATCAAAAAATGCCACACCGCCAATCACAAAACTGTGCCACTAGAGGTCATGGAATCCAGGAACACATGAGCTTCTGAAAAGCCTGTTTCAGTGATCACAGCTGCCTGTAGCATTAAAACCACAGATTCTCAGGTCTTTACTCAGGGAACTTGCAAACCTCATGTATGATATTTACTCACAAATGCACAAGCTGGTGTGGGAAAGAAATAATGGCCGATGGCTTCTTTTTTGTTTCTGCCTTTCAAATCTTGTATGAACGTGTGTATTGGCAAAACGTTGTAGATTGCAACCTGACAGAGGACTCCTGACAGTGTGTTCACGTAGCTCTTAGCCTTGCTCCAGAGAGTGTGTTCGGTACAGATAGTGCTGAGTATCAACATAGTCTACGTCCAAAAGAGGTACAGAATCGCAGCTTCTCACACTTCGCTGACATTTGTCTGGCCCAGGCTAGCATACTCTGTGTTACAGCAGTTACCTCTCACTGACCATCCTGGGTTTGCTTTCCCTCCACCCAGTGACTAGCCTCCATTCAGCAGCTAGAATGTTCTTTTAAAGGTGGACATCAGATCACATCCCTCCGCTGATCAAGACCTTTCAGTAGCTCTTAGTCTTATTCACGATAAAAGTTAGAGTCTCAAAAAAGCCTGCAAAGTCCTGTATGATTTAGTTCCCAGTTACCTTTCTGACTTTTTTCTCTTATTACTTTTTCTCCTCACTCTCTACTCAAGTTGTACTGGCCTCCTTGAGGTGTTTTTTTTAGCCTCCTAGGCATTCTTCAACTCTAGGAACTATGTACTCCATCCTTCCTCACCAATAACATATAAGATAGATAAAGAACAAGGACCTACTGTCTAGCACTGGGAACTTTGTTCAATATCTTGTAATAACCTATGATGGAAAAGAATCTAAAAAAGAATGTGTGTATATATATATACATATATATATGTATATGTACATATACATATATATATATGTATGTGTAACTGAATCCCTGCTGTACACCTGAAACACTGTAAATCAACTATACTTCAATAAAAATAAATAAAATAACTTTTTAAATCAATACTTATTCAAATTAAAAAATTGTTTGTTGTTCTATCATACAACCTCACTGTATAGCTTCAGGATTTGAACCTAGGGGAGAAAAGATACGGGACCCTTTCTTAAAAACAAACATGACCCCTTTGGAGGACAGTTTGGCTGTTTCTTACAATACTAAAACACTAAATACACTCTTACCGTATCATTTGGCAATCAAACTTCTTGATACTTATCCAAGGGTGTTGAAAACTTATGTCTACACAAAAACATATGGAAATTTATAGCTGCCTTATTCATAATTGTGAAAACTTGAAAGCGGCAAGATGTTGTTCAGTAAGTAAAATGGATAAACTGTGGTACATCAGACAATGGAATAGTATTCAGTGATTAAAATAAATGAACTATCAACCCACGGAAAGACATGGAGAAATTTTAAATGCATATTACTAAAGGAAGAAGCCAATTTGAAAAGGCTATAAACTGTATGATTCCAACTATATGACATTCTGGAAAAGACAAAACTGTAGACAATAAAAAGATGAGAGAGTGGTATCAGAGATTGAAGGGAGAGGAGACAGGGACGACTAGGTGGAGCACGGAGGATTTTTAGGGCAGTGGACATATTCTGTATGACACTATATTCATGGGTAAATGTCATTATATTTTGTCCAGACCCATAGAATGCATGACAAGAGTGAGTGTTAATGTAATGGATTCTGGGTGATTCTGATGTGTCAGTGTAGGTCCATCAATTGGAACACATGTATCCCTCTGGCAGGGGGTGTAAATCATGCGGGGGGGCTATGTATGTGTTGGGAGCAGGGGCATATGGGAAATCTCTGTATCATCCTCTTAATTTTGCTGTAAACCTAAAAGTTCTCTTAAAAATGTTTTAAAACACCAGTCTCTTCTGTCCCTCCTTGCCTAGATATGAGTCTTCTTTTTCCATCTTCAAAATGGTTTTTAGTTTTCTCTCTTGCAGGAAAACAATAACTTCATGTTTTTCTTTAATCTGATGTTTATGGGTTTGTGACTGCTTCCTGCAGGCTTTTGTTCTTGATGTTGTAAGTCAAGGTTTCTAGAGTAAAGCCTTTATTCCTCTAAGGTGTTTTGCTCTTGAAAATGAAAAACAAGACTTTCAAATCTCTGTCAGTCTCCAAAAGGTATAAAGGATTAAAAAAAATGACAATAATGACATTGAGGGGGTATGTATGGTTTGAGGGCTGATGAAAATGAAAGATGAGTGTTCACTTTTACCTTATGGTACAAAAGTATATGTAACTAGGAAACCACATTAGGAGAAAGAAATGACGGACTAAATTAAAGTTTCAAAATGCACTTTGTCCATCTGAATGAGAGGTATTAAAAATAAAACTGCTATTTTTTGGTAAGTTTATAATTAAAATTTATTTTAAAACACACACTAAATGCATTCAAATCATTAAAACTTCATCTTTTCATATTTAAATAGAAGACCTGGATTTTAGTGCTGTGCAGAAAGACTCTCTACAGTGCATTCTACAGGCTCAGTACACAAAAAAGGATCGAGTTTAATCTGCCTTTGTTCCACCAGCAGAAAATAATTAGATATCAACAGAGAAGTGGTGAAGTGTAGCCTTGTTTTCGAGCTAGAGTTTCATTAATTCCCTTTTCTTTCTCTATTTAATGTGATTTCAAATTCAAAGTAATTATATCTGGACAAGGTTCTTTGGTTAAAAGTGAAGTCGATTGTAGGAAACCTAGACACTTAGGTACTTGAAAGCAGTAAACAATTATCGCCCATATGCTTTCCTCAGAAAGTTGCAGTGACCTATCTTTAATTTACTATCTTACCACGTGTATCATACATATCTTACCACATCAATTAGGGATCCACGATCGGTTCATTATGAGGTCCTCAAGATCTTACAGGATTATCTTCCAAGAAATAAAAAAAAAAATTATTATTTTCGTGTAATTCATATTCCAACTGACAGTGCTTTTTACACAATTAAAAATCTCATTTTTGTTACGAAATCTAAAACACAGTTCCTCCTTGAAATGTGTTCATTTCTAAGAGGATGTGTGTGGATTATAAATAAATTACTTGCTTTGTATGTTAATGGGCTTGTGTGACTAGGCCAGGAAATCGACAGAACTGGCTCGGGAGCGGCTTGGGCTCTTCCTCACATATGGCCCTCGTGTGTTTGCTAGCTGCTAAATACGGTGGGCTGAAACCAAGCTGTAATAATTGGTGTGGATTCCTAGCACTTCGTCAGAGGCAAGTGTTTAGGGATGTGGAGCTGACAAAATTAAAGACTTGGTCAGGGCTCAGCCGGAACAGACTGGGCAAGCTCGACGTCTGCCAAGCAGCTTGTTGTAACTTCTGGGAAGATGTACCCTGGTTGCTTTTCTGAATGAATGGAGTCCTGGGGCGCTGAAGAGATAACATGAACAAAGGCACAGACCACTTTAAAACATCTCCCTTCATTCCAGCGGGCAGCATGGGAGCCAGAATTTCATCCCCTCACAATAATCACCATTATCAGTGAGGTTCTGAGATACCCTGAGACCCTCCACCATGCCCACTTACAGTGTGGGAGCCAAGTAGGACTTAATTATACATTTAAATAAACAAATGTTAGTCAAACACCCAATGATATGGCAGGTTCTGTGGTGAAAACAAAGCTGAGACATAATGAATTTAGAAAGGTCACTGGGTTACAATATACAAAATCATTTGTGCACATATCAATGCAAAATCAATTCTGATTTTATGTGCCAAAAACAAATAGAAATAAGGTTTTAAAAATAATACAATTTAAAATAGCATTAATAAACAATCATCTAAGAATAAATCTAAGAAGAAATTTGAGACCTCTGCATTGAAAATAATAATACTATTGATGTAAATGAAATCAGAGCTACATAAATGGAGAGAGCTATCATAAGTGTGATTAGAAGAACATTCAATATTACAAAATTGTTAAATAATCGAATGAAGTTCATTTTCCAGAATTTGTTAAGCTGATTCTAGAATATATATGGAAACATAAAGGACCAAAAATAGTCACAACAAAATGAAGGAGAACAAACCTGGAGGACTTACACTATTAAATATCAAATATATATATATATATTTCATTAATTTAAGTACAAAACTGGCAAAAAAATCAATGTTGTTAGAATTTAGGACAATGCTAGAAATTCCTGAAGTAAACTGCCATTTACCAATTTTACCAAGCACAGTAGTGTTTCCCAAACAAAAGAAAATGACACAGTACATATAATTTTAACAGCTGTTTATTAATATAATTTCATATGTCTGTTATTATTGGCACAGCCTATGGAAAGCAGATTGGCTTTTTAAGAGGAATCGTTTTGTTCTGAATTCTTTTCTACAGAAAATTCCCATAAATCCCATAAATAAAAGTACTTTCATAAAGATATTCACTAGAAAATGTATTTCTTATAGCAATAGCTTGAAGGCAACTCCTGGGTCTCAGGGCTGTGGTGGTAGAAGGGGCTCAAATTAGCTTGAGGCAGTGGATCACATCCCTTCACCAAGTTCACTCTCAGTGACGTCACACTGGCAGCTGTGTTCTTTAAAGGGCTGACTGGATAACATTTACCAGCATGGCACTGGGTGGGAACAAATGTATTTTTGATCTAGCATACATTTTCAATATTAAAAGGCAATTAAAATTAAGAGCCTTATACTGTCCTGCTGGAAAACATTACAGATAATTTTTTATATTGCTATTTCAGTTTTAGGTACAGATAATCAGAATTAGTTAAAATGATACATGAAGGAAAAAAAAACTCCAGGGAACTATAATATGTTAATCTCAGAGAATGTGATTTTATTACTCTTATGCTTTCTGGTGTTTTTATATTCTTTTAAAATTATTTTATTATAAAGTTTTTAAATATAACATGCATTTACTTTTTAAATTTTATTCACAATGGTTACAAAAATGAGAATCTTAGTAGAATTCTTACTTATTACAAAAAGTAGAAGGCCTAATAACTCCAAAATATATTATGTCTCCTGATGCTTGCTGCTTAGTTTAAAATACTCTAAGTCAATATCAATCTTCTTTATTCCAAAAGTCCTAATTTGCTCCATTATTTGCAATAATGGTGAGATATGGGTTACATTTGGAACTCTTACACAGTTTATCTTAAAGAGAGACAATAAAGAAGGCATTAGCATCTTGCTATGTTGTTATAAAATTCAAGAGATATGCATAGAACAGTCCACTCTATTAAAGAGGATTAAATCTATTAATGACAGATGTCTGGAACATTTCTGAACCAATATGTATGGCATTACCTTTTATGATTTGTATTTCAAATGTATATTAAAAAACTATCGAACCAAAAACATTATAAGCACAGAGACTTGAAGAGACGTAACACAAATGTCAAGCAAGCAATCAAGGCTAACACTGTTCCATTTGTGGCCACGACCGTATTCACTGCAGTACCACTTCAGTTTTGCATTTTCTGGTAGGTAAGACAATGTATGTTGTAAACTCCAGGTTAACTACAGAGTTAATTAGGTAAAATATTGTATCTGTTTATGTATTTTCTGCTTAAAAATAAACCTTTTGTTGGCATATTTTGTGTCACACCATATAAATTTTAGCTTGATACACGATGTAATAAATTTTAATAAGTTCCTGGTTTGAAAGTGGAAGAGCTCTTTCTACATAGGAGGTTTATCAGTTGATCCAGCGAAAATGAAGTTAGTTTACACCTTCCTTTTTAAAGCAGTGTGGAGAGTTGTGAACTAATCATGTTTCTACTGGAGAAAAAATCCAGTGTATTCTAAAAGTGGTAGGGTTAGGGTGGTACACAGTGCCAGCCTACCACGTCGTGATTCAGTTATACTTTGAACATCAACTTTCCACAAGAATGTCCTTTAACAGTGTATTGCCAGGGTGGGCACTTCTAAGGCTGCACTTGCCTCATTGTCTCTTTAAAGCACCTTTAACACACCCCCCCCCACCCGCACCATCCCAGCCCTTCTGCCATCTTTTAGTCTTATTTCATGGACTAACTGCAATTCTACATCAAGGTGTGCTCTCAGAGCTCCCAGTTAAAGGGAAGTAAAAGATTTTCTGTTGGTACCGGGAATGGAGGATCCGAGGTGTGGTTTCCAGAGGAAACCATAGGATAGCTATGTCTTCAATAATAAAAAGCTGCACTGAGATTTTCATTCTAAGTTTTATTCTAATTATTTTGGGGAAAAAAAATCAAACTTTTATATCCAGCATTATGATAGAGCAGATATGTTTAGTAAACCTTGTGATACAAACTAGTAAGAGATTATGGTTCAAATATAGAATGGATTTTTGTATAAAGAGCTAAGTTCATTTGACAGGAGGAGAAGTCACCAGAGTCAAAACAGAGATGAGAAGAAACAAACGAGTGATAAGCAGGCAGAAGGGTATTTACGCATCTTAACAACAGGACCTTTAAAACGTCACAGGGAGAACAGACAAAACTCAGATCACTAACTCAGGGTAGGTTCCACACACAGAGACCCACTCCATCTAGAGTGGGTCTAGAGACCCAAATCTAGAGACCAAAAAGAACTTCATGCTCACAGGCTGGGTTTGTGGAGGAAGGAGAAAATCTCTGGAGAATTTGCTTCAGCAAGCTTGCCTTCACATCACATTTCTGCTCCTTGCCTGGCGTCTGAAAAGCTAAGCAAAAAATTTAAGTGGTTCTGGATTTATATCAAAGTATGAGTATCATCAAACTCTTCCAACACTGACAAAAATAAGTTAGACTTCAGCCAGCAAAACTACGAAAAACAAAACACAAAAGCTATTTGGAAAGTAACAACACACTGAGGGGAAAAAAAAAACTTGCAGATAAATGAAATCATTACAGAAATCAGGACTTTACTTAGAACTAAAAAATTTAATTATTTATTGGACACATATAACAACTTATCATTAGCCAGAATCACTAAATTCTAAACTATGCGTCACCGTAGAATTCCCAAGATGTTTTTATCCAGTACAGAGAAAAGCACAGTAGACTGATTGATGACCAGTTTTATCTTAGAGGATAAGACTTTGTTCTCACAACTTCTAAATATCTTTGTGGTCTTCTGCTTTAGTCCTAAAGTTCCTAGTAATCTTATATTCTATTTATGATAAAGACTTATTTTGAAAACTCACTAAATTTAAAAAAATCATTTAATCATTTTAAATGACTGATGTTTATTCCTTTTCCCAGCCAGTGGATTCCATTTGTCTCAACATTTGGCAAAGTGTCTGGTATCTAACATGCTGTATACACAAATATCAGTTATTCCTCAAATATTTAAAGGAAACCTGACTACATTTTATGCTGATGGCATGATCCCTTTCAGAACTTCTTGCATGTTAATCGTTAAATAATAGTTAAAACCCAAAGAAAACACCATCTGATATAGTGTTCCTCAAAACAGACAATGTTTTATGATAAACTTAAGCAGCGCAGTGTTAGTGGATGTTAGCACAGACGCTAAAGCCAGGTTGCATGTGTTTATATTCCGCTTTGTATCTTTGGGCCTTGAATTCACAAAACAATCTGAGCACAATTTCTTCATCTTTAAATAGATCTTTTTCTTCTTTGGGTTATGATAGAAATTAAACAAGTTAATATATGTAAAGATCTTAGAAAAGCACTTGGCACCCAGGAAGCCGAATGTAATCATCATCTGTATCAATTTTTGAAGAAATTTTCTTAGGGAACCTATAGGTAAGTTGTATCTTGTATTATATTTTTGAAATATACCCAAAATGAAATTGTGTGAGGTGATGCATTAAGAGAGAGAGAAAAAAACACAAACAAAAGTAATCATAGGATCAGACAAGATTGAGAAAAACCTTATTATTCAAAGATAAACTTTTTTTAAGTAGGGGGGTTTCAGTATCTTTAATATGTGAGAATTAATATGGATTCCAAGACTTTGACTCAAAAATCTAACCTGCTTTGACCAAATAATCCTCTTTCAAGACCAGTGTTTTCAAGCCCATCCATTTTCGAAAGAATGTGACAGAACATGCCTAGAATTTAAACAGCTCCACAGTTTGGTTTTTAATAATAATCTTTATTAATTTGAACCTAAATGAACACAAGAGGTTTTCCAGGTCAGAAACATGGTTCTTATTAAATTCCTCACAGTAGATAGTAATTTGCAGCACCTCATTGTCCTGGAGTCGATCCCTGGCGCAATGGGATGAAAGCTGATGGGTTTTTTCCTACCAATGACCCCAACACCCTAGAGGTGAAGGGCAAGGGAAATGACTTTCCTCTGCTTTCAAAGAAGAATGAAGACGTTTGCCCCCTCCCATCCCAAAAGGGTCTCCTAGGAATAGTAATATTCCTGAATCTTAAATCCAAACCATTTGGAAGTCAAAGAAAACCTCTCCGGGAGCCAGATAGTCCCCTGCCTCTCAGTCTTTGAAACCTGGATTTTTCTTCAGGTTCTGGGGCTTCATTGATTTCGACGTGTAACTACTGAGGAAGATGCCTAATTACTCTCTTCCCAGTACCTAGGGTTTAACTTAGGGATATATGTCAGGTTCCAGGAGTTGACCCTGTCCTTGAGGGAGGAGAATGTTGTCACGTCACTCTTTTTGTATCAGAGTAATTAGTTAAACAAAAAGCTGGAGCTCTAATCTTCCAGGTAAGAGTCCCAGGAAGCTTGGGATTTTTACAGGAACCCTGCGGAATCCAGAGAGGTTGAGTTTCCCTACAAATTAAGCAGATTTTGAAAAGATAAATAATTGGCCATATTAAGAGCATGACGCATGAGACAAGAACAAGAAGCTTGTTTTGTTTTACTTTGATGGATTCTAATAGGAAATATCCCATTGATCAAACAAACTATATATATATATATATATATATATTATATTAAATATATATGTATAATTTAAGAGTTTCTTAAATCTATCTAACCACTTTAAAGTTTATGGGTTGTGTATGAAAATATATTACACACATTTCAGTCACCCATTTTTGTCTCTAAGGAACTGAGATTTTGTCCATGTCACATATCATTACTCATGAATTTGAGTAAAAGCAAAAATCATTTATTATCTCGCAGTTTCTGGGGGTCAGGAATCCAGGTGAGGCTTTGCTGGGTGATTCTGGCTGCACGTTGTCCATGACTTTGCAGTCGAGCTGTCTCAGGAAGGAGCTGGAGCTGAGGAGGGGGAACAGGCTTCTGACCTCAGTTACAGTCCTAATCAGGTGGCCTTTCCTTAGAGCTGCCTCCGGGCAGTGGTGGCTTCTCTTCTTCTCAGTGCGAAATCCAAGAGGCAGAGAGAGGGGGAAGGAAAGATCTTAACATAAAACCACTATCTTTTAATACTGTAATGTCAGAATGGACATCCTGTCATTTCTGCTGTATTTGAGTCAGTAAATCCAGCCCTCACCCAAGGGGAGGGGATTTTACACAGAGATCTTAGAACCTGCCCACCATCCTTAAAATTTGGAGTCGGTAAGTGTGGCTGGCATCACAGCCTCTATGGAGATGCTCCCCGAGGGTGTTTGGTAGTAGCTGAAGCACTTAAATGAAAACGGTTTGCAGTGCTGTAGTCATTGTTAGAAAGCAGTGGGTAATTGCCTAAAATTACCTAATACCTGAACATGAGAACGCTGAAATGGAAAGTTGTGAACACAGAATGTTTTCTGAAATGTACACAATCTAAAGTAGTCAGTCACTCTATACTCCTAATTTTAACAAATGATCTTTTATAATGGGTAATTTTTTTAAAAACTGTATAACAGTGCACCAGAGGCTGACAGCCTAATCGCTTTCATGAATATAGCTTTATAATATTCTGAAAAGACTTTACATGCAGTAAATCATGATTGGCATATAAATTATTTCAATATTAGAGTTTTAAAAGATTTATGTAATCTCTACAGGTTAAACACAAATATTTTGATCATTTATGTTCATTTCTTTATTCTCATGCCAGCTTAGTCATGACTGGAACTGATTTGCTGAGGTTCAGATTTTGAATTTTAGTTTTGCTTAAACAAGACAGAAATTAATGAGAGTATTTTCAACTTGAGTGCACTGGACCAGTCAAAAACTCAAATGAATGTCACAGAGAATGATAATAAATTTTTAAAAAGTTGATGTCAAATTTTCTAGAAAGTGTGATGGTCTCTCCATTACTAGTGATGAAGGAATTGATAGAGACTATAGAGACAAAGAAATGAGGTTGCAGTAAGCTCTGGAAGGTTTTTATAATTGTATATAGTATAAGACTCAATAAAAATAAAAATAAACATAAATATTTATCAAGGGCTACCGTGTGTCCAGAACTCTGCTGTAAGATAATTTCACAGGGGCTTTTACAATAACGACCATGCCAGAGGGGCTGCGCGTGGGCTAATTACCTTTGAAATTATTCCTATTATATTAAGAATCTGCGCAATCAAAACACACTGACAGGCATTCCAACTTTATATACCAATCCTCTCCACTAACCATTCTACTCTAACACAAATAAACAAGCTGTTTTCTATTTCCCACAACTTGCCCAGATGTCTACTCTCCTCCTCTTTATAGTGTAGGCTTCTCAGGAACTCTACCCCCCCTCTTTCTCCACATTTCCAAATGTGATCTTTTTTTCAAGAACCAGGCTTATACCTTGTCCAGGTGCTTCTCTACACTTCGGAGTGGACTCTTCCTCAATTGTACCTTCCTGGCAGTTCTTCAGGATCTCTATTAAGATACCAATTATTTTCTAACTTGTATTTTATTTATGTAGGTTAGGTAATTGGCACGTATCAGTTTTCTGATTGCAAGCTTCATGAGGTCAGAACCCACATCTGAGCTATCTCTGTGTCTTAGAATAGCTAGATGAATGCTTTGCATTTGACAACCCAATTGACAATTTCTATTGCATAAATAAGCATAGAAGCCATCACACTGCTTGGCATCTATGATTTTACAAATCAAAGAGTTGTTTAGACCCAAAAGAACTTGAGAGGTAGACCCTGTACTGTTCAACTAAAGCAAGTAACGCAGGCAATTAAAGTTCTTCAATGTTGGTAGAAAGCTGGAAGATATGAAATTATTTGGTACCATAATGTAAAAGATATCAAACAGGTGAGGCCATAGAAATGAAGAATTACTTTACAAATTCATGAGACCACCTTAAAAAACATATTTTATAAATTTAGGCACTAAAGAAAGATCTATAAATAGAATAGTTAGCCCATTTGTGTGTGTAGGAGAATAATTATAAATGTCCTGATCCTGAATGAATACCATCATTCGTGTTTACACCGAAGCATTTAAGTAATTAATTTATTTTTTGACAATAAATTTCTGCTGTAAGCTAAAGGCATGATCATGCAAGGTCTGTTCTCTAGATTGGCTAAAATAAAGGACGTTATGGGCAAGATGAAAACTTGAAATGGAAAACAGTTCATATTTAATGGAGAGTCATCACATTTTTAAAATTACCACTTCGGAGAGGTTATGACTAAATACCATAAAATTAGAATTGCTTCTTGCAAAGCAAAGCGATGAGCAGATCTGGAGGAGGGAGGTGAAGAGAAACGTGTGAAAGACTCATATCTGCGTGCTCTCATTGGGGCGTATTTTCAGCCTGCAGATGCTTATTCTCGGTTACTTACTACTGCCTGGTGTGAGCGCACCGAAGTTGAATCGGCGGTAAGCTCATCCTCCCACTTATTGTCGCTGTTGTTGTGACTGTAATCTAAAGGTATTGTATGCAGATCTTAGGCATCTTGAGTCATGGAATTTTTGTCCCTTGGATGAGTCTGGGACAAGGAGCCTCTCGTACCCGGGACATCCAGGTGTTCCTCATCCCAGGACTCCCCTGAGATTCCAGGAGACAGGGCTGCTTCTGGGAAGGATGGTGGAGGTTGCAGTACCTGGGGCCTGGTGGGTTCAACCATTCTCCGAGATGCTCTCGAAGCTCAGAGCGTCCCTGCTCCCCCCCACCCCCGCCCCGTCCCTCCATCAGGATCTGCACAGCCCCCGCCACGTGCTCAGTGCCACGTGGTGCTCCCTGAGACTCCAAATGCGCCCTGTTTACCTTCCAGGGAAACCCCCCACCCCACCCACCCCAACCAAGCCTCAGCCCGGTCCTTGGGCACCTCTTCTACCCTCAAAAGTAAAGAAAACAAAACAAACATGTAACATACATGTAAGAACGTGTAAGAATTGTGTATCTAAGAAGTGTTCATCGTCTTGTTGGCTCCTCCTGGCTGGTACTCCAGGATTGAGGAGTAAGGTAGAATCATATCCCCACTTCAACTTTATTTTTAAATATCACTTCACTTACACCAAGTCTAAGACTTCACGTAAACCACAGCCAAGAGCTTGAATCCAGTGAGCGCGGAAGCCTTCGAGGCGGGAGGAGGAGAGACTGTTGACAGAACCGCAGGTACCGTGGGCTTAATGAAGAGATTACAAAACTGGGACTGGGAGAAACCTACTTCCCCACCTGCAAACTCAGTTACTCATTTCACAATAGCCGATAGTTAACTCTACAGAGTTGTACAGATAAGAAATAATGTCAGTGAAATAATTACACCTTTTGGTGCTTAATAAACCTAGCTACTAAATTCAGTGTTAGCCAACAGACAGGAATAGGTAATGTTATCAATTACCTCTTTGCTCACCTTTGGGAGAGTTTTTAACATGGGGTAGTTTGATCTAAGTATTCACATTTGAAAATTTTTACATTTATGTGAACACATCAGCTTTCCTAACTTTTAAAAATAATTTAGTATTAATGAGATACATGTTAATGAATTACATGTGAAGAATCTATGACATACCATGTATAAAATTATGATATACCATATATTCAACTTTAAGAATGAAGTAAGTACAAATAAAACCACTTTCATTATAGTGGCTAACTTTTATTTTAATAATGCTGAAATTCTGATTCCCAATACAGACTGTGTCCTGGTCAGTTCTGTAATTGTTCAGTAATTTGCTATAAGCATTGTGGGCTGTGGTAACTTCTAGTTTAAAGAATAATACAGCATTCAGTATGGTTAAAAAAAATCTAAAGTTACTTTGAAGTAACTTATTAACAGCAACATTTAAAAGCAATTTGTCATTAAACATCTTAAGATAGATATTTTGAAAAATTTGGCAAAGAGTGTGTTAAAGGTTTGATTTTATTAAGTGAACTACTATTGTAATTTTTTTTTTACATTACATTTGTTATTTTCTTTTGACATTCATACTCCATTTGAAGAAAAACATATTGGCCCTTTGAAGCAAGATATTTCTTTTGTATATAATCTCACATTCTTAAGTTTAAAAAGAAGGGAAAGGGGAAGGAAGGGGGAAGGGGAAGGAGTGAGAGTTCATTGAATGTCCCAAATTTCTGTAGTCAATTTTCAGATAAGCAAAGAGAAGAGGTATAACCAGCCACGTTGAATAAAATTTCACAGACATACTACATTTCACTAGTATCTGATATATATCGCCTTTAACAGCTGTGCAATAAAACCAGATGTTTAGCTTAATGGTATTTAGAATGTATAACATGTACATGGAAAAAAATCTTGCCATGAGTAAGTGACCACAGATCACTTAAGTGCTCCAAATTTAAACACATTATCTGTGAAATCAGGAGAAAAAGAAAAGCTAGAAGGAGCTGTATGTCTGATCAAGGTCAACATTTTGTAGCTGTGGAAATTCAAGTAGAAATTGAGTGAATTCTCCAACATTCAGCAGATGGTTAAAGGGTAATTTTTTTTTTATTCTCAGTTTAGTATGATATCCACCATAATTGAATTGATGATCAAGAGAGTTTACATCATCTCAAAATTAACTTAAAATATTTATGGAATCAAAATGATAAACTTCTTACTCTCGCTAAGTAAATATAATTAATTATTCACATTATTTTCTACGTATTCAGATTCTCTCTTTGTCATTTATTTGTCATGCTTCAGGGATATGTTGCAGATTACCTAGTAGATAATTATTGCTACAACTAAAAGACTTCCAATGATAAGCCTATATGGGTGTGTAGATCTGATAAGCCTAGTTGATATTTTATAAATAATTGATACATTGTATAAATGCAGTCAGATCCTTTTTCTGGAATTTTTTAACATAAAGATTTTAAATCTGTGATATTCATACTTTCACAAAATGTACTATTTTTAGTGTCATTTCATATTGTAATAAAATTTGTTAATTTGTAGAAGAGTTTAAAATATTGAGCAATTATTGGGGAAATCCATTTACTAAATGACGGCATCATTTTCATTAGAGGGTGAATGTAATCAGTTAATTTTCTATATAGATATTTATGTAGAACTTTTAAGGTTGGTAAAAGACCTAATTTTTGTTAGGCATTATGCCAAGTAATGAATAAAGTCGAAGTACAAAAGTAATTATGATTGAATAGTATCCTGAAGATAAAGTATGAATTTTTTTTATTGTTTTTTTTTCCCCAAAGAATTTCTGTTGCAATCTCCGACTAATAGAATTTTACATTCCTTTGGACCATGCAGGCAGTGTATATTTTATTACTAGGTGCTTATTTGAACTTTTAAAATGACTTATTGAACAGAATAACTCATATCTTTGCCAACTTGACTTTCTGAAACATGCATTTACATTGTCTTGAAAAACTTAAGTGTATTTGTAAAAAAAAAAATTTAGTGCTGATAAAATAGTATTTTTTTTTTTTATGATCTTCTTCTACATGAGAATTAAAAGACCTGATTCTTCTGGTGTTGTTTTTTTTTTTTAAACTATGTTCTTTTTTTAATTAGGTTACAGATGAAAATTGACAGTTTTGTCTTTTAAGAGTAAATACGCTTCTCGGACTACTAACGTTCATCTACCATGGAATTCAGTATATTTTTATGATATTCAAAATTACTTTTAATTTGTAAACACAAAGAAATTGTGATGTCAAATCAGCCAAAAAGTGGAACTCACTTGTATATTTATAGTGCTGTCCCTCATCCAAAACAGGCAGAAAAGTGGAATAAGTCATAAATGCTTGACTACTTTACTTTTCTCTGTCTTCTCAAAAACTTACCTTCCAGAATTTTTTTTTTGTTTTTCTACGTAGACTTTATTTTTAGGCTGTGAGTGACTTACATATAACCTTTAAAAAAATAGATACAAGAAATCAAGTTTCATGTGTGAATATAGTAATCAATATACAATGTGTAATAATACAGCCCAAACAATACATTCTTTGTATCGTTGCTCACAGAAGTTTTCATTTGACAATTATTTGTTCTATTTACTAAGGAAAAGATTGCCTTGGGGGGGAAAGAATATCATGTAGCACTTTTATGTGTGAATCTTTTCAACTGTAATTATTCGAATGGATAACGAAACATGAATTCTGCCTTAGGGTTAACACATATCCAATTTGTTTCACAGATCACCTAATTATAAGCAGATCATCCACCCACCTCAGCTCTAATCCCTTTGCATTTTGAAATAATTTCAGATACCAGAGAAATAGGTGATACTTTTTATTAGGTCATTCGGAGAGTACCCATGTTATAACTGTCTCACTTGTATTCCTCTTTCTTAATTCTCAGCGGCTAGGGTATCAGCAGTAAATAAGTTACTAGCATGTTACAGACATATGGGGAAAATAAATAGAACATTTTAACAAAAAGCAAAAACAAACTCAACTGTCAGTTTTGATTTCTTTCTGTAAAAGAACCTACATGTTCAAAGCGTATTTCAAGACATCATGATGCCATTTTAAGCTACTGTCGTCATATTTCACAAGTAAGATAGAGCCACGATTTAATATTTATTTCTGAGAGACATACACCTGCTGCTGAAAATTATACCTCAGAGGGCTCACAGCTCCCTGTAAATATACAAACTAAGACTGTCTCACAAACTGGTAAGCAAAGGCAACTGCAGTATCATCAAAAGGATTCTCTAGAATATTCTCCTCATTTATTTTTATGTCACAATCTTCTCTTAACCAGTTTCTCTTCATATATTCTTTTCTACATCCATAAACTCTATAAAACTATAACTCTTTCCACTTAATATACTCTTTAGTTCCTTTCAGAGGCAAGCATCGTGGAAAAGTTACTCTATTTACTGTCTCTGCTTTCTCGTGTTCTGTTTACTCTACAAACTTGGATCTGGCTTCCTCCCTCACCGCTTGACTGCAATTTGAGTTGGTAATGTTATTAATAGTCTTACTGTTGGCAAATCCAATCAATGCTTTGCGGACTTCCTCTTCCTTGTCCTGCTCTGTCTTCCATGACATCCCACGCTCTTGGTTGTCTTCATACATCTCTGTTTCCCTTAACACTTCTTTGACTTGCTCTTTCTTCTCCACCCTCTTTTACATAGTGAAGTTGTTCAGGGAGTGCATCCAGGCCTCCCTTTCTTCTCATTTTGGAAACTCAACCAGAGATTTAAATATTGTCTCTATGTAAAGGCAAATATATCTTGGTGTAATCACTTCTCTGAACTTCAGACCTACATATTTGATTGCCTCTGGAAAATTCCAGTTGGATGTAGCATGGACGTTTAAAACATAACATTACCAAAATGGAACCAGTGTACCCTGTAGATAAGCTCTTCTTCCAGTGTTTCCCTGTGTTTCAAATAGCTCCTCTGTCCAACTCTTGCTCAAGTCATAAAACTGAGAATCATTTTAACAGCTTGCTCTGCCCCAGGTTGCAACATCCAGTACTCTACTAGATTGACAGAATATTGACTAAATCTATCCACTTCTTTCCTAGAAACCAAGTATTATCTTCTTCCTTGTGAAATTCATCTCACCAAGTCCGGCAGAATTTACCACCTATGATTCTCTCAGCCCACGTTCTTTCCCTCTTCCCTGCAGTTGCCAGTCCAGTGTGAGCCACCATCACCTCTCCCCTGCTCTAGTCAGTGGTCTCCTTGCTCGTCTCTTCACTAGTGTACTTACCCATTTATAATCCATTGTCTACAGAGTGTTCACAGTAATATTTAAAAAAAAATTAGATCATATCACAATTATTAAAACTATGGAATATACTTTATTATACATGATACAGCAACGTCTTCCCTCCCCAAACATTTCTGGTGCGACTTTCTCTCCTTGCTCCCCGTGTCTATCCATGACGGCCTATGGGCCAGGGTATCTGTACCAAAACCCTCCCATAGGGCCTTGGTACGTTTTGGTACTTCGGAGTAAAACGTTCTTCCGTCAGTGTTTCAAAATATTCAGATCTTCAGATCTCAGTTTAAATGGCATTTCTTTAGAAAGGAAGGCCTTAATTGACCACAAATCATCCT
The DNA here is from genome assembly GCF_036321535.1 of Camelus dromedarius. Taxonomy (NCBI): domain Eukaryota; kingdom Metazoa; phylum Chordata; class Mammalia; order Artiodactyla; family Camelidae; genus Camelus; species Camelus dromedarius. The sequence continues at coordinate 29,879,488 of NC_087456.1, forward strand.
CGGAAACAAATCTCCTCTATTTCAGTATCTCGTAATTCGCTGTGTTATTATCGTAGTACCATTTGCGGTTGTATATTTAATGACCCACTTTCCACTAAAAATAGTTGTTACTAAAATTTGTCTCATCCATGTGTTAGAATTGTGTTTATTTTTATGAGTTTAATTGTTTTCTCTAGATGAGATATTTTTAATGGTCAGATTGTATCTGAGTCAGTTGGGCTGCTTTTAAAGTGTATAGTTCTCAGGATTTATTTTGAAATGGGAACCAAGAATCATAAGTTTCATGCGTGTTTAACAAGACCCTGTGATGATTCTGATGCGCATTCTTCTATTTTTTTTAAGCAAACGAAAACATCTGATCTAAAAGTATATATGCACTAATATCTTTGAAATCTAGAATAGAAGCATGTTTTACGTTCTATTTTAAAATATCAAGTCAATTGGTTATATTTCATATGCATGTTCCTATTCGAATGATTTCGAATTTTAGCTGTATGCCAACTGGAAGAGTAACAGATAATGACAAATTGAATTTATTATTCCACCTTTTAGTTTCAGTGGGATAATGTTTTTAATTATCTTAAGTAAAACTGCTTCTTGGAGAATTCCAGTGTATAAAATAAAAGAAAAATCGCTCTCTGACAAAGTGTTTCTTCACCTTCGCAGTCTTGGGCCTACTTATTTTTTAGTGGAGAGACTGGGGATTGAACCCAGGACCTCGTGCATGCTAGGCGTGCACTCCACCACCAAGCTATACCCTCCCCCTCCTTGGCAGTCTTGGCAGTTTGGGCTGGGGATTTCTTCTTGTAGGAGGACGGTGCTATGCACTATCAAATGTTTGGCAGCATCCTTGGCCTTTATCCACTAAAAGCCCACGTTTGAGACAATGAAAAAAATGTCTCCAGACATTGCCCAGCTCTCCTAATGTGTGATATCACTTCAGATTGAGAACTGTTAGTCCAACAGAAAGATCGTCTCTTTAGTGATACTGGATTTCCAGTCCCCACTATCCCATCAGTTAGCTCTATGACCTTGGGCAAGAGCCTCGCGACATTCATATGTAATGTGAGAAAGCCAGAATAGATCCGTCATTTTCAAGTTACCTTTAAGTGTTTACCATCCTTTCATCCTGCAGATAAATCAAGATGTAGATGAATAGGAGAAGACAGTTACTGCGATATAGTGAGTCTTTGTATACACAAACGCATACATATATATTATGAATATATGTATATAAATATAATAAGAAAACAAAGTACCTTGAGTTAGGAGAAATAATTCAGAGAAGAATGGTAATTGATATTATGCTTGATACTTCAGGAGTCCTTTTATATGTTAATATGTAAGTTAATACTAAATACCTTTATCTAAAATACATGGGAAATAATGTATAACTTATACATTAGATGTTAAAATTTTTTTCTTAAAATTGGAAATGTACTGATGATATTTTCCCAGTGTTTTACTTTTATAATTGGTCTGTGTGTGTGGCAAAGAAAGTTGGGCACAGAGAGATCCTTAAGCACTTTTTCGAGTGTTGTGGCGATCTCTTCATGGTTGTCATTGGTAAGGAGTTGTCCTCTCCCTCTTCCCATCGTCACGGTGGCATCAGGGAAGGTCACCTTTCTGCAGTGCGACACTCGAACACCCCGTATTATACGTAGTACCTTGGTGTTGACAGAATCCCCGAAACATGGCATCTTCAGCTTTTGTCTTGCTCTTCTCTTGAAAAAGCTTTTGTTAGTTTGGGAATTGTTAGAAATGGTCACATTCTGCTGTGTGGATTGTAAACAAAGGAAGAGAATTCTTACTAAACAACAAAAATGATAATGGTCAAGATTCTGAAAGAGAAAAGATATATTGGAAAGGGGTTGTCTGGATCCCTGTGGAGTCAGCTCCAGGCCCTCACTCCTACCACTCAAAAAGCTCATTTGTTACCTAAAAAAAAAAAAATGCAGTCCTTCTTCTTTTGTCTGTACAGAGTCCCCAGAATGCACCTTAATTCAGTTCCTGACTCTGCTCCTCATTGTCTGGGTAACTTTGAAAAATATACCCAACCTTTCAAGGTCTTAGTTTCCTAATCAGCAAAATGGGATTTTTTAAACATGTTTATATCACATGATGCGGTAAATATATTTTTAATTATATATTTCAAAGGGCTTGGCCTGATCCTTGTTATTAAGCAAGTGCTCAGGAAAAGCTAATTGCGAAGTGATAGTATAACTTAGTGAGAGCTAGGGTGTGCACTGGTTGTGCGCAAAGCTGGTTTCCTCGCGGACTGGCTGTGTAACCTGGAGAGGGTCCTCATCCCCAGAGCTTTCTGTTTCCCTTCTGTAGCATGGGGTGAATGAAGCCTTCCCTGGGGGTTCTTGTGAGCATTCGGACTTCACCCACTGCCTGGCACATAGTAATCAAACGGTGATCATTAACTGTCATCGCGATCATCAGAACCTGAGACCCTGACTCTGCCAAGCCCTTGGCCCAGTTTTTATGAGGCTGTGGTCCAGCTGCCCAGTCTCTCCCTCCCATTGGCACTTCCACCTTCCTCAGCTCTCAGCAGTCCGGCTGGGTAGAGACTTCTGCTCTCATTGCTCTGTGTAAGCAGAGCATCCCTGTGATTATCTGTCTTATCCTTGAGTTTCCTTCATAGCAGACATCACAATAGGTAACTATTGTATTTAAGTTCCTACTTGTTTTTATTTTTCTCTTCCACTACATTATAAGTTGCATGGGGGAGGGAACTCATGTCTGTTTTTGTTTGATTAGAACAAAGGCTGATATATATTGGCACTCAGAATTGAATGAACAGATTTGGTTTTTCTAAATCACTGACGCTCAAGCAAGCTTGTCTGCCCAGGTGACCCAGAGAGTCTTTCAGATGGGCTCTCGGAGCCCAGGACCACTTCAGCTATGCCTCTAAGTCTTTGCTTATATTACAACCAAGATACTCTGTTATACCATCATATAAGACAATCAAGATACCCTGTTACAATAGCGTATGAAACAAATTTACAGTCAGTAAAAATGAGATATAATTTCCACCGAAGATATTTTTCATTGCATATACCTGACCAAGTTCTTCAAAGAGACTAACCAGGTAAAATTGATTATATATGTTTTTTTTTCTCTTCCATTTTCATGCATTAACTGATGGCCTTACTGCTTTTTCCTTTCATACGCTTTTTTTTTTTTTGTTTTGATGGTTACAGTGTACCATAAAAACTGAAGTCTAAAAGCAAGTAACTGACACTTTAATTTTTTTTATTTCTTTTTTCTTTGACTGACAGTTAGAAGAAGGGTATTACCACAACCAGAATGAAATTGTGATTTATGGCAGCGTAAAGAATAAGAAGTTCTGGAAAGAGAGCTTATGGGAAGCGTCAGGGTCTCAGAATTTGTAGCAGCCGTTCCAGCTTGTACATGGCAGTAATTTTAGCTACTGCTGCCACCACTTGGCCCCAGACAATCACAAGAACACAGGAGACAGCCTTGGATAAAACTCTCTGTATTTGGTGAGTTTATTCCAGAAACGTTTTATTATCCTTAACGTCTGCTGTGTTTGGCAAATACAGAATATTTTGTGTCAAATGTATTAGCATAAAGCCTTGTCACTCTTTATTTTGTTTTCTTTAATGGCTAAAGGTCTGTCTCTGTAGTTAAACTGCTGAAAGATGGGCATCAGGAAACGCTCTGTTTGCTCCCATGTTGATGAACTTTAAGGAGATTTTATAGATTTCCTGACTATTGAAATTTACAACACTATCTGACCACTGTGTTTCTGATAACCTTGAGAGTCTCTAAAACTTTTCCCTCCTTAGGTTCGAATGCCTGTTAGATCTGTTACTTTACTATGCAAGATGGTAAAGAGATATGCAAGCTCAGATCGTAATTTATACTTGACCCTAGTATGTCAAATACAAAACACAGATTTACTCTTTCATTTCCACGTAAATTCTATGCTTAGAATGGATTTGTCTAAATCTCTTTTCTCTTTCACTTTCTGGATTAAGTTGTCCCTTGTGGATATTCAGCGTCCCTGTGATGTTACTTTGTATCTTACTGTGCTCAGTTTGCTATGATGTGTCAGATCTCACTGTACAGGTTCTTGTTTCATAAACTATAAAAAAGATATTTTTCATTTTGAAGGACATAGTTTAAAATGAATTCTTTCAGATCTATTCCTCAATATGTATTATACTTATTTATCAAGTGTTTGATCTTGAAATTATATTTGAATTTTTTAAATTATAGGTGATATTAGTTCTGAACATTATTTCAGGCACAGACAATGAAAGTTGGTTCTGCAGCTTTTTAAAAATATGCAGTATAAAGAATATTATAAATGTAGTAGATTGATGAAAAATAGATTTTCAGAGAGGAGGGAGGGAATTACAAGTGTCTGATAGAAAAGAACTGTTTCACCCACACCCCATCTAAGGATCCAGTATTCTGGGGACATTTCCATAGTAACTCACGCAAAGTTGAGCATTTCTCCATTATCACAAGTACCAGACTGAACTTCTATTACTTTGTCAGTTATGTGTATCCAGGATTAGACTGTTAACTTTTTAGTGAGTTCTTAGGTACCATTCATCATTTGTTTCTGGCTCACACAATCCCTGGAATATAAGAGGCACACAGAGAATATTTTTTGTTGGATTGAATTGATATCTCCCAATGTCTGTTACAGTAACTTGCATATAGCTGATTTTAAATATTTGTTAATTTCATGAAAATAAAGCCATACACTCTCATTGTACTTTGTTCATTTTAAATACTCATATAAGATTACTTTCTTTAGAACCTATTCCACAGACACTACAGTTCTTCAATAAATTATGTATTTAATCTAAATAAAGACTTTGTTACAAAATAAAATTGAAAAAATATGCAAGTACAAATCAAAGTCTTTTTAAACATATATAAATGTATATTCTCTAAGCTTTATTTATTTGGAATTTTGCTAAACCTCTTTCTTCTTGCATAGAATAATAAGCTAATATTAAATACGTATTTGCATAAGGTGAAAACCTTGGAATCTTTTTCTCCGTGGGGTTAAAAAGCCTATTTATTTGAAACTAATACTTTGAGATGTTTTGTTTTCTCAGATCATAGGATTAAGAGGAAGAGGGATGAAAAGGAGTTACAAATTCTTTTTTGTTTATTATATTGCACTCTTAATGTGACACATTTATATGACTATAAGTGGTACTGCAACAAGAGTGGGATGGTAGAGTCAAGTACATGACTTTTTGTCCGACATCCAGATGGGACATAATTATTCTTCTGTTGTTGAACAATTGAAAATAGATCACTGAGTGGTTTGCTTGCTAAGATAGAGTAGGAAATCAAGAGCTAAGGGAAGTTAGATTGTGAAAATCCTCCTTATATAAATCTTAATACTTCTTACAGTTATGTTTGCTCTATTTCGAATGATTCTAGAACAGCCAAGCAGAATATCAAACATGATAGCATTTATGACTGTGGATATGCTGAGACATGGAGGCTCGTGATCATTAAATTGGGATGCTGCTCTCACATGATAGAAATAAGGACATAATAAACCACTGGCTGAATGAGATGCGCTGTGGGGTGATTCATCTGTCATCCACATGTCACACGAATAAATGACTGGCCTCTTAACTGTGACTTACCTGTCATAGGCAAATTGAAACTCTTTAAAATGCCCTTGAAACACCCCACCCTTTACCTCTGTGGGACCGTGAGAGGAGGTTACGGTTCGATTCTTAATAATTGGTGTGTTGCTACCTGTATTTCAGTAATGCTGGCTTTGGGAGTTAGGCAAGGAGAGTTACTCCCGGGTGAAACTGTTCTTACTAAAATCTGTGTCAGCGTCGGTGTGCTATTAAATACTGCTGTCTCTGTGGGCTGATGCAGGTATCTCCGTCCCATGTTGCTTAGCAGTGGTGAGAAGACGAGACGCGATGACAGTAGGAAGAAGGCTAATAGGTGTAAGTAACGGAGGAGATTTAAGTACAAGGTGCACTGTAAATCAGATGTTAATCACAAGCTGCCAGTGATAAATATTCTTTATTTGTTATTATCTCTTTTTCTAAATGAAGCTACTTGCGTTCAGTGGTACTGTTCACATCTTTGATCACACACTCCTGTCTTAACCATCAAATTAGGAAGATCCTGATGCTTTGCTTCCAATTAGCCTGAAATTTTTACCTAGTAGAAATCTTGTTGACATCTTTCCACTGGGGGCTTGTTTATCTTAGCTTACAGTAAAGTAGAAACATCTTACTACTGCTTCTTAAAATTCTATTGATAAAGTTTTTCACATGGCTTCCTATGGAAATGTGTTTTCTTTATGTAATAGGAACAAAGATGATTTAACAGATCAAATGATCTACTTTCTATCACATCTATATCCCAGATTAACTAAGGCCTAATCATTTTTAAAAAAATATGAACTGTCTTATTTGTCCTCAAAAATTAGTCTGAGTAATCATCCCCAGATTTCTCCTTTGTCACCTTTCTTAGATCTCACATGACATAACAGAATAGCTTGTTTTCCCATGTCTTTCATAGTCTCATATGTGCAGTGCATTACAATTACCAAAATCACCACTGTGTATATCACTGTTCTTATTTTAGAGCTTAGTCATCATCAGCTATAATAGGTTGTCTTCTTCAGTTCAGGGGGGAAAAGGAAAAAAAAATAATCAAAGTCATGTCAGAATAGCTTAATTTGCCCTTGGCCTAAACCTGACCAAGGACAGTCCGCAGAACGTTGCCCGGGCATCCTCCGAGTGGTCCAGTGTAGGACCATCACGGGGATTCAGCTAACTGGCTTCCTTCTTACAGGGGTTTTATTTTCAAGGCTGAGGGCTGCATTTTCCTTTTCTTTGCCACATATTCTTCATACTAACCCTTTATGGCCCCTTGTAGGATTTCCTATCAGTTTAGCTCCTTTTAAATTGTTCATGAGCAATTAGGCATTTTTAAATTTCTCCATGCTTGGCTTTGGATATGTACCTGAGTGGAAATCACTATTGTTTCTCTGTTCATAATGGTTTTGTCAACTGGTGCCTACTTCTTCATCACCTACACCAAGATAGCAGCTGATTAATTGACATAACACTGCTCTGATCAATTCCTGGTCGTTTACTAGTTCTTTTATTATGCTGTATTGCAAGAACTTTAATTTTTATTCACATATTTAAGGCTAAAATCCTTATGTAAAACTTAATTATTCAAGACACTCTGTAACTGGAAAGGGCTTCACTGAAGCTTCCCTGGTGATGGGCTAGGCAGGGAATACTAGCCTTTGCTGCCACCCTGAATATGATCTTCTGATAAAGAGTTGCTCTCTGTATGGTGCCTTTACCCCCTGAGCCCTGTGCTTCTGTTGGAGAGACTCCCTGGCTATCGCAGTAGTTACCCAGCTTCCCCGTGGCACAGGTCTCTGCCAGCATCAGCACTGTGGAAGGGGTCAGGCCAAAGATTCAAAAGGTCTTTAAGTAGAAGGGTTCTGACCAGTTTGACTTGGAGAGTCATTACTAAGCACACCACCAGAGAAAGGGTCAGTCTGTTCTGGACTAATTGCTGCCCCTGGGGCGAGAAAAGATGCCATGTTAAAGCTCACGGTCACTGATAAGGAGGCTTTACTCCAGTATCCACATTACACATACAACACACAGAGCTCATCTGCTCTAGAGGAGAACGCTCTTCTCTGCCACAAGCAGCACACCCGCATAGGATGGAACAGGTCTCTTCCACCCTTTAAGACACCTGGCAGTACTTTGAGGCTCCTAGGATTAAGGGTAAAATGTTGGAGGCATAGTAATAAATAGATAAGAATTTGGGACTGTTTATGCTAATATGGGTGGAGTCCAAACCATTACATTCTCGAAACTGTCAGGGGTATATGATTTGTACCCCAAATTATGACATGGAATATACCAAGTACATTAACATTGTGTGCACTCCCTGCTCTTGGTTTTATGTTTTCATTTGTCTGATTGCTTTGTCTTACCCACATGATATTGTACTGGCCTCTTTCATGTTAAGGAAGAGAATGCTATTAAAGAACAAAAGCGTTAAAAATAGCTATAGCTATAATAATTTGTTAATGGATAAATAATATGAATAGATGTAAATTGTGACATCAATGGCATATGAAGTTGGTGGAGGAGAGGTAAAAATAGCAGATCTTAAGGGAGAAAGTGACAGCAATATAAAAATAGTAGGGGACCTCAATATCCTCCTTTCAGTAACAGAACATTCAGATAGAAAACCAATGAAGAAACAGTGAACTTGAACAACACAATATTCTATAAGGACCTAACATACATATACAGAACTTTGTACCCAACGGCAACAGAATAAACATTCTTCTTAACTGCACATGGAGCATTCTCCAGGACGGATCACATATTAGGTCACAAAATGAGTCTTAACAAATATAAGAAGATTAACATCATACTAGATATATTTTCTGATCATATTAGAGTGAAATTAGAAACTTACAACAGTAAGAAAATGAGAAAATTCACAAGTAAGTGGAAACTAAACAACGTATTCTTGAATAACCATAGGGTCAAAGAAAAAAATCAAAAAGGAATTTCAAAAATATCATGAGACAAATGAAAATGAAAACACAACATACCCACATTTATAAAATGCAGCAGAAGTGGAACTATTGAAGAAGCTCACAGCAATAAGCACCTGCATTAATAAAATCTCAAATAAACAACCTAACTTTATATCTAAAGATCTCAAGGAACCAAGAAAAGAAGAACAAAAGAAGTCCAAAGTTAGTAGAAGGAAGAAAATAATAAAAATTAGAGCAGAAATAAAGTAACTAGAGAAAAGAAAAATAATTGAAAAAAAAGCAACAAAACTAGGAGTTGGTTATCTGAAAAGATAAATAAAACCAACAAACCCTGAACTGGATTAAGAAAAAAAAGACCCAAATACATAAAATCAGATAAGAAAAAGGCGATTTACAATAAACGCCTCAGAAATAAAGCATGAGACAATTAAGAAGAATTATATGCCAACAAAGTTTATACCTTATATGGATACATTCCTAGAAACATACAACCTACCAAGACTGAAACAAGAAGAAATAAAAAATCTGAACAAACCAGTAACAAACAAGAAGATTGAATCGGTAGTTAAAAACTAACAAAGAAAAGCCCAGGCCCAGATGGCTTCGCAAGTGAATCCTATTATTTCTTATAATAATTTTCCTTCTGTTTACCCTGTTTCCAGAGCTGAAACATCTCTCAGCTGCGTCGCAGACAGCTGACCTTCTGTGACTTCATCCTCTACACTTCTTATAATCGCTCTTATTATTTCCAGCTCTACCTTTCATGGCATTTCCATGACTTTCTATCTTTTAAACTCAGATTTATTGTTGTCATTATTACTTTATTTCAGCAAACTTTTTGATTGCTTTTAAGAGCCGTTTCTTTTATTTTTGCTTCTCTTTGTATTTGCCATACCTTTTTCCACTTTTTGAAGATAACACTGAATAACATTTTTGAAAATAAATTTTTGAGTGGTCTCCTTGAATGTCTATTTCATCCTAAACTGATTTACTCTTTATTTTTATTCTATATTATTTATGCTAATAAATAAAAACATCTATGTGTCAGCATTTTTTTAGAAAATATATACTATTTGTAACCTATAATTTTTAAAAAACTGTGAATATGAAGACCTTCATGCTTCTTTTTAGAGTGAGCATTTAGAGGTCACTTGTTATTCAGATGAGATCAAAGTAGAAAAGTGAGGGTTTTCTTCTGGAATGCCAGGGCCCACTAAGCTGCTCTGACACTCAGTCCTCTTTTTTCCATTTTCTTCTTTTGTAGAAAAGTGCCTGCAAGCACTATGCCTGGAGGCTGGAAGATCAATTGTATATTTAAATAAAGCAACTTTCTGTGAATCCATCCATCTTCAGCTCTAACATTCCCTTCTTTCACCCTCCCTCCCTAGCTTCCTCTCCTGTTTCTTAGATTCAGAGTCAAAAATCTTTCCAGGACTGATTGCCTTCCTCACTTATTGATTTGTTTACCTCTGCTTTCATTGGCCAACATAGATTGATAGCTTTTACCTTCCCCGAATCTGAGATCCCTTGTCCCGTGTTGACCTCATCCTGATTCTGCTATTATTGGTTTGTTTTTGTCCATTCTTTTATGTTTTTAAATAAAATTTCAGGAAAGAAGGAGGGAAGTTCGTGTGTTCAGTGTAATACCTTTAAACTCAATCCCCCTAAAGATTTGTGAAACTTGATTTTGGCCTAACAAAACTAGCAACACCTGTGAAAAATTTAAAAATCTGTGTAAATTATATGAAGAGGTGACATAAATTATAAAAGTATATATTTTGCAAATGTTGCATTTAATTTTAAAGTGGTATATTTTATTTTACCTTTAGGATTTCAGAATAAATAAAAAGGCAAATATTGTACCAAATCAACATGAAAAATATTCTACTTCCTCATCCTTTCTTGACCTATTAAAATATTTCTTACACTATACCCCAGCAATCATAATTAATCCATAAACAAGGATGTCCTTTTCAAATGATACTTTAGCCAACAACTTTCCCAGGCAGGTTAAAGAAATGGAGATGAAGTGGAGGAGAGGAATAAAAGAGGAAAAATTTTAAACTGAAATGTTAAACAACAACTCTATCCTCCTGAAATATGATTTCTATTAGATCTTACCACTAAAATGAGGGAAAAATTAAATATAAAGAGCTGGGCATTGTGACGACAAAGTCTAGAACACTAAAATGCACAGATTTTGTATTTCCCAAAATGATAGAATATTGACTCCCTAATCTGTACTGTTTCAAGTAGGAAATAAGTGTTTACATACATTCACAAAAAGTAAATACTTCAAAGCCACCTAATTCTCTGAAATTCTCCATTATTATGGAGTAAAAGGGGGAAACCCACTTGAGGTTTTAATACTCCTAATTTTGAAAATGCAGGAGGCATGCAAATGTAGGTTTTCCTGAAGCTGTTATTGTGTAGATAATGAGTGCCTCCGGTACTAACGTATTTCATAATAGTTTAGAGTTTTAGGAGCACAGGAGTGGGATTTTTGAGGACTGAAGATTTATCTGCTCTTGGCTGAATGCATGTGGGATTTAGCTTTTAGCTTCCATTCAATCTCTTTAACCTGCTCCTGTTTACTGAAAATCTGTCATTATGTTCTGCTTTGAACCTTTCTTTCATAAATGGCTTATATGCATTGAATGGCACGTTATTCAGTCTTAGTGAATAATAAAAACTCCTTAAAGAAGGCATTAAATACAGAGAGACAAAGAACTGTTATTCCAAAACTCTGTTTTGCCAAGGACCACTTGTCCGTTCCTCAAACTTCTTTTTCAATACTCGTATTTAAAAATCTTTATTTTTTCCACTGGACTGTTTTATTTCAGTTACATAATATATCCATCAACTTTTTTTTCATTTTTTTTTATTTCCTCTTTAGCAAGTGGGAAGGAAAACTACTAATATTCTAGCATAGAAGATTTTAACTTAACCCTCAAGTTTACCCTCTTTCCAACTCTAAACACACAGACACACACAGATAAACATGTTTGTAGACATGGAAAAGGGGAACAAATTCAGAGGTAGAAGCTACTCAAGTTGCTAGGCTTGTAGCTCTCTGGATCCAGAAATAGATAAAGGCAATTAGACATTCATCTCCTACAACAAAGGACCAATTGTCTCCAAAGGAGGCAGAAGTTGCCGTCAGGAGCTATACAGGATTCCATTTTTAAACAGGAGCTATAAAAAGAGGTTAAAAAAAAGATGCCTGAAGCTCTGGACTAGATGAACCAGCAGCTTTAGAAAAGGAAAGACAGAATCTCATCCACAGCAGCTGAATAAAGCCATCTACCTGACCTCTTACAGCCCCGTCATTAACCATGAAGTCTGAACTCACAATGTAAGGGTCTGGCCTAGTCAGTTCTGAAAAACAGTAACTTGGAGGGGTGGCCAATCTACTGGAGTGGGAGGGAAGCGGGCAGGGCACAGCCACTGAAGGAATGGCTCAGCAACTGAGGACAGGACAGACTGGTTAGAACCAAGATGGCAGAAGATTCCTTGAGCCTCATGGCACAGCCACAGGCACCATGACAGGTCCTAGACTGACCATAAAAGGCCAGAAAGTGGGAGGGGGGAGGCATTTCCTGGAAATCCTCACCTCTTCCCCAAAGTAGCTGGAATAATCCTCCCACGCATTAGCACGAGAAATTACCGAGCCCAGAAAACCTGACAGCTCCGCACCTCGTGGCCACGCTCTTCTCTTGCCTTCTGCGACAGCCCGCACTCTGTCTACGGAGTATGTATCTACTTGTACTTTAAACTGAACAACCTACACCTTTAGGCTTCTTTCCCTCTCACGTGTCTGAGATGGCCTGTGTTCTGGCTTTTGGAATGTGTGTCTCCTAAGCCATTTTCCCTCCTGAGTGAGACAGACCCCGCTCTCTGTGAAGAGCGTACCTCTATAAATAAACTCGCTTTCACTTTACCATGCCTTGCCCTTGATTTCTTTCCTGCGCGAGGTAAGAACGTATTGTCCCACAACCCTACCAGATACCGAGATTTATTTTAATGTGTGGATTTGACATTGCCTTAAACAATGAGTCAAATTGAAAGCCTAGAAATATGCTTAACATCTACAGAAACAAACACAACAAACACTAGTGGCAGGTCAGGTTGATGGCATGTACCCTTGCTATTATGTGACAAAAATGAGAAATGGCACTTCACCTCTGTGGTAGTCGTCCTCCAAATGACAGTAACAACAAACTTAACTCCAGTCTAGTCATGAGAAACGCATTAGACAAATCTGCATTGACGGTCATTCTACAAACAAAGCAGAACTTGACAACTGCTCCTCACAAGTTTCAAGGTCATCAGATACATGGAAAGCATCCTTCAAAGGGAGCCTAAAGTGACATGCCCCCTGAGGTGTACTAGTGAAAAGCAAAAAGGAAGAAGAATGTGAAGATTTGGAAAATTCTTGGTCTATCTGCGTTGCAAAAAATGAGAAAGCATGACATGGCCCAAATATCAAAGGTGTTGCTGGAAAACTTTTGCGAAGGAGATTAAGGAGAGACAGGGTGTGACACATGGATCCAATCCAGCACTGGGAGAAACCAGGAATAGAAAGGGGTTATCCAGAAAAGGGCTTCGGAGGACCCAGTTATCAGTGGCTTGAAACCTCCTGGATTGCACAGCAGACCGACAGGTTTTGAGAATTTTATTGCCAGCCTGGACTGAAAGGGACAGAGAAGAGATAAAATGAAGCAAGAATGACTCTGAGCGCCCAGCCATGGACGCACAGGACTGAGCTGATGACGCCTTCTTGGGCTAAGGGTGTGGGGATGGAGCCTTCTTTTTTGGATTTCAGTGACAAACGCTGGGACAGTAAAGTGTTCTTCAAGATTTAGGGAGGAGATCAAGATGGATCCAGATTTGGGTTTAGATGTTATTCTTGGTAATTGCAAGATTATTTCTTCCAGAGCATTTGAACTATTATGTAACCAGATGCAAGATACTTTTCTTAGAAACAATAAAAGATAATATAAAATATGCCTTATACGGAGAGAGAAGTATGAATTAAATATTAAAATATTAGCAGTTATTATCAGAACTTAATTTTCCTGTTTTCTTAATTACATTTTCTAAAATAAAATTATTTTCATTTTTAATGAGAAAACCTGTTTTTATTTATAAGGGATTGTATCACATATTGTATGTATGATATATTCTATTATATTACACTATAATATAATAATCACACTATATTCGTCACCTTTTCTTATGTGTCAGGTCTTAGTGTGGGAAGAGCAATGACCTTCTACAAAGGGCCTGGTTTCTGGATTTATCGCTGCCTCTTAATACTTGGACCTCGGACAAGCCACTTAACCTCTTTAAGGTTATTTCCTGCCTTCCATGCCTCACAAAGTAGGTGTAAGAACTGAATAAGGTTATTTATGAAGGTTCTGCAATTCTCAGTATAAATGTCAGGAATGATTATTGCAAAAATGATTTTAACACAATTCTCAGTTTCATAAGCAGAAAGAATATACATTTTTTAGTCAACAGATATTTTAACGTTTTTAAACTGTCTCTTATCTTACAAGAAACACATTTATACTGGATACTAATGAAGCAGCACCTTGATGTAGGATTCTGTAAAAATAACCAATAAACCGTGAATGTTTATGCTCAAGTGCAGTATTATACTTTGTATCTCAAAGAGTCTGAACCTTTATTTTAAATTAACAAATGTCATGTTTGTTGCAGAGATTATAACTAATAAATGCTGAGGTTTTGAACCAAATTACCCGCTTTAGAGGCTGTCCTTGGAATTTATTAACACCTGAGGTTTAGAAGTTGTTTTTGTTGTTACTTGTTTTGATTTGGTTTGGTGTAATTATAAAGAAATTGATTCATAATTTACCTTTTTGGAAAGGAAACATTCCAGTCCTCACTGTTCCAAATGAAAACTTGGGCTTCACACCTGCAAGTGGTGATATAAAGTTTTGGACTCCCTTTTTCAAAAGTCCTCAGAAGTTCTGAGCAGGAACAGGAGGTGAGAGAGAGAGAGATGCTAGATTCTTCTGGCAATTACCTAGCCTTATGTGGCTGCCTCTCTGTGACCGAGGTGCACAGAGGACATATAGCTACACTTTTATTTCTCAGGAACTTATATTTAATATCTGACTCTTTTCTGATAGTTTTTATGTGAATTCTAGGGAAGAAAAAAGAAAGGATCTGTAACTGTAGAATCTGAAATCTCAAACTAATCCATCTTTTGTACAATGTAACACCAGAAAGAGTTCTCTGAGCGTATTAAAAGTTCTATAAATACTTACTGAATATATCATGTAATGAAAGAACTAAAAGGAATCACTGGATGGAAAGGTACAAAGTCTCTATCAAGCCAAATTTTATCTTAAGCTCCAATCTGTTAACTTCTCTTGGCAAGACACATTTTATAACTGAGGCAAGATGATGACATGCTGATTATGGAAGAGTTTTGATTGGTGTTTGTCTGGATGCAGCTAGCTTAGTGGGAAAAATAACGTCATTGTAGCCTTTTTAATATTCCACGTAAGGCCAGCAAGCACATCTAGGCCTGCCTAGAGATGACTGACCACGTTCTAGAAACTGTTGATACCACGGGGTAGTAAACCTAACCTTAGGTCATCTAGACAATTTGATCACATATTTAAGGGAGTAGACTGAGTTCTTGATAAAGAAGTTATTTTGGAAATATATGGTCATTGTTACCATGGTAACAGTTAGGTCATGATGTGAATTTTTTTGCTCTCTCTCTGTAATCCTACCCATAAATTATTTCTCTTTGATATATGCAGCATATAGTTGACTTATTAATATCAAAAAATGGCATGATTTGTTTATTTGATTCTGTTATTAAATATTGTAGTGAGCTTGTAAAGTTAATAACTGATTGAAATTATCTCCCTTAAGAAGAAAAAGTTACATAGAGTCTTTACAAATTTCTGTAGACCTCTGTATGACGTGTTTTTTATTCTAGGGCAGCCAGTCATAGCCAATGCTCTGCTCATTTTTTAAATTATTACTGCAGTTACGGTGACTAAGTGCCACAGCCAACGTCTCAGGCACCCCCACACTGCATTCCTGGCGGCCACTGACTTGAGTCATCAGGAGATGACTGCAAGCCAAGGACTGACTCTCACTCACCGCCACATGCTGTGGGGAGAGCTCTGTGCGCTCTCCATGTAGATGGCAGTCCGATCTCAGAATCCCCTTGTGAGGGCCCGTAACAGTAAGTGCACTGATCAGGCTCCTGGCTGAGGAGTCCATCTCCTGGCTAAACATCTGTTTGTGAGCTTTTTAGGCCTGACCATAGGCAGTTAGAGTCCGTGCCTGGCAAGCCTTATGGAGAAAGCTGTCTGCCACCCCCCCCCCCCCCAGACTTGGTGCTTAGCCAGTGCACTTTGGGGAGCTGCAGTCCAGGACTCAGGCCCTCTGGCCAGTCGGCTCTTCACAAACTTGCATTCCTAGCCCAGGTGCCTTAATTCCAGGGTCCTTTTATCTGAGGCCTTAGACAGAGATCTTCTTCAGGCAGCTCTGCTGAGGCCTCCTTAGAGCAGAGAGTAGGGGGGATCTTTGAAGACACTTAGCTCACTCCAGTTCAGCACCCAGTACTTTTCCACTCCCGGCCCTCCTCCATCCCCTCCCCGTGACCACAGGGTCTGTAAAAGGACCAGGGCCTTTTGTCTAGGGCTCCCTCAGCATCTGTATGGATCACCTGAGCCTCAACCTGTGCTCCAGTCCATGGGAAAAATAAAACGAGGACTCAACCTCTCTCAGGTTTTAGACTCTTGCTTATACCATCATGGTATATGATTAAAGGCTTAATTAACTCTGTTCTTTTTGGCTTGTGGCTTTAATCAGCTGTTCTTCCCACACCTGGCAGCGCAGCTCTAGCTCATAGCTCAGCTAAGCGCCTGACAAAAAAAGATGACTCATTCAATCTTCACAAAGTGTTGGGTTTAGGAAAACCATCCAGGATGGACAAAGGCTCGCTCGTAGAAAATTTGGAACCTCTGCTGGACCTGGAAGAATATAAGGGGAGGAATAGTACCAGAACCCAGGGGCAACTAAGTAAGGCGGTAGGTTTTGGTGGCGAGGTGGACCCCCTCCACGAGGACCAGCATGGAGGAGGATGGAGAATAAATCTCCCAACCTGCATCTTCCAGATCCTGAGTTAGTATCTCCTTAGATGCCCGGGACACAGAAACTCCCAGCTCAGCCTCGCAGAGCAGAAAGCAGAGTGGATAAGGGTGGAAAATGGATCTAGAGGAACAAAGAGAAAATATCCAGTATGTACTTAATTTCAAAAGATGCTTATTGCTGCCCATCTGAACTAAAATCAATTTAGCGTCAATTTACATATCAAACATTCTCTCCTACCGTCTGATAAAAGTAACCTCTTTCTAACCCAAAGTTCCAGTTTACTAATTTTATTGGGAACACCTTTTGTTCATTTCAGTCTGGAAAGTTCCACACTCAGATCAGAGTAGAAGTCTTCCTGTTTGTACTTCTGAGTACTGTGCAATTTCCAAAACCTAATCTTGTTGGAATTTTTCCCCTTAATATGCAAGATGACATTAACCCCATTCTGGTGTCAGTGCATTTAGCACATACTGTCTATCTGCAATAAAGTTACCATGGAACTTCAATTTCCACAGCCTGCCTGAGATGTTTCCTGTGTCTACAAGTCTTTCCTCATCTCATGTGTGGGTGTAATGTTTTGCAGTCTCAATTCAAGTGTCACCTTCATTTGAAAGCCTCTCCTCTTCTCCTGGTAAAAATGATGACTCCTGCATGTGTTGTCAGAGTTTAAACATGAAACCTAGGCAGTTAAAGATATTCCAAACAGCAGTTTCTACAAGGCATAAGTAATCAAAAAATGTTAGCAAAAGCTCAAAGAAAGAGGGTCAGCGGGGTATCTGGTAGCTGTCAATGTCGGAGCTGGCTTTCGAGTCAGGAAGTTTCAGGAGCTATAGGAAGCTGCTGGTGGTCACAGCTGCCTCATATGTGGGTCACAACAGAAGCGTCTGTCTCCTGGAGCGCATGCGCACATTCTTCAATGGTGGAGGACTAAAGACCAGGCTGTTTCTCATCTTCCCCTTCTTGAACATACTGCCCAGGAGCAGACCGGAGCCAGCATCCGGCCAAGAAACCCTGGGAAGACACTTCCCAGCTGTCAGTCCCCACTGAAATCCATGTATGTCAGTCAGTAGTCTTGAGGATATTTTTCGTTTGTATTTTTCCAGTATTCTAAGGAATAGTAACAGTTTTTTTCAATTTAGTTGTTCTAATAAATTTTTGTTAATGTAGATGAGATAATTCTGTAATACTTTAATTTACCCTTTCTAGACGCGTTCCTACCATCTATGTATCTATGCCAAATATATATACCGAATATATGTGCTGCCTGCGCTAACAAAGTAAGTTACACGTCCTTGAAATCACCTTTTACTCACTGCAAAACAAAAACAAAACAAATAACAACCAAAAACAGCAAAGGAATACTGGCTCTTTTTTAGAGTTTCTTTTATAACCCACAGTGGATTGTTTCGGTAGCTGCTGCATTCTGTTGCGCAGTCTGGTGCACACGCACTATGCAAAGGAATCACTGCCGTGTTTTAAAGTTGTGGCTTCAAGAGCCCAGTGACAGCATCTTGAAATTCGTTTATTTTGAATCTTCAATAAATATGCCAGAATTAAATTTAAAGTAAGGAGATACTTTTACAAACAGCATTTTTTTTTTGTTTTTTTGTTTTTTTGTTTTTGTTAAGTATACTTAGAATTTGAACCAAGTTCTAAAGCTGGCTCTGAAAATGATGAACAGTTTTTATTGATTCTAACCATTTAGATTTAATAAAATAAATTTATATCCTGGCTTATAGTAAACTATTATATTTTGATTTATGATGTGTGGTACTATAAATCTTTAAAATAATACAGCTTCAAAATTTCTACAGAGATCTTTTCTTTTATAAACTTCTAAATTTTACTGATACTGTAATTGAATAAAATATACCTAGCTAAGTCAACTTTTCTGTTCATTATACTGCTTAACTTTACAATCAGATAAAAGCTAAAATACATTTCTGTTTTCCTTATTGGCAAAATAATTCAGTTTCTTCCCTAAAAAAATGTAGTGTATCTACTCTGTGTTATTTAATAGCTCAGTTGACCTTGCAAATCTCTTCTCTCTAAAAGTGATATATTTTTACATATACTTTGTGAAAATGGATATTTTTCCTTAGTAAAATTAATCACAAAAGTGCATTAATGCAGTAACAAACTTGACCTGATTTTTCAGAAATATGAGATACTTCTGAGTAAACGTCCCAAGAAATGTGAGTCAGGTGAACAAGCTCCCTTTCTTGGCAAGCATTTTAATCATACGATATTCTCCTTTGCTCTCTGTTCAAAGCTCTGCTTTTCTTGCTATTAAATTATACTTTTGGCTCGCTGAAGTGTTTATGAATCAGCATCACTTTAAGTGAACCTATCTCCAATAGCGTTAGTCTTAAATATAGAGCATCTCACTGAGTAGAAAAATAATAGCGGAATGTGAATCAAGGGGATCGAATGGAAGTCCTTAATCCTGTCTCTTTTCCAATCTGCTGCTTTTCCTCTTGAGTCCCTGATTTCATGAGGGATAAGGTATATCTAAGTGTACTGGTCTAAAACAAATGCTACATTTATTTGAGATTTCTAAGTACACAATGGGGAAGGATAGAACAAGTAATTCTTAGCTTTTCAGTATATGAGTATAGAATACCTGGCTTGTGTTCATCTGAAAAGAGAACTTACCTTTCTCAAGGAGGAAAAAATTCTTAAATAAATTTTATGAGAGTAGAATATAAGTATCAGCCAGAGATTTATATAGTTTAATGAAATGGTGGCATACCTACTGTCAGATTTATTTATTTCTTTACTCTTCGATTACTGATATTTTTACCAGGATTACGTACGTAAAAACTGTTTCAAAACAAGTCAGCTTTAGGACAGTAATGATGGTTAAATTTTTCACTAGTCCTATCATGATTTACGGATGGCGGTGGTCAAGTTTCAGTTAAAAAAAAAAAAAATGTCCTCCTGAGTTCCCCACTGGCTACGCTGGCTTTGCTCTTTGTGTTTTAATTAATTGGTATGTTGTAGTTTGCATTCTGATCGTAAGTGCCAAAAATTGAAGTTACTGTTTTATTCTACATACTTGCAAGAGGGTTTCCTTTTAAATATTTTGAGATTTATTATAATAAATGTTAGCGCAATTAAACATTATTTTATATAATATTTAAATTAATTCAGCTATTTCCAGGTTAATTTATTAAAGCTCTATTATATTATTACACATAGGATATCACACTCAAAATCACTTTTGTGACCTCAAATATAGTACACTACCTCATTTCAATTCTTAGAGTCAAGAATGGGTTTTTTAAGGAGCTTCTTGAGGGAGGGTGGGTAAGGTACAGTATATCTGTCAATGAATGGAATATTTATTTTTTATTCTACTTAACTTCGTCTTCTGTAGTTTCCCTCAGTTTTCAGTGAAATTTTGTTTCACTGTCACAAAGCTGCAAATCATTAATTTTTATAGTCTTTAATTAAGTGCGCTGATATGTTTTATCAGTATTTGTTTTCATCGTTGCTTCTTGCAAACTAAATTTTCCCCAGGGGTTTACTTTCCTTCTTACTGGATATCCTTCAGTACAATTGCAATGAAGGTCTGTACAGGCCAAATTTGATTAACATTTTTGTGTTCAGTTATGGATTTATTTTTTTCTCTTACGAATTATAGTTTAATTGGCAGTAAGACTTTAAAGAAAAAGTGGTATATGTTCTGAAAATCTAGTATTTTCACAAAACTACATTTTTGCATATGGGACATATGCTGTCAATCTAATGGGTGTTCCACGATATAAATAAAAGTAGTGTA